>NW_027140851.1:4800000-6000000 GCF_036365525.1 Heterodontus francisci | reverse complement strand
TGCCTGTGCGGAGTTTGCAAGTTCTCCCTGTGTCTGCGTGGGTTGCCTCCCGATGCTCCGGTTTCCTCCCACATGCCAAAGACTTGCAGTTTGATAGGTTAATTGGCCGTCATAAATTGCCCCTAGTATAGGTAGGTGGTAGGGAAATATATAGGGATAGGTGGGGATGTGATAGGAATCCGGGATTTGGGCAGGATTAGTATAAATGGGTTGTTGATGGTCGGCACAGACTCGGTGGGCCGAAGAGCCAGTTTAAGTGCTGTATCTCTAAACTAAACTAAATAATGACATCTAGTGTCACAGACACACACTGACACCCAGTAACACAAACAAACACACACTGATACCCAGTAACACTGACACCCAGTAAAAAAGACATACACTGACACCAAGTCACAAAGACATACACTGATGCCCAGTAACAAAGACACACACTTACACCAAGTAACACAGACATACACTGACACCAAGAAACAAAGACAGACAATTACACCAAGTAACAAAGACACACACTTACACCAAGTATTTTGACATACACTGACACCAAGTCACAAAGACAGACACTTACACTGACACAACGTAACAAAGACATACACTTACACCAAGTAACAAAGACATACACTGATACCCAGTAACAAAGACATACACTGACACCAAGTAACAAAGAAATACACTTACACCAAGTAACAGAGACATACACTGACACCAAGTAACAAAGACAGACACTGACACCAAGTACCAAAAACACAAACTTACACCAAGTAACACAGACATACACTGACTCCAAGTATCAAAGTCATACACTGACACCATGTGACAAAGACATGCACTTACACCAGGTCACAAAGACACACACTGACACCCAGTAACAAAGACAGACACTGATATCCAGTAACACAGACACACACTTACACCAAGTAACACAGACATACACGGACACCAAATAACAAAGACAGACAATTCCACCAAGTAACAAAGACATACACTTACACCAAGTGTTTTGACATACACTGACACCTAGTAACAAAGACATACACTGATAACCAGTAACGCAGACACACACTTACACCCAGTAAAAAGACATACACTTACACCAAGTAACAAAGACATACACTGACACAAAGTAACAAAGACATACACTTACACCAAGTAACAAAGACATGCACTGACACCATGTAGCAAAGACATACACTGATACCCAGTAACAAAGACATACACTGACACCAAGTAACAAAGACATACACTTACACCATGTAACAGAGACATACACTGACACCAAGAAACAAAGACAGACAATTACACCAAGTAACAAAGACACACACTTACACCAAGTATTTTGACATACACTGACACCAAGTAACAAAGACATACACTGATACCCAGTAACGCAGACACACACTTCCACCCAGTAAAAAAGACATACACTGACACCAAGTCACAAAGACATACACTTACACTGACACAAAGTAACAAAGACATACACTTACACCAAGTAACAAAGACATACATTGACACCATGTAACAAAGACATACACTGATACCCAGTAACAAAGACATACACTGACACCAAGTAACAAAGACATACACTTACACCAAGTAACAGAGACATACACTGACACCAAGTAACAAAGACAGACATTGACACCAAGTACCAAAAACACAAACTTACACCAAGTAACACAGACATACACTGACTCCAAGTATCAAAGACATACACTGACACCATGTGACAAAGACATGCACTGATACCCAGTAACAAAGACATACACTGACACCTAGTAACAAAGACATACACTTACACCATGTAACAGAGACATACACTGACACCAAGTAACAAAGACATACACTGATACCCAGTAACGCAGACACACACTTACACCCAGTAAAAAAGACATACACTGACACCAAGTCACAAAGACATACACTTACACCAAGTAACAAAGACATACACTGACAACATGTAACAAAGACATACACTGATACCCAGTAACAAAGACATACACTGACACCAAGTAACAAAGACATACACTGATACCCAGCAACACAGGCTCACACTGGAGGTGGGGGGCACATCGGCGCAGTGGTTAGCACCGCAGCCTCACAGCTCCAGGGACTCGGGTTCGATTCTGGGTACTGCCTGTGCGGAGTTTGCAAGTTCTCCCTGTGTCTGCGTGGGCTGCCTCCCGGTGCTCCGGTTTCCTCCCACATGCCAAAGACTTGCAGGTTGATAGGTTAATTGGCCGTCATAAATTGCCCACAGTTTAGGTAGGTGGTAGAGAAATATATAGGGATAGGTGGGGATGTGATAGGAATCCGGGATTAGTGTAGGATTAGTATAAATGGGTTGTTGATGGTCGGTACATACTCTGTGGGCCGAAGGGCCTGTTTAAGTGCTGTATCTCTAAACTAAACTAAATAATTACACCTAGTGTCACAGACACACACTGACACCCAGTAACACAAACAGACACACACTGACACCCAGTAAAAAAGACATACACTGATACCAAGTCACAAAGACATACACTGATGCCCAGTAACAAAGACACACACTTACACCAAGTGACACAGACATACACTGACACCAAGTACCAAAGACAGACAATTACACCAAGTCGCAAAGACATACACTTACACCAAGTATTTTGACATACACTGACACCAAGTAACAAAGACATACACTGATACCCAGTAACGCAGACACACACTTACACCCAGTAAAAAAACATACACTGACACCAAGTCACAAAGACATACACTGATACCCAGTAACAAAGACATACACTGACACCAGTTAACAAAGACATACACTTACACCAAGTAACAGAGACATACACTGACACCAAGTAACAAAGACAGACACTGACACCAAGTACCAAAAACACAAACTTACACCAAGTAACACAGACATACACTGACACCAATTATCAAAGACATACACTGACACCAAGTAACAAAGACATGCACTTACACCAAGTAACAAAGACAGACACTGATACCCAGTAACACAGACACACACTTACACCTGGTCACAAAGACACACACTGACACCCAGTAACAAAGACATACACTGATATCCAGTAACACAGTCACACAGTTACACCAAGTAACAAAGACATACACTTCCACCAAGTATTTTGACATACACTGACACCTAGTAACAAATACATACACTGATACCCTGTAACGCAGACACACACTTACACCCAGTAAAAAAGACATACACTGACACCAAGTCACAAAGACATACACTTACACCAAGTAACAAAGACATACACTGACACCAATTAACAAAGACATACACTTACACCAAGTAACAGAGACATACACTGACTCCAAGTTACAAAGACAGACACTGATACCAAGTAACAAAGAGACAAACTTACACCAAGTAACACAGACATACACTGACACCAAGTTACAAAGACAGACACTGATACCCAGTAACACAGACACACACTTACACCAGGTCACAAAGACATACACTGACACCCAGTAACACGGACAGACACTGAAACCCAGTAACACAGACACACACGTACACACCGTAAAAAAGACATACACTGACACCAAGTCACAAAGACATACACTGATGCCCAGTAACAAAGACACACACTTACACCAAGTAACACAGACATACACTGACACCAAGTAACAAAGACAGACAATTACACCAAGTAACAATGACATACACTTGCACCAAGTATTTTGACATACACTGACACAAAGTGACAAAGACATACACTGATACCCAGTAACACAGACACACACTTACACCAAGTAACACAGACATACAATGACACCAAGTAACAAAGACATGCACTGATACCCAGCAACAAAGACACACACTTACACCAAGTAAAAAAGACAGACACTGATACCCAGTAACACAGACACACAAGGACAACAAGTAACAAAGACACACGCTTACACCAAGTAACACAGACACACACTGACACCCAGTAACACAGGCACACACTGGGGGTGGGAGGCACATTGGCGCACTGGTTAGCACCGCAGCCTCACAGCTCCAGGGACCCGGGTTCGATTCTAGGTACTGCCTGTGCGGAGTTTGCAAGTTCTCCCTGTGTCTGCGTGGGTTGCCTCCCGGTGCTCCGGTTTCCTCCCACATGCCAAAGACTTGCAGGTTGATAGGTTAATTGGCCGTCATAAATTGCCCATAGTATAGGTAGGTGGTAGGGAAATATATAGGGATAGGTGGGTATGTGATAGGAATACGGGATTAGTGTAGGATTAGTATTAATGGGCTGTTGATGGTCGGCACAGACTCTGTGGGCCGAAGGGACTGTTTCAGTGCTGTATCTCTAAACTAAACTAAATACTGACACCTAGTGTCACAGACACACACTGACACCCAGTAACACAGACACACACTTACACCCAGTAAAAAAGACATACACTGACACCAAGTCACAAAGACATACACTGATGCCCAGTAACAAAGAAACACACTTACACCAAGTAACAAAGACATACACTGACACCAAGTAACAAAGACATACACTTACACCAAGTAACAAAGACACACACTTACACCAAGTAAACACAGACATACACTGACACCAAGTAACAAAGACAGACTATTACACCAAGTAACAAAGACAAACACTTGCACCAAGTATTTTGACATACACTGACACAAAGTAACAAAGACATACACTGATACCCAGTAACACAGAAACACACTTACACCAAGTAACACAGACATACAATGACACCAAATAACAAAGACATACATTTACAACAAGTAACAAAGACATACACTGACACAAAGTAACAAAGACAAACACTTACACCAAGTAACAAAGACATACACTGACACCATGTAACAAAGACATACACTGATACCCAGTAACAAAGACATACACTGACACCAAGTAACAAAGACATACACTTACACCAAGTAACAGAGACATACACTGACACCAAGTAACAAAGACAGACACTGATGCCAAGTAACAAAGACACAAACTTACACCAAGTAACACAGACATACACTGACACCAAGTTTCAAAGACAGACAATGATACCCAGTAACACAGACACACACTTACACCCAGTAAAAAAGACATACACAGACACCTAGTCACAAAGACATACACTGATGCCCAGTAACAAAGACACACACTTACACCAAGTAACAAAGACATACACTGACACCAAGTAACAAAGACATACACTTACACCAAGTAACAAAGACACACACTTACACCAAGTAACACAGACATACACTGACACCAAGTAACAAAGACAGACAATTACACCAAGTAACAAAGACATACACTTACACCAAGTATTTTGACATACACTGACACCAAGTATCAAAGACATACACTGATACCCAGTAACGCAGACACACACTTACACCCAGTAAAAAAGACATACACTGACACCAAGTCACAAAGACATACATTGACACCAAGTAACAATGACATACACTGACACAATGTAACAAAGACATACACTTACACCAAGTAACAAAGACATACACTGACACCATGTAACAAAGAAATACACTGATACCCAGTAACAAAGACATACACTGACACCAAGTAACAAAGACACAAACTTACACCAAGTAACACAGACATACACTGACACCAAGTTACAAAGACAGACACTGATATCCAGTAACACAGACACACACTTACACCAAGTCACAAATACATACACTGAAACCCAGTAACACAGACACACACTTACACCCAGTAAAAAAGACATACACTGACACCAAGTCACAAAGACATACACTGATGCCCAGTAACACAAACAAACACACACTGACACCCAGTAACACAGACACACACTTACACCCAGTAAAAAAGACATACACTGACACCAAGTCACAAAGACATACACTGATGCCCAGTAACAAAGACACACACTTACACCAAGTAACAAAGACATACACTGACACCAAGTAACAAAGACATACACTTACACCAAGTAACAAAAACACACACTTACACCAAGTAAACACAGACATACACTGACACCAAGTAACAAAGACAGACTATTACACCAAGTAACAAAGACAAACACTTGCACCAAGTATTTTGACATACACTGACACAAAGTAACAAAGACATACACTGATACCCAGTAACACAGAAACACACTTACACCAAGTAACACAGACATACAATGACACCAAATAACAAAGACATACATTTACAACAAGTAACAAAGACATACACTGACACAAAGTAACAAAGACAAACACTTACACCAAGTAACAAAGACATACACTGACACCATGTAACAAAGACATACACTGACACCCAGTAACAAAGACATACACTGACACCAAGTAACAAAGACATACACTTACACCAAGTAACAGAGACATACACTGACACCAAGTAACAAAGACAGACACTGATGCCAAGTAACAAAGACACAAACTTACACCAAGTAACACAGACATACACTGACACCAAGTTTCAAAGACAGACACTGATACCCAGTAACACAGACACACACTTACACCCAGTAAAAAAGACATACACAGACACCTAGTCACAAAGACATACACTGATGCCCAGTAACAAAGACACACACTTACACCAAGTAACAAAGACATACACTTACACCAAGTAACACAGACATACACTGACACCAAGTAACAAAGACAGACAATTACACCAAGTAACAAAGACATACACTTACACCAAGTATTTTGACATACACTGACACCAAGTATCAAAGACATACACTGATACCCAGTAACGCAGACACACACTTACACCCAGTAAAAAAGACATACACTGACACCAAGTCACAAAGACATACATTGACACCAAGTAACAATGACATACACTGACACAATGTAACAAAGACATACACTTACACCAAGTAACAAAGACATACACTGACACCATGTAACAAAGACATACACTGATACCCAGTAACAAAGACATACACTGACACCAAGTTACAAAGACACAAACTTACACCAAGTAACACAGACATACACTGAAACCAAGTTACAAAGACAGACACTGATATCCAGTAACACAGACACACACTTACACCAAGTCACAAATACATACACTGAAACCCAGTAACACAGACACACACTTACACCCAGTAAAAAAGACATACACTGACACCAAGTCACAAAGACATACACTGATGCCCAGTAACAAAGACACACACTTACACCAAGTAACACAGACATACACTGACACCAAGTAACAAAGACAGACAATTACACCAAGTAACAAAGACATACACTTACACCAAGTATTTTGACATACACTGACACAAAGTAACAAAGACAGACACTGATACCCAGTAACACAGACACACACTTACACCAAGTAACACAGACATACAATGACACCAAGTAACAAAGACATGCACTGATACCCAGCAACAAAGACACACACTTACACCAAGTAAAAAAGACAGACACTGATACCCAGTAACACAGACACACAAGGACACCAAGTAACAAAGACACACACTTACACCAAGTAACACAGACACACACTGACACCCAGTAACACAGACAAAGACACTGACACCAAGTAACACAGACATACACTGATACCCAGTAACACAGGCACACACAGACACCAAGTAACAAAGACACACACTTACACCAAGTGACACAGACATACACTGACACCAAGAAACAAAGACAGACAATTACACCAAATAACAAAGACATACACTGACACCAAGTATTTTGACATTCACTGACACCAAGTAACAAAGACATACACTGACACCCAGTAACAAGGACAGACACTGATATCCAGTAACACAGACACACACTTACACCAAGTATCAAAGACATACACTGACACCAAGTAACAAAGACATGCACTTACACCAAGTAACAAAGACAGACACTGATATCCAGTCACACAGACACACACTTACACCAAGTCACAAATACATACACTGAAACCCAGTAACACAGACACACACTTACACCCAGTAAAAAAGACATACACTGACACCAAGTCACCAAGACATACACTGATGCCCAGTAACAAAGACACACACTTACACCAAGTAACACAGACATACACTGACACCAAGTAACAAAGACAGACAATTACACCAAGTAACAAAGATATACACTGACACCATGTAACAAAGACATACACTGATACCCAGTAACAAAGACATACACTGACACCAAGTAACAAAGACATACACTTACACCAAGTAACAGAGACATACACTGACACCAACTAACAAAGGCAGACACTGATACCAAGTAACAAAGACATGCATTTACACCAAGTAACAAAGACAGACACTGATACTCTGTAACACAGACACACACTTACACCAGGTCACAAAGACACACACTGACACCCAGTAACAAAGACAGACACTGATATCCAGTAACACAGACACACACTTACACCAAGTAACAAAGACATACACTGACACCAAGTAACAAAGACAGACAATTACACCAAGTAACAAAGACATGCACTTACACCAAGTATTTTGACATACACTGATACCAAGTAACAAAGACATGCACTGATACCCAGTAACGCAGACACACACATACACCCAGTAAAAAAGACATACACTGACACCAAGTAACAAAGACATACACTGACACAAAGTAACAAAGACATACCCTTACACCAAGTAACAAAGAAATACTCTGACACCATGTAACAAAGACATACACTGATACCCAGTAACAAAGACATACACTGACACCAAGAAACAAAGACATACACTTACACCAAGTAACACAGACATACACTGACACCAAGTATCAAAGACAGACACTGACACCAAGCAACAAAGACACAAACTTACACCAAGTATCACAGACATACACTGACACCAAGTATCAAAGACATACACTGACACCAAGTAACAAAGACATGCACTTACACCAAGTAACAAAGACAGACACTGATATCCAGTAACACAGACACACACTTACACCAAGTCAGAAATACATACACTGAAACCCAGTAACACAGACACACACTTACACCCAGTAAAAAAGACATACACTGACACCAAGTCACAAAGACATACACTGATGCCCAGTAACAAAGACACACACTTACACCAAGTAACACAGACATACACTGACACCAAGTAACAAAGACAGACAATTACACCAAGTAATAAAGACATACACTTACACCAAGTATTTTGACATACACTGACACAAAGTAACAAAGACATACACTGATACCCAGTAACACAGACACACACTTACACCAAGTAACACAGACATACAATGACACCAAGTAACAAAGACATGCACTGATAACCAGCAACAAAGACACACACTTACAGCAAGTAAAAAAGACAGACACTGATACCCAGTAACACAGACACACAAGGACACCAAGTAACAAAGACACACACTTACACCAAGTAACACAGACACACACTGACACCCAGTAACACAGACAAAGACACAGACACCAAGTAACACAGACACACACTGACACCCAGTAACACAGACAAAGACACTGACACCAAGTAACACAGACATACACTGATACCCAGTAACACAGGCACACACTGGGGGTGGGGGGCACATTGGCGCAGTGGTTAGCACCGCAGCCTCACAGCTCCAGGGACCCGGGTTCGATTCTAGGTACTGCCTGTGCGGAGTTTGCAAGTTCTCCCTGTGTCTGCGTGGGTTGCCTCCCGGTGCTCCGGTTTCTTCCACATGACAAAGACTTGCAGGTTGTTAGGATAATTGGCCGTCATAAATTGCCCCTAGTACAGGTAGGTGGTAGGGAAATATATAGGGATAGGTGGGGATGTGATAGGAATACGGGATTAGTGTAGGATTAGTATTAATGGGCTGTTGATGGTCGGCACAGACTCTGTGGGCCGAAGGGGCTGTTTAAGTGCTGTATCTCTAAACTAAACTAAATACTGACACCTAGTATCACATACACACACTGACACCCAGTAACACAAACAGACACACACTGACACCCAGTAAAAAAGACATACACTGATACCAAGTCACAAATACATACACTGATGCCCATTAACAAAGACACACACTTACACCAAGTAACACAAACATACACTGACACCAAGTAACAAAGACAGACAATTACACCAAGAAACAAAGACATGCACTTACACCAGGTATTCTGACATACACTGACACCAAGTAACAAAGACATACACTGACACCAAGTCACAAAGACATACACTTACACCAAGTAACAAAGACATACACTGACACAAAGTAACAAAGACATACACTTACACCAAGTAACAAAGACATACACTGACACCATGTAACAAAGACATACACTGATACCCAGTAACGCAGACACACACTTACACCCAGTAAAAAAGACATACACTGACACCAAGTCACAAAGACATACACTTACACCAAGTAACAAAGACATACACTGACACAAAGTAACAAAGACATACACTTACACCAAGTAACAAAGACATACACTGACACCATGTAACAAAGACATACACTGATACCCAGTAACAAAGACATACACTGACACCAAGTAACAAAGACATACACTTACACCAAGTAACAGAGACATACACTGACACCAACTAACAAAGGCAGACACTGATACCAAGTAACAAAGACATGCACTTACACCAAGGAACAAAGACAGACACTGATACTCAGTAACACAGACACACACTTACACCAAGTAACACAGACATACACTGACACCAAGTAACAAAGACAGACAATTACACCAAGTAACAAAGACATGCACTTACACCAAGTATTTTGACATACACTGATACCTAGTAACAAAGACATACACTGATACCCAGTAACGCAGACACACACATACACCCAGTAAAAAAGACATACACTGACACCAAGTAACAAAGACATACACTGACACAAAGTAACAAAGACATACCCTTACACCAAGTAACAAAGACACAAACTTACACCAAGTATCACAGACATACACTGACACCAAGTATCAAAGACATACACTGACACCAAGTAACAAAGACATGCACTTACACCAAGTAACAAAGACAGACAATGATATCCAGTAACACAGACACACACTTACACCAAGTCACAAATACATACACTGAAACCCAGTAACACAGACACACACTTACACCCAGTAAAAAAGACATACACTGATGCCCAGTAACTAAGACACACACTTACACCAAGTAACACAGACATACACTGACACCAAGTAACAAAGACAGACAATTACACCAAGTAACAAAGACATACACTTACACCAAGTATTTTGACATACACTGACACAAAGTAACAAAGACATACACTGATACCCAGTAACACAGACACACACTTACACCAAGTAACACAGACATACAATGACACCAAGTAACAAAGACATGCACTGATACCCAGCAACAAAGACACACACTTACACCAAGTAAAAAAGACAGACACTGATACCCAGTAACACAGACACAGAAGGACACCAAGTAACAAAGACACACACTTACACCAAGTAACACAGACACACACTGACACCCATTAACACAGACAAAGACACTGACACCAAGTAACACAGACATACACTGATACCCAGTAACACAGGCACACACTGGGGGTGGGGGGCACATTGGCGCAGTGGTTAGCACCGCAGCTTCACAGCTCCAAGGACCCGGGTTCGATTCTAGGTACTGCCTGTGCGGGGTTTGCAAGTTCTCCCTGTGTCTGCGTGGGTTGCCTCCCGGTGCTCCGGTTTCCTCCCACATGCCAAAGACCTGCAGGTTGATAGGTTAATTGGCCGTCATAAATTGCCCCTAGTACAAGTAGGTGGTAGGGAAATATATAGGGATAGGTGGGGATGTGATAGGAATACGGGATTAGTGTAGGATTAGTATTAATGGGCTGTTGATGGTCGGCACAGACTCTGTGGGCCGAAGGGACTGTTTTAGTGCTGCATCTCTAAACTAAACTAAATACTGACACCTAGTGTCACAGACACACACTGACACCCAGTAACACAAACAAACACACACTGACACCCAGTAACACAGACACACACTTACACCCAGTAAAAAAGACATACACTGACACCAAGTCACAAAGACATACACTGATGCCCAGTAACAAAGACACACGCTTACACCAAGTAACAAAGACATACACTGACACCAAGTAACAAAGACATACACTTACACCAAGTAACAAAGACACACTCTTACACCAAGTAACACAGACATACACGGACACCAAGTAACAAAGACAGACAATTACACCAAGTAACAAAGACATACACTTACACCAAGTATTTGGACATACACTGACACCAAGTAACAAAGACATACACTGATACCCAGTAACGCAGACACACACTTGCACCCAGTAAAAAGACATACACTGACACCAAGTCACAAAGACATACATTTACAACAAGTAACAAAGACATACACTGACACAAAGTAACAAAGACATACACTTACACCAAGTAACAAAGACATACACTGACACCATGTAACAAAGACATACACTGATACCCAGTAACAAAGACATACACTTACACCAAGTAACAGAGACATACACTGACACCAAGTAACAAAGACAGACACTGACACCAAGTAACAAAGACACAAACTTACACCAAGTAACACAGACATACACTGACACCAAGTTACAAAGACAGACACTGATACCCAGTAACACAGACACACACTTACACCCAGTAAAAAAGACATACACTGACACCTAGTCACAAAGACATACACTGATGCCCAGTAACAAAGACACACACTTACACCAAGTAACAAAGACATACACTGACACCAAGTAACAAAGACATACACTTACACCAAGTAACAAAGACACACACTTACACCAAGTAACACAGACATACACTTACACCAAGTAACAAAGACAGACAATTACACCAAGTAACAAAGACAAACACTTACACCAAGTATTTTGACATACACTGACACCAAGTAACAAAGACATACACTGATACCCAGTAACGCAGACACACACTTACACCCAGTAAAAAAGACATACAATGACACCAAGTCACAAAGACATACATTGACACCAAGTAACAATGACATACACTGACACAATGTAACAAAGACATACACTTACACCAAGTAACAAAGACATACACTGACACCATGTAACAAAGACATACACTGATACCCAGCAACAAAGACATACACTGACACCAAGTAACAAAGACACAAACTTACACCAAGTAACACAGACATACACTGACACCAAGTTACAAAGACAGACACTGATACCCAGTAGCACAGACACACACTTACACCAGGTCACAAAGACATACACTGACACCCAGTAACAAGGACAGACACTGCTATCCAGTAACACAGACACACACTTACACCAAGTATCAAAGACATACACTGACACCAAGTAACAAAGACATGCACTTACACCAAGTAACAAAGACAGACACTGATATCCAGTAACACAGCCACACACTTACACCAAGTCACAAATACATACACTGAAACCCAGTAACACAGACACACACTTACACCCAGTAAAAAAGACATACACTGACACCAAGTAACAAAGACAGACAATTACACCAAGTAACAAAGACATACACTTACACCAAGTATTTTGACATACACTGACACAAATTAACAAAGACATACACTGATACCCAGTAACACAGACACACACTTACACCAAGTAACACAGACATACAATGACACCAAGTAACAAAGACATGCACTGATACCCAGCAACAAAGACACACACTTACACCAAGTAAAAAAGACAGACACTGATACCCAGTAACACAGACACACAAGGACACCAAGTAACAAAGACACACACTTACACCAAGTAACACAGACACACACTGACACCCAGTAACACAGACAAAGACACTGACACCAAGTAACACAGACATACACTGATACCCAGTAACACAGGCACACACAGACACCAAGTAACAAAGACACACACTGACACCAAGTGACACAGACATACACTGACACCAAGTAACAAAGACATACAATTACACCAAATAACAAAGACATACACTGACACCAAGTATTTTGACATTCACTGACACCAATTAACAAAGACATACACTGACACCCAGTAACAAGGACAGACACTGATATCCAGTAACACAGACACACACTTACACCAAGTATCAAAGACATACACTGACACCAAGTAACAAAGACATGCACTTACACCAAGTAACAAAGACAGACACTGATATCCAGTAACACAGACACACACTTACACCAAGTCACAAATACATACACTGAAACCCAGTAACACAGACACACACTTACACCCAGTAAAAAAGACATACACTGACACCAAGTCACAAAGACATACACTGATGCCCAGTAACAAAGACACACACTTACACCAAGTAACACAGACATACACTGACACCAAGTAACAAAGACAGACAATTACACCAAGTAACAAAGACATACACTTACACCAAGTATTTTGACATACACTGACACAAAGTAACAAAGACATACAAAGATACCCAGTAACACAGACACACACTTACACCAAGTAACACAGACATACAATGACACCAAGTAACAAAGACATGCACTGATACCCAGCAACAAAGACA
The DNA here is from genome assembly GCF_036365525.1 of Heterodontus francisci. Taxonomy (NCBI): domain Eukaryota; kingdom Metazoa; phylum Chordata; class Chondrichthyes; order Heterodontiformes; family Heterodontidae; genus Heterodontus; species Heterodontus francisci. The sequence goes on along the minus strand of NW_027140851.1, from coordinate 5,985,412 downwards.
CACACTTACACCAAGTAAAAAAGACAGACACTGATACCCAGTAACACAGACACACAAGGACACCAAGTAACAAAGACACACACTTACACCAAGTAACACAGACACACACTGACACCCAGTAACACTGACAAAGACACTGACACCGAGTAACACAGACATACACTGATACCCAGTAACACAGGCACACACAGACACCAAGTAACAAAGACATACACTGACACCAAGTATTTTGACATTCACTGACACCAAGTAACAAAGACATACACTGATACCCAGTAACACAGGCACACACTGGGGTGGGGCATATTGGCGCAGTGGTTAGCACCGCAGCCTCACAGCTCCAGGGACCCGGGTTCGATTCTGGGTACTGCCTGTGCGGAGTTTGCAAGTTCTCCCTGTGTCTGCGTGGGTTGCCTCCCGGTGCTCCGGTTTCCTCTCACATGCCAAAGACTTGCAGGTTGATAGGTTAATTGGCCGTCATAAATTGCCCCTAGTACAGGTAGGTGGTAGGGAAATATATAGGGATAGGTGGGGATGTGATAGGAATACGGGATTAGTGTAGGATTAGTATTAATGGGCTGTTGATGGTCGGCACAGACTCTGTGGGCTGAAGGGACTGTTTAAGTGCTGTATCTCTAAACTAAACTAAATACTGACACCCAGTCACACAGACACACACTTACACCCAGTAAAAAAGACATACACTGATGCCCAGTAACAAAGACACGCACTTGCACCAAGTAACAAAGACATACACTGACACCAAGTAACAAAGACATACACTGACACCAAGTAACAAAGACACACACTTACACCAAGTAACACAGACATACACTGACACCAAGTAACAAAGACAGACAATTACACCAAGTAACAAAGACATATACTTACACCAAGTATTTTGACATACACTGACACCAAGTAACAAAGACATACACTGATACCCAGTAACACAGACACACACTTACACCCAGTAAAAAAGACATACACTGACACCAAGTCACAAAGACATACACTGATGCCCAGTAACACAAACAAACACACACTGACACCCAGTAACACAGACACACACTTACACCCAGTAAAAAAGACATACACTGACACCAAGTCACAAAGACATACACTGATGCCCAGTAACAAAGACACACACTTACACCAAGTAACAAAGACATACACTGACACCAAGTAACAAAGACATACACTTACACCAAGTAACAAAAACACACACTTACACCAAGTAAACACAGACATACACTGACACCAAGTAACAAAGACAGACTATTACACCAAGTAACAAAGACAAACACTTGCACCAAGTATTTTGACATACACTGACACAAAGTAACAAAGACATACACTGATACCCAGTAACACAGAAACACACTTACACCAAGTAACACAGACATACAATGACACCAAATAACAAAGACATACATTTACAACAAGTAACAAAGACATACACTGACACAAAGTAACAAAGACAAACACTTACACCAAGTAACAAAGACATACACTGACACCATGTAACAAAGACATACACTGACACCCAGTAACAAAGACATACACTGACACCAAGTAACAAAGACATACACTTACACCAAGTAACAGAGACATACACTGACACCAAGTAACAAAGACAGACACTGATGCCAAGTAACAAAGACACAAACTTACACCAAGTAACACAGACATACACTGACACCAAGTTTCAAAGACAGACACTGATACCCAGTAACACAGACACACACTTACACCCAGTAAAAAAGACATACACAGACACCTAGTCACAAAGACATACACTGATGCCCAGTAACAAAGACACACACTTACACCAAGTAACAAAGACATACACTTACACCAAGTAACACAGACATACACTGACACCAAGTAACAAAGACAGACAATTACACCAAGTAACAAAGACATACACTTACACCAAGTATTTTGACATACACTGACACCAAGTATCAAAGACATACACTGATACCCAGTAACGCAGACACACACTTACACCCAGTAAAAAAGACATACACTGACACCAAGTCACAAAGACATACATTGACACCAAGTAACAATGACATACACTGACACAATGTAACAAAGACATACACTTACACCAAGTAACAAAGACATACACTGACACCATGTAACAAAGACATACACTGATACCCAGTAACAAAGACATACACTGACACCAAGTTACAAAGACACAAACTTACACCAAGTAACACAGACATACACTGAAACCAAGTTACAAAGACAGACACTGATATCCAGTAACACAGACACACACTTACACCAAGTCACAAATACATACACTGAAACCCAGTAACACAGACACACACTTACACCCAGTAAAAAAGACATACACTGACACCAAGTCACAAAGACATACACTGATGCCCAGTAACAAAGACACACACTTACACCAAGTAACACAGACATACACTGACACCAAGTAACAAAGACAGACAATTACACCAAGTAACAAAGACATACACTTACACCAAGTATTTTGACATACACTGACACAAAGTAACAAAGACAGACACTGATACCCAGTAACACAGACACACACTTACACCAAGTAACACAGACATACAATGACACCAAGTAACAAAGACATGCACTGATACCCAGCAACAAAGACACACACTTACACCAAGTAAAAAAGACAGACACTGATACCCAGTAACACAGACACACAAGGACACCAAGTAACAAAGACACACACTTACACCAAGTAACACAGACACACACTGACACCCAGTAACACAGACAAAGACACTGACACCAAGTAACACAGACATACACTGATACCCAGTAACACAGGCACACACAGACACCAAGTAACAAAGACACACACTTACACCAAGTGACACAGACATACACTGACACCAAGAAACAAAGACAGACAATTACACCAAATAACAAAGACATACACTGACACCAAGTATTTTGACATTCACTGACACCAAGTAACAAAGACATACACTGACACCCAGTAACAAGGACAGACACTGATATCCAGTAACACAGACACACACTTACACCAAGTATCAAAGACATACACTGACACCAAGTAACAAAGACATGCACTTACACCAAGTAACAAAGACAGACACTGATATCCAGTCACACAGACACACACTTACACCAAGTCACAAATACATACACTGAAACCCAGTAACACAGACACACACTTACACCCAGTAAAAAAGACATACACTGACACCAAGTCACCAAGACATACACTGATGCCCAGTAACAAAGACACACACTTACACCAAGTAACACAGACATACACTGACACCAAGTAACAAAGACAGACAATTACACCAAGTAACAAAGATATACACTGACACCATGTAACAAAGACATACACTGATACCCAGTAACAAAGACATACACTGACACCAAGTAACAAAGACATACACTTACACCAAGTAACAGAGACATACACTGACACCAACTAACAAAGGCAGACACTGATACCAAGTAACAAAGACATGCATTTACACCAAGTAACAAAGACAGACACTGATACTCTGTAACACAGACACACACTTACACCAGGTCACAAAGACACACACTGACACCCAGTAACAAAGACAGACACTGATATCCAGTAACACAGACACACACTTACACCAAGTAACAAAGACATACACTGACACCAAGTAACAAAGACAGACAATTACACCAAGTAACAAAGACATGCACTTACACCAAGTATTTTGACATACACTGATACCAAGTAACAAAGACATGCACTGATACCCAGTAACGCAGACACACACATACACCCAGTAAAAAAGACATACACTGACACCAAGTAACAAAGACATACACTGACACAAAGTAACAAAGACATACCCTTACACCAAGTAACAAAGAAATACTCTGACACCATGTAACAAAGACATACACTGATACCCAGTAACAAAGACATACACTGACACCAAGAAACAAAGACATACACTTACACCAAGTAACACAGACATACACTGACACCAAGTATCAAAGACAGACACTGACACCAAGCAACAAAGACACAAACTTACACCAAGTATCACAGACATACACTGACACCAAGTATCAAAGACATACACTGACACCAAGTAACAAAGACATGCACTTACACCAAGTAACAAAGACAGACACTGATATCCAGTAACACAGACACACACTTACACCAAGTCAGAAATACATACACTGAAACCCAGTAACACAGACACACACTTACACCCAGTAAAAAAGACATACACTGACACCAAGTCACAAAGACATACACTGATGCCCAGTAACAAAGACACACACTTACACCAAGTAACACAGACATACACTGACACCAAGTAACAAAGACAGACAATTACACCAAGTAATAAAGACATACACTTACACCAAGTATTTTGACATACACTGACACAAAGTAACAAAGACATACACTGATACCCAGTAACACAGACACACACTTACACCAAGTAACACAGACATACAATGACACCAAGTAACAAAGACATGCACTGATAACCAGCAACAAAGACACACACTTACAGCAAGTAAAAAAGACAGACACTGATACCCAGTAACACAGACACACAAGGACACCAAGTAACAAAGACACACACTTACACCAAGTAACACAGACACACACTGACACCCAGTAACACAGACAAAGACACAGACACCAAGTAACACAGACACACACTGACACCCAGTAACACAGACAAAGACACTGACACCAAGTAACACAGACATACACTGATACCCAGTAACACAGGCACACACTGGGGGTGGGGGGCACATTGGCGCAGTGGTTAGCACCGCAGCCTCACAGCTCCAGGGACCCGGGTTCGATTCTAGGTACTGCCTGTGCGGAGTTTGCAAGTTCTCCCTGTGTCTGCGTGGGTTGCCTCCCGGTGCTCCGGTTTCTTCCACATGACAAAGACTTGCAGGTTGTTAGGATAATTGGCCGTCATAAATTGCCCCTAGTACAGGTAGGTGGTAGGGAAATATATAGGGATAGGTGGGGATGTGATAGGAATACGGGATTAGTGTAGGATTAGTATTAATGGGCTGTTGATGGTCGGCACAGACTCTGTGGGCCGAAGGGGCTGTTTAAGTGCTGTATCTCTAAACTAAACTAAATACTGACACCTAGTATCACATACACACACTGACACCCAGTAACACAAACAGACACACACTGACACCCAGTAAAAAAGACATACACTGATACCAAGTCACAAATACATACACTGATGCCCATTAACAAAGACACACACTTACACCAAGTAACACAAACATACACTGACACCAAGTAACAAAGACAGACAATTACACCAAGAAACAAAGACATGCACTTACACCAGGTATTCTGACATACACTGACACCAAGTAACAAAGACATACACTGACACCAAGTCACAAAGACATACACTTACACCAAGTAACAAAGACATACACTGACACAAAGTAACAAAGACATACACTTACACCAAGTAACAAAGACATACACTGACACCATGTAACAAAGACATACACTGATACCCAGTAACGCAGACACACACTTACACCCAGTAAAAAAGACATACACTGACACCAAGTCACAAAGACATACACTTACACCAAGTAACAAAGACATACACTGACACAAAGTAACAAAGACATACACTTACACCAAGTAACAAAGACATACACTGACACCATGTAACAAAGACATACACTGATACCCAGTAACAAAGACATACACTGACACCAAGTAACAAAGACATACACTTACACCAAGTAACAGAGACATACACTGACACCAACTAACAAAGGCAGACACTGATACCAAGTAACAAAGACATGCACTTACACCAAGGAACAAAGACAGACACTGATACTCAGTAACACAGACACACACTTACACCAAGTAACACAGACATACACTGACACCAAGTAACAAAGACAGACAATTACACCAAGTAACAAAGACATGCACTTACACCAAGTATTTTGACATACACTGATACCTAGTAACAAAGACATACACTGATACCCAGTAACGCAGACACACACATACACCCAGTAAAAAAGACATACACTGACACCAAGTAACAAAGACATACACTGACACAAAGTAACAAAGACATACCCTTACACCAAGTAACAAAGACACAAACTTACACCAAGTATCACAGACATACACTGACACCAAGTATCAAAGACATACACTGACACCAAGTAACAAAGACATGCACTTACACCAAGTAACAAAGACAGACAATGATATCCAGTAACACAGACACACACTTACACCAAGTCACAAATACATACACTGAAACCCAGTAACACAGACACACACTTACACCCAGTAAAAAAGACATACACTGATGCCCAGTAACTAAGACACACACTTACACCAAGTAACACAGACATACACTGACACCAAGTAACAAAGACAGACAATTACACCAAGTAACAAAGACATACACTTACACCAAGTATTTTGACATACACTGACACAAAGTAACAAAGACATACACTGATACCCAGTAACACAGACACACACTTACACCAAGTAACACAGACATACAATGACACCAAGTAACAAAGACATGCACTGATACCCAGCAACAAAGACACACACTTACACCAAGTAAAAAAGACAGACACTGATACCCAGTAACACAGACACAGAAGGACACCAAGTAACAAAGACACACACTTACACCAAGTAACACAGACACACACTGACACCCATTAACACAGACAAAGACACTGACACCAAGTAACACAGACATACACTGATACCCAGTAACACAGGCACACACTGGGGGTGGGGGGCACATTGGCGCAGTGGTTAGCACCGCAGCTTCACAGCTCCAAGGACCCGGGTTCGATTCTAGGTACTGCCTGTGCGGGGTTTGCAAGTTCTCCCTGTGTCTGCGTGGGTTGCCTCCCGGTGCTCCGGTTTCCTCCCACATGCCAAAGACCTGCAGGTTGATAGGTTAATTGGCCGTCATAAATTGCCCCTAGTACAAGTAGGTGGTAGGGAAATATATAGGGATAGGTGGGGATGTGATAGGAATACGGGATTAGTGTAGGATTAGTATTAATGGGCTGTTGATGGTCGGCACAGACTCTGTGGGCCGAAGGGACTGTTTTAGTGCTGCATCTCTAAACTAAACTAAATACTGACACCTAGTGTCACAGACACACACTGACACCCAGTAACACAAACAAACACACACTGACACCCAGTAACACAGACACACACTTACACCCAGTAAAAAAGACATACACTGACACCAAGTCACAAAGACATACACTGATGCCCAGTAACAAAGACACACGCTTACACCAAGTAACAAAGACATACACTGACACCAAGTAACAAAGACATACACTTACACCAAGTAACAAAGACACACTCTTACACCAAGTAACACAGACATACACGGACACCAAGTAACAAAGACAGACAATTACACCAAGTAACAAAGACATACACTTACACCAAGTATTTGGACATACACTGACACCAAGTAACAAAGACATACACTGATACCCAGTAACGCAGACACACACTTGCACCCAGTAAAAAGACATACACTGACACCAAGTCACAAAGACATACATTTACAACAAGTAACAAAGACATACACTGACACAAAGTAACAAAGACATACACTTACACCAAGTAACAAAGACATACACTGACACCATGTAACAAAGACATACACTGATACCCAGTAACAAAGACATACACTTACACCAAGTAACAGAGACATACACTGACACCAAGTAACAAAGACAGACACTGACACCAAGTAACAAAGACACAAACTTACACCAAGTAACACAGACATACACTGACACCAAGTTACAAAGACAGACACTGATACCCAGTAACACAGACACACACTTACACCCAGTAAAAAAGACATACACTGACACCTAGTCACAAAGACATACACTGATGCCCAGTAACAAAGACACACACTTACACCAAGTAACAAAGACATACACTGACACCAAGTAACAAAGACATACACTTACACCAAGTAACAAAGACACACACTTACACCAAGTAACACAGACATACACTTACACCAAGTAACAAAGACAGACAATTACACCAAGTAACAAAGACAAACACTTACACCAAGTATTTTGACATACACTGACACCAAGTAACAAAGACATACACTGATACCCAGTAACGCAGACACACACTTACACCCAGTAAAAAAGACATACAATGACACCAAGTCACAAAGACATACATTGACACCAAGTAACAATGACATACACTGACACAATGTAACAAAGACATACACTTACACCAAGTAACAAAGACATACACTGACACCATGTAACAAAGACATACACTGATACCCAGCAACAAAGACATACACTGACACCAAGTAACAAAGACACAAACTTACACCAAGTAACACAGACATACACTGACACCAAGTTACAAAGACAGACACTGATACCCAGTAGCACAGACACACACTTACACCAGGTCACAAAGACATACACTGACACCCAGTAACAAGGACAGACACTGCTATCCAGTAACACAGACACACACTTACACCAAGTATCAAAGACATACACTGACACCAAGTAACAAAGACATGCACTTACACCAAGTAACAAAGACAGACACTGATATCCAGTAACACAGCCACACACTTACACCAAGTCACAAATACATACACTGAAACCCAGTAACACAGACACACACTTACACCCAGTAAAAAAGACATACACTGACACCAAGTAACAAAGACAGACAATTACACCAAGTAACAAAGACATACACTTACACCAAGTATTTTGACATACACTGACACAAATTAACAAAGACATACACTGATACCCAGTAACACAGACACACACTTACACCAAGTAACACAGACATACAATGACACCAAGTAACAAAGACATGCACTGATACCCAGCAACAAAGACACACACTTACACCAAGTAAAAAAGACAGACACTGATACCCAGTAACACAGACACACAAGGACACCAAGTAACAAAGACACACACTTACACCAAGTAACACAGACACACACTGACACCCAGTAACACAGACAAAGACACTGACACCAAGTAACACAGACATACACTGATACCCAGTAACACAGGCACACACAGACACCAAGTAACAAAGACACACACTGACACCAAGTGACACAGACATACACTGACACCAAGTAACAAAGACATACAATTACACCAAATAACAAAGACATACACTGACACCAAGTATTTTGACATTCACTGACACCAATTAACAAAGACATACACTGACACCCAGTAACAAGGACAGACACTGATATCCAGTAACACAGACACACACTTACACCAAGTATCAAAGACATACACTGACACCAAGTAACAAAGACATGCACTTACACCAAGTAACAAAGACAGACACTGATATCCAGTAACACAGACACACACTTACACCAAGTCACAAATACATACACTGAAACCCAGTAACACAGACACACACTTACACCCAGTAAAAAAGACATACACTGACACCAAGTCACAAAGACATACACTGATGCCCAGTAACAAAGACACACACTTACACCAAGTAACACAGACATACACTGACACCAAGTAACAAAGACAGACAATTACACCAAGTAACAAAGACATACACTTACACCAAGTATTTTGACATACACTGACACAAAGTAACAAAGACATACAAAGATACCCAGTAACACAGACACACACTTACACCAAGTAACACAGACATACAATGACACCAAGTAACAAAGACATGCACTGATACCCAGCAACAAAGACACACACTTACACCAAGTAAAAAAGACAGACACTGATACCCAGTAACACAGACACACAAGGACACCAAGTAACAAAGACACACACTTACACCAAGTAACACAGACACACACTGACACCCAGTAACACTGACAAAGACACTGACACCGAGTAACACAGACATACACTGATACCCAGTAACACAGGCACACACAGACACCAAGTAACAAAGACATACACTGACACCAAGTATTTTGACATTCACTGACACCAAGTAACAAAGACATACACTGATACCCAGTAACACAGGCACACACTGGGGTGGGGCATATTGGCGCAGTGGTTAGCACCGCAGCCTCACAGCTCCAGGGACCCGGGTTCGATTCTGGGTACTGCCTGTGCGGAGTTTGCAAGTTCTCCCTGTGTCTGCGTGGGTTGCCTCCCGGTGCTCCGGTTTCCTCTCACATGCCAAAGACTTGCAGGTTGATAGGTTAATTGGCCGTCATAAATTGCCCCTAGTACAGGTAGGTGGTAGGGAAATATATAGGGATAGGTGGGGATGTGATAGGAATACGGGATTAGTGTAGGATTAGTATTAATGGGCTGTTGATGGTCGGCACAGACTCTGTGGGCTGAAGGGACTGTTTAAGTGCTGTATCTCTAAACTAAACTAAATACTGACACCCAGTCACACAGACACACACTTACACCCAGTAAAAAAGACATACACTGATGCCCAGTAACAAAGACACGCACTTGCACCAAGTAACAAAGACATACACTGACACCAAGTAACAAAGACATACACTGACACCAAGTAACAAAGACACACACTTACACCAAGTAACACAGACATACACTGACACCAAGTAACAAAGACAGACAATTACACCAAGTAACAAAGACATATACTTACACCAAGTATTTTGACATACACTGACACCAAGTAACAAAGACATACACTGATACCCAGTAACGCAGACACACACTTACACCCAGTAAAAAAGACATACACTGACACCAAGTCACAAAGACATACATTTACACCAAGTAACATAGACATACACGGACACATAGTAACAAAGACATACACTTACACCAAGTTACAAAGACATACACTGACACCATGTAACAAAGACATACACTGATACCCAGTAACAAAGACATACACTGACACCAAGTAACAAAGACATACACTTACACCAAGTAACAGAGACATACACTGACACCAAGTAACAAAGACAGACACTGATACCAAGTAACAAAGACACAAACTTACACCAAGTAACACAGACATACACTGACACCAAGTTACAAAGACAGACACTGATACCCAGTAACACAGACACACACTTACACCAGGTCACAAAGACATACACTGACACCCAGTAACAAGGACAGACACTGTTATCCAGTAACACAGACACACACTTACACCACGTAACACAGACATACACTGACACCAAGTAACAAAGACAGACAATTACACCAAGTAACAAAGACATACACTTACACCAAGTATTTTGACATGCACTGACGCCAAGTAACAAAGACATACACTGATACCCAGTAACGCAGGCACACACTTACACCCAGTAAAAAATACATACACTGACACCATGTCACAAAGACATACACTTACACCAAGTAACAAAGACATACACTGACACAAAGTAACAAAGACATACACTTACACCAAGTAACAAAGACATACTCTGGCACCATGTAACAAAGACATGCACTGATACCCAGTAACAAAGACAGACACTGACACCAAGTAACAAAGACACACACTTACACCAAGTAACACAGACATACACTGACACCAAGTATCAAAGACATACACTGACACCAAGTAACAAAGACATGCACTTACACCAAGTAACAAAGACAGACTCTGACACCCAGTAACACAGACACACACTGACACCAGGTCACAAAGACACGCACTGACACCCAGTAACAAAGACACACACCGATATCCAGTAACACAGACACACACTTACACCAAGTCAAAAATACATACACTGATACCCAGTAACACAGAGAAACACTGATACAATGTAACAAAGACACACACTGACACCCAGTAAAAAAGACATACCGAGACACCAAGTCACAAAGACATACACTGATACAAAGACATACACTGATGCCCAGTAACACAGACACACACTGACACCAAGTAAAAAGACATACACTGACACCAAGTTACAAAGACACACACTTACACCAAGTAACACAGACATACACTGACACCAAGTAACAAAGACAGACAATTACACCAAGTATTTTGACATACACTGACACCAAGTAACAAAGACAGACACTGATACGCAGTAACACAGACACACACTTACACCAAGTAACAAAGACATACACTGACACCCAGTGACAAAGACATACACTGACACCCAGTAACACAGACACACAAGGACACCAAGTAACAAAGACACACACTTACACCAAGTAACACAGACACACACTGACACCCAGTAACACAAACAAACACACTTACACCAAGTATTTTGACATACACTGACACCAAGTAACAAAGACATATACTGATACCCAGTAACGCAGACACACACTTACACCCAGTAAAAAAGACATACACTGAAACCAAGTCACAAAGACATACACTGATGCCCAGTAACAAAGACACACACTGACACCAAGTAACAAAGACCTACTCTGACACCAAGTAACAAAGACATACACGTACACCAAGTAACAAAGACACACACTTACACCAAGTAACACAGACATACACTGACACCAAGTAACAAAGTCATACACTTACACCAAGTAACAAAGACACACACTTACACCAAGTAACACAGACATACAATGACACCCAGTAACAATGACATACGCTGATACCCAGTAACACAGACAAACAAGGACACCAATTAACAAATACACACACTTACACCAAGTAACACAGACACACACTTACACCAAGTCACAAATACATACACTGATACCCAGTAACACAGACACACACTTACCCCAAGTAACAAAGACATACACTGATACCCATTGACACATTGGCGCAGTGGTTACCACCGCAGCCTCACAGCTCCAGGGACCCGGGTTCGATTCTGGGTACTGCCTGTGCGGAGTTTGCAAGTTCTTCTTGTGTCTGCGTGGGTTTCCTCCCGGTGCTCCGGTTTCCTCCCACATGCCAAAAACTTGCAGGTTGATAGGTTAATTGGCCATCATAAATTGCCCCTAGTATAGGTAGGTGGTAGGGAAATATATAGGGATAGGTGGGGATGTGATAAGAATACGGGATTAGTGTAGGATTAGAATAAATGGCTGGTTGATGGTCGGCACAGACTCGGTGGGCCGAAGGGCCTGTTTAAGTGCTGTATCTCTAAACTAAACTAAGTACTGACACCAAGTGTCACAGACACACACGGACACCAAGTAACACAGGCACACACTTACACCAAGTAACAAATACATACACTGACACCAAGTAACAAAGACATACACTTACACCCAGTAACACGGACACCAAGTAACAAGGGCACACACTGACACAGAGAAACACAGATACAAAGTAACAAAGACAGACACTGACACCCAGTAAAAAAGACATACCGAGACACCAAGTAACAAAGACAGACACTGATATCCAGTAACACAGCCACACACTTACACCAAGTCACAAATACATACACTGAAACCCAGTAACACAGACACACACTTACACCCAGTAAAAAAGACATACACTGACACCAAGTCACAAAGACATACACTGATGCCCAGTAACAAAGACACACACTTACACCAAGTAACACAGACATACACTGACACCAAGTAACAAAGACAGACAATTACACCAAGTAACAAAGACATACACTTACACCAAGTATTTTGACATACACTGACACAAATTAACAAAGACATACACTGATACCCAGTAACACAGACACACACTTACACCAAGTAACACAGACATACAATGACACCAAGTAACAAAGACATGCACTGATACCCAGCAACAAAGACACACACTTACACCAAGTAAAAAAGACAGACACTGATACCCAGTAACACAGACACACAAGGACACCAAGTAACAAAGACACACACTTACACCAAGTAACACAGACACACACTGACACCCAGTAACACAGACAAAGACACTGACACCAAGTAACACAGACATACACTGATACCCAGTAACACAGGCACACACAGACACCAAGTAACAAAGACACACACTGACTCCAAGTGACACAGACATACACTGACACCAAGTAACAAAGACAGACAATTACACCAAATAACAAAGACATACACTGACACCAAGTATTTTGACATTCACTGACACCAATTAACAAAGACATACACTGACACCCAGTAACAAGGACAGACACTGATATCCAGTAACACAGACACACACTTACACCAAGTATCAAAGACATACACTGACACCAAGTAACAAAGACATGCACTTACACCAAGTAACAAAGACAGACACTGATATCCAGTAACACAGACACACACTTACACCAAGTCACAAATACATACACTGAAACCCAGTAACACAGACACACACTTACACCCAGTAAAAAAGACATACACTGACACCAAGTCACAAAGACATACACTGATGCCCAGTAACAAAGACACACACTTACACAAAGTAACACAGACATACACTGACACCAAGTAACAAAGACAGACAATTACACCAAGTAACAAAGACATACACTTACACCAAGTATTTTGACATTCACTGACACAAATTAACAAAGACATACACTGATACCCAGTAACACAGACACACACTTACACCAAGTAACACAGACATACAATGACACCAAGTAACAAAGACATGCACTGATACCCAGCAACAAAGACACACACTTACACCAAGTAAAAAAGACAGACAATGATACCCAGTAACACAAACACACAAGGACACCAAGTAACAAAGACACACACTTACACCAAGTAACACAGACACACACTGACACCCAGTAACACAGACAAAGACACTGACACCAAGTAACACAGACATACACTGATACCCAGTAACACAGGCACACACAGACACCAAGTAACAAAGACACACACTGACACCAAGTGACACAGACATACACTGACACCAAGTAACAAAGACAGACAATTACACCAAATAACAAAGACATACACTGACACCAAGTATTTTGACATTCACTGACACCAATTAACAAAGACATACACTGACACCCAGTAACAAGGACAGACACTGATATCCAGTAACACAGACACACACTTACACCAAGTATCAAAGACATACACTGACACCAAGTAACAAAGACATGCACTTACACCAAGTAACAAAGACAGACACTGATATCCAGTAACACAGACACACACTTACACCAAGTCACAAATACATACACTGAAACCCAGTAACACAGACACACACTTACACCCAGTAAAAAAGACATACACTGACACCAAGTCACAAAGACATACACTGATGCCCAGTAACAAAGACACACACTTACACCAAGTAACACAGACATACACTGACACCAAGTAACAAAGACAGACAATTACACCAAGTAACAAAGACATACACTTACACCAAGTATTTTGACATACACTGACACAAAGTAACAAAGACATACAAAGATACCCAGTAACACAGACACACACTTACACCAAGTAACACAGACATACAATGACACCAAGTAACAAAGACATGCACTGATACCCAGCAACAAAGACACACACTTACACCAAGTAAAAAAGACAGACACTGATACCCAGTAACACAGACACACAAGGACACCAAGTAACAAAGACACACACTTACACCAAGTAACACAGACACACACTGACACCCAGTAACACTGACAAAGACACTGACACCGAGTAACACAGACATACACTGATACCCAGTAACACAGGCACACACAGACACCAAGTAACAAAGACAGACACTGATATCCAGTAACACAGCCACACAATTACACCAAGTCACAAATACATACACTGAAACCCAGTAACACAGACACACACTTACACCCAGTAAAAAAGACATACACTGACACCAAGTCACAAAGACATACACTGATGCCCAGTAACAAAGACACACACTTACACCAAGTAACACAGACATACACTGACACCAAGTAACAAAGACAGACAATTACACCAAGTAACAAAGACATGCACTTACACCAAGTATTTTGACATACACTGACACAAATTAACAAAGACATACACTGATACCCAGTAACACAGACACACACTTACACCAAGTAACACAGACATACAATGACACCAAGTAACAAAGACATGCACTGATACCCAGCAACAAAGACACACACTGACACCAAGTAAAAAAGACAGACACTGATACCCAGTAACACAGACACACAAGGACACCAAGTAACAAAGACACACACTTACACCAAGTAACACAGACACACACTGACACCCAGTAACACAGACAAAGACACTGACACCAAGTAACACAGACATACACTGATACCCAGTAACACAGGCACACACAGACACCAAGTAACAAAGACACACACTGACACCAAGTGACACAGACATACACTGACACCAAGTAACAAAGACAGACAATTACACCAAATAACAAAGACATACACTGACACCAAGTATTTTGACATTCACTGACACCAATTAACAAAGACATACACTGACACCCAGTAACAAGGACAGACACTGATATCCAGTAACACAGACACACACTTACACCAAGTATCAAAGACATACACTGACACCAAGTAACAAAGACATGCACTTACACCAAGTAACAAAGACAGACACTGATATCCAGTAACACAGACACACACTTACACCAAGTCACAAATACATACACTGAAACCCAGTAACACAGACACACACTTACACCCAGTAAAAAAGACATACACTGACACCAAGTCACAAAGACATACACTGATGCCCAGTAACAAAGACACACACTTACACCAAGTAACACAGACATACACTGACACCAAGTAACAAAGACAGACAATTACACCAAGTAACAAAGACATACACTTACACCAAGTATTTTGACATTCACTGACACAAATTAACAAAGACATACACTGATACCCAGTAACACAGACACACACTTACACCAAGTAACACAGACATACAATGACACCAAGTAACAAAGACATGCACTGATACCCAGCAACAAAGACACACACTTACACCAAGTAAAAAAGACAGACACTGATACCCAGTAACACAGACACACAAGGACACCAAGTAACAAAGACACACACTTACACCAAGTAACACAGACACACACTGACACCCAGTAACACAGACAAAGACACTGACACCAAGTAACACAGACATACACTGATACCCAGTAACACAGGCACACACAGACACCAAGTAACAAAGACACACACTGACACCAAGTGACACATACATACACTGACACCAAGTAACAAAGACAGACAATTACACCAAATAACAAAGACATACACTGACACCAAGTATTTTGACATTCACTGACACCAATTAACAAAGACATACACTGACACCCAGTAACAAGGACAGACACTGATATCCAGTAACACAGACTTACACTTACACCAAGTATCAAAGACATACACTGACACCAAGTAACAAAGACATGCACTTACACCAAGTAACAAAGACAGACACTGATATCCAGTAACACAGACACACACTTACACCAAGTCACAAATACATACACTGAAACCCAGTAACACAGACACACACTTACACCCAGTAAAAAAGACATACACTGACACCAAGTCACAAAGACATACACTGATGCCCAGTAACAAAGACACACACTTACACCAAGTAACACAGACATACACTGACACCAAGTAACAAAGACAGACAATTACACCAAGTAACAAAGACATACACTTACACCAAGTATTTTGACATACACTGACACAAATTAACAAAGACATACACTGATACCCAGTAACACAGACACACACTTACACCAAGTAACACAGACATACAATGACACCAAGTAACAAAGACATGCACTGATACCCAGCAACAAAGACACACACTGACACCAAGTAAAAAAGACAGACACTGATACCCAGTAACACAGACACACAAGGACACCAAGTAACAAAGACACACACTTACACCAAGTAACACAGACACACACTGACACCCAGTAACACAGACAAAGACACTGACACCAAGTAACACAGACATACACTGATACCCAGTAACACAGGCACACACAGACACCAAGTAACAAAGACACACACTGACACCAAGTGACACAGACATACACTGACACCAAGTAACAAAGACAGACAATTACACCAAATAACAAAGACATACACTGACACCAAGTATTTTGACATTCACTGACACCAATTAACAAAGACATACACTGACACCCAGTAACAAGGACAGACACTGATATCCAGTAACACAGACACACACTTACACCAAGTATCAAAGACATACACTGACACCAAGTAACAAAGACATGCACTTACACCAAGTAACAAAGACAGACACTGATATCCAGTAACACAGACACACACTTACACCAAGTCACAAATACATACACTGAAACCCAGTAACACAGACACACACTTACACCCAGTAAAAAAGACATACACTGACACCAAGTCACAAAGACATACACTGATGCCCAGTAACAAAGACACACACTTACACCAAGTAACACAGACATACACTGACACCAAGTAACAAAGACAGACAATTACACCAAGTAACAAAGACATACACTTACACCAAGTATTTTGACATTCACTGACACAAATTAACAAAGACATACACTGATACCCAGTAACACAGACACACACTTACACCAAGTAACACAGACATACAATGACACCAAGTAACAAAGACATGCACTGATACCCAGCAACAAAGACACACACTTACACCAAGTAAAAAAGACAGACACTGATACCCAGTAACACAGACACACAAGGACACCAAGTAACAAAGACACACACTTACACCAAGTAACACAGACACACACTGACACCCAGTAACACAGACAAAGACACTGACACCAAGTAACACAGACATACACTGATACCCAGTAACACAGGCACACACAGACACCAAGTAACAAAGACACACACTGACACCAAGTGACACAGACATACACTGACACCAAGTAACAAAGACAGACAATTACACCAAATAACAAAGACATACACTGACACCAAGTATTTTGACATTCACTGACACCAATTAACAAAGACATACACTGACACCCAGTAACAAGGACAGGCACTGATATCCAGTAACACAGACTTACACTTACACCAAGTATCAAAGACATACACTGACACCAAGTAACAAAGACATGCACTTACACCAAGTAACAAAGACAGACACTGATATCCAGTAACACAGACACACACTTACACCAAGTCACAAATACATACACTGAAACCCAGTAACACAGACACACACTTACACCCAGTAAAAAAGACATACACTGACACCAAGTCACAAAGACATACACTGATGCCCAGTAACAAAGACACACACTTACACCAAGTAACACAGACATACACTGACACCAAGTAACAAAGACAGACAATTACACCAAGTAACAAAGACATACACTTACACCAAGTATTTTGACATACACTGACACAAAGTAACAAAGACATACAAAGATACCCAGTAACACAGACACACACTTACACCAAGTAACACAGACATACAATGACACCAAGTAACAAAGACATGCACTGATACCCAGCAACAAAGACACACACTTACACCAAGTAAAAAAGACAGACACTGATACCCAGTAACACAGACACACAAGGACACCAAGTAACAAAGACACACACTTACACCAAGTAACACAGACACACACTGACACCCAGTAACACTGACAAAGACACTGACACCGAGTAACACAGACATACACTGATACCCAGTAACACAGGCAAACACAGACACCAAGTAACAAAGACATACACTGACACCAAGTATTTTGACATTCACTGACACCAAGTAACAAAGACATACACTGATACCCAGTAACACAGGCACACACTGGGGTGGGGCACATTGGCGCAGTGGTTAGCACCGCAGCCTCACAGCTCCAGGGACCCGGGTTCGATTCTGGGTACTGCCTGTGCGGAGTTTGCAAGTTCTCCCTGTGTCTGCGTGGGTTGCCTCCCGGTGCTCCGGTTTCCTCTCACATGCCAATGACTTGCAGGTTGATAGGTTAATTGGCCGTCATAAATTGCCCCTAGTACAGGTAGGTGGTAGGGAAATATATAGGGATAGGTGGGGATGTGATAGGAATACGGGATTAGTGTAGGATTAGTATTAATGGGCTGTTGATGGTCGGCACAGACTCTGTGGGCTGAAGGGACTGTTTAAGTGCTGTATCTCTAAACTAAACTAAATACTGACACCCAGTCACACAGACACACACTTACACCCAGTAAAAAAGACATACACTGATGCCCAGTAACAAAGACACACACTTGCACCAAGTAACAAAGACATACACTGACGCCAAGTAACAAAGACATACACTGACACCAAGTAACAAAGACACACACTTACACCAAGTAACACAGACATACACTGACACCAAGTAACAAAGACAGACAATTACACCAAGTAACAAAGACATACACTTACACCAAGTATTTTGACATACACTGACACCAAGTAACAAAGACATACACTGATACCCAGTAACGCAGACACACACTTACACCCAGTAAAAAAGACATACACTGACACCAAGTCACAAAGACATACATTTACACCAAGTAACATAGACATACACGGACACATAGTAACAAAGACATACACTTACACCAAGTAACAAAGACATACACTGACACCATGTAACAAAGACATACACTGATACCCAGTAACAAAGACATACACTGACACCAAGTAACAAAGACATACACTTACACCAAGTAACAGAGACATACACTGACACCAAGTAACAAAGACAGACACTGATACCAAGTAATAAGACACAAACTTACACCAAGTAACACAGACATACACTGACACCAAGTTACAAAGACAGACTCTGATACCCAGTAACACAGACACACACTTACACCAGGTCACAAAGACATACACTGACACCCAGTAACAAGGACAGACACTGTTATCCAGTAACACAGACACACACTTACACCAAGTAACACAGACATACACTGACACCAAGTAACAAAGACAGACAATTACACCAAGTAACAAAGACATACACTTACACCAAGTATTTTGACATGCACTGACGCCAATTAACAAAGACATACACTGACACCCAGTAACAAGGACAGACACTGATATCCACTAACACAGACACACACTTACACCAAGTATCAAAGACATACACTGACACCAAGTAACAAAGACATGCACTTACACCAAGTAACAAAGACAGACACTGATATCCAGTAACACAGACACACACTTACACCAAGTCACAAATACATACACTGAAACCCAGTAACACAGACACACACTTACACCCAGTAAAAAAGACATACACTGACACCAAGTCACAAAGACATACACTGATGCCCAGTAACAAAGACACACACTTACACCAAGTAACACAGACATACACTGACACCAAGTAACAAAGACAGACAATTACACCAAGTAACAAAGACATACACTTACACCAAGTATTTTGACATTCACTGACACAAATTAACAAAGACATACACTGATACCCAGTAACACAGACACACACTTACACCAAGTAACACAGACATACAATGACACCAAGTAACAAAGACATGCACTGATACCCAGCAACAAAGACACACACTTACACCAAGTAAAAAAGACAGACACTGATACCCAGTAACACAGACACACAAGGACACCAAGTAACAAAGACACACACTTACACCAAGTAACACAGACACACACTGACACCCAGTAACACAGACAAAGACACTGACACCAAGTAACACAGACATACACTGATACCCAGTAACACAGGCACACACAGACACCAAGTAACAAAGACACACACTGACACCAAGTGACACAGACATACACTGACACCAAGTAACAAAGACAGACAATTACACCAAATAACAAAGACATACACTGACACCAAGTATTTTGACATTCACTGACACCAATTAACAAAGACATACACTGACACCCAGTAACAAGGACAGACACTGATATCCAGTAACACAGACTTACACTTACACCAAGTATCAAAGACATACACTGACACCAAGTAACAAAGACATGCACTTACACCAAGTAACAAAGACAGACACTGATATCCAGTAACACAGACACACACTTACACCAAGTCACAAATACATACACTGAAACCCAGTAACACAGACACACACTTACACCCAGTAAAAAAGACATACACTGACACCAAGTCACAAAGACATACACTGATGCCCAGTAACAAAGACACACACTTACACCAAGTAACACAGACATACACTGACACCAAGTAACAAAGACAGACAATTACACCAAGTAACAAAGACATACACTTACACCAAGTATTTTGACATACACTGACACAAAGTAACAAAGACATACAAAGATACCCAGTAACACAGACACACACTTACACCAAGTAACACAGACATACAATGACACCAAGTAACAAAGACATGCACTGATACCCAGCAACAAAGACACACACTTACACCAAGTAAAAAAGACAGACACTGATACCCAGTAACACAGACACACAAGGACACCAAGTAACAAAGACACACACTTACACCAAGTAACACAGACACACACTGACACCCAGTAACACTGACAAAGACACTGACACCCAGTAACACAGACATACACTGATACACAGTAACACAGGCACACACAGACACCAAGTAACAAAGACATACACTGACACCAAGTATTTTGACATTCACTGACACCAAGTAACAAAGACATACACTGATACCCAGTAACACAGGCACACACTGGGGTGGGGCACATTGGCGCAGTGGTTAGCACCGCAGCCTCACAGCTCCAGGGACCCGGGTTCGATTCTGGGTACTGCCTGTGCGGAGTTTGCAAGTTCTCCCTGTGTCTGCGTGGGTTGCCTCCCGGTGCTCCGGTTTCCTCTCACATGCCAATGACTTGCAGGTTGATAGGTTAATTGGCCGTCATAAATTGCCCCTAGTACAGGTAGGTGGTAGGGAAATATATAGGGATAGGTGGGGATGTGATAGGAATACGGGATTAGTGTAGGATTAGTATTAATGGGCTGTTGATGGTCGGCACAGACTCTGTGGGCTGAAGGGACTGTTTAAGTGCTGTATCTCTAAACTAAACTAAATACTGACACCCAGTCACACAGACACACACTTACACCCAGTAAAAAAGACATACACTGATGCCCAGTAACAAAGACACACACTTGCACCAAGTAACAAAGACATACACTGACGCCAAGTAACAAAGACATACACTGACACCAAGTAACAAAGACACACACTTACACCAAGTAACACAGACATACACTGACACCAAGTAACAAAGACATACACTTACACCAAGTATTTTGACATACACTGACACCAAGTAACAAAGACATACACTGATACCCAGTAACGCAGACACACACTTACACCCAGTAAAAAAGACATACACTGACACCAAGTCACAAAGACATACATTTACACCAAGTAACATAGACATACACGGACACATAGTAACAAAGACATACACTTACACCAAGTAACAAAGACATACACTGACACCATGTAACAAAGACATACACTGATACCCAGTAACAAAGACATACACTGACACCAAGTAACAAAGACATACACTTACACCAAGTAACAGAGACATACACTGACACCAAGTAACAAAGACAGACACTGATACCAAGTAACAAAGACACAAACTTACACCAAGTAACACAGACATACACTGACACCAAGTTACAAAGACAGACACTGATACCCAGTAACACAGACACACACTTACACCAGGTCACAAAGACATACACTGACACCCAGTAACAAGGACAGACACTGTTATCCAGTAACACAGACACACACTTACACCAAGTAACACAGACATACACTGACACCAAGTAACAAAGACAGACAATTACACCAAGTAACAAAGACATACACTTACACCAAGTATTTTGACATGCACTGACGCCAAGTAACAAAGACATACACTGATACCCAGTAACGCAGGCACACACTTACACCCAGTAAAAAATACATACACTGACACCATGTCACAAAGACATACACTTACACCAAGTAACAAAGACATACACTGACACAAAGTAACAAAGACATACACTTACACCAAGTAACAAAGACATACTCTGGCACCATGTAACAAAGACATGCACTGATACCCAGTAACAAAGACAGACACTGACACCAAGTAACAAAGACACACACTTACACCAAGTAACACAGACATACACTGACACCAAGTATCAAAGACATACACTGACACCAAGTAACAAAGACATGCACTTACACCAAGTAACAAAGACAGACTCTGACACCCAGTAACACAGACACACACTGACACCAGGTCACAAAGACACGCACTGACACCCAGTAACAAAGACACACACCGATATCCAGTAACACAGACACACACTTACACCAAGTCAAAAATACATACACTGATACCCAGTAACACAGAGAAACACTGATACAATGTAACAAAGACACACACTGACACCCAGTAAAAAAGACATACCGAGACACCAAGTCACAAAGACATACACTGATACAAAGACATACACTGATGCCCAGTAACACAGACACACACTGACACCAAGTAAAAAGACATACACTGACACCAAGTTACAAAGACACACACTTACACCAAGTAACACAGACATACACTGACACCAAGTAACAAAGACAGACAATTACACCAAGTATTTTGACATACACTGACATCAAGTAACAAAGACAGACACTGATACGCAGTAACACAGACACACACTTACACCAAGTCACAAAGACATACACTGATACAAAGACATACACTGATGCCCAGTAACACAGACACACACTGACACCAAGTAAAAAGACATACACTGACACCAAGTTACAAAGACACACACTTACACCAAGTAACACAGACATACACTGACACCAAGTAACAAAGACAGACAATTACACCAAGTATTTTGACATACACTGACATCAAGTAACAAAGACAGACACTGATACGCAGTAACACAGACACACACTTACACCAAGTAACAAAGACATACACTGACACCCAGTGACAAAGACATACACTGACACCCAGTAACACAGACACACAAGGACACCAAGTAACAAAGACACACACTTACACCAAGTAACACAGACACACACTGACACCCAGTAACACAAACAAACACACTTACACCAAGTATTTTGACATACACTGACACCAAGTAACAAAGACATATACTGATACCCAGTAACGCAGACACACACTTACACCCAGTAAAAAAGACATACACTGAAACCAAGTCACAAAGACATACACTGATGCCCAGTAACAAAGACACACACTGACACCAAGTAACAAAGACCTACTCTGACACCACGTAACAAAGACATACACGTACACCAAGTAACAAAGACACACACTTACACCAAGTAACACAGACATACACTGACACCAAGTAACAAAGTCATACACTTACACCAAGTAACAAAGACACACACTTACACCAAGTAACACAGACATACAATGACACCCAGTAACAATGACATACACTGATACCCAGTAACACAGACAAACATGGACACCAATTAACAAATACACACACTTACACCAAGTAACACAGACACACACTTACACCAAGTCACAAATACATACACTGATACCCAGTAACACAGACACACACTTACCCCAAGTAACAAAGACATACACTGATACCCATTGACACATTGGCGCAGTGGTTAGCACCGCAGCCTCACAGCTCCAGGGACCCGGGTTCGATTCTGGGTACTGCCTGTGCGGAGTTTGCAAGTTCTTCTTGTGTCTGCGTGGGTTTCCTCCCGGTGCTCCGGTTTCCTCCCACATGCCAAAAACTTGCAGGTTGATAGGTTAATTGGCCATCATAAATTGCCCCTAGTATAGGTAGGGAAATATATAGGGATAGGTGGGGATGTGATAAGAATACGGGATTAGTGTAGGATTAGAATAAATGGCTGGTTGATGGTCGGCACAGACCCGGTGGGCCGAAGGGCCTGTTTAAGTGCTGTATCTCTAAACTAAACTAAGTACTGACACCAAGTGTCACAGACACACACTTACACCAAGTAACAAATACATACACTGACACCAAGTAACAAAGACATACACTTACACCCAGTAACACAGACACACACGGACACCAAGTAACAAGGGCACACACTGACACAGAGAAACACAGATACAAAGTAACAAAGACAGACACTGACTCCCAGTAAAAAAGACATACCGAGACACCAAGTCACAAAGACATACACTGATGCAAAGACATACACTGATGCCCAGTAACAAAGCCACACACTTACACCAAGTAACAAAGACACACACTTACACCAAGTAACACAGACATACAATGACACCCAGTAACAATGACATACACTGATACCCAGTAACACAGACAAACATGGACACCAATTAACAAATACACACACTTACACCAAGTAACACAGACACACACTTACACCAAGTCACAAATACATACACTGATACCCAGTAACACAGACACACACTTACCCCAAGTAACAAAGACATACACTGATACCCATTGACACATTGGCGCAGTGGTTAGCACCGCAGCCTCACAGCTCCAGGGACCCGGGTTCGATTCTGGGTACTGCCTGTGCGGAGTTTGCAAGTTCTCCCTGTGTCTGCGTGGGTTGCCTCCCGGTGCTCCGGTTTCCTCTCACATGCCAAAGACTTGCAGGTTGATAGGTTAATTGGCCGTCATAAATTGCCCCTAGTACAGGTAGGTGGTAGGGAAATATATAGGGATAGGTGGGGATGTGATAGGAATACGGGATTAGTGTAGGATTAGTATTAATGGGCTGTTGATGGTCGGCACAGACTCTGTGGGCTGAAGGGACTGTTTAAGTGCTGTATCTCTAAACTAAACTAAATACTGACACCCAGTCACACAGACACACACTTACACCCAGTAAAAAAGACATACACTGATGCCCAGTAACAAAGACACACACTTGCACCAAGTAACAAAGACATACACTGACACCAAGTAACAAAGACACACACTTACACCAAGTAACACAGACATACACTGACACCAAGTAACAAAGACATACACTTACACCAAGTATTTTGACATACACTGACACCAAGTAACAAAGACATACACTGATACCCAGTAACGCAGACACACACTTACACCCAGTAAAAAAGACATACACTGACACCAAGTCACAAAGACATACATTTACACCAAGTAACATAGACATACACGGACACATAGTAACAAAGACATACACTTACACCAAGTAACAAAGACATACACTGACACCATGTAACAAAGACATACACTGATACCCAGTAACAAAGACATACACTGACACCAAGTAACAAAGACATACACTTACACCAAGTAACAGAGACATACACTGACACCAAGTAACAAAGACAGACACTGATACCAAGTAACAAAGACACAAACTTACACCAAGTAACACAGACATACACTGACACCAAGTTACAAAGACAGACACTGATACCCAGTAACACAGACACACACTTACACCAGGTCACAAAGACATACACTGACACCCAGTAACAAGGACAGACACTGTTATCCAGTAACACAGACACACACTTACACCAAGTAACACAGACATACACTGACACCAAGTAACAAAGACAGACAATTACACCAAGTAACAAAGACATACACTTACACCAAGTATTTTGACATGCACTGACGCCAAGTAACAAAGACATACACTGATACCCAGTAACGCAGGCACACACTTACACCCAGTAAAAAATACATACACTGACACCATGTCACAAAGACATACACTTACACCAAGTAACAAAGACATACACTGACACAAAGTAACAAAGACATACACTTACACCAAGTAACAAAGACATACTCTGGCACCATGTAACAAAGACATGCACTGATACCCAGTAACAAAGACAGACACTGACACCAAGTAACAAAGACACACACTTACACCAAGTAACACAGACATACACTGACACCAAGTATCAAAGACATACACTGACACCAAGTAACAAAGACATGCACTTACACCAAGTAACAAAGACAGACTCTGACACCCAGTAACACAGACACACACTGACACCAGGTCACAAAGACACGCACTGACACCCAGTAACAAAGACACACACCGATATCCAGTAACACAGACACACACTTACACCAAGTCAAAAATACATACACTGATACCCAGTAACACAGAGAAACACTGATACAATGTAACAAAGACACACACTGACACCCAGTAAAAAAGACATACCGAGACACCAAGTCACAAAGACATACACTGATACAAAGACATACACTGATGCCCAGTAACACAGACACACACTGACACCAAGTAAAAAGACATACACTGACACCAAGTTACAAAGACACACACTTACACCAAGTAACACAGACATACACTGACACCAAGTAACAAAGACAGACAATTACACCAAGTATTTTGACATACACTGACATCAAGTAACAAAGACAGACACTGATACGCAGTAACACAGACACACACTTACACCAAGTCACAAAGACATACACTGATACAAAGACATACACTGATGCCCAGTAACACAGACACACACTGACACCAAGTAAAAAGACATACACTGACACCAAGTTACAAAGACACACACTTACACCAAGTAACACAGACATACACTGACACCAAGTAACAAAGACAGACAATTACACCAAGTATTTTGACATACACTGACATCAAGTAACAAAGACAGACACTGATACGCAGTAACACAGACACACACTTACACCAAGTAACAAAGACATACACTGACACCCAGTGACAAAGACATACACTGACACCCAGTAACACAGACACACAAGGACACCAAGTAACAAAGACACACACTTACACCAAGTAACACAGACACACACTGACACCCAGTAACACAAACAAACACACTTACACCAAGTATTTTGACATACACTGACACCAAGTAACAAAGACATATACTGATACCCAGTAACGCAGACACACACTTACACCCAGTAAAAAAGACATACACTGAAACCAAGTCACAAAGACATACACTGATGCCCAGTAACAAAGACACACACTGACACCAAGTAACAAAGACCTACTCTGACACCACGTAACAAAGACATACACGTACACCAAGTAACAAAGACACACACTTACACCAAGTAACACAGACATACACTGACACCAAGTAACAAAGTCATACACTTACACCAAGTAACAAAGACACACACTTACACCAAGTAACACAGACATACAATGACACCCAGTAACAATGACATACACTGATACCCAGTAACACAGACAAACATGGACACCAATTAACAAATACACACACTTACACCAAGTAACACAGACACACACTTACACCAAGTCACAAATACATACACTGATACCCAGTAACACAGACACACACTTACCCCAAGTAACAAAGACATACACTGATACCCATTGACACATTGGCGCAGTGGTTAGCACCGCAGCCTCACAGCTCCAGGGACCCGGGTTCGATTCTGGGTACTGCCTGTGCGGAGTTTGCAAGTTCTTCTTGTGTCTGCGTGGGTTTCCTCCCGGTGCTCCGGTTTCCTCCCACATGCCAAAAACTTGCAGGTTGATAGGTTAATTGGCCATCATAAATTGCCCCTAGTATAGGTAGGGAAATATATAGGGATAGGTGGGGATGTGATAAGAATACGGGATTAGTGTAGGATTAGAATAAATGGCTGGTTGATGGTCGGCACAGACCCGGTGGGCCGAAGGGCCTGTTTAAGTGCTGTATCTCTAAACTAAACTAAGTACTGACACCAAGTGTCACAGACACACACTTACACCAAGTAACAAATACATACACTGACACCAAGTAACAAAGACATACACTTACACCCAGTAACACAGACACACACGGACACCAAGTAACAAGGGCACACACTGAAACAGAGAAACACAGATACAAAGTAACAAAGACAGACACTGACTCCCAGTAAAAAAGACATACCGAGACACCAAGTCACAAAGACATACACTGATGCAAAGACATACACTGATGCCCAGTAACAAAGCCACACACTTACACCAAGTAACAAAGACACACACTTACACCAAGTAACACAGACATACAATGACACCCAGTAACAATGACATACACTGATACCCAGTAACACAGACAAACATGGACACCAATTAACAAATACACACACTTACACCAAGTAACACAGACACACACTTACACCAAGTCACAAATACATACACTGATACCCAGTAACACAGACACACACTTACCCCAAGTAACAAAGACATACACTGATACCCATTGACACATTGGCGCAGTGGTTAGCACCGCAGCCTCACAGCTCCAGGGACCCGGGTTCGATTCTGGGTACTGCCTGTGCGGAGTTTGCAAGTTCTTCTTGTGTCTGCGTGGGTTTCCTCCCGGTGCTCCGGTTTCCTCCCACATGCCAAAAACTTGCAGGTTGATAGGTTAATTGGCCATCATAAATTGCCCCTAGTATAGGTAGGTGGTAGGGAAATATATAGGGATAGGTGGGGATGTGATAAGAATACGGGATTAGTGTAGGATTAGAATAAATGGCTGGTTGATGGTCGGCACAGACCCGGTGGGCCGAAGGGCCTGTTTAAGTGCTGTATCTCTAAACTAAACTAAGTACTGACACCAAGTGTCACAGACACACACTTACACCAAGTAACAAATACATACACTGACACCAAGTAACAAAGACATACACAGACACACACGGACACCAAGTAACAAGGGCACACACTGACACAGAGAAACACAGATACAAAGTAACAAAGACAGACACTGACTCCCAGTAAAAAAGACATACCGAGACACCAAGTCACAAAGACATACACTGATGCAAAGACATACACTGATGCCCAGTAACAAAGCCACACACTTACACCAAGTAACAAAGACACACACTTACACCAAGTAACACAGACATACACTGACACCAAGTAACAAAGACAGACAATTACACCAAGTAACAAAGACATACACTTACACCAAGTATTTTGACATACACTGACACCAAGTAACAAAGACATACACTGATACCCAGTAACACAGACACACACTTGCACCAAGTAACACAGACATACAATGACACCAAGTAACAAAGACATGCACTGATACCCAGTAACAAAGACATACACTGACACCCAGTAACACAGACACACAAGGACACCAAGTAACAAAGACACACACTTACACCAAGTAACACAGACACACACTGACACCCAGTAACAAAGACACACACTTATACCAAGTAAAAAAGACAGACACTGATACGCAGTAACACAGACACACACTTACACCAAGTAACAAAGACATACACTGACACCCAGTGACAAAGACATACACTGACACCCAGTAACACAGACACACAAGGACACCAAGTAACAAAGACACACACTTACACCAAGTAACACAGACACACACTGACACCCAGTAACACAGACAAACACACTTACACCAAGTATTTTGACGTACACTGATACCCAGTAACGCAGACACACACTTACACACAGTAAAAAAGACATACACTGAAACCAAGTCACAAAGACATACACTGATGCCCAGTAACAAAGACACACACTGACACCAAGTAACAAAGACATACTCTGACACCAAGTAACAAAGACATACACTTACACCAAGTAACAAAGACACACACTTACACCAAGTAACACAGACAGACACTGACACCAAGTAACAAAGACATACACTTACACCAAGTAACAAAGACACACACTGATACCAAGTAACAGAGACATACACTGACACCAAGTAACAAAGACATACACTTACACCAAGTAACAAAGACATACACTTACACCTATAACAAAGACATACACTTACACCAAGTAACAATGACATACACTGATACCCAGTAACACAGATAAACAAGGACACCAAGTAACAAAGACACACACTTACACCAAGTAACACAGACACACACTGACACCCAGTAACACAGACAAACACACTTACACCAAGTATTTTGACATACACTGACACCAAGTAACAAAGACATACACTGATACCCAGTAACGCAGACACACACTTACACCCAGTAAAAAAGACATACACTGAAACCAAGTCACAAAGACATACACTGATACCAAGTCACAAAGACATGCACTGATGCCCAGTAACAAAGACACACACTGATACCAAGTAACAGACACATACACTGACACCAAGTAACAAAGACATACACTTACACCAAGTAACAAAGACATACACTTACACCTATAACAAAGACATACACTTACACCAAGTAACAATGACATACACTGATACCAAGTAACACAGATAAACAAGGACACCAAGTACCAAAGACACACACTTACACCAAGTAACACAGACACACACTGACACCCAGTAACACAGACAAACACACTTACACCAAGTATTTTGACATACACTGACACAAAGTAACAAAGACATACACTGATACCCAGTAACGCAGACACACATTTACACCCAGTAAGAAAGACATGCACTGAAACCAAGTCACAAAGACATACACTGATACCAAGTCACAAAGACATGCACTGATGCCCAGTAACAAAGACACACACTGACACCAAGTAAAAAAGACATACTCTGACACCAAGTAACAAAGACATACACTTACTCCTATAACAAAGACACACACTTACACCAAGTAACACAGACATACACTGACACCAAGTAACAAAGACATACACTGATACCCAGTAACGCAGACACACACTTACACCCACTAAAAAAAGACATACCCTGACACAAAGTAACAAAGACATACACTTACACCAAGTAACAAATACATACACTGACACCATGTAACAAAGACATACACTGATACCCAGTAACAAAGACATACACTTACACCAAGTAACAAAGACACAAACTTACACCAAGTAACACAGACATACACTGACACCAAGTAACAAAGACATACACTGATACCAAGTAACAAAGACACAAACTTACACCAAGTAACACAGACATACACTGACACCAAGTATCAAAGACATACACTGACACCAAGTAACAAAGACATGCACTTACACCAAGTAAAAAAGACAGACACTGATACCAAGTAACACAGACACACACTGACACACAGTAAAAAAGACATACCGAGACACCAAGTCACAAAGACATACACTGAAACAAAGACATACACTGATGCCCAGTAACACAGACACACACTGACACCAAGTAAAAAGACATACACTGACACCAAGTTACAAAGACACACACTTACACCAAGTAACAAAGACATACACTGACACCCAGTAACACAGACAAACAAGGACACCAAGTAACAAAGACAGACAATTACACCAAGTAACAAAGACATACACTTACACCAAGTATTTTGACATACACTGACACCAAGTAACAAAGACATACACTGATACCCAGTAACACAGACACACACTTGCACCAAGTAACACAGACATACAATGACACCAAGTAACAAAGACATGCACTGATACCCAGTAACAAAGACATACACTGACACCCAGTAACACAGACACACAAGGACACCAAGTAACAAAGACACACACTTACACCAAGTAACACAGACACACACTGACACCCAGTAACAAAGACACACACTTATACCAAGTAAAAAAGACAGACACTGATACGCAGTAACACAGACACACACTTACACCAAGTAACAAAGACATACACTGACACCCAGTGACAAAGACATACACTGACACCCAGTAACACAGACACACAAGGACACCAAGTAACAAAGACACACACTTACACCAAGTAACACAGACACACACTGACACCCAGTAACACAGACAAACACACTTACACCAAGTATTTTGACGTACACTGATACCCAGTAACGCAGACACACACTTACACCCAGTAAAAAAGACATACACTGAAACCAAGTCACAAAGACATACACTGATGCCCAGTAACAAAGACACACACTGACACCAAGTAACAAAGACATACTCTGACACCAAGTAACAAAGACATACACTTACACCAAGTAACAAAGACACACACTTACACCAAGTAACACAGACAGACACTGACACCAAGTAACAAAGACATACACTTACACCAAGTAACAAAGACACACACTGATACCAAGTAACAGAGACATACACTGACACCAAGTAACAAAGACATACACTTACACCAAGTAACAAAGACATACACTTACACCAATAACAAAGACATACACTTACACCAAGTAACAATGACATACACTGATACCCAGTAACACAGATAAACAAGGACACCAAGTAACAAAGACACACACTTACACCAAGTAACACAGACACACACTGACACCCAGTAACACAGACAAACACACTTACACCAAGTATTTTGACATACACTGACACCAAGTAACAAAGACATACACTGATACCCAGTAACGCAGACACACACTTACACCCAGTAAAAAAGACATACACTGAAACCAAGTCACAAAGACATACACTGATACCAAGTCACAAAGACATGCACTGATGCCCAGTAACAAAGACACACACTGATACCAAGTAACAGACACATACACTGACACCAAGTAACAAAGACATACACTTACACCAAGTAACAAAGACATACACTTACACCTATAACAAAGACATACACTTACACCAAGTAACAATGACATACACTGATACCAAGTAACACAGATAAACAAGGACACCAAGTAACAAAGACACACACTTACACCAAGTAACACAGACACACACTGACACCCAGTAACACAGACAAACACACTTACACCAAGTATTTTGACATACACTGACACAAAGTAACAAAGACATACACTGATACCCAGTAACGCAGACACACATTTACACCCAGTAAGAAAGACATGCACTGAAACCAAGTCACAAAGACATACACTGATACCAAGTCACAAAGACATGCACTGATGCCCAGTAACAAAGACACACACTGACACCAAGTAAAAAAGACATACTCTGACACCAAGTAACAAAGACATACACTTACTCCTATAACAAAGACACACACTTACACCAAGTAACACAGACATACACTGACACCAAGTAACAAAGACATACACTGATACCCAGTAACGCAGACACACACTTACACCCACTAAAAAAAGACATACCCTGACACAAAGTAACAAAGACATACACTTACACCAAGTAACAAATACATACACTGACACCATGTAACAAAGACATACACTGATACCCAGTAACAAAGACATACACTTACACCAAGTAACAAAGACACAAACTTACACCAAGTAACACAGACATACACTGACACCAAGTAACAAAGACATACACTGATACCAAGTAACAAAGACACAAACTTACACCAAGTAACACAGACATACACTGACACCAAGTATCAAAGACATACACTGACACCAAGTAACAAAGACATGCACTTACACCAAGTAAAAAAGACAGACACTGATACCAAGTAACACAGACACACACTGACACACAGTAAAAAAGACATACCGAGACACCAAGTCACAAAGACATACACTGAAACAAAGACATACACTGATGCCCAGTAACACAGACACACACTGACACCAAGTAAAAAGACATACACTGACACCAAGTTACAAAGACACACACTTACACCAAGTAACAAAGACATACACTGACACCCAGTAACACAGACAAACAAGGACACCAAGTAACAAAGACACACACTTACACCAAGTAACACAGACACACACTGACACCCAGTAACACAGACAAACACACTTACACCAAGTATTTTGACATACACTGACACCAAGTAACAAAGACATACACTGATACCCAGTAACGCAGACACACACTTACACACAGTAAAAAAGACATACACTGAAACCAAGTCACAAAGACATACACTGATACCAAGTCACAAAGACATACACTGATGCCCAGTAACAAAGACACACACTGACACCAAGTAAAAAAGACATACTCTGACACCAGGTAACAAAGACATACACTTACACCAAGTAACAACGACACACACTTACACCAAGTAACACAGACATACACTGACACCAAGTAACAGAGACATACACTTACACCAAGTAACAAAGACACACACTTACACCAAGTAACACAGACATACACTGACACCAAGTAACAAAGACATACACTGATACCCAGTAACGCAGACACACACTTACACCCAGTAAAAAAGACATACACTGACACCAAGTCACAAAGACATACACTTACACCAAGTAACAAAGACATACACTGACACAAAGTAACAAAGACATACACTTACACCAAGTAACAAAGACATACACTGACACCATGTAACAAAGACATACACTGATACCCAGTAACAAAGACATACACTGACACCAAGTAACAAAGACATACACTTACACCAAGTAACAGAGTCATACACTGACACCAAGTAACAAAGACAGACACTGATACCAAGTAACAAAGACACAAACTTACACCAAGTAACACAGACATACAGTGACACCAAGTATCAAAGACATACACTGACACCAAGTAACAAAGACATGCACTTACACCCAGTAACAAAGACAGACACTGATATCCAGTAACACAGACACACACTTACACCAAGTAACAGAGACATACACTGACACCAAGTAACAAAGACAGACAATTACACCAAGTAACAAAGACATACACTTACAAAAAGTATTTTGACATACACTGACACCAAGTAACAAGGACATACACTGATACCCAGTAACGCAGACACACACTTACACCCAGTAAAAAAGACATACACTGACACCAAGTCACAAAGACATACACTTACACCAAGTAACAAAGACATACACTGACACAGAGTAACAAAGACATACACTTACACCAAGTAACAAAGACACAAACTTACACCAAGTAACACAGACATACACTGACACCAAGTATCAAAGACAGACACTGACACCAAGTAACAAAGACATGCACTTACACCAAGTAACAAAGACAAACTCTGATACCCAGTAACACAGACACACACTTACACCAGGTCACAAAGACACGCACTGACACCCAGTAACAAAGACACACACTGATACCCAGTATCACATTGGCGCAGTCGTTAGCTCCGCAGCCTCACAGCTCCAGGGACCCGGGTTCGATTCTGGGTACTGCCTGTGCGGAGTTTGCAAGTTCTTCTTGTGTCTGCGTGGGTTTCCTGCCGGTGCTCCGGTTTCCTCCCACATGCCCAAGACTTGCAGGTTGATAGGTTAATTGGCCATCATAAATTGCCCCTAGTATAGGTAGGTGGTAGGGAAATATATAGGGACAGGTGGGGATGTGATAGGAATACGGGATTAGTGTCGGATTATTATCATTGGGTGGTTGATGGTCGTCACAGACTCGGTGGGCCGAAGGGCCTGTTTAAGTGCTGTATCTCTAAACTGAACTAAATACTGACAGCTAGTGTCACAGACACACACTGACACCCAGTACCACAAAGAAACACACACTGACACCCAGTAACACAGAGAAACACTGATACACAGGAACAAAGGCATACACTGACACCAAGTAACACAGACACACAGTGACACCCAGTAAAAAAGACATACACTGACACCAAGTCACAAAGACATACACTGATACAAAGGCATACACTGATGCCCATTAACACAGACACACACTGACACCAAGTAACAAAGACATACACTGACACCAAGTTACAAAGACACACACTTACACCAAGTAACACAGACATACACTGACACCAAGTAACAAAGACAGACAATTACACCAAGGAACAAAGACATACACTTACACCAAGTATTTTGACACACACTGACACCAAGTAACAAAGACATACACTGATACCCAGTAACACAGCCACACACTTGCACCAAGTAACACAGACATACAATGACACCAAGTAACAAAGATATGCACTGATACCAAGTAACAAAGACACACACTTACACCAAGTAACAAAGACATACACTGACACCCAGTGACAAAGACATACACTGACACCCAGTAACACAGACACACAAGGACACCAAGTAACAAAGACACACACTTACACCAAGTAACACAAACACACACTGACACCCAGTAACACAGACAAACACACTTACACCAAGTATTTTGACATACACTGACACCCAGTAAAAAAGACATACACTGTAACCAAGTCACAAAGACATACACTGATACCAAGTCACAAAGACATACACTGATGCCCAGTAACAAAGACACACACTGACACCAAGTAAAAAAGACATACTCTGACACCAAGTAACAAAGACATACACTTACACCAAGTATCAAAGACACACACTTACACCA
Organism: Heterodontus francisci; assembly: GCF_036365525.1. Lineage (NCBI taxonomy): Eukaryota > Metazoa > Chordata > Chondrichthyes > Heterodontiformes > Heterodontidae > Heterodontus > Heterodontus francisci. Next base: position 5,947,052 of record NW_027140851.1, on the reverse strand, counting down.
AGTAACACAGACATACACTGACACCAAGTAACAAAGACATACACTGATACCCAGTAATACAGGCACACACTTGGGGGGGGGGGGGGGGCGGGTGGGGGGCACATTGGCGCAGTGGTTAGCACCGCAGCCTCGCAGCTCCAGGGACCCGGGTTTGATTCTGGGTACTGCCTGTGCGGAGTTTGCAAGTTCTCCCTGTGTCTGCGTGCGTTTCCTCCCGGTGCTCCGGTTTCCTCCCACATGCCCAAGACTTGCAGGTTGATAGGTTAATTGGCCATCATAAATTGCCCCTAGTATAGGTAGGTGGTAGGGAAATATATAGGAATAGGTGGGGATGTGATAGGAATACGGGATTAGTGTAGGATTATTATAATTGGGTGGTTGATGGTCGGCACAGACTCCGTGGGCCGAAGGGCCTGTTTAAGTGCTGTATCTCTAAACTAAACTAAATACTGACAGCTAGTGTCACAGACACACACTGACACCCAGTAACAAAGAGAAACACTGACACCAAGTAACACAGACACACACTGACACCAAGTAACAAAGACATACACTGACACCAAGTAACAGAGACAGACAATTACACCAAGTAACACAGACATACACTGACACCAAGTAACAGAGACAGACAATTACACCAAGTAACAAAGACATACACTTGCACCAAGTATTTTGACACACACTGACACCAAGTAACAAAGACATACACTGATACCCAGGAACACAGACACACACTTGCACCAAGTAACACAGACATACAATGACACCAAGTAACAAAGACATGCACTGATACCCAGTAACAAAGACACACACTTACACCAAGTAAAAAAGACAGACACTGATACCCAGTAACACAGACACACACTTACACCAAGTAACAAAGACATACATTGACACCCAGTGACAAAGACATACACTGGCACCCAGTAACATAGACACACAAGGACACCAAGAAACAAAGACACACACTTACACCAAGTAACACAGACATACACTGACACCCAGTAACACAGACAAACACACTTACACCAAGTATTTTGACATACACTGACACCAAGTAACAAAGACATACACTGATACCCAGTAACAAAGACACACACTTACACCCAGTAAAAAAGACATACACTGAAACCAAGTCACAAAGAAATACACTGATACCATGTCACAAAGACATACACTGATGCCCAGTAACAAAGACACACACTGACACCAAGTAACAAAGACATACTCTGACACCAAGTAACAAAGACATACACTTACACCAAGGAACAAAGACACACACTTACACCAAGTAACACAGACATACACTGACACCAAGTAACAAAGACATACACTTACACCAAGTAACAAAGACACACACTTACACCAAGTAACACAGACATACAATGACACCAAGTAACATTGACATACACTGATACCCAGTAACACAGACAAACAAGGACACCAAGTAACAAAGACACACACTTACACCAAGTAACACAGACACACACTGACACCCAGTAACACAGACAAACACACTTACACCAAGTATTTTGACATACACTGACACCAAGTAACAAAGACATACACTGATACCCAGTAACAAAGACACACACTTACACCCAGTAAAAAATACATACACTGAAACCAAGTCACAAAGAAATACACTGATACCATGTCACAAAGATATACACTGATGCCCAGTAACAAAGACACACACTGACACCAAGTAACAAAGACATACTCTGACACCAAGTAACAAAGACATACACTTACACCAAGTAACAAAGACACACACTTACACCATGTAATACAGACATACACTGACACCAAGTAACAAAGACATACACTTACACCAAGTAACAAAGACACACACTTACACCAAGTAACACAGACATACAATGACACCAAGTAACATTGACATACACTGATACCCAGTAACACAGACAAACAAGGACACCAAGTAACAAAGACACACACTTACACCAAGTAACACAGACACACACTGACACCCAGTAACACAGACAAACACACTTACACCAAGTATTTTGACATACACTGACACCAAGTAACAAAGACATACACTGATACCCAGTAACGCAGACACACACTTACACACAGTAAAAAAGACATACACTGAAACCAAGTCACAAAGACATACTCTGATACCAAGTCACAAAGACATACACTGATGCCCAGTAACAAAGACACACACTGACACCAAGTAAAAAAGACATACTCTGACACCAGGTAACAAAGACATACACTTACACCAAGTAACAACGACACACACTTACACCAAGTAACACAGACATACACTGACACCAAGTAACAGAGACACACACTTACACCAAGTAACACAGACATACACTGACACCAAGTAACAAAGACATACACTGATACCCAGTAACGCAGACACACACTTACACCCAGTAAAAAAGACATACACTGACACCAAGTCACAAAGACATACACTTACACCAAGTAACAAAGACATACACTGACACAAAGTAACAAAGACATACACTTACACCAAGTAACAAAGACATGCACTGACACCATGTAACAAAGACATACACTGATACCCAGTAACAAAGACATACACTGACACCAAGTAACAAAGACATACACTTACACCAAGTAACAGAGTCATACACTGACACCAAGTAACAAAGACAGACACTGATACCAAGTTACAAAGACACAAACTTACACCAAGTAACACAGACATACAGTGACACCAAGTATCAAAGACATACACTGACACCAAGTAACAAAGACATGCACTTACACCAAGTAACAAAGACAGACACTGATATCCAGTAACACAGACACACACTTACACCAAGTAACACAGACATACACTGACACCAAGTAACAAAGACAGACAATTACATCAAGGAACAAAGACATACACTTACACCAAGTATTTTGACATACACTGACACCAAGTAACAAGGACATACACTGATACCCAGTAACGCAGACACACACTTACACCCAGTAAAAAAGACATACACTGACACCAAGTCACAAAGACATACACTTACACCAAGTAACAAAGACATACACTGACACAAAGTAACAAAGACATACACTTACACCAAGTAACAAAGACACAAACTTACACCAAGTAACACAGACATACACTGACACCAAGTATCAAAGACATACACTTACACCAAGTAACAAAGACACACACTTACACCAAGTAACACAGACTTACAATGACACCAAGTAACATTGACATACACTGATACCCAGTAACACAGACAAACAAGTAAACCAAGTAACAAAGACACACACTTACACCAAGTAACACAGACACACACTGACACCCAGTAACACAGACAAACACACTTACACCAAGTATTTTGACATACACTGACACCAAGTAACAAAGACATACACTGATACCCAGTAACGCAGACACACACTTACACACAGTAAAAAAGACATACACTGAAACCAAGTCACAAAGACATACTCTGATACCAAGTAACAAATACATACACTGACACCATGTAACAAAGACATACACTGATACCCAGTAACAAAGACATACACTTACACCAAGTAACAAAGACACAAACTTACACCAAGTAACACAGACATACACTGACACCAAGTAACAAAGACATACACTGATACCAAGTAACAAAGACACAAACTTACACCAAGTAACACAGACATACACTGACACCAAGTATCAAAGACATACACTGACACCAAGTAACAAAGACATGCACTTACACCAAGTAAAAAAGACAGACACTGATACCAAGTAACACAGACACACACTGACACACAGTAAAAAAGACATACCGAGACACCAAGTCACAAAGACATACACTGAAACAAAGACATACACTGATGCCCAGTAACACAGACACACACTGACACCAAGTAAAAAGACATACACTGACACCAAGTTACAAAGACACACACTTACACCAAGTAACAAAGACATACACTGACACCCAGTAACACAGACAAACAAGGACACCAAGTAACAAAGACAGACAATTACACCAAGTAACAAAGACATACACTTACACCAAGTATTTTGACATACACTGACACCAAGTAACAAAGACATACACTGATACCCAGTAACACAGACACACACTTGCACCAAGTAACACAGACATACAATCACACCAAGTAACAAAGACATGCACTGATACCCAGTAACAAAGACATACACTGACACCCAGTAACACAGACACACAAGGACACCAAGTAACAAAGACACACACTTACACCAAGTAACACAGACACACACTGACACCCAGTAACAAAGACACACACTTATACCAAGTAAAAAAGACAGACACTGATACGCAGTAACACAGACACACACTTACACCAAGTAACAAAGACATACACTGACACCCAGTGACAAAGACATACACTGACACCCAGTAACACAGACACACAAGGACACCAAGTAACAAAGACACACACTTACACCAAGTAACACAGACACACACTGACACCCAGTAACACAGACAAACACACTTACACCAAGTATTTTGACGTACACTGATACCCAGTAACGCAGACACACACTTACACCCAGTAAAAAAGACATACACTGAAACCAAGTCACAAAGACATACACTGATGCCCAGTAACAAAGACACACACTGACACCAAGTAACAAAGACATACTCTGACACCAAGTAACAAAGACATACACTTACACCAAGTAACAAAGACACACACTTACACCAAGTAACACAGACAGACACTGACACCAAGTAACAAAGACATACACTTACACCAAGTAACAAAGACACACACTGATACCAAGTAACAGAGACATACACTGACACCAAGTAACAAAGACATACACTTACACCAAGTAACAAAGACATACACTTACACCAATAACAAAGACATACACTTACACCAAGTAACAATGACATACACTGATACCCAGTAACACAGATAAACAAGGACACCAAGTAACAAAGACACACACTTACACCAAGTAACACAGACACACACTGACACCCAGTAACACAGACAAACACACTTACACCAAGTATTTTGACATACACTGACACCAAGTAACAAAGACATACACTGATACCCAGTAACGCAGACACACACTTACACCCAGTAAAAAAGACATACACTGAAACCAAGTCACAAAGACATACACTGATACCAAGTCACAAAGACATGCACTGATGCCCAGTAACAAAGACACACACTGATACCAAGTAACAGACACATACACTGACACCAAGTAACAAAGACATACACTTACACCAAGTAACAAAGACATACACTTACACCTATAACAAAGACATACACTTACACCAAGTAACAATGACATACACTGATACCAAGTAACACAGATAAACAAGGACACCAAGTAACAAAGACACACACTTACACCAAGTAACACAGACACACACTGACACCCAGTAACACAGACAAACACACTTACACCAAGTATTTTGACATACACTGACACAAAGTAACAAAGACATACACTGATACCCAGTAACGCAGACACACATTTACACCCAGTAAGAAAGACATGCACTGAAACCAAGTCACAAAGACATACACTGATACCAAGTCACAAAGACATGCACTGATGCCCAGTAACAAAGACACACACTGACACCAAGTAAAAAAGACATACTCTGACACCAAGTAACAAAGACATACACTTACTCCTATAACAAAGACACACACTTACACCAAGTAACACAGACATACACTGACACCAAGTAACAAAGACATACACTGATACCCAGTAACGCAGACACACACTTACACCCACTAAAAAAAGACATACCCTGACACAAAGTAACAAAGACATACACTTACACCAAGTAACAAATACATACACTGACACCATGTAACAAAGACATACACTGATACCCAGTAACAAAGACATACACTTACACCAAGTAACAAAGACACAAACTTACACCAAGTAACACAGACATACACTGACACCAAGTAACAAAGACATACACTGATACCAAGTAACAAAGACACAAACTTACACCAAGTAACACAGACATACACTGACACCAAGTATCAAAGACATACACTGACACCAAGTAACAAAGACATGCACTTACACCAAGTAAAAAAGACAGACACTGATACCAAGTAACACAGACACACACTGACACACAGTAAAAAAGACATACCGAGACACCAAGTCACAAAGACATACACTGAAACAAAGACATACACTGATGCCCAGTAACACAGACACACACTGACACCAAGTAAAAAGACATACACTGACACCAAGTTACAAAGACACACACTTACACCAAGTAACAAAGACATACACTGACACCCAGTAACACAGACAAACAAGGACACCAAGTAACAAAGACACACACTTACACCAAGTAACACAGACACACACTGACACCCAGTAACACAGACAAACACACTTACACCAAGTATTTTGACATACACTGACACCAAGTAACAAAGACATACACTGATACCCAGTAACGCAGACACACACTTACACACAGTAAAAAAGACATACACTGAAACCAAGTCACAAAGACATACACTGATACCAAGTCACAAAGACATACACTGATGCCCAGTAACAAAGACACACACTGACACCAAGTAAAAAAGACATACTCTGACACCAGGTAACAAAGACATACACTTACACCAAGTAACAACGACACACACTTACACCAAGTAACACAGACATACACTGACACCAAGTAACAGAGACATACACTTACACCAAGTAACAAAGACACACACTTACACCAAGTAACACAGACATACACTGACACCAAGTAACAAAGACATACACTGATACCCAGTAACGCAGACACACACTTACACCCAGTAAAAAAGACATACACTGACACCAAGTCACAAAGACATACACTTACACCAAGTAACAAAGACATACACTGACACAAAGTAACAAAGACATACACTTACACCAAGTAACAAAGACATACACTGACACCATGTAACAAAGACATACACTGATACCCAGTAACAAAGACATACACTGACACCAAGTAACAAAGACATACACTTACACCAAGTAACAGAGTCATACACTGACACCAAGTAACAAAGACAGACACTGATACCAAGTAACAAAGACACAAACTTACACCAAGTAACACAGACATACAGTGACACCAAGTATCAAAGACATACACTGACACCAAGTAACAAAGACATGCACTTACACCCAGTAACAAAGACAGACACTGATATCCAGTAACACAGACACACACTTACACCAAGTAACAGAGACATACACTGACACCAAGTAACAAAGACAGACAATTACACCAAGTAACAAAGACATACACTTACAAAAAGTATTTTGACATACACTGACACCAAGTAACAAGGACATACACTGATACCCAGTAACGCAGACACACACTTACACCCAGTAAAAAAGACATACACTGACACCAAGTCACAAAGACATACACTTACACCAAGTAACAAAGACATACACTGACACAGAGTAACAAAGACATACACTTACACCAAGTAACAAAGACACAAACTTACACCAAGTAACACAGACATACACTGACACCAAGTATCAAAGACAGACACTGACACCAAGTAACAAAGACATGCACTTACACCAAGTAACAAAGACAAACTCTGATACCCAGTAACACAGACACACACTTACACCAGGTCACAAAGACACGCACTGACACCCAGTAACAAAGACACACACTGATACCCAGTATCACATTGGCGCAGTCGTTAGCTCCGCAGCCTCACAGCTCCAGGGACCCGGGTTCGATTCTGGGTACTGCCTGTGCGGAGTTTGCAAGTTCTTCTTGTGTCTGCGTGGGTTTCCTGCCGGTGCTCCGGTTTCCTCCCACATGCCCAAGACTTGCAGGTTGATAGGTTAATTGGCCATCATAAATTGCCCCTAGTATAGGTAGGTGGTAGGGAAATATATAGGGACAGGTGGGGATGTGATATGAATACGGGATTAGTGTCGGATTATTATCATTGGGTGGTTGATGGTCGTCACAGACTCGGTGGGCCGAAGGGCCTGTTTAAGTGCTGTATCTCTAAACTGAACTAAATACTGACAGCTAGTGTCACAGACACACACTGACACCCAGTACCACAAAGAAACACACACTGACACCCAGTAACACAGAGAAACACTGATACACAGGAACAAAGGCATACACTGACACCAAGTAACACAGACACACAGTGACACCCAGTAAAAAAGACATACACTGACACCAAGTCACAAAGACATACACTGATACAAAGGCATACACTGATGCCCATTAACACAGACACACACTGACACCAAGTAACAAAGACATACACTGACACCAAGTTACAAAGACACACACTTACACCAAGTAACACAGACATACACTGACACCAAGTTACAAAGACAGACAATTACACCAAGGAACAAAGACATACACTTACACCAAGTATTTTGACACACACTGACACCAAGTAACAAAGACATACACTGATACCCAGTAACACAGCCACACACTTGCACCAAGTAACACAGACATACAATGACACCAAGTAACAAAGATATGCACTGATACCAAGTAACAAAGACACACACTTACACCAAGTAAAAAAGACAGACACTGATACCCAGTAACACAGACACACACTTACACCAAGTAACAAAGACATACACTGACACCCAGTGACAAAGACATACACTGACACCCAGTAACACAGACACACAAGGACACCAAGTAACAAAGACACACACTTACACCAAGTAACACAAACACACACTGACACCCAGTAACACAGACAAACACACTTACACCAAGTATTTTGACATACACTGACACCCAGTAAAAAAGACATACACTGTAACCAAGTCACAAAGACATACACTGATACCAAGTCACAAAGACATACACTGATGCCCAGTAACAAAGACACACACTGACACCAAGTAAAAAAGACATACTCTGACACCAAGTAACAAAGACATACACTTACACCAAGTATCAAAGACACACACTTACACCAAGTAACACAGACATACACTGACACCAAGTAACAAAGACATACACTGATACCCAGTAATACAGGCACACACTTGGGGGGGGGGGGGCGGGTGGGGGGCACATTGGCGCAGTGGTTAGCACCGCAGCCTCGCAGCTCCAGGGACCCGGGTTTGATTCTGGGTACTGCCTGTGCGGAGTTTGCAAGTTCTCCCTGTGTCTGCGTGCGTTTCCTCCCGGTGCTCCGGTTTCCTCCCACATGCCCAAGACTTGCAGGTTGATAGGTTAATTGGCCATCATAAATTGCCCCTAGTATAGGTAGGTGGTAGGGAAATATATAGGAATAGGTGGGGATGTGATAGGAATACGGGATTAGTGTAGGATTATTATAATTGGGTGGTTGATGGTCGGCACAGACTCCGTGGGCCGAAGGGCCTGTTTAAGTGCTGTATCTCTAAACTAAACTAAATACTGACAGCTAGTGTCACAGACACACACTGACACCCAGTAACAAAGAGAAACACTGACACCAAGTAACACAGACACACACTGACACCAAGTAACAAAGACATACACTGACACCAAGTAACAGAGACAGACAATTACACCAAGTAACACAGACATACACTGACACCAAGTAACAGAGACAGACAATTACACCAAGTAACAAAGACATACACTTGCACCAAGTATTTTGACACACACTGACACCAAGTAACAAAGACATACACTGATACCCAGGAACACAGACACACACTTGCACCAAGTAACACAGACATACAATGACACCAAGTAACAAAGACATGCACTGATACCCAGTAACAAAGACACACACTTACACCAAGTAAAAAAGACAGACACTGATACCCAGTAACACAGACACACACTTACACCAAGTAACAAAGACATACATTGACACCCAGTGACAAAGACATACACTGGCACCCAGTAACATAGACACACAAGGACACCAAGAAACAAAGACACACACTTACACCAAGTAACACAGACATACACTGACACCCAGTAACACAGACAAACACACTTACACCAAGTATTTTGACATACACTGACACCAAGTAACAAAGACATACACTGATACCCAGTAACAAAGACACACACTTACACCCAGTAAAAAAGACATACACTGAAACCAAGTCACAAAGAAATACACTGATACCATGTCACAAAGACATACACTGATGCCCAGTAACAAAGACACACACTGACACCAAGTAACAAAGACATACTCTGACACCAAGTAACAAAGACATACACTTACACCAAGGAACAAAGACACACACTTACACCAAGTAACACAGACATACACTGACACCAAGTAACAAAGACATACACTTACACCAAGTAACAAAGACACACACTTACACCAAGTAACACAGACATACAATGACACCAAGTAACATTGACATACACTGATACCCAGTAACACAGACAAACAAGGACACCAAGTAACAAAGACACACACTTACACCAAGTAACACAGACACACACTGACACCCAGTAACACAGACAAACACACTTACACCAAGTATTTTGACATACACTGACACCAAGTAACAAAGACATACACTGATACCCAGTAACAAAGACACACACTTACACCCAGTAAAAAATACATACACTGAAACCAAGTCACAAAGAAATACACTGATACCATGTCACAAAGATATACACTGATGCCCAGTAACAAAGACACACACTGACACCAAGTAACAAAGACATACTCTGACACCAAGTAACAAAGACATACACTTACACCAAGTAACAAAGACACACACTTACACCATGTAATACAGACATACACTGACACCAAGTAACAAAGACATACACTTACACCAAGTAACAAAGACACACACTTACACCAAGTAACACAGACATACAATGACACCAAGTAACATTGACATACACTGATACCCAGTAACACAGACAAACAAGGACACCAAGTAACAAAGACACACACTTACACCAAGTAACACAGACACACACTGACACCCAGTAACACAGACAAACACACTTACACCAAGTATTTTGACATACACTGACACCAAGTAACAAAGACATACACTGATACCCAGTAACGCAGACACACACTTACACACAGTAAAAAAGACATACACTGAAACCAAGTCACAAAGACATACTCTGATACCAAGTCACAAAGACATACACTGATGCCCAGTAACAAAGACACACACTGACACCAAGTAAAAAAGACATACTCTGACACCAGGTAACAAAGACATACACTTACACCAAGTAACAACGACACACACTTACACCAAGTAACACAGACATACACTGACACCAAGTAACAGAGACACACACTTACACCAAGTAACACAGACATACACTGACACCAAGTAACAAAGACATACACTGATACCCAGTAACGCAGACACACACTTACACCCAGTAAAAAAGACATACACTGACACCAAGTCACAAAGACATACACTTACACCAAGTAACAAAGACATACACTGACACAAAGTAACAAAGACATACACTTACACCAAGTAACAAAGACATGCACTGACACCATGTAACAAAGACATACACTGATACCCAGTAACAAAGACATACACTGACACCAAGTAACAAAGACATACACTTACACCAAGTAACAGAGTCATACACTGACACCAAGTAACAAAGACAGACACTGATACCAAGTTACAAAGACACAAACTTACACCAAGTAACACAGACATACAGTGACACCAAGTATCAAAGACATACACTGACACCAAGTAACAAAGACATGCACTTACACCAAGTAACAAAGACAGACACTGATATCCAGTAACACAGACACACACTTACACCAAGTAACACAGACATACACTGACACCAAGTAACAAAGACAGACAATTACATCAAGGAACAAAGACATACACTTACACCAAGTATTTTGACATACACTGACACCAAGTAACAAGGACATACACTGATACCCAGTAACGCAGACACACACTTACACCCAGTAAAAAAGACATACACTGACACCAAGTCACAAAGACATACACTTACACCAAGTAACAAAGACATACACTGACACAAAGTAACAAAGACATACACTTACACCAAGTAACAAAGACACAAACTTACACCAAGTAACACAGACATACACTGACACCAAGTATCAAAGACATACACTTACACCAAGTAACAAAGACACACACTTACACCAAGTAACACAGACTTACAATGACACCAAGTAACATTGACATACACTGATACCCAGTAACACAGACAAACAAGTAAACCAAGTAACAAAGACACACACTTACACCAAGTAACACAGACACACACTGACACCCAGTAACACAGACAAACACACTTACACCAAGTATTTTGACATACACTGACACCAAGTAACAAAGACATACACTGATACCCAGTAACGCAGACACACACTTACACACAGTAAAAAAGACATACACTGAAACCAAGTCACAAAGACATACTCTGATACCAAGTCACAAAGACATACACTGATGCCCAGTAACAAAGACGCACACTGACACCAAGTAAAAAAGACATACTCTGACACCAGGTAACAAAGACATACACTTACACCAAGTAACAACGACACACACTTACACCAAGTAACACAGACATACACTGACACCAAGTAACAGAGACATACACTTACACCAAGTAACAAAGACACACACTTACACCAAGTAACACAGACATACACTGACACCAAGTAACAAAGACATACACTGATACCCAGTAACGCAGACACACACTTACACCCAGTAAAAAAGACATACACTGACACCAAGTCACAAAGACATACACTTACACCAAGTAACAAAGACATACACTGACACAAAGTAACAAAGACATACACTTACACCAAGTAACAAAGACATACACTGACACCATGTAACAAAGACATACACTGATACCCAGTAACAAAGACATACACTGACACCAAGTAACAAAGACATACACTTACACCAAGTAACAGAGTCATACACTGACACCAAGTAACAAAGACAGACACTGATACCAAGTAACAAAGACACAAACTTACACCAAGTAACACAGACATACAGTGAGACCAAGTATCAAAGACATACACTGACACCAAGTAACAAAGACATGCACTTACACCAAGTAACAAAGACAGACACTGATATCCAGTAACACAGACACACACTTACACCAAGTAACACAGACATACACTGACACCAAGTAACAAAGACAGACAATTACACCAAGGAACAAAGACATACACTTACACCAAGTATTTTGACATTCACTGACACCAAGTAACAAGGACATACACTGATACCCAGTAACGCAGACACACACTTACACCCAGTAAAAAAGACATACACTGTAACCAAGTCACAAAGACATACACTGATACCAAGTCACAAAGACATACACTGATGCCCAGTAACAAAGACACACACTGACACCAAGTAAAAAAGACATACTCTGACACCAAGTATCAAAGACACACTCTTACACCAAGTAACACAGACATACACTGACACCAAGTAACAAAGACATACACTGATACCCAGTAATACAGGCACACACTTGGGGGGGTGGGGGGCACATTGGCGCAGTGGTTAGCCCCGCAGCCTCGCAGCTCCAGGGACCCGGGTTTGATTCTGGGTACTGCCTGTGCGGAGTTTGCAAGTTCTCCCTGTGTCTGCGTGCGTTTCCTCCCGGTGCTCCGGTTTCCTCCCACATGCCAAAGACTTGCACGTTGATACGTTAATTGGCCATCATAAATTGCCCCTGGTGTAGGTAGGTGGCAGTGAAATATATAGGGATAGGTCGGGATGTGATAGGAATACGGGATTAGTGTAGGATTAGTATAAATGGGTGGTTGATGGTCGGCACAGACTCTGTGGGCCGAAGGGCCTGTTTAAGTGCTGTATCTCGAACTAAACTAAATACTGACACCTAGTGTCACAGACACCCACTGACACCCAGTAACACAAACAAACACACACTGGCACCCAGTAACACAGAGAAACACTGATACACAGTATAAAAGACACACACTTACACCAAGTAACACAGACATACACTGACAGCCAGTAACACAGACAAACACAGTTACACCAAGTATTTTGACATACACTGACACCAAGTAACAAAGACATACACTGATACCCAGTAACACAGACATACAATGACACCAAGTCACAAAGACATACACTGACACCAAGTAACAAAGACATCCACTGACACCAAGTTACAAAGACACACACTTACACCAAGTAACACAGACATACACTGACACCAAGTAACAAAGACAGACAATTACACCAAGTAACAAAGACATACACTTACACCAAGTATATTGACACACACTGACACCAAGTAACAAAGACATACACTGAAACCCAGTAGCACAGACACACACTTGCACCAAATAACACAGACATACAATGACACCAAGTAACAAAGACATGCACTGATACCCAGTAACAAAGACACACACTTACACCAAGTAAAAAAGACAGACACTGATACCCAGTAACACAGACACACACTTACACCAAGTAACAAAGACATACACTGACACCCAGTGACAAAGACATACACTGACACCCAGTAACACAGACACACAAGGACACCAAGTAACAAAGACACACACTTACACCAAGTAACACAGACACACACTGACAGCCAGTAACACAGACAAACACACTTACACCAAGTATGTTGACATACACTGACACCAAGTAACAAAGACATACACTGATACCCAGTAACGCAGACACAGACTTACTCCCAGTAAAAAAGACATACACTGAAACCAAGTCACAAAGACATACACTGATACCAAGTCACAAAGACTTACACTGATGCCCAGTAACAAAGACATACACTTACACCAAGTATCAAAGACACGCACTTACACCAAGTAACACAGACATACACTGACACCAAGTAACAAAGACATACACTGATACCCAGTAATACAGGCACACACTTGGGGGGTGGGGGCACATTGGCGCAGTGGTTAGCACCGCAGCCTCGCAGCTCCAGGGACCCGGGTTTGATTCTGGGTACTGCCTGTGCGGAGTTTGCAAGTTCTCCCTGTGTCTGCGTGAGTTTCCTCCCGGTGCTCCGGTTTCCTCCCACATGCCAAAGACTTTCAGGTTGATAGGTTAATTGGCCATCATAAATTGCCCCTAGTATAGGTAAGTGGTAGGGAAATATATAGGGATAGGTGGGGATGTGATAGGAATACGGGATGAGTGTAGGATTAGTATAAATGGGTGGTTGATGGTCGGCACACAATCGGTGGGCCGAAGGGCCTATTTAAGTGCTGTATCTCGAAACTAAACTAAATACTGACACCTAGTGTCACAGACACACACTGACACCCAGTAACACAAACAGACACACACTGACACCCAGTAACACAGACACACACTGACACCCAGTATAAAAGACACACACTTACACCAAGTAACACAGACATACACTGACACCAAGTAACAAAGACATACACTGATACCCAGTAACGCAGACACACACTGACACCAAGTAACAAAGACATGCACTGATACCCAGTAACACAGACACACACTTGCTCCAAGTAACACAGACATAAAATAACACCAAGTAACAAAGACATGCACTGATACCCAGTAAGAAAGACACAAATTTACACCAAGTAAAAAAGACAGACACTGACACCCAGTAACACAGACACACACTAACACCAAGTAACAAAGACATACACTGACACCCAGTGACAAAGACATACACTGACACCCAGTAACACAGACACACAAGGACACCAAGTAACAAAGATACACACTTACACCAAGTAACACAGACAGACACTGACACCAAGTAACAAAGACATACACTTACACCAAGTAACAAAGACACACACTTACACCAAGTAACACAGACATACAATGACACCAAGTAACAATGACATACACTGATGCCCAGTAACACAGACAAACAAGGACACCAAGTAACAAAGACACACACTTACACCAAGTAACACAGACACACACTGACACCCAGTAACACAGACAAACACACTTACACCAAGTATTTTGACATACACTGACACCAAGTAACAAAGACGTACACTGATACCCACTAACGCAGACACACACTTACACACAGTAAAAAAAGACATGCACTGAAACCAAGTCACAAAGACATACACTGATACCAAGTCACAAAGACATACACTGATGCCCAGTAACAAAGACACACACTGACACCGAGTAAAAAAGACATACTCTGACACCAAGTAACAAAGACATACACTTACACCAAGTAACAAAGACACACACTTACACCAAGTAACACAGACATACACTGACACCAAGTAACAAAGACATACACTTACACCAAGTAACAAAGACACACACTTACACCAAGTAACACAGACATACACTGACACCAAGTAACAAAGACATACACTGATACACAGTAATACATGCACACACCTGGGGGGGGGGGGGGTGGTGGGGGGCACATTGGCGCAGTGGTTAGCACCGCAGCCTCGCAGCTCCAGGGACCCGCGTTTGATTCTGGGTACTGCCTGTGCGGAGTTTGCAAGTTCTCCCTGTGTCTGCGTGCGTTTACTCCCGTTGCTCCGGTTTCCTCCCACATGCCAAAGACTTGCAGGTTGATAGGTTAAATGGCCATCATAAATTGCCCCGAGTATAGGTAGGAGGTAGGGAAATATATAGGGATAGGTCAGGATGTGATAGGAATACTGGATTAGTGTAGGATTAGTATGAATGGGTGGTTGATGGTCGGCACACACTCGGTGGGCCGAAGGGCCTGTTTAAGTGCTGTATCTCTAAACTAAACTAAATACTGACACCTAGTGTCACAGACACACAGTGACACCCAGTAACACAAACAAACACACACTGACACCCAGTAACACAGAGAAACAATGATACACAGTAACAAAGACATGCACTGACACCAAGTAACACAGACACACACTGACACCCAGTATAAAAGACATACACTGACACCAAGTCACAAAGACATACACTGATACCAAGTCACAAAGACATACACTGATGCCCAGTAACACAGACACACACTGACACCAAGTAACAAAGACATACACTGACACCAAGTAACAAAGACATACACTTACACCAAGTAACAAAGACACACACTTACACCAAGTAACACAGACATACACTGACACCAAGTAACAAAGACAGACAATTACACCAAGTAACAAAGACAAACACTTGCACCAAGTATTTTGACATACACTGACACAAAGTAACAAAGACATACACTGATACCCAGTAACACAGACACACACTTACACCAAGTAACACAGACATACAATGACACCAAGTAACAAAGACATGCACTGATACCCAGTAACAAAGACACACCTTACACCAAGTAAAGAAGACAGACACTGATACCCAATAACACAGACACACACTTACACCAAGTAACAAAGACATACACTGACACCTAGTAACAAAGACACACACTGACACCCAGTAACACAGACACACAAGGACACCAAGTAACAAAGACACACACTTACACCAAGTAACACAGACACACACTGACACCCAGTAACACAGACAAACACACTGACACCCAGTAACGCAGACAAACACACTGACACCAAGTAACACAGACATACACTGATACCCTGTAACCCAGACATACACTGACACCCAGTAAAAAAGACATACACGTACACCAAGTAACAAAGACATACACTGACAAAAAGAAACAAAGACATACAATTACACCAAGTAACAAAGACATACACTTACACCAAGTAAAGAAGACAGACACTGATACCCAATAACACAGACACACACTTACACCAAGTAACAAAGACATACACTGACACCCAGTAACAAAGACACACACTGACACCCAGTAACACAGACACACAAGGACACCAAGTAACAAAGACACACACTTACACCAAGTAACACAGACACACACTGACACCCAGTAACACAGACAAACACACTGACACCCAGTAACGCAGACAAACACACTGACACCAAGTAACACAGACATACACTGATACCCTGTAACCCAGACATACACTGACACCCAGTAAAAAAGACATACACGTACACCAAGTAACAAAGACATACACTGACAAAAAGTAACAAAGACATACAATTACACCAAGTAACAAAGACATACACTGAAACCAAGTAACAGAGACATACACTGACACCAAGTAACAAAGACAGACACTGATACCAAGTAACAAAGACACAAACTTACACCAAGTAACACAGACATACTCTGACACCAAGTATCAAAGACATACACTGACACCAAGTAACAAAGACATGCGCTTACACCAAGTAACAAAGACAGACACTGATACCCAGTAACACAGACACACATTTACACAAGGTCACAAAGACACACACTGCACCCAGTAACAAAGACAGACACTGATATCCAGTAACTCAGACACACACTTACACCAAGTAACACAGACATACACTAACAACAAGTAACAAAGACAGACAATTACACCAAGTAACAAAGACATACACTTACACCAAGTATTTTGACATACACTGACACCAAGTAACAAAGACATACACTGATACCCAGTAACGCAGACACACACTTACACCCAGTAAAAAAGACATACACTGACACCAAGTCACAAAGACATACACTTACACCAAGTAACAAAGACATACACTGACACAAAGTAACAAAGACATACACTTACACCCAGTAACAAAGACAGACACTGACACCAAGTAACAAAGACATACACTTACACCAAGTAACACAGACATACACTGACACCAAGTAACAAAGACAGACACTGACACCAAGTAACAAAGACACAAACTTACACCAAGTAACACAGACATACAATGACACCAAGTATCAAAGACATACACTGATACCCAGTAACACAGACACACACTTACACCAAGTAACAAAGACATACACTTACACCAAGTAACACAGACATACACTGACACCAAGTAACAAAGACAGACACTGACACCAAGTAACAAAGACACAAACTTAAACCAAGTAACACAGACATACACTGACACCAAGTAACAAAGACATACACTGATACCCAGCAACGCAGACACACACTGACACCAAGTAACAAAGACATGCACTGATACCCAGTAACACAGACACACACTTGCTCCAAGTAACACAGACATACAATAACACCAAGTAACAAATACATGCACTGATACCCAGTAACAAAGACACAAATTTACACCAAGTAAAAAAGACAGACACTGATACCCAGTAACACAGACACACACTTACACCAAGTAACAAAGACATACACTGACACCCAGTAACACAGACACACAAGGACACCAAGTAACAAAGATACACACTTACACCAAGTAACACAGACAGACACTGACACCAAGTAACAAAGACATACACTTACACCAAGTAACAAAGACACACACTTACACCAAGTAACACAGACATACAATGACACCAAGTAACAATGACATACACTGATGCCCAGTAACACAGACAAACAAGGACACCAAGTAACAAAGACACACACTTACACCAAGTAACACAGACACACACTGACACCCAGTAACACAGACAAACACACTTACACCAAGTATTTTGACATACACTGACACCAAGTAACAAAGACATACACTGATACCCAGTAACGCAGACACACACTTACACCCAGTAAAAAAAGACATACACTGAAACCAAGTCACAAAGACTTACACTGACACCAAGTAACAAAGACATCCACTGACACCAAGTTACAAAGACACACACTTACACCAAGTAACACAGACATACACTGACACCAAGTAACAAAGACAGACAATTACACCAAGTAACAAAGACATACACTTACACCAAGTATATTGACACACACTGACACCCAGTGACAAAGACATACACTGACACCCAGTAACACAGACACACAAGGACACCAAGTAACAAAGACACACACTTACACCAAGTAACACAGACACACACTGACAGCCAGTAACACAGACAAACACACTTACACCAATTATTTTGACATACACTGACACCAAGTAACAAAGACATACACTGATACCCAGTAACGCAGACACAGACTTACTCCCAGTAAAAAAGACATACACTGAAACCAAGTCACAAAGACATACACTGATACCAAGTCACAAAGACTTGCACTGATGCCCAGTAACAAAGACACACACTGACACCAAGTAACAAAGACATACTCTTACACCAAGTAACAAAGACATACACTTACACCAAGTATCAAAGACACACATTTACACCAAGTAACACAGACATACACTGACACCAAGTAACAAAGACATACACTGATACCCAGTAATACAGGCACACACTTGGGGGGGTGGGGGCACATTGGCGCAGTGGTTAGCACCGCAGCCTCGCATCTCCAGGGACCCGGGTTTGATTCTGGGTACTGACTGTGCGGAGTTTGCAAGTTCTCCCTGTGTCTGCGTGAGTTTCCTCCCGGTGCTCCTGTTTCCTCCCACATGCCAAAGACTTGCAGGTTGATACGTTAATTGGCCATCATAAATTGCCCCTAGTATAGGTAGGTGGTAGGGAAATATATAGGGATAGGTGGGGATTTGATAGGAATACGGGATTAGTGTAGGATTAGTATAAATGGGTGGTTGATGGTCGGCACACACCCGGTGGGCCGAAGGGCCTATTTAAGTGCTGTATCTCGAAACTAAACTAAATACTGACACCTAGTGTCACAGACACACACTGACACCCAGTAACACAAACAGACACACACTGACACCCAGTAACACAGACACACACTGACACCCAGTTTAAAAGACACACACTTACACCAAGTAACACAGACATACACTGACACCAAGTAACAAAGAGATACACTGATACCCAGTAACGCAGACACACACTGACACCAAGTGACAAAGACATGCACTGATACCCAGTAACACAGACACACACTTGCTCCAAGTAACACAGACATACAATAACACCAAGTAACAAAGACATGCACTGATACCCAGTAACAAAGACACAAATTTACACCAAGTAAAAAAGACAGACACTGATACCCAGTAACACAGACACACACTTACACCAAGTAACAAAGACATACACTGACACCCAGTGACAAAGACATACACTGACACCCAGTAACACAGACACACAAGGACACCAAGCAACAAAGATACACGCTTACACCAAGTAACACAGACAGACACTGACACCAAGTAACAAAGACATACACTTACACCAAGTAACAAAGACACACGCTAACACCAAGTAACACAGACATACAATGACACCAAGTAACAATGACATACACTGATGCCCAGTAACACAGACAAACAAGGACACCAAGTAACAAAGACACACAATTACACCAAGTAACACAGACACACACTGACACCCAGTAACACAGACAAACACACTTACACCAAGTATTTTGACATACACTGACACCAAGTAACAAAGACATACACTGATACCCAGTAACGCAGACACACACTTACACCCAGTAAAAAAGACATAAACTGAAACCAAGTCACAAAGACATACACTGATACCAAGTCACAAAGACATACACTGATGCCCAGTAACAAAGACACACACTTACACCAAGTAACACAGACACACACTGACACCCAGAAACACAGACAAACACACTTACACCAAGTATTTTGACATACACTGACACCAAGTAACAAAGACATACACTGATACCCAGTAACGCAGACCCACACTTACACCAAGTAACAAAGACATACACTTACACCAAGTAACACAGACATACACTGACACCAAGTAACAAAGACAGACACTGACACCAAGTAACAAAGACACAAACTTACACCAAGTAACACAGACATACACTGACACCAAGTATCAAAGACATACACTGATACCCAGTAACACAGACACACACTTACACCAAGTAACAAAGACATACACTTACACCAAGTAACACAGACATACACTGACACCAAGTAACAAAGACAGACACTGACACCAAGTAACAAAGACACAAACTTACACCAAGTAACACAGACATACACTGACACCAAGTAACAAAGACATACACTGATACCCAGTAACGCAGACACACACTGACACCAAGTAACAAAGACATGCACTGATACCCAGTAACACAGACACACACTTGCTCCAAGTAACACAGACATACAATAACACCAAGTAACAAAGACATGCACTGATACCCAGTAACAAAGACACAAATTTACACCAAGTAAAAAAGACAGACACTGATACCCAGTAACACAGACACACGCTTACACCAAGTAACAAAGACATACACTGACACCCAGTGACAAAGACATACACTGACACCCAGTAACACAGACACACAAGGACACCAAGTAACAAAGATACACACTTACACCAAGTAACACAGACAGACACTGACACCAAGTAACAAAGACATACACTTACACCAAGCAACAAAGACACACACTTACACCAAGTAACACAGACATACAATGACACCAAGTAACAATGACATACACTGATGCCCAGTAACACAGACAAACAAGGACACCAAGTAACAAAGACACACACTTACACCAAGTAACACAGACACACACTGACACCCAGAAACACAGACAAACACACTTACACCAAGTATTTTGACATACACTGACACCAAGTAACAAAGACATACACTGATACCCAGTAACGCAGACACACACTTCCACCCAGTAGAAAAAGACATACAATGAAACCAAGTCACAAAGACATACACTGACACCAAGTAACAAAGACATCTACTGACACCAAGTTACAAAGACACACACTTACACCAAGTAACACAGACATACACTGACACCAAGTAACAAAGACAGACAATTACACCAAGTAACAAAGACATACACTTACACCAAGTATATTGACACACACTGACACCCAGTGACAAAGACATACACTGACACCCAGTAACACAGACACACAAGGTCACCAAGTAACAAAGACACACACTTACACCAAGTAACACAGACACACACTGACAGCCAGTAACACAGACAAACACACTTACACCAATTATTTTGACATACACTGACACCAAGTAACAAAGACATACACTGATACCCAGTAACGCAGACACAGACTTACTCCCAGTAAAAAAGACATACACTGAAACCAAGTCACAAAGACATACACTGATACCAAGTCACAAAGACTTACACTGATGCCCAGTAACAAAGACACTCACTGACACCAAGTAACAAAGACATACTCTTACACCAAGTAACAAAGACATACACTGACAAAAAGTAACAAAGACATACAATTACACCAAGTAACAAAGACATACACTGACACCATGTAACAAAGACATACACTGATACCCAATAACAAAGACATACACTGACACCAAGTAACAAAGACATACACTTACACCAAGTAACAGAGACATACACTGACACCAAGTAACAAAGACAGACACTGATACCAAGTAACAAAGACACAAACTTACACCAAGTAATACAGACATACTCTGACACCAAGTATCAAAGACATACAGTGACACCAAGTAACAAAGACATGCGCTTACACCAAGTAACAAAGACAGACACTGATACCCAGTAACACAGACACACATTTACACCAGGTCACAAAGACACACACTGACACCCAGTAACAAAGACAGACACTGATATCCAGTAACTCAGACACACACCTGCACCAAGTAACACGGACATACACTGACACCAAGTAACAAAGACAGACAATTACAGCAAGTAACAAAGACATACACTTACACCAAGTATTTTGACATACACTGACACCAAGTAACAAAGACATACACTGATACCCAGTAACGCAGACATACACTTACACCCAGTAAAAAAGACATACACTGACACCAAGTCACAAAGACATACACTTACACCAAGTAACAAAGACATACACTGACACAAAGTAACAAAGACATACACTTACACCAAGTGACAAAGACATACACTGACACCATGTAACAAAGACATACACTGATACCCAGTAACAAAGACAGACACTGACACCAAGTAACAAAGACATACACTTACACCAAGTAACACAGACATACACTGACACCAAGTAACAAAGACAGACACTGACACCAAGTAACAAAGACACAAACTTACACCAAGTAACACAGACATACACTGACACCAAATATCAAAGACATACACTGATACCCAGTAACACAGACACACACTTACACCAAGTAACAAAGACATACGCTTACACCAAGTAACACAGACATACACTGACACCAAGTAACAAAGACAGACACTGACACCAAGTAACAAAGACACAAACTTACACCAAGTAACACAGACACACACTGACACCAAGTAACAAAGACATACACTGATACCCAGTAACGCAGACACACACTGACACCAAGTAACAAAGACATGCACTGATACCCAGTAACACAGACACACACTTGCTCCAAGTAACACAGACATACAATAACACCAAGTAACAAAGACATGCACTGATACCCAGTAACAAAGAAACAAATTTACACCAAGTAAAAAAGACAGACACTGATACCCAGTAACACAGACACACACTTACACCAAGTAACAAAGACATACACTGACACCCAGTGACAAAGACATACACTGACACCCAGTAACACAGACACACAAGGACACCAAGTAACAAAGATACACACTTACACCAAGTAACACAGACAGACACTGACACCAAGTAACAAAGACATACACTTACACCAAGTAACAAAGACACACACTTACACCAAGTAACACAGACATACAATGACACCATGTAACAATGACATACACTGATGCCCAGTAACACAGACAAACAAGGACACCAAGTAACAAAGACACACACTTACACCAAGTAACACAGACACACACTGACACCCAGTAACACAGACAAACACACTTACACCAAGTATTTTGACATACACTGACACCAAGTAACAAAGACATACACTGATACCCACTAACGCAGACACACACTTACACCCAGTAAAAAAAGACATACACTGAAACCAAGTCACAAAGACATACACTGATACCAAGTCACAAAGACATACACTGATGCCCAGTAACAAAGACACACACTGACACCAAGTAAAAAATACATACTCTGACACCAAGTAACAAAGACATACACTTACACCAAGTAACAAAGACACACACTTACACCAAGTAACACAGACATACACTGACACCAAGTAACAAAGACATACACTTACACCAAGTAACAAAGACACACACTTACACCAAGTAACACAGACATACACTGACACCAAGTAACAAAGACATACACTGATACCCAGTAATACATGCACACACTTGGGGGGGTGGGGGGCACATTGGCGCAGTGGTTAGCACCGCAGCCTCGCAGCTCCAGGGACCCGCGTTTGATTCTGGGTACTGCCTGTGCGGAGTTTGCAAGTTCTCCCTGTGTCTGCGTGCGTTTACTCCCGGTGCTCCGGTTTCCCCCCACATGCCAAAGACTTGCAGGTTGATAGGTTAATTGGCCATCATAAATTGCCCCGAGTATAGGTAGGAGGTAGGGAAATATATAGGGATAGGTCAGGATGTGATAGGAATACGGGATTAGTGTAGGATTAGTATGAATGGGTGGTTGATGGTCGGCACACACTCGGTGGGCCGAAGGGCCTGTTTAAGTGCTGTATCTCTAAACTAAACTAAATACTGACACCTAGTGTCACAGAGACACACTGACACCCAGTAACACAAACAAACACACACTGACACCCAGTAACACAGAGAAACAATGATACACAGTAACAAAGACATGCACTGACACCACGTAACACAGACACACACTGACACCCAGTATAAAAGACATGCACTGACACCAAGTCACAAAGACATACACTGACACCAAGTAACAAAGACATACACTTACAGCAAGTAACAAAGACACACACTTACACCAAGTAACACAGACATACACTGATACCAAGTCACAAAGACATACACTGATGCCCAGTAACAAAGACACACACTGACACCAAGTAAAAAAGACATACTCTGACACCAAGTAACAAAGACATACACTTACACCAAGTAACAAAGACACACACTTACACCAAGTAACACAGACATACACTGACACCAAGTAACAAAGACATACAATTACACCAAGTAACAAAGACATACACTGACACCATGTAACAAAGACATACACTGATACCCAATAACAAAGACATACACTGACACCAAGTAACAAAGACATACACTTACACCAAGTAACAAAGACATACACTGACAAAAAGTAACAAAGACATACAATTACACCAAGTAACAAAGACATACACTGACACCATGTAACAAAGACATACACTGATACCCAATAACAAAGACATACACTGACACCAAGTAACAAAGACATACACTTACACCAAGTAACAGAGACATACACTGACACCAAGTAACAAAGACAGACACTGATACCAAGTAACAAAGACACAAACTTACACCAAGTAATACAGACATACTCTGACACCAAGTATCAAAGACATACAGTGACACCAAGTAACAAAGACATGCGCTTACACCAAGTAACAAAGACAGACACTGATACCCAGTAACACAGACACGCATTTACACCAGGTCACAAAGACACACACTGACACCCAGTAACAAAGACAGACACTGATATCCAGTAACTCAGACACACACCTGCACCAAGTAACACGGACATACACTGACACCAAGTAACAAAGACAGACAATTACACCAAGTAACAAAGACATACACTTACACCAAGTATTTTGACATACACTGACACCAAGTAACAAAGACATACACTGATACCCAGTAACGCAGACATACACTTACACCCAGTAAAAAAGACATACACTGACACCAAGTCACAAAGACATACACTTACACCAAGTAACAAAGACATACACTGACACAAAGTAACAAAGACATACACTTACACCAAGTGACAAAGACATACACTGACACCATGTAACAAAGACATACACTGATACCCAGTAACAAAGACAGACACTGACACCAAGTAACAAAGACATACACTTACACCAAGTAACACAGACATACACTGACACCAAGTAACAAAGACAGACACTGACACCAAGTAACAAAGACACAAACTTACACCAAGTAACACAGACATACACTGACACCAAATATCAAAGACATACACTGATACCCAGTAACACAGACACACACTTACACCAAGTAACAAAGACATACACTTACACCAAGTAACACAGACATACACTGACACCAAGTAACAAAGACAGACACTGACACCAAGTAACAAAGACACAAACTTACACCAAGTAACACAGACACACACTGACACCAAGTAACAAAGACATACACTGATACCCAGTAACGCAGACACACACTGACACCAAGTAACAAAGACATGCACTGATACCCAGTAACACAGACACACACTTGCTCCAAGTAACACAGACATACAATAACACCAAGTAACAAAGACATGCACTGATACCCAGTAACAAAGAAACAAATTTACACCAAGTAAAAAAGACAGACACTGATACCCAGTAACACAGACACACACTTACACCAAGTAACAAAGACATACACTGACACCCAGTGACAAAGACATACACTGACACCCAGTAACACAGACACACAAGGACACCAAGTAACAAAGATACACACTTACACCAAGTAACACAGACAGACACTGACACCAAGTAACAAAGACATACACTTACACCAAGTAACAAAGACACACACTTACACCAAGTAACACAGACATACAATGACACCAAGTAACAATGACATACACTGATGCCCAGTAACACAGACAAACAAGGACACCAAGTAACAAAGACACTCACTTACACCAAGTAACACAGACACACACTGACACCCAGTAACACAGACAAACACACTTACACCAAGTATTTTGACATACACTGACACCAAGTAACAAAGACATACACTGATACCCACTAACGCAGACACACACTTACACCCAGTAAAAAAAGACATACACTGAAACCAAGTCACAAAGACATACACTGATACCAAGTCACAAAGACATACACTGATGCCCAGTAACAAAGACACACACTGACACCAAGTAAAAAATACATACTCTGACACCAAGTAACAAAGACATACACTTACACCAAGTAACAAAGACACACACTTACACCAAGTAACACAGACATACACTGACACCAAGTAACAAAGACATACACTTACACCAAGTAACAAAGACACACACTTACACCAAGTAACACAGACATACACTGACACCAAGTAACAAAGACATACACTGATACACAGTAATACATGCACACACCTGGGGGGGGGGGGGGGGGGGTGGGGGGCACATTGGCGCAGTGGTTTGCACCGCAGCCTCGCAGCTCCAGGGACCCGCGTTTGATTCTGGGTACTGCCTGTGCGGAGTTTGCAAGTTCTCCCTGTGTCTGCGTGCGTTTACTCCCGTTGCTCCGGTTTCCTCCCACATGCCAAAGACTTGCAGGTTGATAGGTTAATTGGCCATCATAAATTGCCCCGAGTATAGGTAGGAGGTAGGGAAATATATAGGGATAGGTCAGGATGTGATAGGAATACTGGATTAGTGTAGGATTAGTATGAATGGGTGGTTGATGGTCGGCACACACTCGGTGGGCCGAAGGGCCTGTTTAAGTGCTGTATCTCTAAACTAAACTAAATACTGACACCTAGTGTCACAGACACACACTGACACCCAGTAACACAAACAAACACACACTGACACCCAGTAACACAGAGAAACAATGATACACAGTAACAAAGACATGCACTGACACCAAGTAACACAGACACACACTGACACCCAGTATAAAAGACATACACTGACACCAAGTCACAAAGACATACACTGATACCAAGTCACAAAGACATACACTGATGCCCAGTAACACAGACACACACTGACACCAAGTAACAAAGACATACACTGACACCAAGTAACAAAGACATACACTTACACCAAGTAACAAAGACACACACTTACACCAAGTAACACAGACATACACTGACACCAAGTAACAAAGACAGACAATTACACCAAGTAACAAAGACAAACACTTGCACCAAGTATTTTGACATACACTGACACAAAGTAACAAAGACATACACTGATACCCAGTAACACAGACACAC
This sequence comes from Heterodontus francisci, assembly GCF_036365525.1. Taxonomy (NCBI): domain Eukaryota; kingdom Metazoa; phylum Chordata; class Chondrichthyes; order Heterodontiformes; family Heterodontidae; genus Heterodontus; species Heterodontus francisci. The sequence goes on along the minus strand of NW_027140851.1, from coordinate 5,917,858 downwards.
ACTTACACCAAGTAACACAGACATACAATGACACCAAGTAACAAAGACATGCACTGATACCCAGTAACAAAGACACACCTTACACCAAGTAAAGAAGACAGACACTGATACCCAATAACACAGACACACACTTACACCAAGTAACAAAGACATACACTGACACCCAGTAACAAAGACACACACTGACACCCAGTAACACAGACACACAAGGACACCAAGTAACAAAGACACACACTTACACCAAGTAACACAGACACACACTGACACCCAGTAACACAGACAAACACACTGACACCCAGTAACGCAGACAAACACACTGACACCAAGTAACACAGACATACACTGATACCCTGTAACCCAGACATACACTGACACCCAGTAAAAAAGACATACACGTACACCAAGTAACAAAGACATACACTGACAAAAAGAAACAAAGACATACAATTACACCAAGTAACAAAGACATACACTTACACCAAGTAAAGAAGACAGACACTGATACCCAATAACACAGACACACACTTACACCAAGTAACAAAGACATACACTGACACCCAGTAACAAAGACACACACTGACACCCAGTAACACAGACACACAAGGACACCAAGTAACAAAGACACACACTTACACCAAGTAACACAGACACACACTGACACCCAGTAACACAGACAAACACACTGACACCCAGTAACGCAGACAAACACACTGACACCAAGTAACACAGACATACACTGATACCCTGTAACCCAGACATACACTGACACCCAGTAAAAAAGACATACACGTACACCAAGTAACAAAGACATACACTGACAAAAAGTAACAAAGACATACAATTACACCAAGTAACAAAGACATACACTGAAACCAAGTAACAGAGACATACACTGACACCAAGTAACAAAGACAGACACTGAAACCAAGTAACAAAGACACAAACTTACACCAAGTAACACAGACATACTCTGACACCAAGTATCAAAGACATACACTGACACCAAGTAACAAAGACATGCGCTTACACCAAGTAACAAAGACAGACACTGATACCCAGTAACACAGACACACATTTACACAAGGTCACAAAGACACACACTGCACCCAGTAACAAAGACAGACACTGATATCCAGTAACTCAGACACACACTTACACCAAGTAACACAGACATACACTGACAACAAGTAACAAAGACAGACAATTACACCAAGTAACAAAGACATACACTTACACCAAGTATTTTGACATACACTGACACCAAGTAACAAAGACATACACTGATACCCAGTAACGCAGACACACACTTACACCCAGTAAAAAAGACATACACTGACACCAAGTCACAAAGACATACACTTACACCAAGTAACAAAGACATACACTGACACAAAGTAACAAAGACATACACTTACACCCAGTAACAAAGACAGACACTGACACCAAGTAACAAAGACATACACTTACACCAAGTAACACAGACATACACTGACACCAAGTAACAAAGACAGACACTGACACCAAGTAACAAAGACACAAACTTACACCAAGTAACACAGACATACAATGACACCAAGTATCAAAGACATACACTGATACCCAGTAACACAGACACACACTTACACCAAGTAACAAAGACATACACTTACACCAAGTAACAAAGACATACACTGACACCAAGTAACAAAGACAGACACTGACACCAAGTAACAAAGACACAAACTTAAACCAAGTAACACAGACATACACTGACACCAAGTAACAAAGACATACACTGATACCCAGCAACGCAGACACACACTGACACCAAGTAACAAAGACATGCACTGATACCCAGTAACACAGACACACACTTGCTCCAAGTAACACAGACATACAATAACACCAAGTAACAAATACATGCACTGATACCCAGTAACAAAGACACAAATTTACACCAAGTAAAAAAGACAGACACTGATACCCAGTAACACAGACACACACTTACACCAAGTAACAAAGACATACACTGACACCCAGTAACACAGACACACAAGGACACCAAGTAACAAAGATACACACTTACACCAAGTAACACAGACAGACACTGACACCAAGTAACAAAGACATACACTTACACCAAGTAACAAAGACACACACTTACACCAAGTAACACAGACATACAATGACACCAAGTAACAATGACATACACTGATGCCCAGTAACACAGACAAACAAGGACACCAAGTAACAAAGACACACACTTACACCAAGTAACACAGACACACACTGACACCCAGTAACACAGACAAACACACTTACACCAAGTATTTTGACATACACTGACACCAAGTAACAAAGACATACACTGATACCCAGTAACGCAGACACACACTTACACCCAGTAAAAAAAGACATACACTGAAACCAAGTCACAAAGACATACACTGACACCAAGTAACAAAGACATCCACTGACACCAAGTTACAAAGACACACACTTACACCAAGTAACACAGACATACACTGACACCAAGTAACAAAGACAGACAATTACACCAAGTAACAAAGACATACACTTACACCAAGTATATTGACACACACTGACACCCAGTGACAAAGACATACACTGACACCCAGTAACACAGACACACAAGGACACCAAGTAACAAAGACACACACTTACACCAAGTAACACAGACACACACTGACAGCCAGTAACACAGACAAACACACTTACACCAATTATTTTGACATACACTGACACCAAGTAACAAAGACATACACTGATACCCAGTAACGCAGACACAGACTTACTCCCAGTAAAAAAGACATACACTGAAACCAAGTCACAAAGACATACACTGATACCAAGTCACAAAGACTTACACTGATGCCCAGTAACAAAGACACACACTGACACCAAGTAACAAAGACATACTCTTACACCAAGTAACAAAGACATACACTTACACCAAGTATCAAAGACACACATTTACACCAAGTAACACAGACATACACTGACACCAAGTAACAAAGACATACACTGATACCCAGTAATACAGGCACACACTTGGGGGGGTGGGGGCACATTGGCGCAGTGGTTAGCACCGCAGCCTCGCATCTCCAGGGACCCGGGTTTGATTCTGGGTACTGACTGTGCGGAGTTTGCAAGTTCTCCCTGTGTCTGCGTGAGTTTCCTCCCGGTGCTCCTGTTTCCTCCCACATGCCAAAGACTTGCAGGTTGATACGTTAATTGGCCATCATAAATTGCCCCTAGTATAGGTAGGTGGTAGGGAAATATATAGGGATAGGTGGGGATTTGATAGGAATACGGGATTAGTGTAGGATTAGTATAAATGGGTGGTTGATGGTCAGCACACACTCGGTGGGCCGAAGGGCCTATTTAAGTGCTGTATCTCGAAACTAAACTAAATACTGACACCTAGTGTCACAGACACACACTGACACCCAGTAACACAAACAGACACACACTGACACCCAGTAACACAGACACACACTGACACCCAGTTTAAAAGACACACACTTACACCAAGTAACACAGACATACACTGACACCAAGTAACAAAGACATACACTGATACCCAGTAACGCAGACACACACTGACACCAAGTGACAAAGACATGCACTGATACCCAGTAACACAGACACACACTTGCTCCAAGTAACACAGACATACAATAACACCAAGTAACAAAGACATGCACTGATACCCAGTAACAAAGACACAAATTTACACCAAGTAAAAAAGACAGACACTGATAACCAGTAACACAGACACACACTTACACCAAGTAACAAAGACATACACTGACACCCAGTGACAAAGACATACACTGACACCCAGTAACACAGACACACAAGGACACCAAGCAACAAAGATACACGCTTACACCAAGTAACACAGACAGACACTGACACCAAGTAACAAAGACATACACTTACACCAAGTAACAAAGACACACGCTAACACCAAGTAACACAGACATACAATGACACCAAGTAACAATGACATACACTGATGCCCAGTAACACAGACAAACAAGGACACCAAGTAACAAAGACACACAATTACACCAAGTAACACAGACACACACTGACACCCAGTAACACAGACAAACACACTTACACCAAGTATTTTGACATACACTGACACCAAGTAACAAAGACATACACTGATACCCAGTAACGCAGACACACACTTACACCCAGTAAAAAAGACATAAACTGAAACCAAGTCACAAAGACATACACTGATACCAAGTCACAAAGACATACACTGATGCCCAGTAACAAAGACACACACTTACACCAAGTAACACAGACACACACTGACACCCAGTAACACAGACAAACACACTTACACCAAGTATTTTGACATACACTGACACCAAGTAACAAAGACATACACTGATACCCAGTAACGCAGACCCACACTTACACCAAGTAACAAAGACATACACTTACACCAAGTAACACAGACATACACTGACACCAAGTAACAAAGACAGACACTGACACCAAGTAACAAAGACACAAACTTACACCAAGTAACACAGACATACACTGACACCAAGTATCAAAGACATACACTGATACCCAGTAACACAGACACACACTTACACCAAGTAACAAAGACATACACTTACACCAAGTAACACAGACATACACTGACACCAAGTAACAAAGACAGACACTGACACCAAGTAACAAAGACACAAACTTACACCAAGTAACACAGACATACACTGACACCAAGTAACAAAGACATACACTGATACCCAGTAACGCAGACACACACTGACACCAAGTAACAAAGACATGCACTGATACCCAGTAACACTGACACACACTTGCTCCAAGTAACACAGACATACAATAACACCAAGTAACAAAGACATGCACTGATACCCAGTAACAAAGACACAAATTTACACCAAGTAAAAAAGACAGACACTGATACCCAGTAACACAGACACACGCTTACACCAAGTAACAAAGACATACACTGACACCCAGTGACAAAGACATACACTGACAACCCAGTAACACAGACACACAAGGACACCAAGTAACAAAGATACACACTTACACCAAGTAACACAGACAGACACTGACACCAAGTAACAAAGACATACACTTACACCAAGCAACAAAGACACACACTTACACCAAGTAACACAGACATACAATGACACCAAGTAACAATGACATACACTGATGCCCAGTAACACAGACAAACAAGGACACCAAGTAACAAAGACACACACTTACACCAAGTAACACAGACACACACTGACACCCAGAAACACAGACAAACACACTTACACCAAGTATTTTGACATACACTGACACCAAGTAACAAAGACATACACTGATACCCAGTAACGCAGACACACACTTCCACCCAGTAAAAAAAGACATACAATGAAACCAAGTCACAAAGACATACACTGACACCAAGTAACAAAGACATCCACTGACACCAAGTTACAAAGACACACACTTACACCAAGTAACACAGACATACACTGACACCAAGTAACAAAGACAGACAATTACACCAAGTAACAAAGACATACACTTACACCAAGTATATTGACACACACTGACACCCAGTGACAAAGACATACACTGACACCCAGTAACACAGACACACAAGGTCACCAAGTAACAAAGACACACACTTACACCAAGTAACACAGACACACACTGACAGCCAGTAACACAGACAAACACACTTACACCAATTATTTTGACATACACTGACACCAAGTAACAAAGACATACACTGATACCCAGTAACGCAGACACAGACTTACTCCCAGTAAAAAAGACATACACTGAAACCAAGTCACAAAGACATACACTGATACCAAGTCACAAAGACTTACACTGATGCCCAGTAACAAAGACACTCACTGACACCAAGTAACAAAGACATACTCTTACACCAAGTAACAAAGACATACACTGACAAAAAGTAACAAAGACATACAATTACACCAAGTAACAAAGACATACACTGACACCATGTAACAAAGACATACACTGATACCCAATAACAAAGACATACACTGACACCAAGTAACAAAGACATACACTTACACCAAGTAACAGAGACATACACTGACACCAAGTAACAAAGACAGACACTGATACCAAGTAACAAAGACACAAACTTACACCAAGTAATACAGACATACTCTGACACCAAGTATCAAAGACATACACTGACACCAAGTAACAAAGACATGCGCTTACACCAAGTAACAAAGACAGACACTGATACCCAGTAACACAGACACACATTTACACCAGGTCACAAAGACACACACTGACACCCAGTAACAAAGACAGACACTGATATCCAGTAACTCAGACACACACTTACACCAAGTAACACAGACATACACTGACACCAAGTAACAAAGACAGACAATTACACCAAGTAACAAAGACATACACTTACACCAAGTATTTTGACATACACTGACACCAAGTAACAAAGACGTACACTGATACCCAGTAACGCAGACATACACTTACACCCAGTAAAAAAGACATACACTGACACCAAGTCACAAAGACATACACTTACACCAAGTAACAAAGACATACACTGACACAAAGTAACAAAGACATACACTTACACCAAGTGACAAAGACATACACTGACACCATGTAACAAAGACATACACTGATACCCAGTAACAAAGACAGATACTGACACCAAGTAACAAAGACATACACTTACACCAAGTAACACAGACATACACTGACACCAAGTAACAAAGACAGACACTGACACCAAGTAACAAAGACACAAACTTACACCAAGTAACACAGACATACACTGACACCAAATATCAAAGACATACACTGATACCCAGTAACACAGACACACACTTACACCAAGTAACAAAGACATACACTTACACCAAGTAACACAGACATACACTGACACCAAGTAACAAAGACAGACACTGACACCAAGTAACAAAGACACAAACTTACACCAAGTAACACAGACACACACTGACACCAAGTAACAAAGACATACACTGATACCCAGTAACGCAGACACACACTGACACCAAGTAACAAAGACATGCACTGATACCCAGTAACACAGACACACACTTGCTCCAAGTAACACAGACATACAATAACACCAAGTAACAAAGACATGCACTGATACCCAGTAACAAAGAAACAAATTTACACCAAGTAAAAAAGACAGACACTGATACCCAGTAACACAGACACACACTTACACCAAGTAACAAAGACATACACTGACACCCAGTGACAAAGACATACACTGACACCCAGTAACACAGACACACAAGGACACCAAGTAACAAAGATACACACTTACACCAAGTAACACAGACAGACACTGACAACAAGTAACAAAGACATACACTTACACCAAGTAACAAAGACACACACTTACACCAAGTAACACAGACATACAATGACACCAAGTAACAATGACATACACTGATGCCCAGTAACACAGACAAACAAGGACACCAAGTAACAAAGACACACACTTACACCAAGTAACACAGACACACACTGACACCCAGTAACACAGACAAACACACTTACACCAAGTATTTTGACATACACTGACACCAAGTAACAAAGACATACACTGATACCCACTAACGCAGACACACACTTACACCCAGTAAAAAAAGACATACACTGAAACCAAGTCACAAAGACATACACTGATACCAAGTCACAAAGACATACACTGATGCCCAGTAACAAAGACACACACTGACACCAAGTAAAAAAGACATACTCTGACACCAAGTAACAAAGACATACACTTACACCAAGTAACAAAGACACACACTTACACCAAGTAACACAGACATACACTGACACCAAGTAACAAAGACATAGAACATAGAACATAGAACATACAGCACAGAACAGGCCCTTCGGCCCACGATGTTGTGCCGATCCTTTGTCCTCTGTCAAGGACAATTTAATCTATACCCCATCATTCTCCTTTATCCATATACCTATCCAAAAGCCTTTTGAAAGTCCCTAAAGTTTCTGACTCAACAACTTCCCCGGGCAAGGCATTCCGTGCCTCGACCACTCTCTGGGTAAAGAACCTTCCCCTGACATCCCCCTTATATCTCCCACCCTTCACCTTAAATTTATGACCCCTTGTAACGCTTTGCTCCACCCGGGGAAAAAGTTTCTGACTGTCTACCCTATCTATTCCCCTGATCATCTTATAAACCTCTATCATGTCACCCCTCATCCTTCTCCTTTCTAATGAGAAGAGGCCTAGAATGTTCAGCCTTTCCTCGTAAGACTTATTCTCCATTCCAGGCAACATCCTGGTAAATCTCCTCTGCACCCTCTCCAAGGCTTCCACATCCTTCCTAAAATGAGGCGACCAGAACTGCACACAGTACTCCAAATGAGGCCTTACCAAGGTCCTGTACAGCTGCATCATCACCTCACGGCTCTTAAATTCAATCCCTCTGCTAATGAACGCTAACACCCCATATGCCTTCTTCACAGCCCTATCCACTTGAGTTGACATACACTTACACCAAGTAACAAAGACACACACTTACACCAAGTAACACAGACATACACTGACACCAAGTAACAAAGACATACACTGATACCCAGTAATACATGCACACACTTGGGGGGGTGGGGGGCACATTGGCGCAGTGGTTAGCACCGCAGCCTCGCAGCTCCAGGGACCCGCGTTTGATTCTGGGTACTGCCTGTGCGGAGTTTGCAAGTTCTCCCTGTGTCTGCGTGCGTTTACTCCCGGTGCTCCGGTTTCCCCCCACATGCCAAAGACTTGCAGGTTGATAGGTTAATTCGCCATCATAAATTGCCCCGAGTATAGGTAGGAGGTAGGGAAATATATAGGGATAGGTCAGGATGTGATAGGAATACGGGATTAGTGTAGGATTAGTATGAATGGGTGGTTGATGGTCGGCACACACTCGGTGGGCCGAAGGGCCTGTTTAAGTGCTGTATCTCTAAACTAAACTAAATACTGACACCTAGTGTCACAGACACACACTGACACCCAGTAACACAAACAAACACACACTGACACGCAGTAACACAGAGAAACAATGATACACAGTAACAAAGACATGCACTGACACCACGTAACACAGACACACACTGACACCCAGTATAAAAGACATGCACTGACACCAAGTCACAAAGACATACACTGACACCAAGTAACAAAGACATACACTTACAGCAAGTAACAAAGACACACACTTACACCAAGTAACACAGACATACACTGACACCAAGTAACAAAGACAGACAATTACACCAAGTAACAAAGACAAACACTTGCACCAAGTATTTTGACATACACTGACACAAAGTAGCAAAGACATACACTGATACCCAGTAACACAGACACACACTTACACCAAGTAACACAGACATACAATGACACCAAGTAACAAAGACATGCACTGATACCCAGTAACAAAGACACACACTTACACCAAGTAAAGAAGACAGACACTGATACCCAATAACACAGACACACACTTACACCAAGTAACAAAGACATACACTGACACCCAGTAACAAAGACATACACTGACACCCAGTAACACAGACACACAAGGACACCAAGTAACAAAGACACACAATTACACCAAGTAACACAGACACACACTGACACCCAGTAACACAGACAAACACACTGACACCCAGTAACGCAGACAAACACACTGACACCAAGTAACACAGACATACACTGATACCCTGTAACACAGACATACACTGACACCAAGTAACAAAGACATACACTGATACCAGTAACGCAGACCACACTTACACCCTGTAAAAAAGACATACACTGACACCAAGTCACAAAGACATACACGTACACCAAGTAACAACGACATACACTGACAAAAAGTAACAAAGACATACAATTACACCAAGTAACAAAGACATACACTGACACCATGTAACAAAGACATACACTGATACCCAATAACAAAGACATACACTGACACCAAGTAACAAAGACATACACTTACACCAAGTAACAGAAACATACACTGACACAAAGTAACAAAGACATACACTGATACCCAGTAACACAGGCACACACTGGGGGGGCACATTGGCACAGTGGTTAGCACCGCAGCCTCACAGCTCCAGGGACCCGGGTTCGATTCTGGGTACTGCCAGTGCGGAGTTTGCAAGTTCTCCCTGTTTCTGCGTGGGTTTCATCCGGGTGCTCCGGTTTCCTCCCACATGCCAAAGACTTGCAGGTTGACAGGTTAATTGGCCATCATAAATTGCCCCTAGTATAGGTAGGTGGTAGGGAAATATATAGGAATAGGTGGGGATGTGATAGGAATACGGGATTAGTGTAGGATTATTATAATTGGGTGGTTGATGGTCGGCACAGATTCGGTGGGCCGAAAGGCCTGTTTAAGTGCTGTCTCTCTAAACTAAACTAAACACTGACAGCTAGTGTCACAGACACACACTGACACCCAGTACCACAAACAAACACACACTGACACCCAGTAACACAGAGAAACAATGATACACAGGAACAAAGACATACACTGTCACCAAGTAACACAGACACACACTGACACCCAGTAAAAAAGACATACACTGACACCAAGTCACAAAGACATACACTGATACAAGGACATACACTGATGCCCAGAAACACAGACACACACTGAGACCAAGTAACAAAGACATACACTGACACCAAGTTACAAAGACACACACTTACACCAAGTAACAGAGACATACACTGACACCAAGTAACAAAGACATACACTTACACCAGGTATTTTGACACACACTGACACCAAGTAACAAAGACATACACTGATACCCAGTAACACAGACACACACTTGCTCCAAGTAACACAGACATACAATAACACCAAGTAACAAAGACATGCACTGATACCCAGTAACAAAGACACAAATTTACACCAATTAAAAAATACAGACACTGATACCCAGTAACACAGACACACACTTACACCAAGTAACAAAGACATACACTGACACCCAGTGACAAAGACATACACTGACACCCAGTAACACAGACACACAAGGACACCAAGTAACAAAGATACACACTTACACCAAGTAACACAGACAGACACTGACACCAAGTAACAAAGACATACACTGACACCAAGTAACAAAGACACACACTTACACCAAGTAACACAGACATACAATGACACCAAGTAACAATGACATACACTGATACCCAGTAACACAGACAAACAAGGACACCAAGTAACAAAGACACACACTTACCCCAAGTAACACAGACACACACTGACACCCAGTAACACAGACACACACTGACACCCAGTAACACAGACAAACACACTTACACCAAGTATTTTGACATACACTGACACCAAGTAACAAAGACATACACTGATACCCAGTAACGCAGACACACACTTACACCCAGTAAAAAAGACATACACTGAAACCAAGTCACAAAGACATACACTGATACCAAGTCACAAAGACATACACTGATGCCCAGTAACAAAGACACACACTGACACCAAGTAAAAAAGACATACTCTGACACCAAGTAACAAAGACATACACTTACACCAAGTAACAAAGACACACACTTACACCAAGTAACACAGACATACACTGACACCAAGTAACAAAGACATACAATTACACCAAGTAACAAAGACACACACTTACACCAAGTAACACAGACATACACTGACACCAAGTAACAAAGACATACACTGATACCCAGTAATACATGCACACACTTGGGGGGGTGGGGGGCACATTGGCGCAGTGGTTCGCACCGCAGCCTCGCAGCTCCAGGGACCCGCGTTTGATTCTGGGTACTGCCCGTGCGGAGTTTGCAAGTTCTCCCTGTGTCTGCGTGCGCTTACTCCCGGTGCTCCGGTTTCCTCCCACATGCCAAAGACTTGCAGGTTGATAGGTTAATTGGCCATCATAAATTGCCCCTAGTATAGGTAGGAGGTAGGGAAATATATAGGGATAGGTCAGGATGTGATAGGAATACGGGATTAGTGTAGGATTAGTATGAATGGGTGGTTGATGGTCGGCACACACTCGGTGGGCCGAAGGGCCTGTTTAAGTGCTGTATCTCTAAACTAAACTAAATACTGACACATAGTGTCACAGACACACACTGACACCAAGTAACACAAACAAACACACACTGACACCCAGTAACACAGAGAAACAATGATACACAGTGACAAAGACATGCACTGACACCAGTAATACAGACACACACTGACACCCAGTATAAAAGACATACACTGACACCAAGTCACAAAGACATACACAGATACCAAGTCACAAAGACATACACTGATGCCCAGTAACACAGACACACACTGACACCAAGTAACAAAGACATACAATGACACCAAGTAACAAAGACATACACTTACACCAAGTAACACAGACATACACTGACACCAAGTAACAAAGACAGACAATTACACCAAGTATTTTGAGATACACTGACACCAAGTAACAAAGACATACACTGATACCCAGTAACACAGGCACACACTGGGCGGCACATTGGCGCAGTTGTTAGCACCGCAGCCTCACAGCTCCAGGAACCCGGGTTCGATTCTGGGTCCTGCCTGTGCGGAGTTTGCAAGTTCTCCCTGTATCTGCGTGCGTTTCCTGCCGGTGCTCCGGTTTCCTCCCACATGCCAAAGACTTGCAGGTTGATAGGTGCGGATGTGACAGGAATACGGGTTTAGTTGATTGATGGGTGGTTGATGGTCGGCACACACTCGGTGGGCCGAAGTGCCTGTTTAAGTGCTGTATCTCTAAACTAAACTAAATACTGACACCTCGTGTCACAGACACACACTGACTCCCAGTAACACAAACAAACACACACTGACACCCAGTAACTCAGAGAAACAATGATACACAGTAACAAAGACATGCACTGACACCAAGTAACACAGACATACACTGATGCCCAGTAACAGAGACACACACTGACACCAAGTAACAAAGACATACACTTACACCAAGTAACAAAGACACACACTTACACCAAGTAACAAAGACAGACAATTACACCAAGTAACAAAGACATACACTTGCACCAAGTATTTTGACATACACTGACACAAAGTAACAAAGACATACACTGATACCCAGTAACACAGACACACACTTACACCAAGTAACACAGACATACAATGACACCAAGTAACAAAGACATGCACTGATACCCAGTAACAAAGACACACACTTACACCAAGTAAAAAAGACAGACACTGATACCCAGTAACACAGACACACACTTACACCAAGTAACAAAGACATACACTGACACCCAGCAACTCAGACACACAAGGACACCAAGTAACAAAGACACACACTTACACCAAGTAACACATTCACACACTGACAGCTAGTAACACAGACAAACGCACTGACACCCAGTAACACAGACAAACACACTGACACCAAGTAACACAGACATACACTGACACCAAGTAACAAAGACATACACAGAAACCCAGTAACACAGGCACACACTGGGGGTGGGGGGCACATTGGCGCAGTGGTTAGCACCGCAGCCTCACAGCTCCAGGGACCCGGGTTCGATTCTGGGTACTGCCTGTGCGGAGTTTGCATGTTCTCCCTGTGTCTGCGTGGGTTTCCTCCGAGTGATCCGGTTTCCACCCACATGCCAAAGACTTGCAGATTGATAGGTTAATTGGCCGTTATAAATTGCCCCTAGTCTAGGTAGGTGGTAGGGAAATATATAGGGATAGGTGGGGATGTGATAGGAATACGGGATTAGTGTAGGATTAGTATAAATGGGTGTTTGATGGTCGGCACAGACTCGGTGGGCCGAAGGGCCTGTTTAAGTGCTGCATCTCTAAACTAAACTAAATACTGACACCTTGTTTCACAGACAGACACAGACACCCAATACCACAAACAAACACACACTGAAACCCAGTAACACAGAGAAACACTGATACACTGTAACAAAGACATACACTGACACCAAGTAACACTGACACACACTGACACCCAGTAAAAAAGACATACACGGACACCAAGTCACAAAGACATACACTGACGCCAAGTACCAAAGACAGACAATTACATCAAGTAACAAAGACATACACTTGCACCAAGTATTTTGACATACACTGACACCAAGTAACAAAGACAGACACTGATACACAGTAACGCAGACACACACTGACACCCAGTAAAAAAGAAATACACTGACACCAAGTCACAAAGACATACACTGATACCAAGTCACAAAGACATACACTGATGCCCAGTAACACAGACACACACTGAAACCAAGTGACAAAGACATACACTGACACCAAGTAACAAAGACACAAAGTTACACCAAGTAACACAGACATACACTGACACCAAGTAGCAAAGTCAGACAATTACATCAAGTAACAAAGACATACACTTACACCAAGTATTTTGACATACACTGACACCAAGTAACAAAGACATACAATGATACACAGTAACACAGGCACACACTTACACCAAGTAACACAGACATACAATGACACCAAGTAACAAAGACAAGCACTGATACCCAGTAGCACAGACACACACTTACACCAAGTAACAAAGACATACACTGACACCCAGTAACAAAGACATACACTGACACCCAGTAACATAGACATACACGGACACACAGTATCACAGACACACACTTACACCAAGTAACACAGACATACACTGACACCAAGTAACACACTCTCACACTGACACCCAGTAACAAAGACATACACTGACACCCAGTAACAAAGACATACACTGATACCCAGTAACGCAGACACACACTTACACCTCGTAAAAAAGACATACACTGACACCAAGTAACAAAGACATACACTTATACCAACTATTTTGACATTCACTGACACCAAGTAACAAAGACATACACTGATACCCAGTAACACAGGCATACACTGACACCAAGTAACAAAGACATACACTGACACCAAGTAACAAAGAGATACACTTACACCAAGTAACAAAGACACACACTTACACCAAGTAACACAGACACACACTTACACCAAGTAAAAAAGACAGACACTGACACCCAGTAACACAGACACACACTGACACCAAGTAACAAAGACATGCACTGATACCCAGAAACACAGGCACACACTGGGGTGGGGGGGGAGGGGCACATTGGCGCAGTGTTTAGCACCGCAGCCTCACAGCTCCAGGGACCCGGGTTCGATTCTGGGTACTGCCTGTGCGGAGTTTGCAAGTTCTCCCTCTGTCTGCGTGGGTTTCCTCCGGGTGATCGGGTTTCCCCCCACATGCCGAAGACTTGCAGGTTGATAGGTTAATTGGCCATTATAAATTGCCCCTAGTATATGTAGGTGGTAGGGAAATATATAGGGATAGGTGTGGATGTGATAGGAATACGGGATTAATTTAGGATTAGTATAAATGGGTTGTTGATGGTCGGCACAGACTCGGTGGGCCGAAGGGCCTGTTTAAGTGCTGTATCTCAAAACTAAACTAAATACTGAAACCTCGTGTCACAGACACACACTGACACCCAGTAACACAAACAAACACACACTGACACCCAGTAACACAGAGAAACACTGATACACAGTAACAAAGACATGCACTGTTACCAAGTAACACAGACACACACTGACACCCATTAAAAAAGACATACACTGACACCAAGTCACAAAGACATACACTGATACCAAGTCACAAAGACATACACTGATGCCCAGTAACAAAGACACACACTTACACCAAGTAACACAGACATACACTGACATCAAGTAACAAAGACAGACAATAACACCAAGTAACAAAGACATACACTTACATCAAGTATTTTGACATACAACGACACCAAGTAACAAAGACATACAATGATACCCAGTAACACAGACACACACTGACAGCAAGTAACAAAGACATACACTGACACCAGGTAACAAAGACATACACTGTGACCAAGTATTTTGACATTCACTGACACCAAGTAACAAAGACATACACTGATACCCAGTAACACAGGCACACACTGCCACCCAGTAAAAAAGACATACACTGACACCAAGTCGCAAAGAAATACTCTGATACCAAGTCACAAAGACATACATTGATCCCCAGTAACACAGACTCACATTGACACCAAGTAACAAAGACACACACTTACACCAAGTAACAAAGACATACACTGACACCCGGTGACAAAGACATACTCTGACACCCAGTAACACAGACACACACGGACACCAAGTAACAAAGACACACACTGACACCAAGTGACACAGACATACACTGACACCAAGTAACAAAGACAGACAATTACACCAAATAACAAAGACATACACTTACACCAAGTATTTTGACATTCACTGACACCAAGTAACAAAGACATACACTGATACCCAGTAACACAGGCACACACTGGGGTTGGTGGGGCACATTGGCGCAGTGGTTAGCACCGCAGCCTCACAGCTCCAGGGACCCGGGTTCGATTCTGGGTACTGCCTGTGCGGAGTTTGCAAGTTCTCCCTGTGTCTGCGTGGGTTTCCTCCGGGTGCTCCGGTTTCCTCCCACATGCCAAAGACTTGCAGGTTGATAGGTTAATTGGCCATTATAAATTGCCCCTAGTATAGGTAGGTGGTAGGGAAATATATAGGGATATGTGGGGATGTGATAGGAATACGGGATTAGTGTAGGATTAGTATAAATGGGTTGTTGATGGTCGGCACACACTCGGTGGTCCGAAGGGCCTGTTAAAGTGCCATATCTCAAAACTAAACTAAATACTGACACCTCCTGTCACAGACACACACTGACACCCAGTAACACAAACAAACACACACTGACACCCAGTAACACAGAGAAACACTGATATACAGTAACAAAGACATACACTGACACCAAGTAACACAGACACACACTGACAACCATTAAAAAAGACATACACTGACACCAAGTCACAAAGACATACACTGATACCAAGTCACAAAGACATACACTGATGCCCAGTAACAAAGACACACACTTACACCAAGTAACACAGACATACACTGACACCAAGTAACAAAGACAGACAATTACACCAAGTAACAAAGACATACACTTGCACCAAGTATTTTGACATACACTGACACAAAGTAACAAAGACATACACTGATACCCAGTAACACAGACACACACTTACACCAAGTAACACAGACATACAATGACACCAAGTAACAAAGACATGCACTGATACCCAGTAACAAAGACACACACTTACACCAAGTAAAAAAGACAGACACTGATACCCAGTAACACAGACACACACTTACACCAAGTAACAAAGACATACACTGACACCCAGCAACTCAGACACACAAGGACACCAAGTAACAAAGACACACACTTACACCAAGTAACACATTCACACACTGACAGCTAGTAACACAGACAAACGCACTGACACCCAGTAACACAGACAAACACACTGACACCAAGTAACACAGACATACACTGACACCAAGTAACAAAGACATACACAGAAACCCAGTAACACAGGCACACACTGGGGGTGGGGGGCACATTGGCGCAGTGGTTAGCACCGCAGCCTCACAGCTCCAGGGACCCGGGTTCGATTCTGGGTACTGCCTGTGCGGAGTTTGCATGTTCTCCCTGTGTCTGCGTGGGTTTCCTCCGAGTGATCCGGTTTCCACCCACATGCCAAAGACTTGCAGATTGATAGGTTAATTGGCCGTTATAAATTGCCCCTAGTCTAGGTAGGTGGTAGGGAAATATATAGGGATAGGTGGGGATGTGATAGGAATACGGGATTAGTGTAGGATTAGTATAAATGGGTGTTTGATGGTCGGCACAGACTCGGTGGGCCGAAGGGCCTGTTTAAGTGCTGCATCTCTAAACTAAACTAAATACTGACACCTTGTTTCACAGACAGACACAGACACCCAATACCACAAACAAACACACACTGAAACCCAGTAACACAGAGAAACACTGATACACTGTAACAAAGACATACACTGACACCAAGTAACACTGACACACACTGACACCCAGTAAAAAAGACATACACGGACACCAAGTCACAAAGACATACACTGACGCCAAGTACCAAAGACAGACAATTACATCAAGTAACAAAGACATACACTTGCACCAAGTATTTTGACATACACTGACACCAAGTAACAAAGACAGACACTGATACACAGTAACGCAGACACACACTGACACCCAGTAAAAAAGAAATACACTGACACCAAGTCACAAAGACATACACTGATACCAAGTCACAAAGACATACACTGATGCCCAGTAACACAGACACACACTGAAACCAAGTGACAAAGACATACACTGACACCAAGTAACAAAGACACAAAGTTACACCAAGTAACACAGACATACACTGACACCAAGTAGCAAAGTCAGACAATTACATCAAGTAACAAAGACATACACTTACACCAAGTATTTTGACATACACTGACACCAAGTAACAAAGACATACAATGATACACAGTAACACAGGCACACACTTACACCAAGTAACACAGACATACAATGACACCAAGTAACAAAGACAAGCACTGATACCCAGTAGCACAGACACACACTTACACCAAGTAACAAAGACATACACTGACACCCAGTAACAAAGACATACACTGACACCCAGTAACATAGACATACACGGACACACAGTATCACAGACACACACTTACACCAAGTAACACAGACATACACTGACACCAAGTAACACACTCTCACACTGACACCCAGTAACAAAGACATACACTGACACCCAGTAACAAAGACATACACTGATACCCAGTAACGCAGACACACACTTACACCTCGTAAAAAAGACATACACTGACACCAAGTAACAAAGACATACACTTATACCAACTATTTTGACATTCACTGACACCAAGTAACAAAGACATACACTGATACCCAGTAACACAGGCATACACTGACACCAAGTAACAAAGACATACACTGACACCAAGTAACAAAGAGATACACTTACACCAAGTAACAAAGACACACACTTACACCAAGTAACACAGACACACACTTACACCAAGTAAAAAAGACAGACACTGACACCCAGTAACACAGACACACACTGACACCAAGTAACAAAGACATGCACTGATACCCAGAAACACAGGCACACACTGGGGTGGGGGGGGAGGGGCACATTGGCGCAGTGTTTAGCACCGCAGCCTCACAGCTCCAGGGACCCGGGTTCGATTCTGGGTACTGCCTGTGCGGAGTTTGCAAGTTCTCCCTGTGTCTGCGTGGGTTTCCTCCGGGTGATCGGGTTTCCCCCCACATGCCGAAGACTTGCAGGTTGATAGGTTAATTGGCCATTATAAATTGCCCCTAGTATATGTAGGTGGTAGGGAAATATATAGGGATAGGTGTGGATGTGATAGGAATACGGGATTAATTTAGGATTAGTATAAATGGGTTGTTGATGGTCGGCACAGACTCGGTGGGCCGAAGGGCCTGTTTAAGTGCTGTATCTCAAAACTAAACTAAATACTGAAACCTCGTGTCACAGACACACACTGACACCCAGTAACACAAACAAACACACACTGACACCCAGTAACACAGAGAAACACTGATACACAGTAACAAAGACATGCACTGTTACCAAGTAACACAGACACACACTGACACCCATTAAAAAAGACATACACTGACACCAAGTCACAAAGACATACACTGATACCAAGTCACAAAGACATACACTGATGCCCAGTAACAAAGACACACACTTACACCAAGTAACACAGACATACACTGACATCAAGTAACAAAGACAGACAATAACACCAAGTAACAAAGACATACACTTACATCAAGTATTTTGACATACAACGACACCAAGTAACAAAGACATACAATGATACCCAGTAACACAGACACACACTGACAGCAAGTAACAAAGACATACACTGACACCAGGTAACAAAGACATACACTGTGACCAAGTATTTTGACATTCACTGACACCAAGTAACAAAGACATACACTGATACCCAGTAACACAGGCACACACTGCCACCCAGTAAAAAAGACATACACTGACACCAAGTCGCAAAGAAATACTCTGATACCAAGTCACAAAGACATACATTGATCCCCAGTAACACAGACTCACATTGACACCAAGTAACAAAGACACACACTTACACCAAGTAACAAAGACATACACTGACACCCGGTGACAAAGACATACTCTGACACCCAGTAACACAGACACACACGGACACCAAGTAACAAAGACACACACTGACACCAAGTGACACAGACATACACTGACACCAAGTAACAAAGACAGACAATTACACCAAATAACAAAGACATACACTTACACCAAGTATTTTGACATTCACTGACACCAAGTAACAAAGACATACACTGATACCCAGTAACACAGGCACACACTGGGGTTGGTGGGGCACATTGGCGCAGTGGTTAGCACCGCAGCCTCACAGCTCCAGGGACCCGGGTTCGATTCTGGGTACTGCCTGTGCGGAGTTTGCAAGTTCTCCCTGTGTCTGCGTGGGTTTCCTCCGGGTGCTCCGGTTTCCTCCCACATGCCAAAGACTTGCAGGTTGATAGGTTAATTGGCCATTATAAATTGCCCCTAGTATAGGTAGGTGGTAGGGAAATATATAGGGATATGTGGGGATGTGATAGGAATACGGGATTAGTGTAGGATTAGTATAAATGGGTTGTTGATGGTCGGCACACACTCGGTGGTCCGAAGGGCCTGTTAAAGTGCCATATCTCAAAACTAAACTAAATACTGACACCTCCTGTCACAGACACACACTGACACCCAGTAACACAAACAAACACACACTGACACCCAGTAACACAGAGAAACACTGATATACAGTAACAAAGACATACACTGACACCAAGTAACACAGACACACACTGACAACCATTAAAAAAGACATACACTGACACCAAGTCACAAAGACATACACTGATACCAAGTCACAAAGACATACACTGATGCCCAGTAACAAAGACACACACTTACACCAAGTAACACAGACATACACTGACACCAAGTAAAAAAGACAGACAATTACACCAAGTAACAAAGACATACACTTACACCAAGTATTTTGACATCCACTGACACCAAGTAACAAAGACATACACTGATACCCAGTAACACAGGCACACACTTACACCAAGTAACACAGACATACAATGACACCAAGTAACAAAGACATGCACTGATACCCAGTAACGCAGACATACTCTGACACCCAGTAATACAGACACAGACAGACACCCAGTAACACAAACAAACACACTGACACCAAGTGACACAGACATACACTGACACCAAGTAACAAAGACATACACTGATACCCAGTAACACAAACTAACTCACACTGACACCCAGTAACACAGAGAAACACTGATATACAGTAACAAAGACATACACTGACACCAAGTAACACAGACACACACTGAAACCCAGTAAAAAAGACGTACAGTGACACCAAGTCACAAAGACATACACTGATACCAAGTCACAAAGACATACACTGATGCCCAGTAACAAAGACACACACTTACACCAAGTAACACAGACATACACTGACACCAAGTAACAAAGACATACACTTACACCAAGTAACAAAGACAGACAATTACACCAAGTATCAAAAACATACACTTACACAAAGTATTTTGACATACACTGACACAAAGTAACAAAGACATACACTGATACCCAGTAACACAGACACACATTTACACCAAGTAACAAAGACATACACTGACACCCAGTAACAAAGACACACACTTACACCAACTAACAAAGACATACACTGACACCAAGTCACAAAGACACACACTGACACCCAGTAACACAAACAAATTCACACTGACACCCAGTAACACAGAGAAACACTGATACACAGTAACAAAGACATACACTGATGCCCAGTAACACAGACACACACTGACACCAAGTAACAAAGACATACACTGACACCAAGTAACAAAGACATACACTTACACCAAGTAACAAAGACACACACTTACACCAAGTAACACAGACATACACTGACACCAAGTAACAAAGACAGACAATTACACCAAGTAACAAAGACATACACTTGCACCAAGTATTTTGACATACACTGACACAAAGTAACAAAGACATACACTGATACCCAGTAACAAAGACACACACTTACCCCAAGTAAAGAAGACAGACACTGATTCCCAATAACACAGACACACACTTACACCAAGTAACAAAGACATACACTGACACCCAGTGACAAAGACATACACTGACACCCAGTAACACAGACACACAAGGAAACCAAGTAACAAAGACACACACTTACACCAAGTAACAAAGACACACACTGACACCCAGTAACACAGACAAACACACTGACACCAAGTAACAAAGACATACACTGAAACCCAGTAGCACAGGCACACACTGGGGGTGGGGGGCACATTGGCGCAGTGGTTAGCACCGCAGCATCACAGCTCCAGGGACCCGGGTTCGATTCTGGGTACTGCCTGTGCGGAGTTTGCAAGTTCTCCCTGTGTCTGCGTGGGTTGCCTCCCGGTGCTCCGGTTTCCTCCCACATGCCAAAGACTTGCAGGTTGATAGGTTAATTGGCCGTCATAAATTGCCCCGAGTATAGGTAGGAGGTAGGGAAATATATAGGGATAGGTGGGGATGTGATAGGAATACGGGATGAGTGTAGGATTAGTATAAATGGGTTGTTGATGGTCGGCACAGACTCTGTGGGCCGAAGGGCCTGTTTAAGTGATGTATCTCTAAACTAAACTAAATACTGACACCTAGTGTCACAGACACACACTGACAGCCAGTAACACAAACAAACACACACTGACACCCAGTAACAGACACACACTGACATCCAGTAAAAAAGACATACACTGACACCAAGTCACAAAGACATACACTGATACCAAGTCACAAAGACATACACTGATGCCCAGTAACAAAGACACACACTTACACCAAGTAACACAGACATACACTGACACCAAGTAACAAAGACAGACAATTACACCAAGTAACAAAGACATACACTTACACCAAGTATTTTGACATACACTGACACCAAGTAACAAAGACATACACTGATAGCCAGTAACGCAGACACACACTTACACCCAGTAAAAAAGACATACACTGACACCAACTCACAAAGACATACACTGATACCAAGTCACAAAGACATACACTGATGCCCAGTAACACAGACACACACTGACACCAAGTAACAAAGACATACACTGACACCCAGTAACACAGACATACACTTACACCAAGTAACAAAGACACACACTTACACCAAGTAACACAGACATACACTGACACCAAGTCACAAAGACAGACGCTGATGCCCAGTAACAAAGACACACACTGACACCAAGTAACACAGACATACACTGACACCAAGTAACAAAGACAGACAATTACACCAAGTAACAAAGACATACACTTACACCAATTATTTTGACATACACTGACAGCAAGTAACATAGACATACACTGACACCAAGTAACAAAGACATACACTGACACCAAGTAACAAAGACAGACAATTACACCCAGTCAATAAGACATACACTTACACCAAGTATTTTGACATACACTGACACCAAGTAACAAAGAGATACAATGACACCATGTCACAAAGACATACACTGATACCCAGTGACACAGACACACACTTACAGCAAGTATTTTGACATACACTGACACCAAGTAACAAAGACATACAATGACACCAAGTCACAAAGACATACTCTGACACCAAGTAACAAATACACACACTTAATCCAAGTAACAAGGACACACACTTACACCAAGTAACAAAGACGGACAATTACACCAGGTAACAAAGACATGCACTGACACCAAGTATTTTGACATGCACTGACACCAAGTAACACAGACACACACTTACACCAAGTAACAAAGACATACACAGACACCAAGTCACAAAGACACACACTGACACCCAGTAACACAGACACACACTGACACCAAGTAACAAAGACAGACAATTACACGATGTAACAAAGACACACACTTACACCAAGTCAAACAGACATACTCTGACACCCAGTAACAAAGACATACAATGACACCCAGTAACACAGACACACACGGACAACAAGTAACAAAGACACACACATACACCAAGTAACACAGACACACACTGACACCCAGTAACACAAACAAACACACTGACACCCAGTAACACGGACACACACTGACACCAAGTCATAAAGACACACACTGACACCCAGTCACACAGACACACACTGAAACCCAGTAACAAAGACGTACACTGATACCCAGTAACACAGACACACACAGACACCAAGTAACAAAGTCATACACTGACACCAAGTCACAAACACATACACTGATACCAAGTCACAAAGACATACACTGATCCCCAGTAACACAGACACCCACTGACACCAAGTAGCAAAGACATACAATGACACCAAGCAACAAAGACAGACAATTACACCAAGTAACAAAGACATACACTGACACCAAGTCACAAAGCCACACACTGACACACAGTAACAAAGACACACACTGGGAGGCTCAGTGGCGCAGTGGTTAGCAGTGCAGCCTCACAGCTCCAGGGGACCGGGTTCGATTCTGGATACTGCCTGTGCGGAGTTTGCAAGTTCTCCCTGTGTCTGCGTGGGTTTCCTCCGGGTGCTCCGGTTTCCTCCCACATGCCAAAGACATGCAGGTTGATAGGTTAATTGGCCGTCATAAATTGCCCCTAGTATAGGTAGGTGGTAAAGAAATATAAAGGGACCGGTGGGGATGTTATTGGAATATGGGATTCGTGTAGGATTAGGATAAATGGGTGGTTGATGGTAGGCACAGACTCGGTGGGCCGAAGGGCCTGTTTCAGTGCTGTATCTCTAAACTAAACTAAATACTGACACCTAGTGTCACAGACACACACTGACACCCAGTAACATACACTGATGCACAGTAACAAAGACATACACTGACACTCAGGAACACAGACACACACTGACACCAAGTAACAAAGACACACACTTACACCAAGTAACAAAGACATACACTTACACAAAGTAATAAAGACACACACTTTCACCAAGTAACAAAGACAGACAATTACACCAAGTAACAAAGACATGCACTTACACCAAGTATTTTGACATGCACTGACATCAAGTAACAAAGACATACACTTACACCAAGTATTTTGACATACACTGACACCAAGTAACAAAGACATACACAGACACCAAGTAACAAAGACATACACTTACACCAAGTAACAAAGGCAGGCAATTGCACCAAGTAACAAAGACATACACTTACACCAAGTATTTTGACATACACTGACACCAAGTAAAAAAGACATACAATGACACCAAGCATTTTGACATACACTGACACCAAGTAACAAAGACATACACTGATACCCAGTAACACAGACACACACTTACAGCAAGTAACACAGACATACACTGACACCAAGTAACAAAGACATACACTGATACCCAGTAACACAGACACACACTTACACCAAGTAACAAAGACAGACACTGATACCCAGTAACACAGACACACACTTACACCAAGTAACAAAGGCGTACACTGACACCCAGTAACAAAGACATACACTGACACGAAGTAACAAAGACATACACTGACACCCAGTAACACACACTTACACCAAGTAACAAAGACATACACTGACACCCAGGAACACAGACACACATTGACACCAAGTAACAAAGACATACACTGACCCCCAGTAACACAGACACATATTTACACCAAGTAACAAAGACATACAATGACACCCAGTAACAAAGACATACACTTACACCAAGTAACAGAGACATACACTGACACCAAGTCACAAAGACACACACTGACACCCAGTAACACAAACAAACACACACTGACACCCAGTAACACAGAGAAACACTGATACACAGTAACAAAGACATACACTGACACCAAGTAACACAGACACACACTGACAGCCAGTAAAAAAACATACACTGACACCAAGTCACAAAGACATACACTGATGCCCAGTAACACAGACACACACTGACACCCAGTAACAAAGACATACACTGACACCCAGTAACACAGACATACACTGACACCAAGTAACACAGACACACACTGACACCAAGTAAAAAAGACATACACTGACACCAAGTCACAAAGACATACGCTGATGCCCAGTAACGAAGACACACACTTACACCAAGTAAGACAGACATACACTGACACCAAGTAACAAAGACAGACAATTACACCAAGTAACAAAGACATACACTTACACCAAGTATTTTGACATACACTGACACCAAGTAACAAACACATACAATGACACCAAGTCACAAAGACATACACTGATACCCAGTAACACAGACACATACTTACAGCAAGTAACACAGACATACACTGACACCAAGTAACAAAGACATACACTGATACCCAGTAACACAGACACACACTTACACCAAGTAACAAAGACAGACTCTGATACCCAGTAACACAGACACACACTTACACCAAGTAACAAAGGCATACACTGACACCCAGTAACAAAGACATACACTGACACCAAGTAACAAAGACATACACTGACACCCAGTAACACACACTGATACACAGTAACAAAGACATTCACTGACACCCAGGAACACAGACACACACTGACACCAAGTAACGAAGACACACACTTACACCAAGTAACAAAGACATACACTGACACACAGTAACACAGACACACACTGACACCAAGTAACAAAGACATACACTGACACCCAGTAACACAGACACACATTTACACCAAGTAACAAAGACATACACTGACACCCAGTAACAAAGACACTCACTTACACCAAGTAACAGAGACATACACTGACACCAAGTCACAAAGACACACACTGACACCCAGTAACACAAACAAACACACACTGACACCCAGTAACACAGAGAAGCTTTGATACACAGTAACAAAGACATACACTGACACCAAGTAACACAGACACACACTGACACCCAGTAAAAAAACATACACTGACACCAAGTCACAAAGACATACACTGATGCCCAGTAACACAGAGACACTCTGACACCCAGTAACAAAGACATACACTGACACCCAGTAACACAGACATACACTGACACCAAGTAACACAGACACACACTGACACCCAGTGAAAAAGATATACACTGACACCAAGTCACAAAGACATACGCTGATGCCCAGCAACGAAGACACACACTTACACCAAGTAACACAGACATACACTGACACCAAGTAACAAAGACAGACAATTACACCAAGTAACAAAGACATACACTTACACCAAGTATTTTGACATACACTGACACCACGTAACAAAGACATACAATGACACCAAGTCACAAAGACATACACTGATACCCAGTAACAAAGACACTCACTTACAGCAAGTAACACAGACATACACTGACACCAAGTAACAAAGACATACACTGTTACCCAGTAACACAGACACACACTTACACCAAGTAATAAAGACAGACAATGATACCCAGTAACACAGACACACACTTACACCAAGTAACAAAGACATTCACTGACACCCAGGAACACAGACACACACTGACACCAAGTAACGAAGACACACACTTACACCAAGTAACAAAGACATACACTGACACCCAGTAACACAGACACACACTGACACCAAGTAACAAAGACATCCACTGACACCCAGTAACACAGACACACACTGGGCGGCACAGTGGCGCAGTGGTTAGCACTGGAGCCTCACAGCTCCAGTGACCCGGGTTCGATTCTGGGTACTGCCTGTGCGGAGTTTGCAAGTTCTCCCTGTGTCTGCGTGGGTTTCCTCCGGGTGCTCCGGTTTCCTCCCACATGCCAAAGACTTGCAGGTTGATAGGTTAATTGGCCATTATAAATTGCCCCTTGTATAGGCAGCTGGTAGGGAAATATATAGGGACCGGGGGGGATGTTATTGGAATATGGGATTCGTGTAGGATTAGTAGAAATGGTTGGTTGATTTTCGGCACAGACTCGGTGGGCCGAAGGGACTGTATCTCTGAACTAAACTAAATACTGACACCTAGTGTCACAGACACACACTGACACCCAGTTACACAGACATGCACTGACACCAAGTAACAAAGACAGACAATTGCACCAAGTAACAAAGACATACACTTACACCAATTATTTTGACATACACTGACAACAAGGAACAAAGACATACACTGACACCCAGTAACACAGACACACACGGACACCAAGTAACAAAGACATACACTGACACCAAGTAACAAAGACATACACTTACACCCAGTAACACAGACACACACGGACACCAAGTAACAAAGGCACACACTAACACCAAGTAACACAGACACACACTGATACCAAGTCACAAAGACATACACTGATACCCAGTAACACAAACTAACTCACACTGACGCCCAGTAACACAGAGAAACACTGATATACAGTAACAAAGACATACACTTACACCAAGAATTTTGACATACACTGACACAAAGTAACACAGACACACACTTACATCAAGTAACACAGACACACACTTACACCAAGTAACAAAGACATACACTGACACCCAGTAACAAAGACATACACTGACACCAAGTAACAAAGACATTCACTGACACCCAGGAACACAGACACACACTGACACCAAGTAACAAAGACATACACTGACACCCAGTAACACAGACACGCACTGACACCAAGTCACAAAGACATACACTGATACCCAGTAACACAAACTAACTCACACTGACGCCCAGTAACACAGAGAAACACTGATATACAGTAACAAAGACATACACTGACACCCAGTAACACAGACACGCACTGACACCAAGTCACAAAGACATACACTGACACCAAGGAACACAGGCACACACTGACACCCAGTAAAAAAGACATACACTGACACCAAGTCACAAAGACATGCACTGATGCCACGTAACACAGACACACACTGACACCACGTAACAAAGACATACACTTACACCAAGTATTCTGACATACACTGACACAAAGTAACAAAGACATACACTGATACCCAGTAACACAGACACACACTTACATCAAGTAACACAGACACACACTTACACCAAGTAACAAAGACATACACTGACACCCAGTAACAAAGACATACACTTACACCAAGTAACAAAGACAGGCAATTTCACCAAGTAACAAAGACATACACTTACACCAAGTCACAAAGACATACACTGACCCCCAGTAACACAGACACACATTTACACCAAGTAACAAAGACATACACTGACACCCAGTAACAAAGACACACACTTACACCAAGTAACAGAGACATACACTGACACCAAGTCACAAAGACACACACTGACACCCAGTAACACAAACAAACACACACTGACACCCAGTAACACAGAGAAACACTGATACACAGTAACAAAGACATATACTGACACCAAGTAACACAGACACACACTGACAGCCAGTAAAAAAACATACACTGACACCAAGTCACAAAGACATACACTGATGCCCAGTAACACAGACACTCACTGACACCCAGTAACAAAGACATACACTGACACCCAGTAACACAGACATACACTGACACCAAGTAACACAGACACACACTGACACCCAGTAAAAAAGACATACACTGACACCAAGTAACAAAGACATACACTTACACCAAGTATTTTGACATAAACTGACACCAAGTAACAAACACATACAATGACACCAAGTCACAAAGACATACACTGATACCCAGTAACACAGACACATACTTACAGCAAGTAACACAGACATACACTGACACCAAGTAACAAATACATACACTGATACCCAGTAACACAGACACACACTTACACCAAGTAACAAAGACAGACTCTGATACCCAGTAACACAGACACACACTTACACCAAGTAACAAAGGCATACACTGACACCCAGTAACAAAGACATACACTGACACCAAGTAACAAAGACATACACTGACACCCAGTCACACACACTGATACACAGTAACAAAGACATTCACTGACACCCAGGAACACAGACACACACTGACACCAAGTAACGAAGACACACACTTACACCAAGTAACAAAGACATACACTGACACACAGTAACACAGACACACACTGACACCAAGTAACAAAGACATACACTGACACCCAGTAACACAGACACACATTTACACCAAGTAACAAAGACATACACTGACACCCAGTAACAAAGACACTCACTTACACCAAGTAACAGAGACATACACTGACACCAAGTCACAAAGACACACACTGACACCCAGTAACACAAACAAACACACACTGACACCCAGTAACACAGAGAAACACTGATACACAGTAACACAGACATACACTGACACCAAGTAACACAGACACACACTGACACCCAGTAAAAAAACATACACTGACACCAAGTCACAAAGACATACACTGATGCCCAGTAACACAGACACACACTGACACCCAGTAACAAAGACATACACTGACACCCAGTAACACAGACATACACTGACACCAAGTAACACAGACACACACTGACACCCAGTGAAAAAGATATACACTGACACCAAGTCACAAAGACATACGCTGATGCCCAGCAACGAAGACACACACTTACACCAAGTAACACAGACATACACTGACACCAAGTAACAAAGACAGACAATTACACCAAGTAACAAAGACATACACTTACACCAAGTATTTTGACATACACTGACACCACGTAACAAAGACATACAATGACACCAAGTCACAAAGACATACACTGATACCCAGTAACACAGACACACACTTACAGCAAGTAACACAGACATACACTGACACCAAGTAACAAAGACATAGACTGTTACCCAGTAACACAGACACACACTTACACCAAGTAACAAAGACAGACACTGATACCCAGTAACACAGACACACACTTTCACCAAGTAACAAAGACATACACTGACACCCAGTAACACACACTGATACACAGTAACAAAGACATTCACTGACACCCAGGAACACAGACACACACTGACACCAAGTAACGAAGACACACACTTACACCAAGTAACAAAGACATACACTGACACCCAGTAACACAGACACACACTGACACCAAGTAACAAAGACATCCACTGACACCCAGTAACACAGACACACACTGGGCGGCACAGTGGCGCAGTGGTTAGCACTGCAGCCTCACAGCTCCAGTGACCCGGGTTCGATTCTGGGTACTGCCTGTGCGGAGTTTGCACATCTCCCTGTGTCTGCGTGGGTTTCCTCCGGGTGCTCCGGTTTCCTCCCACATGCCAAAGACTTGCAGGTTGATAGGTTAATTGGCCATTATAAATTGCCCCTTGTATAGGCAGCTGGTAGGGAAATATATAGGGACCGGGGGGGGATGTTATTGGAATATGGGATTCGTGTAGGATTAGTAGAAATGGTTGGTTGATTTTCGGCACAGACTCGGTGGGCCGAAGGGACTGTATCTCTAAACTAAACTAAATACTGACGTCTAGTGTCACAGACACACACTGACACCCAGTTACACAGACATACACTGACACCAATAACAAGGACAGACAATTGCACCAAGTAACAAAGACATACACTTACACCAATTATTTTGACATACACTGACACCAAGGAACAAAGACATACACTGACACCCAGTAACACAGACACACACTGACACCAAGTGACAAAGACATACACTTACACCCAGTAACACAGACACACACGGACACCAAGTAACAAAGGCACACACTAACACCAAGTAACACAGACACACACTGATACCAAGTCACAAAGACATACACTGATACCCAGTAACACAAACTAACTCACACTGACGCCCAGTAACACAGAGAAACACTGATATACAGTAACAAAGACATACACTTCCACCAAGTATTTTGACATACACTGACACAAAGTAACACAGACGCACACTTACATCAAGTAACACAGACACACACTTACACCAAGTAACAAAGACATACACTGACACCCAGTAACAAAGACATACACTGACACCAAGTAACAAAGACATTCACTGACACCCAGGAACACAGACACACACTGACACCAAGTAACAAAGACATACACTGACACCCAGTAACACAGACACGCACTGACACCAAGTCACAAAGACATACACTGATACCCAGTAACACAAACTAACTCACACTGACGCCCAGTAACACAGAGAAACACTGATATACAGTAACAAAGACATACACTGACACCAAGTAACACAGGCACACACTGACACCCAGTAAAAAAGACATACACTGACACCAAGTCACAAAGACATGCACTGATGCCCAGTAACACAGACACACACTGACACCACGTAACAAAGACATACACTTACACCAAGTATTCTGACATACACTGACACAAAGTAACAAAGACATACACTGATACCCAGTAACACAGACACACACTTACATCAAGTAACACAGACACACACTTACACCATGTAACAAAGACATACACTGACACCCAGTAACAAAGACATACACTTACACCAAGTAACAAAGACAGGCAATTTCACCAAGTAACAAAGACATACACTTACACCAAGTATTAAAACATACACTGACACCAAGTCACAAAGACATACACTGACCCCCAGTAACACAGACACACATTTACACCAAGTAACAAAGACATACACTGACACCCAGTAACAAAGACACACACTGACACCCAG
This sequence comes from Heterodontus francisci, assembly GCF_036365525.1. Taxonomy (NCBI): domain Eukaryota; kingdom Metazoa; phylum Chordata; class Chondrichthyes; order Heterodontiformes; family Heterodontidae; genus Heterodontus; species Heterodontus francisci. The sequence goes on along the minus strand of NW_027140851.1, from coordinate 5,884,859 downwards.
TAACACAAACAAACACACACTGACACCCAGTAACACAGAGAAACACTGATACACAGTAACAAAGACATACACTGACACCAAGTAACACAGACACACACTGACAGCCAGTAAAAAAACATACACTGACACCAAGTCACAAAGACATACACTGATGCCCAGTAACACAGACACACACTGACACCCAGTAACACAGACATACACTGACACCAAGTAACACAGACACACACTGACACCCAGTAAAAAAGACATACACTGACACCAAGTAACAAAGACATACACTTACACCAAGTATTTTGACATAAACTGACACCAAGTAACAAACACATACAATGACAGCAAGTCACAAAGACATACACTGATACCCAGTAACACAGACACATACTTACAGCAAGTAACACAGACATACACTGACACCAAGTAACAAAGACATACACTGATACCCAGTAACACAGACACACACTTACACCAAGTAACAAAGACAGACTCTGATACCCAGTAACACAGACACACACTTACACCAAGTAACAAAGGCATACACTGACACCCAGTGACAAAGACATACACTGACACCAAGTAACAAAGACATACACTGACACCCAGTCACACACACTGATACACAGTAACAAAGACATTCACTGATACCCAGGAACACAGACACACACTGACACCAAGTAACGAAGACACACACTTACACCAAGTAACAAAGACATACACTGACACCCAGTAACACAGACACACATTTACACCAAGTAACAAAGACATACACTGACACCCAGTAACAAAGACACTCACTTACACCAAGTAACAGAGACATACACTGACACCAAGTAACACAAACAAACACACACTGACACCCAGTAACACAGAGAAACACTGATACACAGTAACAAAGACATACACTGACACCAAGTAACACAGACACACACTGACACCCAGTAAAAAAACATACACTGACACCAAGTCACAAAGACATACACTGATGCCCAGTAACACAGATACACACTGACACCCAGTAACAAAGACATACACGGACACCAAGTAACACAGACACACACTTACACCCAGTAACACAGACACACACGGACACCAAGTAACAAAGGCACACACTTACACCAAGTAACACAGACACACACTGATACCAAGTCACAAAGACATACACTGATACCCAGTAACACAAACTAACTCACACTGACGCCCTGTAACACAGAGAAACACTGATATGCAGTAACAAAGACATACACTTACACCAAGTATTTTGACATGCACTGACACAAAGTAACACAGAAACACACTTACATCAAGTAACACAGACACACACTTACACCAAGTAACAAAGACATACGCTGACACCCAGTAACAAAGACATACACTGACACCAATTAACAAAGACATTCACTGACACCCAGGAACACAGACACACACTGACACCAAGTAACAAAGACATACACTGCCACCCAGTAACACAGACACGCACTGACACCAAGTCACAAAGACATACACTGATACCCAGTAACACAACCTAACTCACACTGACGCCCAGTAACACAGAGAAACACTGATATACAGTAACAAAGACATACACTGACACCAAGTAACACAGGCATACACTGAAACCCAGTAAAAAAGACATACACTGACACCAAGTCACAAAGACATACACTGATACCAAGTCACAAAGACATGCACTGATGCCCAGTAACACAGACACACACTGACACCAAGTAACAAAGACATACACTGACACCACGTAACAAAGACATACACTTACAACAAGTATTTTGACATACACTGACACAAAGTAACAAAGACATACACTGATACCCAGTAACACAGACACACACATCAAGTAACACAGACACACACTTAACCAAGTAACAAAGACATACACTGACACCCAGTAACAAAGACATACACTGACACCAAGTAACAAAGACATTCACTGACACCCAGGAACAAAGACACACACTGACACCTAGTAACAAAGACACACACTTACACCAAGTAACAAAGACATACACTGACACCCAGTAACACAGACACGCACTGACACCAAGTAACAAAGACATACACTGACACCCAGTAACACACACTGATACACAGGAACAAAGACATACACTGACACCCAGTAACACACACTGATACACAGTAACAATGACATTCACTGACACCCAGGAACACAGACACAATCTGACACCAAGTAACGAAGACACACACTTACACCAAGTAACAAAGACATACACTGACACCCCGTAACACAGACACACACTGACACCAAGTAACAAAGACATACACTGACCCCCAGTAACACAGACACACATTTACACCAAGTAACAAAGACATACACTGACACCCAGTAACAAAGACACACACTTACACTAAGTCACAGAGGCATACACTGACACCAAGTCACAAAGACACACACTGACACCAAGTAACACAAACAAACAAACACTGACACCCAGTAACACAGAGAAACACTGATACACAGTAACAAAGACATACACTGACACCAAGTAACACAGACACACACTGACACCCAGTAAAAAAACATACACTGACACCAAGTCACAAAGACATACGCTGATGCCCAGTAACGAAGACACACACTTACACCAAGTGACACAGACATACACTGACACCATGTAACAAACACATACAATGACACCAAGTCACAAAGACATACACTGATACCCAGTAACACAGACACATACTTACAGCAAGTAACACAGACATACACTGACACCAAGTAACAAAGACATACACTGACACCAAGTATTTTGACATACACTGACACCAAGTAACAAACACATACAATGACACCAAGTCACAAAGACATACACTGATACCCTGTAACACAGACACATACTTACAGCAAGTAACACAGACATACACTGACAACAAGTAACAAAGACATACACTGATACCCAGTAACACAGACACACACTTACACCAAGTAACAAAGACAGACACTGATACCCAGTAACACAGACACACACTGACACCAAGTAACAAAGACATACACTGACACCAAGTAACAAAGACATACACTGACACCAAGTAACAAAGACATTCACTGACACACAGGAACACAGACACACACTGACACCAAGTAACAAAGACATACACTGACACCCAGTAACACAGACACGCACTGACACCAAGTCACAAAGACATACACTGATACCCAGTAACACAAACTAACTCACACTGACGCCCAGTAACACAGAGAAACACTGATATACAGTAACAAAGACATACACTGACACCAAGTAACACAGGCACACACTGACACCCAGTAAAAAAGACATACACTGACACCAAGTCACAAAGACATACACTGATACCAAGTCACAAAGACATGCACTGATGCCCAGTAACACAGACACACACTGACACCAAGTAACAAAAACATACACTGACACCACGTAACAAAGACATACACTTACACCAAGTATTCTGACATACACTGACACAAAGTAACAAAGACATACACTGATACCCAGTAACACAGACACACACGTACATCAAGTAACACAGACACACACTTACACCAAGTAACAAAGACATACACTGACACCCAGTAACAAAGACATACACTTACACCAAGTAACAAAGACAGGCAATTACACCAAGTAACAAAGACATACACTTACACCAAGTATTAAAACATACACTGACACCAAGTCACAAAGACATACACTGATGCCCAGTAACACAGACACACACTTACAGCAAGTAACACAGACATACACTGACACCAAGTAACAAAGACATACACTGATACCCAGTAACACAGACACACACTTACACCAAGTAACAAAGACAGACACAGATACCCAGTAACACAGACACACACTTACACCAAGTAACAAAGGCGGACACTGACACCCAGTAACAAAGACATACACTGACACGAAGTAACAAAGACATACACTGACACCCAGTAACACACACTTACACCAAGTAACAAAGACATACACTGACACCCAGGAACACAGACACACACTGACACCAAGTAACAAAGACATACACTGACCCCCAGTAACACAGACACAGATTAACACCAAGTAACAAAGACATACACTGACACCCAGTAACAAAGACACACACTTACACCAAGTAACAGTGACATACACTGACACCAAGTCACAAAGACACACACTGACACCCAGTAACACAAACAAACACACACTGACACCAAGTAACACAGACACACACTGACAGCCAGGAAAAAAACATGCACTGACACCAAGTCACAAAGACATACACTGATGCCCAGTAACACAGACACACACTGACACCCAGTAACAAAGACATACACTGACACCCAGTAACACAGACATACACTGACACCAAGTAACACAGACACACACTGACACCCAGTAAAAAAGACATACACTGACACCAAGTCACAAAGACATACGCTGATGCCCAGTAACGAAGACACACACTTACACCAAGTAACACAGACATACACTGACACCAAGTAACAAAGACAGACAATTACACCAAGTAACAAAGACATACACTTACACCAAGTATTTTGACATACACTGACACCAAGTAACAAACACATACAATGACACCAAGTCACAAAGACATACACTGATACCCAATAACACAGACACATACTTACAGCAAGTAACACAGACATACACTGACACCAAGTAACAAAGACATACACTGATACCCAGTAACACAGACACACACTTACAACAAGTAACAAAGACAGACTCTGATACCCAGTAACGCAGACACACACTTACACCAAGTAACAAAGGCATACACTGACACCCAGTAACAAAGACAGACACTGACACCAAGTAACAAAGACATGCACTGACACCCAATAACACACACTGATACACAGTAACAAAGACATTCACTGACACCCAGGAACACAGACACACACTGACACCAAGTAACGAAGACACACACTTACACCAAGTAAAAAAGACATACACTGACACACAGTAACACAGACACACACTGACACCAAGTAACAAAGACATACACTGACACCCAGTAACACAGACACACATTTACACCAAGTAACAAAGACATACACTGACACCCAGTAACAAAGACATACACTTACACCAAGTAACAAAGACAGGCAATTACACCAAGTAACAAAGACATACACTTACACCAAGTATTAAAACATACACTGACACCAAGTCACAAAGACATACACTGATGCCCAGTAACACAGACACACACTTACAGCAAGTAACACAGACATACACTGACACCAAGTAACAAAGACATACACTGATACCCAGTAACACAGACACACACTTACACCAAGTAACAAAGACAGACACTGATACCCAGTAACACAGACACACACTTACACCAAGTAACAAAGGCGGACACTGACACCCAGTAACAAAGACATACACTGACACGAAGTAACAAAGACATACACTGACACCCAGTAACACACACTTACACCAAGTAACAAAGACATACACTGACACCCAGGAACACAGACACACACTGACTCCAAGTAACAAAGACATACACTGACCCCCAGTAACACAGACACACATTTACACCAAGTAACAAAGACATACACTGACACACAGTAACAAAGACACACACTTACACCAAGTAACAGAGACATACACTGACACCAAGTCACAAAGACACACACTGACACCCAGTAACACAAACAAACACACACTGACACCAAGTAACACAGACACACACTGACAGCCAGTAAAAAAACATGCACTGACACCAAGTCACAAAGACATACACTGATGCCCAGTAACACAGACATACACTGACACCAAGTAACACAGACACACACTGACACCCAGTAAAAACGACATACACTGACACCCAGTAACACAGACATACACTGACACCCAGTAACACAGACATACACTGACACCACGTAACAAAGACATACACTTACACCAAGTATTCTGACATACACTGACACAAAGTAACAAAGACATACACTGATACCCAGTAACACAGACACACACGTACATCAAGTAACACAGACACACACTTACACCAAGTAACAAAGACATACACTGACACCCAGTAACAAAGACATACACTTACACCAAGTAACAAAGACAGGCAATTACACCAAGTAACAAAGACATACACTTACACCAAGTATTAAAACATACACTGACACCAAGTCACAAAGACATACACTGATGCCCAGTAACACAGACACACACTTACAGCAAGTAACACAGACATACACTGACACCAAGTAACAAAGACATACACTGATACCCAGTAACACAGACACACACTTACACCAAGTAACAAAGACAGACACAGATACCCAGTAACACAGACACACACTTACACCAAGTAACAAAGGCGGACACTGACACCCAGTAACAAAGACATACACTGACACGAAGTAACAAAGACATACACTGACACCCAGTAACACACACACTTACACCAAGTAACAAAGACATACACTGACACCCAGGAACACAGACACACACTGACACCAAGTAACAAAGACATACACTGACCCCCAGTAACACAGACACAGATTAACACCAAGTAACAAAGACATACACTGACACCCAGTAACAAAGACACACACTTACACCAAGTAACAGTGACATACACTGACACCAAGTCACAAAGACACACACTGACACCCAGTAACACAAACAAACACACACTGACACCAAGTAACACAGACACACACTGACAGCCAGGAAAAAAACATGCACTGACACCAAGTCACAAAGACATACACTGATGCCCAGTAACACAGACACACACTGACACCCAGTAACAAAGACATACACTGACACCCAGTAACACAGACATACACTGACACCAAGTAACACAGACACACACTGACACCCAGTAAAAAAGACATACACTGACACCAAGTCACAAAGACATACGCTGATGCCCAGTAACGAAGACACACACTTACACCAAGTAACACAGACATACACTGACACCAAGTAACAAAGACAGACAATTACACCAAGTAACAAAGACATACACTTACACCAAGTATTTTGACATACACTGACACCAAGTAACAAACACATACAATGACACCAAGTCACAAAGACATACACTGATACCCAATAACACAGACACATACTTACAGCAAGTAACACAGACATACACTGACACCAAGTAACAAAGACATACACTGATACCCAGTAACACAGACACACACTTACAACAAGTAACAAAGACAGACTCTGATACCCAGTAACGCAGACACACACTTACACCAAGTAACAAAGGCATACACTGACACCCAGTAACAAAGACAGACACTGACACCAAGTAACAAAGACATGCACTGACACCCAATAACACACACTGATACACAGTAACAAAGACATTCACTGACACCCAGGAACACAGACACACACTGACACCAAGTAACGAAGACACACACTTACACCAAGTAAAAAAGACATACACTGACACACAGTAACACAGACACACACTGACACCAAGTAACAAAGACATACACTGACACCCAGTAACACAGACACACATTTACACCAAGTAACAAAGACATACACTGACACCCAGTAACAAAGACATACACTTACACCAAGTAACAAAGACAGGCAATTACACCAAGTAACAAAGACATACACTTACACCAAGTATTAAAACATACACTGACACCAAGTCACAAAGACATACACTGATGCCCAGTAACACAGACACACACTTACAGCAAGTAACACAGACATACACTGACACCAAGTAACAAAGACATACACTGATACCCAGTAACACAGACACACACTTACACCAAGTAACAAAGACAGACACTGATACCCAGTAACACAGACACACACTTACACCAAGTAACAAAGGCGGACACTGACACCCAGTAACAAAGACATACACTGACACGAAGTAACAAAGACATACACTGACACCCAGTAACACACACTTACACCAAGTAACAAAGACATACACTGACACCCAGGAACACAGACACACACTGACTCCAAGTAACAAAGACATACACTGACCCCCAGTAACACAGACACACATTTACACCAAGTAACAAAGACATACACTGACACACAGTAACAAAGACACACACTTACACCAAGTAACAGAGACATACACTGACACCAAGTCACAAAGACACACACTGACACCCAGTAACACAAACAAACACACACTGACACCAAGTAACACAGACACACACTGACAGCCAGTAAAAAAACATGCACTGACACCAAGTCACAAAGACATACACTGATGCCCAGTAACACAGACATACACTGACACCAAGTAACACAGACACACACTGACACCCAGTAAAAACGACATACACTGACACCCAGTAACACAGACATACACTGACACCAAGTAACACAGACACACACTGACACCCAGTAAAAAAGACATACACTGACACCAAGTCACAAAGACATACGCTGATGCCCAGTAACGAAGACACACACTTACACCAAGTAACACAGACATACACTGACACCAAGTAACAAAGACAGACAATTACACCAAGTAACAAAGACATACACTTACACCAAGTATTTTGACATACACTGACACCAAGTAACAAACACATACAATGACACCAAGTCACAAAGACATACACTGATACCCAGTAACACAGACACATAATTACAGCAAGTAACACAGACATACACTGACACCAAGTAACAAAGACATACACTGATACCCAGTAACACAGACACACACTTACACCAAGTAACAAAGACAGACTCTGATACCCAGTAACGCAGACACACACTTACACCAAGTAACAAAGGCATACACTGACACCCAGTAACAAAGACATACACTGACACCAAGTAACAAAGACATACACTGACACCCAATAGCACACACTGATACACAGTAACAAAGACTTTCACTGACACCCAGGAACACAGACACACACTGACACCAAGTAACGAAGACACACACTTACACCAAGTAACAAAGACATACACTGACACACAGTAACACAGACACACATTTACACCAAGTAACAAAGACATACACTGACACCCAGTAACAAAGACACTCACTTACACCAAGTAACAGAGACATACACTGACACCAAGTCACAAAGACACACACTGACACCCAGTAACACAAACAAACACACACTGACACCCAGTAACACAGAGAAACACTGATACACAGTAACAAAGACATACACTGACACCAAGTAACACAGACACACACTGACACCCAGTAAAAAAACATACACTGACACCAAGTCACAAAGACATACACTGATGCCCAGTAACACAGACACACACTGACACCCAGTAACAAAGACATACACTGACACCCAGTAACACAGACATACACTGACACCAAGTAACACAGACACACACTGACACCCAGTGAAAAAGATACACACTGACACCAAGTCACAAAGACAGACGCTGATGCCCAGCAACGAAGACACACACTTACACCAAGTAACACAGACATACACTGACACCAAGTAACAAAGACAGACAATTACAACAAGTAACAAAGACATACACTTACACCAAGTATTTTGACATACACTGACACCAAGTAACAAAGACATACAATGACACCAAGTCACAAAGACATACACTGATACCCAGTAACACAGACACACACTTACAGCAAGTAACACAGACATACACTGACACCAAGTAACAAAGACATACACTGTTACCCAGTAACACAGACACACACTTACACCAAGTAACACAGAGAAAAACTGATATACAGTAACAAAGACATACACTTACACCAAGTATTTTGACATACACTGACACAAAGTAACACAGACACACACTTACATCAAGTAACACAGACACACACTTACACCAAGTAACAAAGACATACACTGACACCCAGTAACAAAGACACACACTGACACCAAGTAACAAAGACATACACTGATACCCTGTAACACAACCTAACTCACACTGAGGCCCGGTAACACAGAGAAACACTGATATACAGTAACAAAGACATACACTGACACCAAGTAACACAGGCATATACTGACACCCAGTAAAAAAGACATACACTGACACCAAGTCACAAAGACATACACTGATACCAAGCCACAAAGACATGCACTGATGCCCAGTAACACAGACACACACTGACACCAAGTAACAAAGACATACACTGACACCACGTAACAAAGACATACACTTACACCAAGTATTTCGACATACACTGACACAAAGTAACAAAGACATACACTGATACCCAGTAACACAGACACACACTTACATCAAGTAACACAGACACACACTTACACCAAGAAACAAAGACATACACTGACACCCAGTAGCAAAGACATACACTGACACTCAGTAACACAGACACACACTGACACCAAGTAACAAAGACATACACTGACACCCAGTAACACAGACACACATTTACACCAAGTAACAAAGACATACACTGACACCCAGTAACAAAGACACACACTTACACTAAGTAACAGAGACATACACTGACACCAAGTAACAAAGACATACACTGACACCCAGTAACAGAGACACATACTGACACAAAGTAACAAAGACATACACTGACCCCCAGTAACACAGACACACATTTACACTAAGTAACAGAGACATACACTGACACCAAGTAACACAGACACACACTGACACCCAGTAAAAAAAACATACACTGACACCAAGTCACAAAGACATACGCTGATGCCCAGTAACGAAGACACACACTTACACCAAGTAACACAGACATACACTGACACCATGTAACAAACACATACAATGACACCAAGTCACAAAGACATACACTGATACCCAGTAACACAGACACATACTTACAGCAAGTAACACAGACATACACTGACACCAAGTAACAAAGACATACACTGACACCAAGTATTTTGACATACACTGACACCAAGTAACAAACACATACAATGACACCAAGTCACAAAGACATACACTGATACCCAGTAACACAGACACATACTTACAGCAAGTAACACAGACATACACTGACAACAAGTAACAAAGACATACACTGATACCCAGTAACACAGACACACACTTACACCAAGTAACAAAGACAGACACTGATACCCAGTAACACAGACACACACTGACACCAAGTAACAAAGACATACACTGACACCAAGTAACAAAGACACACACTGGTACACAGTAACAAAGACATTCACTGACACCCAGGAACACAGACACACACTTACACCAAGTAACAAAGACATACACTGACACCAAGTCACAAAGACATACACTGATGCCCAGTAACACAGACACACACTTACACCAAGTAACACAGACATACGCTGATGCCCAGTAACAAAGACAGACAATTACACCAAGTAACAAAGACATACACTTACACCAAGTATTTTGACATACACTGACACCAAGTAACAAAGACATACACTGACACCAATTAACAAAGACATACACTTACACCAAGTAACAAAGACAGACAATTACACCAAGTAACAAAGACATACACTTACACCAAGTATTTTGACATACTCTGACACCACGTAACAAAGACATACAATGACACCAAGTCACAAAGACATACACTGATACCCAGTAACACAGACACACACTTACAGCAGTTAACACAGACATACACTGACACCAAGTAACAAAGACATACACTGACACCCAGTAACACAGACACACACTTACACCAAGTAACAAAGACAGACACTGATACCCAGTAACACAGACACACACTTACACCAAGTAACAAAGGCATACACTGACACCAAGTAACAAAGACATACACTGACACCCAGTAACACACACTGATACACAGTAACAAAGACATTCACTGACACCCAGGAACACAGACACACACTGACACCAAGTAACGAAGACACACACTTACACCAAGTAACAAAGACATACACTTACACCAAGTATTTTGACATACACTGACACCAAGTAACAAACACATACAATGACACCAAGTCACAAAGACATACACTGATACCCAGTAACACAGACACATACTTACAGCAAGTAACACAGACATTCTTGGGGCCTCCTTATCTCGAGAGACAATGGATACGCGCCTGGAGGTGGTCAGTGGTTTGTGAAGCAGCGCCTGGAGTGGCTATAACGGCCAATTCTGGAGTGACAGGCTCTTCCACAGGTGCTGCAGAGAAATTTGTTTGTTGGGGCTGTTGCACAGTTGGCTCTCCCCTTGCGCCTCTGTCTTTTTTCCTGCCAACTACTAAGTCTCTTCGACTCGCCACAATTTAGCCCTGTCTTTATGGCTGCCCGCCAGCTCTGGCGAATGCTGGCAACTGACTCCCACGACTTGTGATCAATGTCACACGATTTCATGTCGCGTTTGCAGACGTCTTTATAACGGAGACATGGACGGCAGGTGGGTCTGATACCAGTGGCGAGCTCGCTGTACAATGTGTCTTTGGGGATCCTGCCATCTTCCATGCGGCTCACATGGCCAAGCCATCTCAAGCGCCGCTGACTCAGTAGTGTGTATAAGCTGGGGATGTTGGCCGCTTCAAGGACTTCTGTGTTGGAGATATAGTCCTGCAACCTGATGCCAAGTATTCTCCGAAGGCAGCGAAGATGGAATGAATTGAGACGTCGCTCTTGGCTGGCATACGTTGTCCAGGCCTCGCTGCCGTAGAGCAAGGTACTGAGGACACAGGCCTGATACACTCGGACTTTTGTGTTCCGTGTCAGTGCGCCATTTTCCCACACTCTCTTGGCCAGTCTGAACATAGCAGTGGAAGCCTTACCCATGCGCTTGTTGATTTCTGCATCTAGAGACAGGTTACTGGTGATAGTTGAGACGAGGTAGGTGAACTCTTGAACCTCTTCCAGAGCGTGGTCGCCAATATTGATGGATGGAGCATTTCTGACATCCTGCCCCATGATGTTCGTTTTCTTGAGGCTGATGGTTAGGCCAAATTAATTGCAGGCAGACGCAAACCTGTCGATGAGACTCTGCAGGCATTCTTCAGTGTGAGATGTTAAAGCAGCATCGTCAGCAAAGAGGAGTTCTCTGATGAGGACTTTCCGTACTTTGGACTTCGCTCTTAGACGGGCAAGGTTGAACAACCTGCCCCCTGATCTTGTGTGGAGGAAAATTCCTTCACATACACTGACACCAAGTAACAAAGACATACACTGATACCCAGTAACAAAGACACACACTTACACCAAGTAACAAAGACAGACTCTGATACCCAGTAACACAGACACACACTTACACCAAGTAACAAAGGCATACACTGACACCCAGTAACAAAGACATACACTGACACCAAGTAACAAAGACATACACTGACACCCAGTAACACACACTGATACACAGTAACAAAGACATTCACTGACACCCAGGAACACAGACACACACTGTCACCAAGTAACGAAGACACACACTTACACCAAGTAACAAAGACATACACTGACACATAGTAACACAGACACACACTGACACCAAGTAACAAAGACATACACTGACACCCAGTAACACAGACACACATTTACACCAAGTAACAAAGACATACACTGACACCCAGTAACAAAGACACTCACTTACACTAAGCAACAGAGACATACACTGACACCAAGTCACAAAGACACACACTGACACCCAGTAACACAAACAAACACACACTGACACCCAGTAACACAGAGAAACACTGATACACAGTAACAAAGACATACAATGACACCAAGTAACACAGACACACACTGACACCCAGTAAAAAAACATACACTGACACCAAGTCACAAAGACATACACTGATTCCCAGTAACACAGACACACACTGACACCCAGTAACAAAGACATACACTGACACCCAGTAACACAGACATACACTGAACCAAGTAACACAGACACACACTGACACCCAGTGAAAAAGATATACACTGACACCAAGTCACAAAGACATACGCTGATGCCCAGCAACGAAGACACAAACTTACACCAAGTAACACAGACATACACTGACACCAAGTAACAAAGACAGACAATTACACCAAGTAACAAAGACATACACTTACACCAAGTATTTTGACATACAATGACACCAAGTCACAAAGACATACACTGATACCCAGTAACACAGACACACACTTGCAGCAAGTAACACAGACATGCACTGACACCAAGTAACAAAGACATACACTGTTACCCAGTAACACAGACACACACTTACACCAAGTAACAAAGACAGACACTGATACCCAGTAACACAGACACACACTTACACCAAGTAACAAAGACATACACTGACACCCAGTAACACACACTGATACACAGTAACAAAGACATTCACTGACACCCAGGAACACAGACACACACTGACACCAAGTAACGAAGACACACACTTACACCAAGTAACAAAGACATACACTGACACCCAGTAACACTGACACACACAGACACCAAGTAACAAAGACATCCACAGACACCCAGTAACACAGACACACACTGGGCGGCACAGTGGCGCAGTGGTTAGCACTGCAGCCTCACAGCTCCAGTGACCCGGATTCGATTTTGGGTACTGCCTGTGCGGAGTTTGCAAGTTCTCCCTGTGTCTGCGTGGGTTTCCTCCGGGTGCTCCGGTTTCCTCCCACATGCCAAAGACTTGCAGGTTGATAGGTTAATTGGCCATTATAAATTGCCCCTTGTATAGGCAGCTGGTTAAGAAATATATAGGGACCGGTGGGGATGTTATTGGAATATGGGATTCGTGTAGGATTAGTAGAAATGGTTGGTTGATTTTCGGCACAGACTCGGTGGGCCGAAGGGACTGTTTCAGTGCTGTATCTCTAAACTAAACTAAATACTGACACCTAGTGTCACAGACACACACTGACACCCAGTTACACAGACATACACTGACACCAAGTAACAAAGACAGACAATTGCACCAAGTAACAAAGACATACACTTACACCAATTATTTTGACATACACTGACACCAAGGAACAAAGACATACACTGACACCCAGTAACACAGACACACACGGACACCAAGTAACACAGACACACACTTACACCAAGTAACAAAGACATACACTGACACCAAGTAACAAAGACATACACTTACACCCAGTAACACAGACACACACGGACACCAAGTAACAAAGGCACACACTTACACCAAGTAACACAGACACACACTGATACCAAGTCACAAAGACATACACTGATACCCAGTAACACAAACTAACTCACACTGACGCCCAGTAACACAGAGAAACACTGATATACAGTAACAAAGACATACACGTACACCAAGTATTTTGACATACACTGACACAAAGTAACACAGACACACACTTACATCAAGTAACACAGACACACACTTACACCAAGTAACAAAGACATACACTGACACCCAGTAACAAAGACATACACTGACACCAAGTAACAAAGACATTCACTGACACCCAGGAACACAGACACACACTGACACCAAGTAACAAAGACATACACTGACACCCAGTAACACAGACACGCACTGACACCAAGTCACAAAGACATACACTGATACCCAGTAACACAACCTAACTCACACTGACGCCCAGTAACACAGAGAAACAGTGATATACAGTAACAAAGACATACACTGACACCAAGTAACACAGGCATACACTGACACCCAGTAAAAAAGACATACACTGACACCAAGTCACAAAGACATACACTGATACCAAGTCACAAAGACATGCACTGATGCCCAGTAACACAGACACACACTGACACCAAGTAACAAAGACATACACTGACACCACGTAACAAAGACATACACTTACACCAAGTATTTTGACATACACTGACACAAAGTAACAAAGACATACACTGATACCCAGTAACACAGACACACACTTACATCAAGTAACACAGACACACACTTACACCAAGAAACAAAGACATACACTGACACCCAGTAACAAAGACATACACTGACACCAAGTAACAAAGACATTCACTGACACCCAGGAACACAGACACACACTGACACCTAGTAACAAAGACACACACTTACACCAAGTAACAAAGACATACACTGACACCCAGTAACACACACATACAATGACACCAAGTCACAAAGACATACACTGATACCCAGTAACACAGACACAGACTTACAGCAAGTAACACAGACATACACTGACACCAAGTAACAAAGACATACACTGACACCAAGTATTTTGACATACACTGACACCAAGTAACAAACACATACAATGACACCAAGTCACAAAGACATACACTGTTACCCAGTAACACAGACACATACTTACAGCAAGTAACACAGACATACACTGACAACAAGTAACAAAGACATACACTGATACCCAGTAACACAGACACACACTTACACCAAGTAACAAAGACAGACACTGATACCCAGTAACACAGACACACACTGACACCAAGTAACAAAGACATACACTGACACCCAGTAACACACACTGGTACACAGTAACAAAGACATTCACTGACACCCAGGAACACAGACACACACTTACACCAAGTAACAAAGACATACACTGACACCAAGTAACAAAGACATACACTGATGCCCAGGAACACAGACACACACTTACACCAAGTAACACAGACATACGCTGATGCCCAGTAGCAAAGACAGACAATTACACCAAGTAACAAAGACATACACTGACACCAAGTAACAAAGACATACACTTACACCAAGTAACAAAGACAGACAATTACACCAAGTAACAAAGACATACACTTACACCAAGTATTTTGACATACACTGACACCACGTAACAAAGACATACAATGACACCAAGTCACAAAGACATACACTGATACCCAGTAAAACAGACACACACTTACAGCAAGTAACACAGACATACACTGACACCAAGTAACAAAGACATACACTGACACCCAGTAACACAGACACACACTTACACCAAGTAACAAAGACGGACACTGATACCCAGTAACACAGACACACACTTACACCAAGTAACAAAGGCATACACTGACACCCAGTAACAAAGACATACACTGACACCAAGTAACAAAGACATACACTGACACCCAGTAACACACACTGATACACAGTAACAAAGACATTCACTGACACCCAGGAACGCAGACACACACTGACACCAAGTAACGAAGACACACACTGACACCAAGTAACAAAGACATACACTGACACCCAGTAACACAGACACACACTGACACCAAGTAACAAAGACATACACTGACACCCAGTAACACAGACACACATTTACACCAAGTAACAAAGACATACACTGACACCCAGTAACAAAGACACACACTTACACCAAGTAACAAAGACATACACTGACACCAAGTATTTTGACATACACTGACACCAAGTAACAAACACATACAATGACACCAAGTCACAAAGACATACACTGATACCCAGTAACACAGACACATACTTACAGCAAGTAACACAGACATACACTGACAACAAGTAACAAAGACATACACTGATACCTAGTAACACAGACACACACTTACACCAAGTAACAAAGACAGACACTGATACCCAGTAACACAGACACACACTGACACCAAGTAACAAAGACATACACTGACACCCAGTAACACACACTGGTACACAGTAACAAAGACATTCACTGACACCCAGGAACACAGACACACACTTAGGCCAAGTAACAAAGACATACACTGACACCAAGTCACAAAGACATACACTGATGCCCAGTAACACAGACACACACTTACACCAAGTAACACAGACATACGCTGATGCCCAGTAACAAAGACAGACAATTACACCAAGTAACAAAGACATACACTTACACCAAGTATTTTGACATACACTGACACCAAGTAACAAAGACATACACTGACACCAAGTAACAAAGACATACACTTACACCAAGTAACAAAGACAGACAATTACACCAAGTAACAAAGACATACACTTACACCAAGTATTTTGACATACACTGACACCACGTAACAAAGACATACAATGACACCAAGTCACAAAGACATACACTGACACCCAGTAACACAGACACACACTGACACCAAGTAACAAAGACATACACTGACACCCAGTAACACAGACACACATTTACACCAAGTAACAAAGACATACACTGACACCCAGTAACAAAGACACACACTTACACCAAGTAACAGAGACATACACTGACACCAAGTCACAAAGACACACACTGACACCCAGTGACACAAACAAACACACACTGACACCCAGTAACACAGAGAAACACTGATACACAGTAACAAAGACATACACTGACACCAAGTAACACAGACACACACTGACACCCAGTGAAAAAACATACACTGACACCAAGTCACAAAGACATACACTGATGCCCAGTAACACAGACACACACTGACACCCAGTAAAAAAACATACACTGACACCAAGTCACAAAGACATACGCTGATGCCCAGTAACGAAGACACACACTTACACCAAGTAACACAGACATACACTGACACCATGTAACAAACACATACAATGACACCAAGTCACAAAAACATACACTGATACCCAGTAACACAGACACATACTTACAGCAAGTAACACAGACATACACTGACACCAAGTAACAAAGACATACACTGACACCAAGTATTTTGACATACACTGACACCAAATAACAAACACATACAATGACACCAAGTCACAAAGACATACACTGATACCCAGTAACACAGACACATACTTACAGCAAGTAACACAGACATACACTGACAACAAGTAACAAAGACATACACTGATACCTAGTAACACAGACACACACTTACACCAAGTAAAAAAGACAGACACTGATACCCAGTAACACAGACACACACTGACACCAAGTAACAAAGACATACACTGACACCCAGTAACACACACTGGTACACAGTAACAAAGACATTCACTGACACCCAGGAACACAGACACACACTTAGGCCAAGTAACAAAGACATACACTGACACCAAGTCACAAAGACATACACTGATGCCCAGTAACACAGACACACACTTACACCAAGTAACACAGACATACGCTGATGCCCAGTAACAAAGACAGACAATTACACCAAGTAACAAAGACATACACTTACACCAAGTATTTTGACATACACTGACACCAAGTAACAAAGACATACACTGACACCAAGTAACAAAGACATACACTTACACCAAGTAACAAAGACAGACAATTACACCAAGTAACAAAGACATACACTTACACCAAGTATTTTGACATACACTGACACCACGTAACAAAGACATACAATGACACCAAGTCACAATGAACTACACTGATACCCAGTAACACAGACACACACTTACAGCAAGTAACACAGACATACACTGACACCAAGTAACAAAGACATACACTGACACCCAGTAACACAGACACACACTTACACCAAGTAACAAAGACAGACACTGATACCCAGTAACACAGACACACACTTACACCAAGTAACAAAGGCATACACTGACACCCAGTAACAAAGACATACACTGACACCAAGTAACAAAGACATACACTGACACCCAGTAACACACACTGATACACAGTAACAAAGACATTCACTGACACCCAGGAACACAGACACACACTGACACCAAGTAACAAAGACATACACTGACACCCAGTAACACAGACACACATTTACACCAAGTAACAAAGACATACACTGACACCCAGTAACAAAGACACACACTTACACCAGGTAGCAGAGACATACACTGACACCAAGTCACAAAGACACACACTGACACCCAGTGACACAAACAAACACACACTGACACCCAGTAACACAGAGAAACACTGATACACAGTAACAAAGACATACACTGACACCAAGTAACACAGACACACACTGACACCCAGTAAAAAAACATACACTGACACCAAGTCACAAAGACATACACTGATGCCCAGTAACACAGACACAAACTGACACCAAGTAACAAAGACATACACTGACACCCAGTAACACAGACATACACTGACACCAAGTAACACAGACACACACTGACACCCAGTAAAAAAGACATACACTGACACCAAGTCACAAAGACATACGCTGATGCCCAGTAACGAAGACACACACTTACACCAAGTAACATAGACATACACTGACACAAAGTAACAAAGACAGACAATTACACCAAGTAACAAAGACATACACTTACACCAAGTATGTTGACATACACTGACACCAAGTAACAAAGACATACACTGACACCAAGTAACAAAGACATACACTGACACCCAGTAACACACACTGATACACAGTAACAAAGACATTCACTGACACCCTGGAACACAGACACACACTGACACCAAGTAACAAAGACATACACTGACACACAGTAACACAGACATACACTGACACCAAGTAACACAGACACACACTGACACCCAGTAAAAAAAGACATACACTGACACCAAGTCACAAAGACATACGCTGATGCCCAGTAACGAAGACACACACTTACACCAAGTAACATAGACATACACTGACACAAAGTAACAAAGACAGACAATTTCACCAAGTAACAAAGACATACACTTACACCAAGTATTTTGACATACACTGACACCAAGTAACAAAGACATACACTGACACCAAGTAACAAAGACATACACTTACACCAAGTAACAAAGACAGACAATTACACCAAGTAACAAAGACATACACTTACACCAAGTTTTTTGACATACACTGACACCAAGTAACAAAGACATACAATGACACCAAGTCACAAAGACATACACTGATACCCAGTAACACAGACACACACTTACAGCAAGTAACACAGACATACACTGACACCAAGTAACAAAGACATACACTGATACCCAGTAACACAGACACACAATTACACCAAGTAACAAAGACAGACACTGATACCCAGTAACACAGACACACACTTACACCCAGTAAAAAAGACATACACTGACACCTAGTCACAAAGACATACACTGATGCCCAGTAACAAAGACACACACTTACACCAAGTAACAAAGACATACACTGACACCAAGTAACAAAGACATGCACTTACACCAAGTAACAAAGACACACACTTACACCAAGTAACACAGACATACACTGACACCAAGTAACAAAGACAGACAATTACACCAAGTAACAAAGACATACACTTACACCAAGTATTTTGACATACACTGACACCACGTAACAAAGACATACAATGACACCAAGTCACAAAGACATACACTGATACCCAGTAACACAGACACACACTTACAGCAAGTAACACAGACATACACTGACACCAAGTAACAAAGACATACACTGACACCCAGTAACACAGACACACACTTACACCAAGTAACAAAGACAGACACTGATACCCAGTAACACAGACACACACTTACACCAAGTAACAAAGGCATACACTGACACCCAGTAAAAAAGACATACACTGACACCAAGTAACAAAGACATACACTGACACCCAGTAACACACACTGATACACAGTAACAAAGACATTCACTGACACCCAGGAACACAGACACACACTGACACCAAGTAACGAAGACACACACTTACACCAAGTAACAAAGACATACACTGACACCCAGTAACACAGACACACACTGACACCAAGTTACAAAGACATACACTGACACCCAGTAACACAGACACACATTTACACCAAGTAACAAAGACATACACTGACACCCAGTAACAAAGACACACACTTACACCAAGTAACAGAGACATACACTGACACCAAGTCACAAAGACACACACTGACACCCAGTGACACAAACAAACACACACTGACACCCAGTAACACAGAGAAACACTGATACACAGTAACAAAGACATACACTGACACCAAGTAACACAGACACACACTGACACCCAGTAAAAAAACATACACTGACACCAAGTCACAAAGACATACACTGATGCCCAGTAACACAGACACACACTGACACCCAGTAACAAAGACATACACTGACACCCAGTAACACAGACATACACTGACACCAAGTAACACAGACACACACTGACACCCAGTAAAAAAGACATACACTGACACCAAGTCACAAAGACATACGCCGATGCCCAGTAACGAAGACACACACTTACACCAAGTAACATAGACATACACTGACACAAAGTAACAAAGACAGACAATTACACCAAGTAACAAAGACATACACTTACACCAAGTAACAAAGACATACACTTACACCAAGTAACAAAGACAGACAATTACACCAAGTAACGAAAACATACACTTACACCAAGTTTTGTGACATACACTGACACCAAGTAACAAAGACATACAATGACACCAAGTCACAAAGACATACACTGATACCCAGTAACACAGACACACACTTACAGCAAGTAACACAGACATACACTGACACCAAGTAACAAAGACATACACTGAAACCCAGTAACACAGACACACAATTACACCAAGTAACAAAGACAGACACTGATACCCAGTAACACAGACACACACTTACACCAAGTAACAAAGGCATACACTGACGCCCAGTAACAAAGACATACACTGACACCAAGTAACAAATACATACACTGACACCCAGTAACACACACTGATACACAGTAACAAAGACATTCACTGACACCCAGGAACACAGACACACACTGACACCAAGTAACGAAGACACACACTTACACCAAGTAACAAAGACATACACTGACACCCAGTAACACAGACACGTACTGACACCAAGTAACAAAGACATACGCTGACACCCAGTAACACAGACACACATTTACACCAAGTAACAAAGACATACACTGACACCCAGTAACAAAGACACACACTTACACCAAGTAACAGAGACATACACTGACATCAAGTCACAAAGACACACATTGACACCCAGTAACACAAACAAATACACACTGACACCCAGTAACACATGGAAACACTGATACACAGTAACAAAGACATACACTGACACCAAGTAACACAGACACACACTGACACCCAGTAAAAAATACATCCACTGACACCAAGTCACAAAGACTTACACTGATGCCCAGTACCACAGACACACACTGACACCCAGTAACAAAGACATACACTGACACCCAGTAACAAAGAAATACACTGACACCAAGTAACACAGACACACACAGACACCCAGTAAAAAAGACATACACTGACACCAAGTCACAAAGACATACGCTGATGCCCAGTAACGAAGGCACACACTTACACCAAGTAACACAGACATACACTGACACCAAGTAACAAAGACAGACAATTAAACCAAGTAACAAAGACATACACTTACACCAACTATTTTGACATACACTGACACCAAGTAACAAAGACATACACTGACACCAAGTAACAAAGACATACACTTACAGCAAATAACAAAGACAGACAATTACACCAAGTAACAAAGACATACACTTACACCAAGTATTTTGACATACACTGACACCAAGTAAAAAGACATACAATGACACCAAGTCACAAAGACATACACTGATACCCAGTAACACAGACACACACTTACAGCAAGTAACACAGACACACACTGACACCCAGTAACAAAGACATACACTGACACCATGTAACAAAGACATACACTGACACCCAGTAACACACACTGATACACAGTAACAACGACATTCACTGACACCCAGGAACACAGACACACACTGACACCAAGTAACGAAGACACACACTTACACCAAGTAACAAAGACATACACTGAAACCCAGTAACACAGACACATACTGACACCAAGTAACAAAGACATACGCTGACACCCAGTAACACAGACACACATTTACACCAAGTAACAAAGACATACACTGACACCCAGTAACAAAGACACACACTTACACCAAGTAACAGAGACATACACTGACAACAAGTAACACAGACACACACTGACACCCAGTAAAAAACATACACTGACACCAAGTCACAAAGACATACACTGATGCCCAGTAACACAGACACACACTGACACCCAGTAACAAAGACATACACTGACACCCAGTAACACAGACATACACTGACACCAAGTAACACAGACACACACTGACACCCAGTAAAAAAGACATATACTGACACCAAGTCACAAAGACATACGCTGATGCCCAGTCACGAAGACACACACTGACACCAAGTAACACAGACATACACTGACACCAATTAACAAAGACAGACAATTACACCAAGTAACAAAGACATACACTTACACCAAGTATTTTGACATACACTGACACCAAGTAGCAAAGACATACAATGACACCAAGTCACAAAGACATACACTGATACCCAGTAACACAGACACACACTTACAGCAAGTAACAGAGACATACACTGACACCAAGTAACAAAGACATAACCTGATACCCAGTAACACAGACACACACTTACACCAAGTAACAAAGACAGACACTGATACCCAGTAACACAGACACACATCTACACCAAGTAACAAAGGCATACACTGACACCCAGTAACAAAGACATACACTGACACCAAGTAACAAAGACATACACTGACACCCAGTAACACACACTGATACACAGTAACAAAGACATTCACTGACACCCAGTAACAAAGACACACACTTACACCAAGTAACAGAGACATACACTGACACCCAGTAACACAGACACATACTGACACCAAGTAACAAAGACATACGCTGACACCCAGGAACACAGACACACGTTTACACCAAGTAACAAAGACATACACTGACACCCAGTAACAAAGACACACACTTACACCAAGTAACAGAGACATACACTGACACCAAGTAACACAGACACACACTGACACCCAGTAAAAAACATACACTGACACCAAGTCACAAAGACATACACTGATGCCCAGTAACACAGACACACACTGACACCCAGTAACAAAGACATACACTGACACCCAGTAACACAGACATACACTGACACCAAGTAACACAGACACACACTGACACCCAGTAAAAAAGACATATACTGACACCAAGTCACAAAGTCATACGCTGATGCCCAGTAACGAAGACACACACTGACACCAAGTAACACAGACATACACTGACACCAATTAACAAAGACAGACAATTACACCAAGTAACAAAGACATACACTTACACCAAGTATTTTGACATACACTGACACCAAGTAACAAAGACATACAATGACACCAAGTCACAAAGACATACACTGATACCCAGTAACACAGACACACACTTACAGCAAGTAACAGAGACATACACTGACACCAAGTAATAAAGTCATAACCTGATACCCAGTAACACAGACACACACTTACACCAAGTAACAAAGACAGACACTGATACCCAGTAACACAGACACACATCTACACCAAGTAACAAAGGCATACACTGACACCCAGTAACAAAGACATACACTGACACCAAGTAACAAAGACATACACTGACACCCAGTAACACACACTGATACACAGTAACAAAGACATTCACTGACACCCAGGAACACAGACACACACTGACACCAAGTAACGAAGACCCACACTTACACCAAGTAACAAAGCCATACACTGACACCCAGTAACACAGACACACACTGACACCAAGTAACAAAGACATACACTGACACCCAGTAACACAGACACACACTGGGCGGCACAGTGGCGAAGTGGTTAGCACTGCAGCCTCACAGCTCCAGTGACCCGGGTTCGATTCTGGGTACTGCCTGTGCGGAGTTTGCAAGTTCTCCCTGTGTCTGCGTGGGTTTCCTCCGGGTGCTCCGGCTTCCTCCCACATGCCAAAGACTTGCAGGTTGATAGGTTAATTGGCCATTATAAATTGCCCCTAGTATCGGTCGGTGGTAGGGAAATATATAGGGACCGGGGGCGATGTTATTGGAATATGGGATTCGTGTAGGATTAGTATAAATGGGTGGTTGATGGTCGGCACAGACTCGGTGGGCCGAATGGCCTGTTTCAGTGTTGTATCTCTAAACTAAACTAAATACTGACACCAAGTGTCACGGACACCAAGTAACACAGACACACACTTACACCCAGTAACACAGACACACACGGACACCAAGTAACAAGGGCACACACTTACACCAAGTAACACAGACACACACTGATACCCAGTAACACAAACTAACTCACACTGACGCCCAGTAACACAGAGAAACACTGATATTTAGTAACAAAGACATACACTGACACCAAGTCACAAAGACATACACTGATGCCCAGTAACACAGACACACACTGACACCAAGTAACAAAGACATACACTGACACCAAGTAACAAAGACATTCACTGACACCCAGGAACACAGACACACACTGACACCAAGTAACAAAGACATACACTGACACCCAGTAACACAGACATGCACTGACACCAAGTCACAAAGACATGCACTGAAACCAATAACACAAACTAGCTCACACTGACGCCCAGTAACACAGAGAAACACTGACATCCCGTAAAAAAGACATACACTTACACCAAGTATTTTGACATACACTGACACAAAGTAACAAAGACATACACTGATACCCAGTAACACAGACACTCTCTTACATCAAGCAACACAGACACACACTTACACCAAGTAACAAAGACACGCACTGACACCCAGTAACAAAGACATACACTGACACCAAGTAACAAAGACATTCACTGACACCCAGGAACACAGACACACACTGACACCAAGTAACAAAGACATACACTGACACCCAGTAACACAGACATGCACTGACACCAAGTCACAAAGACATGCACTGAAACCAATAACACAAACTAGCTCACACTGACGCCCAGTAACACAGAGAAACACTGACATCCCGTAAAAAAGACATACACTGACACCAAGTATTTTGACATACACTGACACAAAGTAACAAAGGCATACACTGATACCCAGTAACACAGACACACACTTACATCAAGTAACACAGTCACACACTTACACCAAGTAACAAAGACATACACTGACACCCAGTAACACAGACACACACGGAAACCAAGTAACAAAGGCACACACTTACACCAAGTAACACAGACACACACTGACACCCAGTAACACAGACACACACTTACACCAAGTAACAAAGACATAAATTGATACCAAGACACAAAGACATACTCTGATACCAAGTAACACAGACATACACTGACACCAAGTAACAAAGACGCACAATTACACCAAGTAACAAAGACACACATTTACACCAACTAACACAGACATACACTGACACCAAGTAACAAAGACATGCACTGACACCCAGTAACACAGACACACACTGGGCGGCATAGTGGCGCAGTGGTTAGCACTGCAGCCTCACAGCTCCAGGGACCCGGGTTCGATTCTGGGTACTGCCTGTGCGGAGTTTGCATGTTCTCTCTGTGTCTGCGTCGGTTTCCTCCGGGTGCTCCGGTTTCCTCCCACATGCCAAAGTTTTGCAGGTTGATAGGTGAATTGGCCATTATAAATTGCTCCCAGTATAGTTAGGTGGTAAAGAAATAAATAGGGACCAATGGGGATGTTATTGGAATATGGGATTCATGTGGGATTAGTGTAAATGGGTGGTCGGCACAGACTCGGTGGGCCGGAGGGCCTGTTTCAGTGCTGTATCTCTAAACTAAACTAAATTCTGACTCCCAGTAAAACACACTGACACCAAGTAACAAAGACACACACTTACACTAAGTTACAAAGACATACACTGACACCAAGTAACAAAGACACACACTTCCACCAAGAAACACAGACATACACTGACACCAAGTAACAAAGAAAGACAATAACACCAAGTAACAAAGACATACACTGACACCAAGTGACAAAGACACACACTTACACCAAGTAACAAAGACAGACAATTACACCAAGTAACAAAGACATACACTTCCACCAAGTAACACAGACATACACTGACACCAAGTAACAAAGACAGACAATTACACCAAGTAACAAAGACATACACTTCCACCAAGTAACACAGACATACACTAACACCAAGTATTTTCACATACACTGACACCAAGTAACAAAGACATACACTGATACCCAGTAACACAGACACACACTTACACCAAGTAACAAAGACATACACTGACACCAAGTCACAAAGACACACACTGACACCCAGTAACACAGACACACACATACACCAAGTAACAAAGACACACACTTACACCAAGTAACACACACTGATACACAGGAACAGAGCCATGCACTGAAACACAGGAACACAGACACACACTGACACCAAGTAACAAAGACACACACTTACACCAAGTAACAAAGACACACACTTACACCAAGTAACACAGACATACACAGACACCAAATATTTTGACATACACTGACACCAAGTAACAAAGACATACACTGATACCCAGTAACACAGACACACACTTACACCAAGTAACAAAGACATACACTGACAGCAAGTCACAAAGACACACACTGACACCCAGTAACAAAGACATACACTGACACCAAGTCACAAAGACATACACTGATACCCAGTAACAAAGACACACATTTCCACCAAGAAACACAGACATACACTGACACCAAGTAACAAAGAAAGACAATTACACCAAGTAACAAAGACATACACTGACACCAAGTAACAAAGACACACACTGACACCAAGTAACAAAGACACACACTTACACCAAGTAACAAAGACAGACAATTACACCAAGTAACAAAGACATACACTTCCACCAAGAAACACAGACATACACTGACACCAGGTAACAAAGACAGACACTTACACCAAGTAACAAAGACAGACAATTACACCACGTAACAAAGACATACACTTCCACCAAGTAACACAGACATACACTAACACCAAGTATTTTCACATCCACTGACACCAAGTAACAAAGACATACACTGATACCCAGTAACACAGACACACACTTACACCAAGTAACAAAGACATACACTGACACCAAGTCACAAAGACACACACTGACACCCAGTAACACAGACACACACTTACACCAAGTAACAAAGACACACACTTACACCAAGTAACACACACTGATACACAGTAACAGAGACATACACTGAAACACAGGAACACAGACACACACTGACACCAAGTAACAAAGACAAACACTTACACCAAGTAACACAGACATACACTGACACCAAATATTTTGACATACACTGACACCAAGTAACAAAGACATACACTGATACCCAGTAACACAGACACACACTTACACCAAGTAACAAAGACATACACTGACACCAAGTCACAAAGACACACACTGACACCCAGTAACAAAGACATACACTGACACCAAGTCACAAAGGCATACACTGATACCCAGTAACAAAGACACACACTTACACCAAGTAACACAGACATACACTGACACCAAGTAACAAAGACATACACTGATACTCAGTAACACAGACACACACTTACACCAAATAACAAAGACATACACTGAAACCCAGCAACAAAGACGTACACTGACACCCAGTAACACAGACACACACGGACACCAAGTAACAAAGACACACACTTACACCAAGTAACACAGACACACACTGACACCCAGTAACACAAACAAACACGCTGACACCCAGTAACACAGACACACACTGACACCAAGTAACAAAGACATACACTGACACCCAGTAACACAGACACACACTGACACCCAGTAACACAGACACACACTGACACCCAGTAACACAAACAAACACACTTACATCATGTAACACAGACATACACTGACACCAAGTAACAAAGACATACACTGATACCCAGTAACAAAGACACACAATTCCACCAAGAAACACAGACATACACTGACACCAAGTAACAAAGAAAGACAATTACACCAAGTAACAAAGACATACACTGACACCAAGTAACAAAGACACACACTTACACCAAGTAACAAAGACATACACTGACACCAAGTAACAAAGACAAACACTTACACCAAGTAACAAAGACAGACAATTACACCAAGTAACAAAGACATACACTTCCACCAAGTAACACAGACATACACTGACACCAAGTAACAAAGAAAGACAATTACACCAAGTAACAAAGACATACACTTACACCAAGTACTTTGACATACACTGACACCAAGTAACAAAGACTTACACTGATACCCAGTAACAAAGACATACACTGATACCCAGTAACACAGACAGACACTTACACCAAGTAACAAAGACAGACACAGATACCCTGTAACACAGACACACACTTACACAAAGTAACAAAGACATACACTGACACCCAGGAACAAAGACAAAACACTGATACCCAGTAACACAGACACACACTTACACCAAATAACAAAGACATACACTGAAACCCAGCAACAAAGACGTACACTGACACCCAGTAACACAGACACACACGGACACCAAGTAACAAAGACACACACTTACACCAAGTAACACAGACACACACTGACACCCAGTAACACAAACAAACACGCTGACACCCAGTAACACAGACACACACTGACACCAAGTAACAAAGACATACACTGACACCCAGTAACACAGACACACACTGACACCCAGTAACACACACTGATACACAGTAACAAAGACATACACAGACTCCCAGGAACACAGACACACACTGACACCCAGTAACACAAACAAACACACTTACATCATGTAACACAGACATACACTGACACCAAGTAACAAAGACATACACTGATACCCAGTAACAAAGACACACACTTCCACCAAGAAACACAGACATACACTGACACCAAGTAACAAAGAAAGACAATTACAACAAGTAACAAAGACATACACTGACACCAAGTAACAAAGACACACACTTGCACCAAGTAACAAAGACATACACTGACACCAAGTAACAAAGACTCACACTTACACCAAGTAACAAAGACAGACAATTACACCAAGTAACAAAGACATACACTGACACCAAGTAACAAAGACTTACACTGATACCCAGTAACAAAGACATACACTGATACCCAGTAACACAGACAGACACTTTCACCAAGTAACAAAGACAGACACAGATACCCTGTAACACAGACACACACTTACACAAAGTAACAAAGACATACACTGACACCCAGGAACAAAGATAAACTCTGACACCCAGGAACACAGACACTCACGGACACCAAGTAACAAAGACACACAATAACACCAAGTAACAAAGACACACACTTATGGCAAGTAACACAGACATACACTGACACAAAGTAACAAAGACAGACAATTATACCAAGTAACAAAGACATACACTAACACCAAGTATTTTCACATACACTGACACAAAGTAACAAAGACATACACTGATACCCAGTAACACAGACACACACTTACACCAAGTAACACAGACACACACTTACACCAAGTAACAAAGACATGCACTGACACCAAGTAACAAAGACATACACTTACACCAAGTAACACAGAAATACACTGACATCAAGTAAAAAAGACATACAATTACAACAAGTCACAAAGACACACACTTACACCAAGTAACAAAGACACACACTTACACCAAGTAACACACACTGATACACAGTAACAAGACATACACTGAAACCCAGGAACACAGACACACACTGACACCAAGTAACAAAGACACACACTTACACCAAGTAACAAAGAAACACACTTACACCAAGTAACAAAGACACACACTTACACCAAGTAACACAGACATACACTGACACCAAATATTTTGACATACACTGACACCAAGTAACAAAGACATACACTGATACCCAGTAACACAGACACACACTTACACCAAGTAACAAAGACATACACTGACACCAAGTCACAAAGACACACACTGACACCCAGTAACAAAGACATACACTGACACCAAGTCACAAAGACATACACTGATACCCAGAAACAAAGACACACACTTACAACAAGTAACACAGACATACACTGACACCAAGTAACAAAGACATACACTGATACCCAGTAACACAGACACACACTTACACCAAATAACAAAGACATACACTGAAACCCATCAACAAAGACGTACACTGACACCCAGTAACACAGACACACACGGACACCAAGTAACAAAGACACACACTTACACCAAGTAACACAGACACACACTGACACCCAGTAACACAAACAAACACAATGACACCCAGTAACACAGACACACACTGACACCAAGTAACAAAGACATACACTGACACCCAGTAACACAGACACACACTGACACCCAGTAACACAAAAAAACACACTTACATCATGTAACACAGACATACACTGACACCAAGTAACAAAGACATACACTGATACCCAGTAACAAAGACACACACTTCCACCAAGAAACACAGACATACACTGACACCAAGTAACAAAGAAAGACAATTACACCAAGTAACAAAGACATACACTGACACCAAGTAACAAAGACACACACTTACACCAAGTAACAAAGACATTCACTGACACCAAGTTTCAAAGACAAACACTTACACCAAGTAACAACGACAGACAATTACACCAAGTAACAAAGACATACACTTCCACCAAGTAACACAGACATACACTGACACCAAGTAACAAAGACTTACACTGATACCCAGTAACAAAGACATACACTGATACCCAGTAACACAGACAGACACTTACACCAAGTAACAAAGACAGACACAGATACCCTGTAACACAGACACACACTTACACAAAGTAACAAAGACATACACTGACACCCAGGAACAAAGACAAAACACTGATACCCAGTAACACAGACACACACTTACACCAAATAACAAAGACATACACTGAATCCCAGCAACAAAGACGTACACTGACACCCAGTAACACAGACACACACGGACACCAAGTAACAAAGACACACACTTACACCAAGTAACACAGACACACACTGACACCCAGTAACACAAACAAACACGCTGACACCCAGTAACACAGACACACACTGACACCAAGTAACAAAGACATACACTGACACCCAGTAACACAGACACACACTGACATCCAGTAACACACACTGATACACAGTAACAAAGACATACACTGACTCCCAGGAACACAGACACACACTGACACCCAGTAACACAAACAAACACACTTACATCATGTAACATAGACATACACTGACACCAAGTAACAAAGACATACACTGATACCCAGTAACAAAGACACACACTTCCACCAAGAAACACAGACATACACTGACACCAAGTAACAAAGAAAGACAATTACAGCAAGTAACAAAGACATACACTGACACCAAGTAACAAAGACACACACTTACACCAAGTAACAAAGACATACACTGACACCAAGTAACAAAGACACACACTTACACCAAGTAACAAAGACAGACAATTACACCAAGTAACAAAGGCATACACTTCCACCAAGTAACACAGACATACACTGACACCAAGTAACAAAGACAGACAATTACACCAAGTAACAAAGACATACTCTTACACCAAGTATTTTGACATACACTGACACCAAGTAACAAAGACTTACACTGATACCCAGTAACAAAGACATACACTGATACCCAGTAACACAGACAGACACTTACACCAAGTAACAAAGACAGACACAGATACCCTGTAACACAGACACACACTTACACAAAGTAACAAAGACATACACTGACACCCAGGAACAAAGATAAACTCTGACACCCAGGAACACAGACACTCACTGACACCAAGTAACAAAGACACACAATAACACCAAGTAACAAAGACACACACTTATGGCAAGTAACACAGACATACACTGACACAAAGTAACAAAGACAGACAATTATACCAAGTAACAAAGACATACACTAACACCAAGTATTTTCACATACACTGACACAAAGTAACAAAGACATACACTGATACCCAGTAACACAGACACACACTTACATCAAGTAACACAGACACACACTTACACCAAGTAACAAAGACATGCACTGACACCAAGTAACAAAGACATACACTTACACCAAGTAACACAGAAAGACACTGACATCAAGTAACAAAGACATACAATTACAACAAGTAACAAAGACACACACTTACACCAAGTTACACACACTGATACACAGTAACAGAGACATACACTGAAACCCAGGAACACAGACACACACTGACACCAAGTAACAAAGACACACACTTACACCAAGTAACAAAGAAACACACTTACACCAAGTAACAAAGACACACACTTACACCAAGTAACACAGACATACACTGACACCAAATATTTTGACATACACTGACACCAAGTAACAAAGACATACACTGATACCCAGTAACACAGACACACACTTACACCAAGTAACAAAGACATACACTGACACCAAGTCACAAAGACACACACTGACACCCAGTAACAAAGACATACACTGACACCAAGTCACAAAGACATACACTGATACCCAGAAACAAAGACACACACTTACAACAAGTAACACAGACATACACTGACACCAAGTAACAAAGACATACACTGATACCCAGTAACACAGACACACACTTACACCAAATAACAAAGACATACACTGAAACCCAGCAACAAAGACGTACACTGACACCCAGTAACACAGACACACACGGACACCAAGTAACAAAGACACACACTTACACCAAGTAACACAGACACACACTGACACCCAGTAACACAAACAAACACAATGACACCCAGTAACACAGACACACACTGACACCAAGTAACAAAGACATACACTGACACCCAGTAACACAGACACACACTGACACCCAGTAACACACACAGATACACAGTAACAAAGACATACACTGACTCCCAGGAACACAGACACACACTGACACCCAGTAACACAAACAAACACACTTACATCATGTAACACAGACATACTCTGACACCAAGTAACAAAGACATACACTGATACCCAGTAACACAGACACACACTCACACCAAGTAACAAAGACATACACTGACGCCAAGTAACACAGACACACACTTACACCAAGTAACACAAACACACACTTACACCAAGTAACAAAGACATACACTGACACCAAGTAACAAAGACACACACTGACACCAAGTAACACAGACATAGACTGACACCAAGTAACAACGACATACACTTACAACCAGTAACAAAGACATACACCGATGCCCAGTAACACAGGCACACACTGATACCAAGTCACAAAGCCATACACTGATACCCAGTATCACAGACACACACTGAAACCAAGTAACAAAGACAAACACTGACACCAAGTAACAAAGACATACACTTACACCAAGTAACAAAGACAGACAATTACACCAAGTAACAAAGACATACTCTTACACCAATTACTTTGACATACACTGACAGCATGTAACAAATACATACAGTGACACCCAGTAACACAGACACACACTTACAGCAAGAAACAAAGACATACACTGACACGAAGTCACAAAGACACACACTGACACCCAGTAACAAAGACATACACTGACACCAAGTCACTAAGACATACACTGATACCCAGTAACACAGACGCACACTTACACCAAGTAACACAGACATGCACTGACACCAAGTAACAAAGACATACACTGATACCCAGTAACTCAGACACACTCTTAAATCAAGTGACAAAGACACACACTTACACCAAGTAACAAAGGCAGACACTGATACCCAGTAACACAGACACACACTTACACCAAGTAACAAAGACATACACTGACACCCAGTAACAAAGACATACACTGACACCCAGTAACACAGACTCAAACGGACACCAAGTAACAAAGACATACACTGACACCAAGTAACAAAGACATACACTTACACCAAGTAACAAAGACAGACAATTACACCACGTAACAAAGACATACACTTACACCAACTATTTTGACATACACTGACACCAAGTAACAAAGACATACACTGATACCCAGTAACACAGACACACACTTACACCAAGTAACAACGACATACACTTACACCAAGTAGCAAAGACATACAAAGATACCCAGTAACGCAGACACACACTTACACCAAGTCACAAAGACAAACACTGACACCAAGTCACACAGACATACACTGATACCCAGTAACAGAGACACACACTTACACCAAGTAACACAGACATACACTTACACCAAGTAGCAAAGACATACAAAATACCCAGTAACGCAGACACACACTTACACCAAGTAACAAAGACATACACTGACACCAAGTCACAAAGACACACACTGACACCCAGTAACAAAGACATACACTGACACCAAGTCACAAAGACATACACTGATACCCAGTAACACAGACACACACTTACACCAAGTAACACAGACATACACTGACACCAAGTAACAAAGACATACACTGATACCCAGTAACACAGACACACACTTACACCAAGTAACAAAGACATTCACTGACACCAAGTCACAAAGTGACACACTGACACCCAGTAACAAAGACATACACTGACACCAAGTCACAAAGACATCCACTGATACCCAGTAACACAGACACACACTTAAACCAGGTAACACAGACATACACTTACACCAAGTAACAAAGACATAAACTGATACCCAGTAACACAGACACACACTTACACCAAGTAACAAAGACAGACACTGATACCCAGTAACACAGACACAAACTTACACCAAGTAACAAAGACATACACTGACACCAAGAAACAATGACATACACTGACACCCAGTAACACAGACACACACGGGCACCAGGTAACAGAGACATACGCTGACACCAAGTAACAAAGACATACATTTACAACAAGAAACAAAGACAGACAATTACACCAAGTAACAAAGACATACACTTACACCAATTATTTTGACATACACTGACAGCATGTAACAAAGACATACAGTGACACCCAGTAACACAGACACACACTTACAGCAAGTAACAAAGACATACACTGACACGAAGTCACAAAGACACACACTGACACCCAGTAACAAAGACATACACTGACACCAAGTTACAAAGACATACACTGATACCCAGTAACACAGACGCACTCTTACACCAAGTAACACAGACATGCACTGACACCAAGTAACAAAGACATACACTGATACCCAGTAACACAGACACACACTTACACCAAGTAACAAAACATACACTGACACCAAGTAACAAAGACATACACTTACACCAAGTAACAAAGACAGACAATTACACCAAGTAACAAGGACATACACTTACACCAATTATTTTGACATACACTGACAGCATGTAACAAAGACATACAGTGACACCCAGTAACACAGACACACACTTACAGCAAGTAAAAAAGACATACACTGACACGAAGTCACAAAGACACACACTGACACCCAGTAACAAAGACATACACTGACACCAAGTCACAAAGACATACACTGATACCCAGTATCACAGACGCACACTTACACCAAGTAACACAGACATGCACTGACACCAAGTAACAAAGACATACACTGATACCCAGTAACACAGACACACACTTACATCAAGTAACAAAGACACACACTTACACCAAGTAACAAAGGCAGACACTGATACCCAGTAACACAGACATACACTTACACCAAGTAACAAAGACATACACTGACACCCAATAACAAAGACATACACTGACACCCAGTAACACAGACACACACGGACACCAAGTAACAAAGTCATACACTTACACCAAGTAACAAATACAGACAATTACACCACGTAACAAAGTCATACACTTAGACCAACTATTTTGACATATACTGACACCAAGTAACAAAGACATACACTGATACCCAGTAACACAGAACCACACTTACACCAAGTAACAACGACATACACTGACACCAAGTCACAAAGACAAACACTGACACCAAGTCACACAGACATACACTGATACCCAGTAACAGAGACACACACTTACACCAAGTAACACAGACATACACTTACACCAAGTAACAAAGACATACAAAGATACCCAGTAACGCAGACACACACTTACACCAAGTAACAAAGACAAACAATGACACCAAGTCACAAAGACACACACTGACACCCTGTAACAAAGACATACACTGACACCAAGTCACAAAGACATACACTGATACCCAGTAACACAGACACACACTTACACCAAGTAACACAGACATACACTGACACCAAGTAACAAAGACATACACTGATACCCAGTAACACAGATACACACTTACACCAAGTAACAAAGACATTCACTGACACCAAGTCACAAAGTGACACACTGACACCCAGTAACAAAGACATACATTGACACCAAGTCACAAAGACATACACTGATACCCAGTAACACAGACACACACTTAAACCAGGTAACACAGACATACACTGACACCAAGTAACAAAGACATAAACTGATACCCAGTAACACAGACACACACTTACACCAAGTAACAAAGACATACACTGATACCCAGTAACACAGACACACACTTACACCAAGTAACAAAGACATACACTGATGCCCAGTAACACAGACACACACTTACACCAAGTAACAAAGTCAAACACTTACAGCATGTAACACAGTCATACACTGACACCAAGTAACAAAGACAAACAAAGATACCCAGTAACACATACACACACTGACACCCAGTAACAAAGACATACACTGACACCAAGTCACAAAGACATACACTGATACCCAGTAACGCAGACACACACTTACACCAAGTAAGACAGACATACACTGACACCAAGTAACAAAGACATACACTGACTCCCAGTAACACAGACACACACTGACACCCAGTAACAAAGACATACACTGACACCAAGTCACAAAGACATTCACTGATACCCAGTAGCACAGACACACACTGACAACAAGTAACAAAGACACAAACTGATACCCAGTAACACAGACAAACATTTACAACAAGTAACAAAGACATACACTTACACCGAGTATTTTGACATACACTGACACAAAGTAACAAAGACATACACTGATACCCAGTAACACAGAC
This sequence comes from Heterodontus francisci, assembly GCF_036365525.1. Taxonomy (NCBI): domain Eukaryota; kingdom Metazoa; phylum Chordata; class Chondrichthyes; order Heterodontiformes; family Heterodontidae; genus Heterodontus; species Heterodontus francisci. The sequence continues at coordinate 5,845,785 of NW_027140851.1, read as the reverse complement.
TCACACTTACATCAAGTAACACAGACACACACTTACAGCAAGTAACAAAGGCATACACTGACACGAAGTCACAAAGACACACACTGACACCCAGTAACAAAGACATACACTGACACCAAGTTACAAAGACATACACTGATACCCAGTAACACAGACGCACAATTACACCAAGTAACACAGACATGCACTGACACCAAGTAACAAAGACATACACTGATACCCAGTAACACAGACACACACTTACACCAAGTAACAAAACATACACTGACACCAAGTAACAAAGACATACACTTACACCAAGTAACAAAGACAGACAATTACACCAAGTAACAAAGACATACACTTACACCAATTATTTTGACATACACTGACAGCATGTAACAAAGACATACAGTGACACCCAGTAACACAGACACACACTTACAGCAAGTAACAAAGACATACACTGACACGAAGTCACAAAGACACACACTGACACCCAGTAACAAAGACATACACTGACACCAAGTCACAAAGACATACACTGATACCCAGTAACACAGACGCACACTTACACCAAGTAACACAGACATGCACTGACACCAAGTAACAAAGACATACACTGATACCCAGTAACACAGACACACACTTACATCAAGTAACAAAGACACACACTTACACCAAGTAACAAAGGCAGGCACTGATACCCAGTAACACAGACATACACTTACACCAAGTAACAAAGACATACACTGACACCCAATAACAAAGACATACACTGACACCCAGTAACACAGACACACACGGACACCAAGTAACAAAGTCATACACTGACACCAAGTAACAAAGACATACACTTACACCAAGTAACAAATACAGACAATTACACCACGTAACAAAGTCATACACTTAGACCAACTATTTTGACATACACTGACACCAAGTAACAAAGACATACACTGATACCCAGTAACACAGACACACACTTACACCAAGTAACAACGACATACACTGACACCAAGTCACAAAGACAAACACTGACACCAAGTCACACAGACATACACTGATACCCAGTAACAGAGACACACACTTACACCAAGTAACACAGACATACACTTACACCAAGTAACAAAGACATACAAAGATACCCAGTAACGCAGACACACATTTACACCAAGTAACAAAGACAAACAATGACACCAAGTCACAAAGACACACACTGACACCCAGTAACAAAGACATCCACTGACACCAAGTCACAAAGACATACACTGATACCCAGTAACACAGACACACACTTACACCAAGTAACACAGACATACACTGACACCAAGTAACAAAGACATACACTGATACCCAGTAACACAGACACACACTTACACCAAGTAACAAAGACATTCACTGACACCAAGTCACAAAGTGACACACTGACACCCAGTAACAAAGACATACATTGACACCAAGTCACAAAGACATACACTGATACCCAGTAACACAGACACACACTTAAACCAGGTAACACAGACATACACTGACACCAAGTAACAAAGACATAAACTGATACCCAGTAACACAGACACACACTTACACCAAGTAACAAAGACATACACTGATACCCAGTAACACAGACACACACTTACACCAAGTAACAAAGACATACACTGATGCCCAGTAACACAGACACACACTTACACCAAGTCGCACAGACATGCACTGAAACCAAGTAACAAAGACATACACTGATACCCAGTAACACAGACACACACTTACACCAAGTAACAAAGTCACACACTTACAGCATGTAACACAGTCATACACTGACACCAAGTAACAAAGACAAACAAAGATACCCAGTAACACATACACACACTGACACCCAGTAACAAAGACATACACTGACACCAAGTCACAAAGACATACACTGATACCCAGTAACGCAGACACACACTTACACCAAGTAAGACAGACATACACTGACACCAAGTAACAAAGACATACACTGACTCCCAGTAACACAGACACACACTGACACCCAGTAACAAAGACATACACTGACACCAAGTGACAAAGACATTCACTGATACCCAGTAGCACAGACACACACTGACAACAAGTAACAAAGACACAAACTGATACCCAGTAACACAGACAAACATTTACAACAAGTAACAAAGACAGACACTGATACCCAGTATCACAGACACACATTTACACCAAGTAACAAAGACATACACTGACACCCAGTAACATAGACATACGCTGACACCCAGTAGCACAGACACACACGGGCACCAAGTAACAAAGACATACACTGACACCAAGTAACAAAGACATACACTGATACCCAGTAACACAGACACACACTTACACCAAGTAACAAAGACACACACTGACACCCAGTAACAAAGACATACACTGACACCAAGTCACAAAGACATACACTGATACCCAGTAACAAAGACACACACTTACACCAAGTAACACAGACATACACTGACACCAAGTAACAAAGACATAGACTGATACCCAGTAACACAGACACACACTTACATCAAGTAACACAGACACACACTTACACCAAGTAACAAAGACATACACTGACACCCAGTAACACAGACACACACGGAAACCAAGTAACAAAGGCACACACTTACACCAAGTAACACAGACACACACTGACACCCAGTAACACAGACACACACTTACACCAAGTAACAAAGACATACACTGATACCAAGACACAAAGACATACACTGATACCAAGTAACACAGACATACACTGACACCAAGTAACAAAGACGCACAATTACACCAAGTAACAAAGACACACATTTACACCAACTAACACAGACATACACTGACACCAAGTAACAAAGACATGCACTGACACCCAGTAATACAGACACACACTGGGCGGCATAGTGGCGCAGTGGTTAGCACTGCAGCCTCACAGCTCCAGGGACCCGGGTTCGATTCTGGGTACTGCCTGTGCGGAGTTTGCATGTTCTCTCTGTGTCTGCGCGGGTTTCCTCCAGGTGCTCCGGTTTCCTCCCACATGCAAAAGTCTTGCAGGTTGATAGGTTAATTGGCCATTATAAATTGCTCCCAGTATAGTTAGGTGGTAAAGAAATATATAGGGAACAGTGGGGATGTTATTGGAATATGGGATTCATGTAGGATTAGTATAAATGGGTGGTTGATGGTCGGCACAGACTCGGTGGGCCGGAGGGCCTGTTTCAGTGATGTGTCTCTAAACTAAACTAAATTCTGACTCCCAGTAAAACACACTGACACCAAGTAACAAAGACACACACTTACACTAAGTTACAAAGACATACACTGACACCAAGTAACAAAGACACACACTTCCACCAAGAAACACAGACATACACTGACACCTAGAAACAAAGAAAGACAATGACACCAAGTAACAAAGACATACACTGACACCAAGTAACAAAGACACACACTTACACCAAGTAACAAAGACATACACTGACACCAAGTAACAAAGACACACACTTACACAAGTAACAAAGACAGACAATTACACCAAGTAACACAGACATACACTGACACCAAGTAACAAAGACAGACACTTACACCAAGTAACAAAGACAGACAATTACACCAAGTAACAAAGACATACACTTCAACCAGGTAACACAGACATACACTAACACCAAGTATTTTCACATACACTGACACCAAGTAACAAAGACATACACTGATACCCAGTAACACAGACACACACTTACACCAAGTAACAAAGACATACACTGACACCAAGTCACAAAGACACACACTGACACCCAGTAACACAGACACGCTCTTACACCAAGTAACAAAGACACACACTTACACCAAGTAACACACACTGATACACAGTAACAGAGACATACACTGAAACACAGGAACACAGACACACACTGACACCAAGTAACAAAGACACACACTTACACCAAGTAACAAAGACACACACTTACACCAAGTAACACAGACATACACTGACACCAAATATTTTGACATACACTGACACCAAGTAACAAAGACATACACTGATACCCAGTAACACAGACACACACTTACACCAAGTAACAAAGACATACACTGACACCAAGTCACAAAGACACACACTGACACCCAGTAACAAAGACATACACTGACACCAAGTTACAAAGACATACACTGATACCCAGTAACAAAGACACACACTTACACCAAGTAACACAGGCATACACAGACACCAAGTAACAAAGACATACACTGATACCCAGTAACACAGACACACACTTACACCAAATAACAAAGACATACACTGAAACCCAGCAACAAAGACGTACACTGACACCCAGTAACACAGACACACACGGACACCAAGTAACAAAGACACACACTTACACCAAGTAACACAGACACACACTGACACCCAGTAACACAAACAAACACGCTGACACCCAGTAACACAGACACACACTGACACCAAGTGACAAAGACATACACTGACACCCAGTAACACAGACACACACTGAATCCCAGTAACACACACTGATACACAGTAACAAAGACATACACTGACTCCCAGGAACACAGACACACACTGACACCCAGTAACACAAACAAACACACTTACATCATGTAACACAGACATACACTGACACCAAGTAACAAAGACATACACTGATACCCAGTAACAAAGACACAGACTTCCACCAAGAAACACAGACATACACTGACACCAAGTAACAAAGAAAGACAATTACACCAAGTAACAAAGACAGACAATTACACCAAGTAACAAAGACATATTCTTACACCAAGTATTTTGACATACACTGACACCAAGTAACAAAGACTTACACTGATACCCAGTAACAAAGACATACACTGATACCCAGTAACACAGACAGACACTTACACCAAGTAACAAAGACAGACACAGATACCCTGTAACACAGACACACACTTACACAAAGTAACAAAGACAAACACTGACAGCCAGGAACAAAGACAAACACTGACACCCAGGAACACAGACACTCACTGACACCAAGTAACAAAGACACACAATAACACCAAGTAACAAAGACACACACTTATGGCAAGTAACACAGACATACACTGACACAAAGTAACAAAGACAGACAATTATACCAAGTAACAAAGACATACACTATCACCAAGTATTTTCACATACACTGAAACAAAGTAACAAAGACATACACTGATACCCAGTAACACAGACACACACTTACACCAAGTAACACAGACACACACTTACACCAAGTAACAAAGACATACACTGACACCAAGTAACAAAGACATACACTTACACCAAGTAACACAGAAATACACTGACATCAAGTAACAAAGACATACAATTACAACAAGTAACAAAGACGCACACTTACACCAAGTAACAAAGACACACACTTACACCAAGTAACACACACTGATACACAGTAACAGAGACATACACTGAAAACCAGGAACACAGACACACACTGACACCAAGTAACAAAGACACACACTTACACCAAGTAACAAAGAAACACACTTACACCAAGTAATACAGACACACACTTACACCAAGTAACAAAGACATACACTGACACCAAGTAACAAAGACATACACTGACTCCCAGTAACACAGACACACACTGACACCCAGTAACAAAGACATACACTGACACCAAGTCACAAAGACATTCACTGATACCCAGTAGCACAGACACACACTGACAACAAGTAACAAAGACATAAACTGATACCCAGTAACACAGACAAACATTTACAACAAGTAACAAAGAATGACACTGATACCCAGTATCACAGACACACATTTACACCAAGTAACAAAGACATACACTGACACCCAGTAACATAGACATACACTGACACCCAGTAGCACAGACACACACGGGCACCAAGTAACAAAGACATACACTGACACCAAGTAACAAAGACATACACTGACACCAAGTAACAAAGACACACACTTACACCAAGAAACACAGACATACACTGACACCTAGAAACAAAGAAAGACAATTACACCAAGTGACAAAGACATACACTGACACCAAGTAACAAAGACACACACTTACACCAAGTAACAAAGACATACACTGACACCAAGTAACAAAGACACACACTTACACCAAGTAACAAAGACAGACAATTACACCAAGTAACAAAGACATACACTTCCACCAAGTAACACAGACATACACTGATACCAAGTAACAAAGACAGACACTTACACAAAGTCACAAAGACAGACAATTACACCAAGTAACAAAGACATACACTTCAACCAAGTAACACAGACATACACTAACACCAAGTATTTTCACATACACTGACACCAAGTAACAAAGACATACACTGATACCCAGTAACACAGACACACACTTACACCAAGTCACAAAGACATACACTGACACCAAGTCACAAAGACACACACTGACACCCAGTAACACAGACACACACTTACACCAAGTAACAAAGACACACACTTCCACCAAGTAACACACACTGATACACAGTAACAGAGACATACACTGAAACACAGGAACACAGACACACACTGACACCAAGTAACAAAGACACACACTTACACCAAGTAACAAAGACACACACTTACACCAAGTAACACAGACATACACTGACACCAAATATTTTGACATACACTGACACCAAGTAACAAAGACATACACTGATACCCAGTAACACAGACACACACTTACACCAAGTAACAAAGACATACACTGACACCAAGTCACAAAGACACACACTGACACCCAGTAACAAAGACATACTCTGACACCAAGTCACAAAGACATACACTGATACCCAGTAACAAAGACACACACTTACACCAAGTAACACAGACATACACTGATACCAAGTAACAAAGACATACACTGATACCCAGTAACACAGACACACACTTACACCAAATAACAAAGACATACACTGAAACCCAGCAACAAAGACGTACACTGACACCCAGTAACACAGACACACACGGACACCAAGTAACAAAGACACACACTTACACCAAGTAACACAGACACACACTGACACCCAGTAACACAAACAAACACGCTGACACCCAGTAACACAGACACACACTGACACCAAGTAACAAAGACATACACTGACACCCAGTAACACAGACACACACTGACACCCAGTAACACACACTGATACACAGTAACAAAGACATACACTGACTCCCAGGAACACAGACACACACTGACACCCAGTAACACAAACAAACACACTTACATCATGTAACAAAGACATACACTGACACCAAGTAACAAAGACATACACTGATACCCAGTAACAAAGACACAGACTTCCACCAAGAAACACAGACATACACTGACACCAAGTAACAAAGAAAGACAATTACACCAAGTAACAAAGACATACACTGACACCAAGTAACAAAGACACACACTTACACCAAGTAACAAAGACATACACTGACACCAAGTAACAAGGACACACACTTACACCAAGTAACAAAGACAGACAATTACACCAAGTAACAAAGACATACACTTCCACCAAGTAACACAGACATACACTGATACCAAGTAACAAAGACAGACAATTACACCAAGTAACAAAGACATATTCTTACACCAAGTATTTTGACATACACTGACACCAAGTAACAAAGACTTACACTGATACCCAGTGACAAAGACATACACTGATACCCAGTAACACAGACAGACACTTACACCAAGTAACAAAGACAGACACAGATACCCTGTAACACAGACACACACTTACACAAAGTAACAAAGACAAACACTGACAGCCAGGAACAAAGACAAACACTGACACCCAGGAACACAGACACTCACTGACACCAAGTAACAAAGACACACAATAACACCAAGTAACAAAGACACACGCTTATGGCAAGTAACACAGACATACACTGACACAAAGTAACAAAGACAGACAATTATACCAAGTAACAAAGACATACACTAACACCAAGTATTTTCACATACACTGAAACAAAGTAACAAAGACATACACTGATACCCAGTAACACAGACACACACTTACACCAAGTAACACAGACACACACTTACACCAAGTAACAAAGACATACACTGACACCAAGTAACAAAGACATACACTTACACCAAGTAACACAGAAATACACTGACATCAAGTAACAAAGACATACAATTACAACAAGTAACAAAGACACACACTTACACCAAGTAACAAAGACACACACTTACACCAAGTAACACACACTGATACACAGTAACAGAGACATACACTGAAACCCAGGAACACAGACACACACTGACACCAAGTAACAAAGACACACACTTACACCAAGTAACAAAGAAACACACTTACACCAAGTAACAAAGACACACACTTACACCAAGTAACACAGACATACACTGACACCAAATATTTTGACATACACTGACACCAAGTAACAAAGACATACACTGATATCCAGTAACACAGACACACACTTACAACAAGTAACAAAGACATACACTGATACCCAGTAACAAAGACACACACTTACACCAAGTAACACAGACATACACTGACACCAAGTAACAAAGACATACACTGATACCCAGTAACACAGACACACACTTACACCAAATAACAAAGACATACACTGAAACCCAGCAACAAAGACGGACACTGACACCCAGTAACACAGACACACACGGACACCAAGTAACAAAGACACAAACTTACACCAAGTAACACAGACACACACTGAAACCCAGTAACACAAACAAACACAATGACACCCAGTAACACAGACACACACTGACACCAAGTAACAAAGACATACACTGACACCCAGTAACACAGACACACACTGACACCCAGTAACACACACTGATACACAGTAACAAAGACATACACTGACACCCAGGAACACAGACACACACTGACACCCAGTAACACAAACCAGCACACTTACATCATGTAACACAGACATACACTGACACCAAGTAACAAAGACATACACTGATACACAGGAACACAGACACACACTTACACCAAGTAACAAAGACATACACTGACGCCAAGTAACACAGACACACACTTACACCAAGTAACACAAACACACACTTACACCAAGTAACAAAGACATACACTGACACCAAGTAACAAAGACACACACTTACACCAAGTAACACAGACATAGACTGACACCAAGTAACAACGACATACACTTACAACCAGTAACAAAGACATACACTGATACCCAGTAACACAGGCACACACTGATACCAAGTCACAAAGCCATACACTGATACCCAGTATCACAGACACACACTGACACCAAGTAACAAAGACAAACACTGACACCAAGTAACAAAGACATACACTTACACCAAGTAGCAAAGACAGACAATTACACCAAGTAACAAAGACATACACTTACACCAATTATTTTGACACACACTGACACCCAGTAACAAAGACATACACTGACACCAAGTCACAAAGACATACACTGATACCCAGTAACACAGACACACACTTACACCAAGTAACAAAGACATAGACTGACACCCAGTAACAAAGACATACACTGACACCCAGTAACACAGACAAACACGGACACCAAGTAACAAAGACATACACTGATACCCAGTAAAACAGACACACACTGATACCAAGTCACAAAGACATACACTGATACCCAGTAACACAGAGATCCACTAACACCAAGTAACAAAGACATACACTTACACCAAGTATTTTGACATACACTGACACCAAGTAACAAAGACATACAATGATACCCAGTAACACAGACACACACTGACACCCAGTAACAAAGACATACACTTACACCAATTCACAAAGACATACACTGATACCCAGTAACACAGACACACACTTACACCAAGTAACACAGGCATACACTGACACCCAGTAATACAGACACACACTTACACCAAGTAACAAAGACATACACTGACACCCAGTAACAAAGACGTACACTGACACCAAGTAAGACAGGCACACACGGACACCAAGTAACAAAGACACACACTGACACCCAGTAACACAGACACACACTTACAGCAAGTAACAAAGACATACACTGACACCAAGTCACAAAGAAACACACTGACACCCAGTAACACAGACATACACTGACACCAAGTCACAAAGACATACACTGATACCAAGTAACGCAGACACACACTTACACCAAATAACAAAGTCATACATTGACACCAAGTCACAACGACACACTTACACCCAGTAACAAAGACACACACTTACACCAAGTAACAAAGGCACACACTGACACCAAGTCACACAGACATACACTGATACCCAGTAACACAGACACAAACTTACACCAAGTAACACAGACGTACACTGACACCAAGTAACAAAGACATACACTGATACCCAGTAACACAGACACACACTTACACCAAGGAGCAAAGACATACACTGACACCAAGTCACAAAGAGACACACTGACACCCAGTAACAAAGACATACACTGACACCAAGTCACAAAGACATACACTGATACCCAGTAACACAGACACACACTTGCACCAAGTAACACAGACATACACTGACACCAAGTAACAAAGACATACACTGAAACCCAGTAAAACAGACACACACTTGCACCAAGTAACAAAGATATAGACTGACACCCAGTAACAAAGACATACACTGACACCCAGTAACACAGACAAACACGGACACCAAGTAACAAAGACATACACTGATACCCAGTAAAACAGACACACACGGACACCAAGTCACAAAGACATACACTGATACCCAGTAACACAGAGATACACTTACACCAAGTAACAAAGACAAACACTGATACCCAGTAACACAGACACACACTGACACCCAGTAACAAAGACATACACTTACACCAAGTCACAAAGACATACACTGATACCCAGTAACACAGACACACACTTACACCAAGTAACACAGGCATACGCGGACACCCAGTAATACAGACACACACTTACACCAAGTAACAAAGACATACACTGAAACCCAGTAACAAAGACGTACACTGACACCAAGTAAGACAGGCACACACGGACACCAAGTAACAAAGACACACACCGACACCCAGTAACACAGACACACACTTACAGCAAGTAACAAAGACATACACTGACACCAAGTCACAAAGAAACACACTGACACCCAGTAACACAGACATACACTGACACCAAGTCACAAAGACATACACTGATATCCAGTAACACAGACACACACTTACACCAAGTAACACAGGCATACACTGACACCCAGTAACACAGACACACACTTACACCAAGTAACAAAGACATACACTGACACCCAGTAACAAAGACACACACTGACACCCAGTAACAAAGACATACACTGACACCCAGTAACACAGACACACATGGACACCAAGTAACAAAGACACACACTTACACCAAGTAACACAGACACACACTGTCACCCAGTAACACAAACAAACACACTGACACCAAGTCACACAGACATACACTGATACCCAGTAACACAGACACACACTTACACCAAGTAACACAGACATACACTTACACCCAGTAACACAGACACACACTTACACCAAGTAACAAAGACATACAAAAATACCCAGTAACGCAGACACACACTTACACCAAGTAACAAAGACATACACTGACACCAAGTCACAAAGACACACACTGACACCCAGTAACAAAGACATACACTGACACCAAGTCACAAAGACATACACTGATACCCAGTAACACAGACACACACTTACACCAAGTAACACAGACATACACTGACACCAAGTAACAAAGACATACACTGATACCCAGTAACAAAGACACACACTTACACCAAGTAACAAAGACATTCACTGACACCAAGTCACAAAGTGACACACTGACAACCAGTAACAAAGACATACACTGACACCCAGTAACAAAGACATACACTGACACCCAGTAACACAGACACACACGGGTACCAGGTAACAAAGACATCCGCTGACACCAAGTAACAAAGACATACATTTACACCAAGAAACAAAGACAGACAATTACACCAAGTAACAAAGACATACACAGATACCCAGCAACACAGACACACACTTACACCAAGTAACAAAGACATACACTGACACCAAGTCACAAAGACACACACGGACACCAAGTCTCACAGACATGCACTGATACCCAGTAACACAGACACACACTTACACCAAGTAGCACAGACATGCACTGAAACCAAGTAACAAAGACATACACTGATACCCAGTAACACAGACACACACTTACATCAAGAACCAAAGTCACACACTTACAGCAAGTAACACAGTCATACACTGACACCAAGTAACAAAGACATACAAAGATACCCAGTAACACATACAAACACTTACACCAAGTAACAAAGACATGCACTGACACCAAGTCACAAAGGCACACACTGACACCAAGTCACAAAGACATACACTGATACCCAGTAACACAGACACACACTTACACCAAGTAACACAGACATACACTGAGACCAAGTAACAAAGACATACACTGATACCCAGTAACACAGACACACACTGACACCCAGTAACAAAGACACACACTGACACCCAGTAACACAGAGAAACACTGATAAAAAGTAACAAAGACATACACTGACAGCAAGTAACACAGACACACATTGACACCCAGTCACAAAGACATAAACTGATACCCAGTAACACAGACAAACATTTACACCAAGTTACAAAGACAGACACTGATACCCACTAACACAGACACACATTTACACCAAGTAACAAAGACATACACTGACACCCAGTAACATAGACATACACTGACACCCAGTAGCACAGACACACACAGGCACCAAGTAACAAAGACATACACTGACACAGGTAACAAAGACATACACTTACACCAAGTAACAAAGACAGACAATTACACCAAGTAACAATGACATACACTTACACCAAGTATTTTGACATACACTGACACCAAGTAACAAAGACATACACTGATACCCAGCAACACAGGCGCACACTTACACCAAGTAACAAAGACATACACTTACACCAAGTAACAAATACAGACAATTACACCAAGTAACAATGACATACACATACACCAGGTATTTAGACATACACTGACACCCAGTAACTAAGACATACACTGATACCCAGTAACAGAGACACACACTTACACCAAGTAACAAAGACATAGACTGACACCCAGTAACAAAGGCATACACTGACACCCAGTAACACAGACAAACACGGACACCAAGTAACAAAGACATACACTGATACCCAGTAAAACAGACACACACTGATACCAAGTCACAAAGACATACACTGATACCCAGTAACACAGAGATACCTAAAACCAAGTAACAAAGACATATACTTACACCAAATATTTTGACATACAATGACACCAAGTAACAAAGACATACACTGATACCCAGTAACACAGACACACACTGACACCCAGTAACAAAGACATACACTTACACCAAGTCACAAAGACATACACTGATACCCAGTAACACAGACACACACTTACACCAAGCAACACAGGGATACACTGACACCCAGTAATACAGACACACACTTACACCAAGTAACAAAGACATACACTGACACCCAGTAACAAAGACGTACACTGACACCAAGTAAGACAGGCACACACGGACACCAAGTAACAAAGACACACACTGACACCCAGTAACACAGACACACACTTACAGCAAGTAACAAAGACATACACTGACACCAAGTCACAAAGAAACACACTGACACCCAGTAACACAGACATACACTGACACCAAGTCACAAAGACATACACTGATATCCAGTAACACAGACACACACTTACACCAAGTAACACAGGCATACACTGACACCCAGTAACACAAACAAACACACACTGACACCCAGTAACACAGAGAAACAATGATGAACAGTAACAAAGACATACACTGACACTAAGTAACAAAGTCAAACACTGACACCAAGTAACAAAGACATACACTGACACCCAGAAACAAAGACACACATTGATACTCAGTAACAAAGGCATACACTGACACCCAGTAACACAGACACACACGGACACCATGTAACAAAGAAACACACTTACACCAAGTAACACAGACACACACTGACACCCAGTAACAAAAACAAACACACTGACACCAAGTAACACAGACATACACTGACACCAAGTAACAAAGACATACACTGACACCAAGTAAAACAGACACACACTGACACCCAGTGAAAAAAGACATACAATGAAACCAAGTCACAAAGACATACACTGATGCCCAGTAACACAGACACACACTGACACACAGTAACAAAGACATACACTGACACCAAGTAACAAAGACATACACTGATACCCAGTAACACAGACACACACTTACACCAAGTAACAAAGACATGCACTGATACCCAGTAACACAGACACACACTTACACCAAGTAACTAAGACATACACTGACACCCAGTAACACAGACACACACTTACACCAAGTAACAATGACATACACTGACACCCAGTAACAAAGACACACACTGACACCCAGTAATACAGACACACACGGACACCAAGTAACAATGACACAGACTTACACTAAGTAACACAGACAGACACTGACACCCAGTAACACAGACACACACTTACAGCAAGTAACAAAGACATACACTGACACCAAGTCACAAAGACATACACTGATACCCAGTAACACAGAGATACCTAAAACCAAGTAACAAAGACATACACTGATACCCAGTAACACAGACACACACTTACACCAAGTAACAAAGACATGCACTGATACCCAGTAACACAGACACAAACTTACACCAAGTAACAAAGACATACACTGACACCCAGTAACACAGACACACACTTACACCAAGTAACAAAGACATACACTGGCACCCAGTAACACAAACAAACACACACTGACACCCAGTAACACAGAGAAACAATGATGAACAGTAACAAAGACATACACTGACACTAAGTAACAAAGTCAAACACTGACAGCAAGTAACAAAGACATACACTGACACCCAGAAACAAAGACACACATTGATACTCAGGAACAAAGGCATACACTGACACCCAGTAACACAGAAACACACGGACACCATGTAACAAAGAAACACACTTACACCAAGTAACACAGACACACACTGACACCCAGTAACAAAAACAAACACACTGACACCAAGTAACACAGACATACACTGACACCAAGTAACAAAGACATACACTGACACCAAGTAAAACAGACACACACTGACACCCAGTGAAAAAAGACATACAATGAAACCAAGTCACAAAGACATACACTGATGCCCAGTAACACAGACACACACTGACACACAGTAACAAAGACATACACTGACACCGAGTAACAAAGACATACACTGATACCCAGTAACACAGACACACACTTACACCAAGTAACAAAGACATGCACTGATACCCAGTAACACAGACACACACTTACACCAAGTAACTAAGACATACACTGACACCCAGTAACACAGACACACACTTACACCAAGTAACAATGACATACACTGACACCCAGTAACAAAGACACACACTGACACCCAGTAATACAGACACACACGGACACCAAGTAACAATGACACAGACTTACACTAAGTAACACAGACAGACACTGACACCCAGTAACAAAGACACACACTTACAGCAAGTAACAAAGACATACACTGACACCAAGTCACAAAGACATACACTGATACCCAGTAACACAGAGATACCTAAAACCAAGTAACAAAGACATACACTGATACCCAGTAACACAGACACACACTTACACCAAGTAACAAGACATGCACTGATACCCAGTAACACAGACACAAACTTACACCAAGTAACAAAGACATACACTGACACCCAGTAACACAGACACACACTTACACCAAGTAACAAAGACATACACTGGCACCCAGTAACACAAACAAACACACACTGACACCCAGTAACACAGAGAAACAATGATGAACAGTAACAAAGACATACACTGACACTAAGTAACAAAGTCAAACACTGACACCAAGTAACAAAGACATACACTGACACCCAGAAACAAAGACACACATTGATACTCAGGAACAAAGGCATACACTGACACCCAGTAACACAGACACACACGGACACCATGTAACAAAGAAACACACTTACACCAAGTAACACAGACACACACTGACACCCAGTAACAAAAACATACACACTGACACCAAGTAACACAGACATACACTGACACCAAGTAACAAAGACATACACTGACACCAAGTAAAACAGACACACACTGACACCCAGTGAAAAAAGACATACAATGAAACCAAGTCACAAAGACATACACTGATGCCCAGTAACACAGACACACACTGACACACAGTAACAAAGACATACACTGACACCAAGTAACAAAGACATACACTGATACCCAGTAACACAGACACACACTTACACCAAGTAACAAAGACATGCACTGATACCCAGTAACACAGACACACACTTACACCAAGTAACTAAGACATACACTGACACCCAGTAACACAGACACACACTTACACCAAGTAACAATGACATACACTGACACCCAGTAACAAAGACACACACTGACACCCAGTAATACAGACACACACGGACACCAAGTAACAATGACACAGACTTACACTAAGTAACACAGACAGACACTGACACCCAGTAACACAGACACACACTTACAGCAAGTAACAAAGACATACACTGACACCAAGTCACAAAGACATACACTGATACCCAGTAACACAGAGATACCTAAAACCAAGTAACAAAGACATACACTGATACCCAGTAACACAGACACACACTTACACCAAGTAACAAAGACATGCACTGATACCCAGTAACACAGACACAAACTTACACCAAGTAACAAAGACATACACTGACACCCAGTAACACAGACACACACTTACACCAAGTAACAAAGACATACACTGACACCCAGTAACAAAGACACACACTGACACCCAGTAATACAGACACACACGGACACCAAGTAACAATGACACAGACTTACACCAAGTAACACAGACAGACACTGACACCCAGTAACACAGACACACACTTACAGCAAGTAACAAAGACATACACTGACACCAAGTCACAAAGACATACACTGATACCCAGTAACACAGAGATACCTAAAACCAAGTAACAAAGACATACACTTCCACCAAGTATTTTGACATACAATGACACCAAGTAACAAAGACATACACTGATACCCAGTAACACAGACACACACTGACACCCAGTAACAAAGACATACACTTACACCAAGTCACAAAGACATACACTGATACCCAGTAACACAGACACACACTTACACCAAGCAACACAGGCATACACTGACACCCAGTAATACAGACACACACTTACACCAAGTAACAAAGACATACACTGACACCCAGTAACAAAGTCGTACACTGACACCAAGTAAGACAGGCACACACGGACACCAAGTAACAAAGACACACACTGACACCCAGTAACACAGACACACTCTTACAGCAAGTAACAAAGACATACACTGACACCAAGTCACAAAGAAACACACTGACACCCAGTAACACAGACATACACTGACACCAAGTCACAAAGACATACACTGATATCCAGTAACACAGACACACACTTACACCAAGTAACACAGGCATACACTGACACCCAGTAACACAAACAAACACACACTGACACCCAGTAACACAGAGAAACAATGATGAACAGTAACAAAGACATACACTGACACCAAGTAACAAAGTCAAACACTGACACCAAGTAACAAAGACATACAGTGACACCCAGAAACAAAGACACACACTGACACTCAGTAACAAAAACAAACACACTGACACCAAGTAACACAGACATACACTGACACCAAGTAACAAAGACATACACTGACACCAAGTAAAACAGACACACACTGACACCCAGTGAAAAAGACATACAATGAAACCAAGTCACAAAGACATACACTGATGCCCAGTAACACAGACACACACTGACACACAGTAACAAAGACATACACTGACACCAAGTAACAAAGACATACACTGATACCCAGTAACACAGACACACACTTACACCAAGTAACAAAGACATGCACTGATACCCAGTAACACAGACACACACTTACACCAAGTAACAAAGACATACACTGACACCCAGTAACACAGACACACACTTACACCAAGTAACAAAGACATACACTGACACCCAGTAACAAAGACACACACTGACACCCAGTAATACAGACACACACGGACACCAAGTAACAATGACACAGACTTACACCAAGTAACACAGACAGACACTGACACCCAGTAACACAGACACACACTTACAGCAAGTAACAAAGACATACACTGACACCAAGTCACAAAGATACACACTGACACCCAGTAACAAAGACATACACGGACACCAAGTCACAAAGACATACACTGATACCCAGGAACACAGACACACATATACACCACGTAACACAGGCATACACTGACTCCCAGTAACGCAGACACACACTTACACCAAGTAACAAAGATATACACTGACACCCAGTAACAAAGACACACACTGACACCCAGTAACAAAGACATACACTGACACCCAGTAACACAGACACACACGGACACCAAGTAACATAGACACACACTTACACCAAGTAACACAGACACACACTGACACCCAGTAACACAAACAAACACACTGACACCAAGTAACACAGACATACACTGACACCAAGTAACAAAGACATACACTGATACCCAGTAACAAAGACATACACTGACACCAAGTAACAAAGACACACATTGAGACCCAGTAAAAAAGACATGCACTGACACCAGGTCACTAAGACATACACTGATGCCCAGTAACACAGACACACACTGACACCAAGTAACAAAGACATACACTGACACCAAGTAACAAAGACATACACTTACACCAAGTAACAAAGACACACACTTACACCAAGTAACACAGACATACACTGACACCAAGTAACAAAGACAGACAATTACACCAAGTAACAAAGACATACACTTACACCAAGTATTTTGACACACACTTACACCAAGTAACAAAGACAGACACTGACACCCAGTAACACAGACATACACTGACACCAAGTCACAAAGACATACACTGATACCCAGTAACACAGACACACACTTACACCAAGTATCACAGGCATACACTGACACCCAGTAGCACAGTCAGACACTTACACCAAGTAACAAAGACATACACTGACACCCAGTAACAAAGTCACACACTGCCACCCAGTAACAAAGACATACACTGACACCCAGTAACACAGACACACACGGACACCAAGTAACAAAGACACACACTTACACCAAGTAACACAGACATACACTGACACCAAGTAACAAAGACATACACTGATACCCAGTAACACAGGCACGCACTGGGGGGGTGGGTACATTGGCGCAGTGGTTAGCACCGCAGCCTCACAGCTCCAGGGACCCGGGTTCTATTCTGGGTACTGCCTGTGCGGAGTTTGCAACTTCTCCCTGTGTCTGCGTAGGTTTCCTCCGGGTGCTCCGGTTTCCTCCCTCATGCCAAAGACTTGCAGGTTGATAGGTTAATTGGCCAACATAAATTGCCCCTAGTGTAGGTCGGTGGTAGGGAAATATATAGGGACACGTGGGGATGTGATAGGAATACGGTATTGCTGTAGGATTAGTATAAATGGGTTGTTGATGGTCGGCGCAGCCACGGTGGGCCGAAGGGCCTGTCGAAGTGCAGTATCTCTAAACTAAACTAATTACTGACACCGAGTGTCACAGACACACACTGACACCCAATAACACCAACAAACACACACTGACTCCCAGTGACACAGAGAAAAACTGATACACAGTAACAAAGACATAAACTGACACCAAGTAACAAAGACACACAATGACACCCAGTAAAAAAGACATACACTGACACCAAGTCACAAAGACATACACTGATGCCCAGTAACACAGACACCCACTGACACCAAGTAACAAAGACATACACAGACACCAAGTAACAAAGACATACACTTACACCAAGTAACAAACACACACACTGACACCCAGTAACACAGAGAAACACTGATACACAGTAACAAAGACACACACTTACACCAAGTAACACAGACATACACTGACACCAAGTAACAAAGACAGACAATTACACCAAGTAACAAAGACATACACTGACACCCAGTAACAAAGACATGCACTGATACCCAGTAACACAGTCACACACTTACACCAAGTAACAAAGACATACACTGACACCCAGTAACACAGACATACACTGACACCAAGTCACAAAGACATACACTGATGCCCAGTAACAGACATCCACTGCCACCAAGTAACAAAGACATCCACAGACACCAAGTAACAAAGACATACACTTACAGCAAGTAACAAACACACACACTGACACCAAGTAACACAGAGAAACACTGATACCCAGTAACACAGACACACACTTACACCAAGTAACACAGGCATACACTGACACCCAGTTACACAGTCACACACTTACACCAAGTAACAAAGACATACACTGACACCCAGTAACAAAGACACACACTGACACCCCGTAACAAAGTCATACACTGACACCAAGTAACACAGACACACACTGATACCCAGTAACACAAACAAACACACTGACACCAAGTAACACAGACATACAGTGACACCAAGTAACAAAGACAGACACTGATACACAGTAACACAGGCACACACTGTGGGGGTGGGGGGGGGGGGGCGGTGGGCACATTGGCGCAGTGTTTAGCACCGCAGCCTCACAGCTCCAGGGACCCGGGTTCTATTCTGGGTACTGCCTGTGGGGAGTTTGCAACTTCTCCCTGTGTCTGCGTAGGTTTCCTCCGGGTGCTCCGGTTTCCGCCCACATGCCAAATACCTGCAGGTTGATAGGTTAATTGGCCAACATAAATTGCCCCTAGTATAGGTAGGTGGTAGGGAAATATATAGGGACAAGTGGGGATGTGATAGGAATACGGGATTAATGTTGGATTAGTATAAATGGGTGGCTGATGGTCGGCACACACTCGGTGGGCCGAAGGGCCTGTTTAAGTGCTGTATCTCTAAACTAAACTAAATACTGACACCTAGTGTCACAGATACACACTGACACCCAGTAACACAAACAAACACACACTGACACCCAGTAACACAGAGAAACAATGATAAACAGTAACAAAGACATACACTGACACCAAGTAACAAAGTCATACACTGACACCAAGTAACAAAGACATACACTGACACCCAGAAACAAAGACACACACTGACACCCAGTAACAAAGGCATACACTGACACATAGTAACACAGACACACACGGACACCAAGTAACAAAGACACACAATGACACCCAATAACACAGACACACACTTACAGCAAGTAACAAAGACATACACTGACACCAAGTCACAAAGACACACACTGACACCCAGTAACACAGACATACACTGACACCAAGTCACAAAGACATACACTGATACCCAGTAACACAGACACACACTTACACCAAGTAACACAGGCATACACTGACACCCAGTAACACAGTCACGCACTTACACCAAGTAACAAAGACATACACTGACACCCAGTAACAAAGACACACACTGACACCCCGTAACAAAGACATACACTGACACCAAGTAACACAGACACACACGGACACCAAGTAACAAAGACACACACTTGCACCAAGTAACACAGACACACACTGATACCCAGTAACACAAACAAACACACTGACACTAAGTAACACAGACATACACTGACACCAAGTAACAAAGACAGACACTGATACCCAGTAACACAGGCACACACTGTGGGGGTGGGGGGGGGGGGTGGTGGGCACATTGGCGCAGTGTTTAGCACCGCAGCCTCACAGCTCCAGTGACCCGGTTTCTATTCTGGGTACTGCCTGTTGGGAGTTTGCAACTTCTCCCTGTGTCTGCGTAGGTTTCCTCCGGGTGCTCCGGTTTCCTCCCACATGCCAAAGACTTGCAGGTTGATAGGTTAATTGGCCAACATAAATTGCCCCTAGTATAGGTAGGTGGTAGGGAAATATATAGGGACAAGTGGGCATGTGATAGGAATACGGGATTAATGTTGGATTAGTATAAATGGGTGGCTGATGGTCGGCACACTCTCGGTGGGCCGAAGGGCCTGTTTAAGTGCTGTATCTCTAAACTAAACTAAATACTGACACCTAGTGTCACAGATACACACTGACACCCAGTAACACAAACAAACACACACTGACACCCAGTAACACAGAGAAACAATGATAAACAGTAACAAAGACATACACTGACACCAAGTAACAAAGTCATACACTGACACGAAGTAACAAAGACATACACTGACAACCAGAAACAAAGACACACACTGACACCCAGTAACAAAGGCATACACTGACACATAGTAACACAGACACACACGGACACCAAGTAACAAAGACACACACTTACACCAAGTAACACAGACACACACTGACACCCAGAAACAAAAACAAACACACTGATTCCAAGTAACACAGACATACACTGACACCAAGTAACAAAGACATGCACTGACACCAAGTAAAACAGACACACACTGACACCCAGTGAAAAAGACATACAATGACACCAAGTCACAAAGACATACACTGATGCCCAGTAACACAGACACACACTGACACACAGTAACAAAGACATACACTGACACCAAGTACCAAAGACATACACTGATACCCAGGAACACAGACACACACTTACACCAAGTAACAAAGACATGCTCTGATACCCAGTAACACAGACATACAATTACACCAAGTAACAAAGACATACACTGACACCCAGTAACACAGACACACACTTACACCAAGTAACAAAGACATACACTGACACCCAGTAACAAAGACACACACCGACACCCAGTAATACAGACACACACGGACACCAAGTAACAAAGACACAGACTTACACCAAGTAACACAGACAGACACTGACACCCAGTAACACAGACACACACTTACAGCAAGTAACAAAGACATACACTGACACCAAGTCACAAAGGCACACACTGACACCCAGTAACAAAGACATACACGGACACCAAGTCACAAAGACATACACTGATACCCAGGAACACAGACACACACTTACACCACGTAACACAGGCATACACTGACTCCCAGTAACACAGACACACACTTACACCAAGTAACAAAGACATACACTGACACCCAGTAACAAAGACACACACTGACACCCAGTAACAAAGACATACACTGACACCCAGTCACACAGACACACACGGACACCAAGTAACAAAGACACACACTTACACCAAGCAACACAGACACACATTGACACCCAGTAACACAAACAAACACACTGACACCAAGTAACACAGACATACACTGACACCAAGTAACAAAGACATACACTGATACCCAGTAACACAGACACACACTTACACCACGTAACACAGGCATACACTGACTCCCAGTAACACAGACACACACTTACACCAAGTAACAAAGGCATACACTGACACCCAGTAACAAAGACACCCAGTGACACCCAGTAACAAAGACATACACTGACACCCAGTAACACAGACACACACGGACACCAAGTAACAAAGACACACACTTACACCAAGTAACACAGACACACACTGACACCCAGTAACACAAACAAACACACTGACACCAAGTAACACAGACATACTCTGACACCAAGTAACAAAGACATACACTGACACCCAGTAAAAAAGACATACACTGACACCAAGTCACAAAGACATACACTGATGCCCAGTAACACAGACACACACTGACACCAAGTAACAAAGACATCCACAGACACCAAGTTACAAAGACATACACTTACACCAAGACACAAAGACACACACTGACAACCAGCAACACAGAGAAACACTGATATACAGTAACAAAGACATACACTGACACCAAGTAACAAAGACACACACTGACACCCAGTAAAAAAGACATACACAGACACCAGGTCACTCAGACATACACTGATGCCCAGTAACACAGACACACACTGACACCAAGTAACAAAGACATACACTGACACCAAGTAACAAAGACATACACTGACACCAAGTAACAAAGACACACACTTACACCAAGTAACACAGACATACAAAAGAACAAAGAACAAAGAACAAAGATAATTACAGCACAGGAACAGGCCCTTCGGCCCTCCAAGCCTGCGCCGATCCAGATCCTCTCTCTAAACATGTCGCCTATTTTCTAAGGTTCTGTATCTCTTTTCTTCCTGCCCATTCATGTATCTGTCTAGATACATCTTAAAAGAATCCATCGTGCCCGCATCTACCACCTCCGCTGGCAATGCGTTCCAGGTGCCCACCACCCTCTGCGTAAAGAACTTTCCACGCATATCCCCCCTAAACTTTTCCCCTTTCACTTTGAACTCGTGTCCTCTAGTAATTGAAACCCCCACTCTGGGAAAAAGCCTCTTGCTATCCATCCTGTCTATACCTCTCATGATTTTGTACACCTCAATCAGGTCCCCCCTCAACCTCCGTCTTTCTAATGAAAATAATCCTAATCTGCTCAACCTCTCTTCATATCTAGCTCCCTCCATACCAGGCAACATCCTTGTGAACCTCCTCTGCACCCTCTCCAAAGCATCCACATCCTTTTGATAATGTGGCGACCAGAAATGTACGCATTATTCCAAATGTGGCCGAATCAAAGTCCTATACAACTGTAACATGACCTGCCAACTCTTGTACTCAATGCCCCGTCCGATGAAGGAAAGCATGCCGTATGCCTTCTTGACCACTCTATTTACCTGCGTTGCCACCTTCAGGGAACAGTGGACCTGAACACCCAAATCTCTCTGGACATCAATTTTCCCCAGGACTTTTCCATTTACTTTTCATTTTCCATACACTGACACCAAGTAACAAAGACAGACAATTGCACCAAGTAACAAAGACATACACTTACACCAAGTATTTTGACACACACTTACACCAAGTAACAAAGACAGACATTGCTACCCAGTAACACAGACACACACTTACACCAAGTAACAAAGACATACACTGACACCCAGTAACACAGACATACACTGACACCAAGTCACAAAGACATACACTGATACCCAGTAACACAGACACACACTTACACCAAGTATCACAGGCATACACTGACACCCAGTAACACAGACATACACTTACAACAAGTAACAAAGACATACACTGACACCCAGTAACACAGACACACACTTACACCAAGTAACAAAGACATACACTGACACCCAGTAACAAAGACACACACTGACACCCAGTAATACAGACACACACGTACACGAAGTAACAAAGACACAGACTTACACAAAGTAACACAGACAGACACTGACACCCAGTAACACAGACACACACTTACAGCAAGTAACAAAGACATACACTGACACCAAGTCACAAAGACACACACTGACACCCAGTAACAAAGACATACACGGACACCAAGTCACAAAGACATACACTGATACCCAGGAACACAGACACACACTTACACCACGTAACACAGGCATACACTGACTCCCAGTAACACAGACACACACTTACACCAAGTAACAAAGACATACACTGACACCCAGTAACAAAGACACACACTGACACCCAGTAACAAAGACATACACTGACACCCAGTAACACAGACACACACGGACACCAAGTAACAAAGACACACACTTACACCAAGTAACACAGACACACACTGACCCCCAGTAACACAAACAAACACACTGACACCAAGTAACACAGACATACACTGACACCAAGTAACAAAGACACACACTGACACCCAGTAACACAAACAAACACACTCACACGAAGTAACACAGACATACACTGACACCAAGTAACAAAGACATACACTGATACCCAGTAACACAGACACACACTTACACCACGTAACACAGGCATACACTGACTCCCAGTAACACAGACACACACTTACACCAAGTAACAAAGACATACACTGACACCCAGTAACAAAGACACACACTGACACCCAGTAACAAAGACATGCACTGACACCCAGTAACACAGACACACACGTACACAAAGTAAAAAAGACACACACTTACACCAAGTAACACAGACACACACTGACCCCCAGTAACACAAACAAACACACTGACACCAAGTAACACAGACATACACTGACACCAAGTAACAAAGACACACACTGACACCCAGTAAAAAAGACATACACTGACACCAAGTCACAAAGACATACACTGATGCCCAGTAACACAGACACACACTGACACCAAGTAACAAAGACATCCACTGACACCAAGTAACAAAGACATACACTTACACAAAGTAACAAAGACACACAGTGACACCCAGTAACACAGAGAAACACTGATATACAGTAACAAAGACATACACTGACACCAAGTAACAAAGACACACACTGACACCCAGTAAAAAAGACATACACTGACACCAGGTCACTAAGACATACACTGATGCCCAATAACACAGACACACACTGACACCAAGTAACAAAGACATACACTGACACCAAGTAACAAAGACATACACTTACACCAAGTAACAAAGACACACACTTACACCAAGTAACACAGACATACACTGACACCAAGTAACAAAGACAGACAATTACACCAAGTAACAAAGACATACTCTCACACCAAGTATTTTGACACACACTTACACCAAGTAACATAGACAGACATTGCTACCCAGTAACACAGACACACACTTACACCAAGTAACAAAGACATACACTGACACCCAGTAACACAGACATACACTGACACCAAGTCACAAAGACATACACTGATACCCAGTAACACAGACACACACTTACACCAAGTATCACAGGCATACACTGACACCCAGTAACACAGTCACACACTTACACCAAGTAACAAAGACATACACTGACACCCAGTAACAAAGACACACACTGCCACCCAGTAACACAGACACACACTGACACCCAGTAACACAAACAAACACAATGACACCAATTCACACAGACATACACTTACACCAAGTAACAAAGACATACACTGATACCCAGTAACACAGGCACACACTGTGGGGGGGTGGTGGGCACATTGGCGCAGTGTTTAGCACCGCAGCCTCACAGCTCCAGGGACCCGGTTTCTATTCTGGGTACAGCCTGTGCGGAGTTTGAAACTTCTCCCTGTGTCTGCGTAGGTTTCCTCCGGGTGCTCCGGTTTCCTCCCACATGCCAAAGACTTGCAGGTTTGTAGGTTAATTGGCCAACATAAATTGCCCCTAGTATAGGTCGGTGGTAGGGAAATATATAGGGACAGGTGGGGATGTGATAGGAATACGGTATTGGTGTAGGATTAGTATAAATGGGTTGTTGATGCTCGGCGCAGCCACGGTGGGCCGAAGGGCCTGTTTAAGTGCTGTATCTCTAAACTAAACTAATTACTGACACCTAGTGTCACAGACACACACTGACACCCAGTAACACCAACAAATACACACTGACTCCCAGTAACACAGAGAAACACTGATATACAGTAACAAAGACATACACTGACACCAAGTAACAAAGACACACACTGACACCCAGTAAAAAAGACATACACTGACATCAAGTCACAAAGACATACACTGATACCCAGTAACACAGACACACACTGACACCAAGTAACAAAGACATACACTGACACCAAGTAACAAAGACATACACTTACACCAAGTAACAAAGACACACACTGACACCCAGTAACACAGAGAAACACTGATACACAGTCACAAAGACACACACTGACACCAAGTAACACAGACATACACTGACACCAAGTAACAAAGACAGACAATTACACCAAGTAACAAAGACACACACTGACACCCAGTAACACAGAGAAACACTGATACACAGTCACAAAGACATACACTGATACCCAGTAACACAGACACACACTGACACCAAGTAACAAAGACATACACTGACACCCAGTAACACAGACACACACTTACACCAAGTAACAAAGACATACACTGACACCCAGTAACAAAGACACACACTGACACCCTGTAACAAAGACATACACTGACACCCAGTTACACAGACACACACGGACACCAAGTAACAAAGACACACAATGACACCCAGTAACACAGACACACACTTACAGCAAGTAACAAAGACATACACTGACACCAAGTCACAAAGACACACACTGACACCCAGTAACACAGACATACACTGACACCAAGTCACAAAGACATACAATGATACCCAGTAACACAGACACACACTTACACCAAGTAACACAGGCATACACTGACACCCAGTAACACAGTCACACACTTACACCAAGTAACAAAGACATACACTGACACCCAGTAACAAAGACACACACTGACACCCCGTAACAAAGACATACACTGACACCCAGTAACACAGACACACACGGACTCCAAGTAACAAAGACACACACTTACACCAAGTAACACAGACACACACTGATACCCAGTAACACAAACAAACACAATGACACCAAGTAACACAGACATACACTGACACCAAGTAACAAAGACAGACACTGATACCCAGTAACACAGACACACACGGACACCAAGTAACAAAGACACACACTTACACCAAGTAACACAGACACACACTGACACCCAGTAACACAAACAAACACACACTGACACCCGGTAACACAGAGAAACACTGATAAACAGTAACAAAGACATACACTGACACCAAGTAACACAGACACACACTGACACCCAGTAACAAAGACATACACTGACACCAAGTCACAAAGACATACACTGACACACAGTAACAAAGACATACACTGACACCAAGTCACAAAGACATACACTGATACCCAGTATCACAGACACACATATACACCAAGTAACACAGACATACACTGTCACCCAGTAACACAGACACACACTTACACCAAGTAACAAAGACATACACTGACACCCAGTAACAAAGACACACACTGACACCCAGTAATACAGACACACACAGACACCAAGTAACACAGACACAGACTTAAACCAAGTAACACAGACAGACACTGACACCCAGTAACACAGACACACACTTACAGCAAGTAACAAAGACATACACTGACACCAAGTCACAAAGACACACACTGACACCCAGTAACAAAGACATACACGGACACCAAGTCACCGAGACATACACTGATACCCAGGAACACAGACACACACTTACACCACGTAACACAGGCATACACTGACTCCCAGTAACACAGACACACACTTACACCAAGTAACAAAGACATACACTGACACCCAGTAACAAAGACACACACTGACACCCAGTAACAAAGACATACACTGACACCCAGTAACACAGACACACACGGACACCAAGTAACAAAGACACACACTTACACCAAGTAACACAGACACACACTGACACCCAGTAACACAAACAAACACACTGACACCAAGTAACAAAGACATACACTGATACCCAGTAACACAGGCACACACTGGGAGGGGGGGGGGGGGGGCGCACATTGGCGCAGTGGTTCGCACCGCAGCCTCACAGCTCCAGGGACTCGGGTTCGATTTTGGGTACTGCCTGTGCGGAGTTTGCAAGTTCTCCCTGTGTCTGCGTGGGTTTCCTCCGGGTGCTCCGGTTTCCTCCCACATGCCAAAGACTTGCAGGTTGATAGGTTAATTGGCCATCATATATTGCCCCTAGTATAGGTAGGTGGTAGGGAAATATATCGGGACAGGTGGGGATGTGATAGGAATACGGGATTAGTGTAGGATTAGTATGAAGGGTGGTTGATGTTCGGCACAGACTTGGTCGGCCGAAGGGCCTGTTAAAGTGCTGTATCTCTAAACTAAACTAAATACTGACACCTAGTCTCACAGATACACTCTGACACACAGTAACACAAACAAACACACACTGACACCCAGTTACACAGAGAAACACTGATAAACAGTAACAAAGACATACACTGACACCAAGTAACACAGACACACACTGACACCCAGTAACAAAGACATACACTGACACCAAGAAACAAAGACATACACTGACACACAGTAACAAAGACATACACTGACACCAAGTCACAAAGACATACACTGATACCCAGTATCACAGACACACATATACACCAAGTATATCAGACACACACTGACACCCAGTAACACAGACACACACTTACACCAAGTCACAAAGACATACACTGATACCCAGTATCACAGACACACATATACACCAAGTAACACAGACATACACTGACACCCAGTAACACAGACACACACTTACACCAAGTAACAAAGACATACACTGACACCCAGTAACACAGACACACACTTACACCAAGTAACAAAGACATACACTGACACCCAGTAACAAAGACACACACTGTCACCCAGTAATACAGATACACACGGACACCAAGTAACAAAGACACAGACTTACACCAAGTAACACAGACAGACACTGACACCCAGTAACACAGACACACACTTACAGCAAGTAACAAAGACATACACTGACACCAGGTCACAAAGACACACACTGACACCCAGTAACAAATACATACACGGACACCAAGTCACAAAGACATACACTGATACCCAGGAACACAGACACACACTTACACCACGTAACACAGGCATACACTGACTCCCAGTAACAAAGACACACAGTGACACCCAGTAACAAAGACATACACTGACACCCAGTAACACAGACACACACGGACACCAAGTAACACAGACACACACTGACACCAAGTAACACAGACATACACTGACACCAAGTTACACAGACACACACTGACACCAAGTAACACAGACACACATATACACCAAGTAACACAGACATACACTGACACCCAGTAACACAGACACGCACTTACACCAAGTCAACAAGACATACACTGATTTTCAGTATCACAGACACACGTATACACCAAGTAACACAGACATACACTGACACCCAGTAACACAGACACACACTTACACCAAGTAACAAAGACATACACTGACATCCAGTAACACAGACACACACGGACACCAAGTAACAAAGACACAGACTTACACCAAGTAACACAGACACACACTTACACCAAGTAACAAAGACATGCACTGATACCCAGCAACACAGACACACACTTACACCAAGTAACAAAGACATACACTGACACCCAGTAACACAGACACACACTTACACCAAGTAACAAAGACATACACTGACACCCAGTAACAAAGACACACACTGACACCCAGTAATACAGACACACACGGACACCAAGTAACAAAGACACACACTTACACCAAGTAACACAGACAGACACTGACACCCAGTAACACAGACACACACTTACAGCAAGTAACAAAGACATACACTGACACCAAGTCACAAAGACACACACTGACACCCAGTAACAAAGACATACACGGACACCAAGTCACAAAGACATGCACTGATACCCAGGAACACAGACACACACTTACACCACGTAACACAGGCATACACTGACTCCCAGTAACACAGACACAAACTTACACCAAGTAACAAAGACATACACTGACACCCAGTAACAAAGACACACACTGACACCCAGTAACAAAGACATACACTGACACCCAGTAACACAGACACACACGGACACCAAGTAACAAAGACACACACTAACACCAAGTAACACAGACACACACTGACACCCAGTAACACAAACAAACACACTGACACCAAGTAACACAGACATACACTGACACCAAGTAACAAAGACATACACTGGGGGGGGGGGGGGGGGGCACATTGGCGCAGTGGTTAGCACCGCAGTCTCACAGCTCCAGGGACCCGGGTTCGATTCTGGGTACTGCCTGTGCGGAGTTTGCAAGTTCTCCCTGTGTCTGCGTGGGTTTCCTCCGGGTGCTCCGGTTTCCTCCCACATGCCAAAGACTTGCAGGTTGATAGGTTAATTGGCCATCATATATTGCCCCTAGTATAGGTAGGTGGTAGGGAAATATATAGGGACAGGTGGGGATGTGATAGGAATACGGGATTAGTGTAGGATTAGTATAAAGGGTGGTTGATGGTCGGCACAGACTCGGTGGGCCGAAGGGCCTGTTAAAGTGCTGTATGTCTAAACTAAACTAAATACTGACACCTAGTATCACAGATACACACTGACACCCAGTAACACAAACAAACACACACTGAAACCCAGTAACACAGAGAAACACTGATAAACAGTCACAAAGGCATACACTGACACCAAGTAACACAGACACACACTGACACCCAGTAACAAAGACATACACTGACACCAAGTCACAAAGACATACACTGACACACAGTAACAAAGACATACACTGATACCCAGTATCACAGACACACATATGCACCAAGTAACACAGACATACACTGACACCCAGTAACACAGACACACACTTACACCAAGTAACAAAGACATACACTGACACCCAGTAACACAGACACACACGGACACCAAGTAACAAAGACAAAGACTTACACCAAGTAACACAGACACACACTTACACCAAGTAACAAAGACATGCACTGATACCCAGTAACACAGACATACACTGACACCCAGTAACAAAGACACACACTGACACCCAGTAATACAGACACACACAGACACCAAGTAACAAAGACACAGACTTAAACCAAGTAACACAGACAGACACTGACACCCAGTAACACAGACACACACTTACAGCAAGTAACAAAGACATACACTGACACCAAGTCACAAAGACACACACTGACACCCAGTAACAAAGACATACACGGACACCAAGTCACCAAGACATACACTGATACCCAGGAACACAGACACACACTTACACCACGTAACACAGGCATACACTGACTTCCAGTAACACAGACACACACTTACACCAAGTAACAAAGACATACACTGACACCCAGTAACAAAGACACACACTGACACCCAGTAACAAAGACATACACTGACACCCAGTAACAAAGACATACACTGACACCCAGTAACACAGACACACACGGACACCAAGTAACAAAGACACACACTTACACCAAGTAACACAGACACACACTGACACCCAGTAACACAAACAAACACACTGACACCAAGTAACAAAGACATACACTGATACCCAGTAACACAGGCACACACTGGGGGGGGGGGGGGCACATTGGCGCAGTGGTTCGCACCGCAGCCTCACAGCTCCAGGGACCCGGGTTCGATTCTGGGTACTGCCTGTGCGGAGTTTGCAAGTTCTCCCTGTGTCTGCGTGGGTTTCCTCCGGGTGCTCCGGTTTCCTCCCACATGCCAAAGACTTGCAGGTTGATAGGTTAATTGGCCATCATATATTGCCCCTAGTATAGGTAGGTGGTAGGGAAATATATAGGGACAGGTGGGGATGTGATAGGAATACGGGATTAGTGTAGGACTAGTATAAAGGGTGGTTGATGGTCGGCAAAGACTTGGTGGGCCGAAGGGCCTGTTAAAGTGCTGTATCTCTAAACTAAACTAAATACTGACACCTAGTGTCACAGATACACACTGACACCCAGTAACACAAACAAACACACACTGACACCCAGTTACACAGAGAAACACTGATAAACAGTAACAAAGACATACACTGACACCAAGTAACACAGACACACTCTGACACCCAGTAACAAAGACATACACTGACACCAAGAAACAAAGACATACACTGACACACAGTAACAAAGACATACACTGACACCAAGTCACAAAGACATACACTGATACCCAGTATCACAGACACACATATACACCAAGTAACACAGACACACACTGACACCCAGTAACACAGACACACACTTACACCAAGTCACAAAGACATACACTGATACCCAGTATCACAGACACACATATACACCAAGTAACACAGACATACACTGACACCCAGTAACACAGACACACACTTACACCAAGTAACAAAGACATACACTGACACCCAGTAACAAAGACACACACTGTCACCCAGTAATACAGATACACACGGACACCAAGTAACAAAGACACAGACTTACACCAAGTAACACAGACAGACACTGACACCCAGTAACACAGACACACACT
Source organism: Heterodontus francisci (assembly GCF_036365525.1). Taxonomy (NCBI): domain Eukaryota; kingdom Metazoa; phylum Chordata; class Chondrichthyes; order Heterodontiformes; family Heterodontidae; genus Heterodontus; species Heterodontus francisci. The sequence goes on along the minus strand of NW_027140851.1, from coordinate 5,811,428 downwards.
TACAGCAAGCAACAAAGACATACACTGACACCAGGTCACAAAGACACACACTGACACCCAGTAACAAATACATACACGGACACCAAGTCACAAAGACATACACTGATACCCAGGAACACAGACACACACTTACACCACGTAACACAGGCATACACTGACTCCCAGTAACACAGACACACACTTACACCAAGTAACAAAGACATACACTGACACCCAGTAACAAAGACACACACTGACACCCAGTAACAAAGACATACACTGACACCCAGTAACACAGACACACACGGACACCAAGTAACACAGACACACACTGACACCAAGTAACACAGACATACACTGACACCAAGTAACACAGACACACACTGACACCAAGTAAAACAATCACACATATACACCAAGTAACACAGACATACACTGACACCCAGTAACACAGACACACACTTACACCAAGTCACAAAGACATACACTGATACCCAGTATCACAGACACACATATACACCAAGTAACACAGACATACACTGACACCCAGTAACACAGACACACACTTACACCAAGTAACAAAGACATACACTGACACCCAGTAACACAGACACACACGGACACCAAGTAACAAAGACACAGACTTACACCAAGTAACACAGACACACACTTACACCAAGTAACAAAGACATGCACTGATACCCAGCAACACAGACACACGCTTACACCAAGTAACAAAGAAATACACTGACACCCAGTAACACAGACACACACTTACACCAAGTAACAAAGACATACACTGACACCCAGTAACAAAGACACACACTGACACCCAGTAATACAGACACACACGGACACCAAGTAACAAAGACACAGACTTACACCAAGTAACACAGACACACACTTACACCAAGTAACAAAGACATGCACTGATACCCAGCAACACAGACACACGCTTACACCAAGTAACAAAGAAATACACTGACACCCAGTAACACAGACACACACTTACACCAAGTAACACAGACATACACTGACACCAAGTAACAAAGACATACACTGATACCCAGTAACACAGGCACACACTGGGTGGGGGGGGGGGGGGGGCACATTGGCGCAGTGGATAGCCAGAGCTGGCGGGCAGCCATAAAGACAGGGCTAAATTGTGGCGAGTCGAAGAGACTTAGTAGTTGGCAGGAAAAAAGACAGAGGCGCAAGGGGAGAGCCAACTGTGCAACAGCCCCAACAAACAAATTTCTCTGCAGCACCTGTGGAAGAGCCTGTTACTCCAGAATTGGCCTTTATAGCCACTCCAGGCGCTGCTTCACAAACCACTGACCACCTCCAGGCGCGTATCCATTGTCTCTCGAGATAAGGAGGCCCAAAAGAGGAAAAAAAAGAGGTAGACAACCTATCCCCAGAGATGGAGACAGAGAAGTGGAGGAAGGGAAGGGTAGTGTCAGAGATGGACCATGTAAAGGTGAGAGAAGGGTGGAAATTGGAAGCAAAGTTGTTGATAGGAATACGGGATTAGTGTAGGAATAGTATAAATGGGTGGCTGATGGTCGGCACAGACTCGGTGGGCCGAAGGGCCTGTTTCAGTGCTGTATCTCTAAACAAAACTAAATACTGACACCTAGTGTCAAAGACACAAACTGATACACAGTAACAAAGACATACACTGACACCCAGTAACACAGACACACACACACCAAGTAACAAAGACATACACTGACACCCAGTAACAAAGACATACACTGACACCCAGTAACACAGACACACACGGACACCAAGTAACAAAGACACACACTTACACCAAGTAACACAGACACACACTGACACCCAGTAACACAAACAAACACACTGACACCCAGTAACACAGACACACACTGACACAAAGTAACACAGACATACACTGATACCCAGTTGCACAGGCAGACACTGACACCCAGTAAAACAAACCAACACACACTGACACCCAGTAACACAGAGAAACACTGATACACAGTAACAAAGACATACACTGACACCAAGTAACACAGACACACACTGACACCCAGTAACAAAGACATACACTGACACCAAGTCACAAAGACATACACTGATACCAGGTCACATAGACATACACTGATACCCAGCAACACAGACATACACTGACACCAAGTAACAAAGGCATACACTTACAGCAAGTAACAAGGACACACACTTACACAATGTAACGCAGACATACACTGACACCAAGTAACAAAGACAGACAAATACACCAAGTAACAAAGACATATACCTACACCAAATAATTTGACATACACTGACACCAAGTAACAAAGACATACACTGTTACCCATTAACACAGACACACACTTACACCAAGTAACAAAGACATTCACTGACACCAAGTCACAAAGACACACACTGACACCCAATAACAAAGACATACACTGACTCCAAGTCACAAAGACATACACTGATACCCAGTAACACAGACGCACACATACACCAAGTAACACAGACATACACTTACAACAAGTAATAAAGACATACACTGATACCCAGGAACACAGACACACACTTTCACCAAGTAACAAAGACATACACTTACACCAAGTAACACAAACACACACTTACACCAAGTAACAAAGAAATACACTGACACCAAGTAACAAAGACATGCAATTACACCAAGCAACAAAGACACAAACTTACACCAAGTAACACAGACACACACTGATACCCAGTAACACAGACACGCACTTCCACCAAGTAACAAAGTCAAACACTGACACCAATTAACAAAGACATACACTTAAACCAAGTAACACAAACACACACTTACACCAAGTAACAAAGACACACACTGACACCAAGTAACGCAGACACACACTTACACCAAGTAACAAAGACAAACACTGATACCCAGTAACACAGACACACACTTACACCAAGTAACAAAGACATACACTTACACCAAGTAACACAAACACACACTTACACCAAGTAACAAAGACATACACTGACACCAAGTAACAAAGACATACAATTACACCAACTAACAAAGACATACACTGACACCAAGTCACAAAGACACACACTTCCACAAAGTAACAAAGACAAACACTGACACCAAGTAACAGAGACATACACTTACACCAAGTAACACAGAAATACACTGACACCAAGTAACAAAGACATACACTTACACCAATTAACAAAGACACACACATACACCAAGTAACACAGACATACACTGACACCAAGTAACAAAAACAGACAATTACAGCAAGTAACAAAGACTCACACTTACACCAAGTAACACAGAGATACACTGACACCATGTAACAAAGACATGCACTGATACCCAGTAACACAGACATACACTGACACCAAGTAACAAAGACATACAATGACACCAAGAAACAAAGACATACACTGATACCCAGTAACACAGACACACACTTACACCAAGTAACAAAGACATACACTGACACCCACTAACAAAGACATACACTGACACCAAGTCACAAGGACATACACTGATACCCAGTAACACAGACACACACTTACACCAAGTAACAAAGACAAACTCTGACACCAAGTAACGAAGACATCCACTGACACCAAGAAAAAAAGACATACACAAATACCAAGTAACACAGACACACACTGACAGCCAGCAACACAAACAAACACACACTGACACTCAGGAACATAGCGAAACACTGACACACAGTAACAAAGACATACACAGACACACACTGTCACCAAGTAACAAAGACATACACTGACACCCAGGAACAAAGACATACACTGACACCAAGTCACAAAGACATACACTGATACCCAGTAACACAGAAACACACTTCCACAAAGTAACAAAGGCAAACACTGACACCAAGTAACAAAGACATACACTTACACCAAGTAACACAGACATCCTCTGACACCAAGTAACAAAGACATACACTTACACCAAGTAACAAAGACACACACTTACACGAAGCAACACAGACATACACTGACAACAAGTAATAAAGACATACACTGACACCCTGTAACACAGACACACACTTACACCAAGCAACAAAGACATACACTGACCCCAAGTAACAAAGACATACACTGATACCCAGGAACACAGAAACACACTTACACCAAGAAACAAAGAGACACACTTACACCAAGTAACACAGACATACACTGACACCAAGTAACAAAGACATACACTGACACCACAGAACAAAGACATAAACTGACACCCAGTAACAAAGACATACACTGACACCAAGTCACAAAGACATACACTGACACCCAGTAACAAAGACATACACTGACACCAATTCACAAAGACATACACTGACACCAAGTAACAAAGACATACACTGATACCCAGTAACACAGACACACACTTACACCAAGTGACAAAGACATACACTGACACCAAGTAACAAAGACATACACTGACACCAAGTCACACAGACATACACTGACACCAAGTAACAAAGACATACAATTACACCAAGTAACAAAGACACACACTTACACCAAATAACACAGACATACACTGACACCAAGTAACAAAGACATACACTGTTACCCAGTAACACAGACACACACTTACACCAAGTAACAAAGACATACACTGATACCAAGTGACAAAGACACACACTTGCACCAAGTAACACAAACACTCACTTACACCAAGTAACAAAGACATACACTGACACCAAGTAACAAAGACATACAATTACACCAAGTAACAAAGACACAAACTTAACCAAGTAACACTGACATACACTGACACCAAGTAACAAAGACATACACTGTTACCCAGTAACACAGACACACACTTACACCAGGTAACAAAGACATACACTTATACAAAGTAACACAGACACACCCTTACACCAAGTAACACAGACACACACTTACACCAAGTAACAAAGACATACACTTCCACCAAGTAACACAGACATACACTGACACCAAGTAACAAAGACATACAATTACACCAAGTAACAAAGACACACACTTACACCAAGTAACACAGACATACACTGTCACCATGTAGCAAAGACATGCACTGATACCCAGTAACAAAGACACACACTTGCACCAAGTAACAAAGATATACACTGATACCCAGTAACACAGACACACAATTACACCAAGTAACAAAGACATACACTGACACCAAGTAACAAAGACACACACTGACACCAAGTCACAAAGACAGACACTGACACCCAGTAACAAAGACATACACTGACACCAAGTAACAAAGACATACACTTACACCAAGTAACACAGACATACACTGACACCAAGTAACAAAGACATACAATTACACCAAGTAACAAAGACTCACACTTACACCAAGTAACACAGACATACACTGACACCAAGTAACAAAGACATACACTGTTACCCAGTAACACAGACACACACTTACACCAAGTAACAAAGACATACACTGATACCAAGTAACACAGACACACACTTACACCAAGTAACACAGCCATACACTGACACCAAGTAACAAAGACATACACTGATACCCAGTCGCACAGACACACACTGGGCGGCACATTGGCACAGTGGTTAGCAGCCTCACAGCTCCAGGGACCCGGGCTCGATTCTGGGTACTGCCTGTGCGGAGTTTGCAAGTTCTCCCTGTGTCTGCGTGAGTTTCCTCCGGGTGCTCCGGTTTCTTCCCACATGCCAAAGACTTGCAGGTTGATAGGTTAATTGGCCATTATAAATTGACCCTAGTATAGGTAGGTGGTAGGGAAATATATAGGGACAGGTGGGGATGTGATAGGAATACGGGATTAGTGTAGGATTAGTATAAATGGGTGGTTGATGGCCGGCACAGACTCGGTTGGCCGAAGGGCCTGTTTCAGTGCTGTATCACTAAACTAAATACTGACACCCAGTAACACAAACAAATACACACTGACACCCAGTAACATAGAGAAACACTGATACACAGTAAACAAAGACAGACACTGACACACAGACACACACTGTCACCAAGTAACAAAGACATACACTGACACCCAGTAACAAAGACATACACTGACACCGAGTCACAAAGACATCCACTGACAAGCAGTAACACAGACACACACTTACAACAAGTAACAACGACATACACTGACACCAAGTAACAAAGACATACACTTACACCAAGTAACAAAGACATACACTGACACCAAGTAACAAAGACAGACACTGATACCCAGTAAAACAGACACACACTGACACCAAGTAACAAATACATACACTGACACCAAGAAAGAAAGGCATACACTTACACCAAGTAACAAAGACACACACTTGCACCAAGTAACAAAGACATACACTGATACCCGGTAACACAGACACACATTTACACCAAGTAACAAAGACATACACTGACACCAAGTCACAAAGACACACACTGACACCCAGTAACAAAGACATACACTGACACCAAGTCACAAAGACATACACTGATACCCAGTAACACAGACACACACTTACACCAAGTAACACAGACATGCACTGACACCAAGTAACAGAGACATACACTGATACCTAGTAACACAGACACACACTTACACCAAGTAACAAAGACAGACACAGATACCCAGTAACACAAACACACACTTACACCAAGTAACAAAGACATACACTGACACCAAGTAACAAAAACATACAATTACACCAACTAACAAAGACACAAACTTACACCAAGTAACACAGACACACACTGATACCCAGTAACACAGACACGCACTTCCACCAAGTAACAAAGTCAAACACTGACACCAATTAACACAGACATACACTTAAACCAAGTAACACAAACACACACTTACACCAAGTAACAAAGACACACACTGACACCAAGTAACGCAGACACACACTTACACCAAGTAACAAAGACAAACACTGATACCCAGTAACACAGACACACACTTACACCAAGTAACAAAGACATACACTTACACCAAGTAACACAAACACACACTTACACCAAGTAACAAAGACACACACTTCCACCAAGTAACAAAGACAAACACTGACACCAAGTAACAGAGACATACACTTACACCAAGTAACACAGAAATACACTGACACCAAGTAACAAAGACATACACTTACACCAATTAACAAAGACACACACATACACCAAGTAACACAGACATACACTGACACCAAGTAACAAAAACAGACAATTACAGCAAGTAACAAAGACTCACACTTACACCAAGTAACACAGAGATACACTGACACCATGTAACAAAGACATGCACTGATACCCAGTAACACAGACATACACTGACACCAAGTAACAAAGACATACAATGACACCAAGAAACAAAGACATACACTGATACCCAGTAACACAGACACACACTTACACCAAGTAACAAAGACATACACTGACACCCAGTAACAAAGACATACACTGACACCAAGTCACAAGGACATACACTGATACCCAGTAACACAGACACACACTTACACCAAGTAACAAAGACAAACTCTGACACCAAGTAACGAAGACATCCACTGACACCAAGAAAAAAAGACATACACAAATACCAAGTAACACAGACACATACTGACAGCCAGCAACACAAACAAACACACACTGACACTCAGTAACATAGCGAAACACTGACACACAGTAACAAAGACATACACAGACACACACTGTCACCAAGTAACAAAGACATACACTGACACCCAGGAACAAAGACATACACTGACACCAAGTCACAAAGACATACACTGATACCCAGTAACACAGAAACACACTTCCACAAAGTAACAAAGGCAAACACTGACACCAAGTAACAAAGACATACACTTACACCAAGTAACACAGACATGCTCTGACACCAAGTAACAAAGACATACACTTACACCAAGTAACAAAGACACACACTTACACGAAGCAACACAGACATACACTGACAACAAGTAATAAAGACATACACTGACACCCTGTAACACAGACACACACTTACACCAAGCAACAAAGACATACACTGACCCCAAGTAACAAAGACATACACTGATACCCAGGAACACAGAAACACACTTACACCAAGAAACAAAGAGACACACTTACACCAAGTAACACAGACATACACTGACACCAAGTAACAAAGACATACACTGACACCACAGAACAAAGACATAAACTGACACCCAGTAACAAAGACATACACTGACACCAAGTCACAAAGACATACACTGACACCCAGTAACAAAGACATACACTGACACCAATTCACAAAGACATACACTGACACCAAGTAACAAAGACATACACTGATACCCAGTAACACAGACACACACTTACACCAAGTGACAAAGACATACACTGACACCAAGTAACAAAGACATACACTGACACCAAGCCACACAGACATACACTGACACCAAGTAACAAAGACATACAATTACACCAAGTAACAAAGACACACACTTACACCAAATAACACAGACATACACTGACACCAAGTAACAAAGACATACACTGTTACCCAGTAACACAGACACACACTTACACCAAGTAACAAAGACATACACTGATACCAAGTGACAAAGACACACACTTGCACCAAGTAACACAAACACTCACTTACACCAAGTAACAAAGACATACACTGACACCAAGTAACAAAGACATACAATTACACCAAGTAACAAAGACACAAACTTAACCAAGTAACACTGACATACACTGACACCAAGTAACAAAGACATACACTGTTACCCTGTAACACAGACACACACTTACACCAGGTAACAAAGACATACACTTATACAAAGTAACACAGACACACCCTTACACCAAGTAACACAGACACACACTTACACCAAGTAACAAAGACATACACTGCCACCAAGTAACACAGACATACACTGACACCAAGTAACAAAGACATACAATTACACCAAGTAACAAAGACACACACTTACACCAAGTAACACAGACATACACTGTCACCATGTAGCAAAGACATGCACTGATACCCAGTAACAAAGACACACACTTGCACCAAGTAACAAAGATATACACTGATACCCAGTAACACAGACACACAATTACACCAAGTAACAAAGACATACACTGACACCAAGTAACAAAGACACACACTGACACCAAGTCACAAAGACAGACACTGACACCCAGTAACAAAGACATACACTGACACCAAGTAACAAAGACATACACTTACACCAAGTAACACAGACATACACTGACACCAAGTAACAAAGACATACAATTACACCAAGTAACAAAGACTCACACTTACACCAAGTAACACAGACATACACTGACACCAAGTAACAAAGACATACACTGTTACCCAGTAACACAGACACACACTTACACCAAGTAACAAAGACATACACTGATACCAAGTAACACAGACACACACTTACACCAAGTAACACAGCCATACACTGACACCAAGTAACAAAGACATACACTGATACCCAGTCGCACAGACACACACTGGGCGGCACATTGGCACAGTGGTTAGCAGCCTCACAGCTCCAGGGACCCGGGCTCGATTCTGGGTACTGCCTGTGCGGAGTTTGCAAGTTCTCCCTGTGTCTGCGTGAGTTTCCTCCGGGTGCTCCGGTTTCTTCCCACATGCCAAAGACTTGCAGGTTGATAGGTTAATTGGCCATTATAAATTGACCCTAGTATAGGTAGGTGGTAGGGAAATATATAGGGACAGGTGGGGATGTGATAGGAATACGGGATTAGTGTAGGATTAGTATAAATGGGTGGTTGATGGCCGGCACAGACTCGGTTGGCCGAAGGGCCTGTTTCAGTGCTGTATCACTAAACTAAATACTGACACCCAGTAACACAAACAAATACACACTGACACCCAGTAACATAGAGAAACACTGATACACAGTAAACAAAGACAGACACTGACACACAGACACACACTGTCACCAAGTAACAAAGACATACACTGACACCCAGTAACAAAGACATACACTGACACCGAGTCACAAAGACATCCACTGACAAGCAGTAACACAGACACACACTTACAACAAGTAACAACGACATACACTGACACCAAGTAACAAAGACATACACTTACACCAAGTAACAAAGACATACACTGACACCAAGTAACAAAGACAGACACTGATACCCAGTAAAACAGACACACACTGACACCAAGTAACAAATACATACACTGACACCAAGAAAGAAAGGCATACACTTACACCAAGTAACAAAGACACACACTTGCACCAAGTAACAAAGACATACACTGATACCCGGTAACACAGACACACATTTACACCAAGTAACAAAGACATACACTGACACCAAGTCACAAAGACACACACTGACACCCAGTAACAAAGACATACACTGACACCAAGTCACAAAGACATACACTGATACCCAGTAACACAGACACACACTTACACCAAGTAACACAGACATACACTGACACCAAGTAACAAAGACATACACTGATACCTAGTAACACAGACACACACTTACACCAAGTAACAAAGACAGACACAGATACCCAGTAACACAGACACACACTCACACCAAGTAACAAAGACATACACTGACACCCAGTAACAAAGACACACATGGACACCAAGTAACAAAGACACAGACTTACACCAAGTAACACAGACACACAATGACACCCAGTAACACAGACACACTCTTATACCAAGTAACAAAGGCATAAACTGACACCAAGTAACAAAGACATACACTTAGACCACGTAACAAAGACATACACTGACACCAAGTAACAAAGACATACACTGATACGCAGTAACACAGACACACACGTACACCAAGTAACAAAGACATACACTGATACCCAGTAACACAGACACACACTTACACCAAGTAACAAAGACATACACTGACACCAAGTAACGAAGACAGACACTGACACCCAGTAACAAAGACAGACAATGACACCACGTCACAAAGACAGACACTGACACCAAGTAACAAAGACATACACTTACACCAAGTAACACAGACATACACTGACACCAAGTAACAAAGACAAACACTGACACCAAGTAACGAAGACAGACACTGACACCCAGTAACAAAGACAGACAATGACACCCCGTCACAAAAACATACACTGACACCAAGTAACAAAGACATACACTTACACCAAGTAACACAGACATACACTGACACCAAGTAACAAAGACATACACTGTTACCCACTTACACAGACACACACTTACACCAAGTAACACAGACATCCACTGACACCAAGTAACAAAGACATACACTGATACCCAGTAGCACAGACACACACTGGACGGCACATTGGCACAGTGGTTAGCATCCTCACAGCTGCAGTGACCCGGGCTCGATTCTGGGTACTGCCTGTGCGGAGTTTGTCAGTTCTCCCTGTGTCTGCGTGAGTTTCCTCCTGGTGCTCCGATTTCTTCCCGCATGCCAAAGACTTGCAGGTTGATAGGTTAATTGGCCATTATAAATTGACCCTAGCATAGGTAGGTGGTAGGGAAATATATAGGGACAGATGGGGTTGTGATAGGAGTACGGGATTAGTGTAGGATTAGTATAAATGGGTGGTTGATGGTCGGCACAGTCTCGGTGGGCCGAAGGGCCTGTTTCAGTGCTGTATCTCTAAACTAAATACTGACACCAAGTAACACAGACACACACTGAAACCCAGTAACAAAGACATACACTGACAGCAAGTCACAAAGACATATACTGATACCCAGTAACACAGACACACACTTCCACAAAGTAACAAAGACAAACACTGACACCAAGTAACAAAGACATACACTTACACCAAGTAACAAAGACATACACTGACACCAAGTAACAAAGACATACACTGTTACCCAGTAACACAGACAGACCCTTACACCAAGTAACACAGACATACACTGACACCAAGTAACAAAGACATACACTAACACCAAGTAACACAGACATGCACTGACACCAAGTAACAAAGACATACAATTACACCAAGTAACAAAGACATACAATTACACCAAGTAACAAAGACACACACTTTCACCAAATAACACAGACATACACTGACACCAAGTAACAAAGACATACACTGTTACCCAGTAACACAGACACACACTTACACCAAGTAACAAAGACATACACTGATACCAAGAGACACAGACACACACTTACACCAAGTAACACAAACACTCAATTACACCAAGTAACAAAGACATACACTGACACCAAGTAACAAAGACATACAATTACACCAAGTAACAATGACACACACTTACACCAAGTAACACAGACATACACTGACACCAAGTAACAAAGACATACACTGTTACCCAGTAACACAGACACACACTTACAATAAGTAACAAAGACATACACTGATACCAAGTAACACAGACACACACTTACACCAAGTAACAAAGACGCACACTTACACCAAGTAACAAAGACAAACACTGACACCACGTATCACAGACATACACTTACACCAAGTAACAGAGACATACACTGTCACCATGTAGCAAAGAAATGCACTGATACCCAGTAACACAGACACACACTTACACCAAGTAACAAAGATATACACTGATACCCAGTAACACAGACACACACTTACACCAAGTAACAAAGACATACACTGACACCAAGTAACAAAGACATACACTGACACAAAGTCACAAAGACAGACACTCACACCCAGTAACAAAGACAAACACTGACACCAAGTAACGAAGACAGACAATGACACCCCGTCACAAAGACATACACTGACACCACGTATCACAGACATACACTTACACCAAGTAACAAAGACATACAATTGCACCAAGTAACAAAGACACACACTTAAACCAAGTAACACAGACATACGCTGTCACCATGTAGCAAAGACATGCACTGTTACCCAGTAACACAGACACACACTTACAATAAGTAACAAAGACATACACTGATACCAAGTAACACAGACACACACTTACACCAAGTAACAAAGACACACACTTACACCAAGTAACAAAGACACACACTGACACCACGTATCACAGACATACCCTTACACCAAGTAACACAGACATACACTGACACCAAGTAACAAAGACATACACTGATACCTAGTAACACAGACACACACTTACACCAAGTAACAAAGACAGACACAGATACCCAGTAACACAGACACACACTCACACCAAGTAACAAAGACATACACTGACACCCAGTAACAAAGACTTACACTGACACCCAATAACAAAGACACACACGGACACCAAGTAACAAAGACACACACTTACACCAAGTAACACAGACACACACTGACACCCAGTAACACAGACACACACTTATACCAAGTAACAAAGGCATAAACTGACACCAAGTAACAAAGACATACACTTACACCACGTAACAAAGACATACACTGACAACAAGTAACAAAGACATACACTGATACCCAGTTACACAGACACACACGTACACCAAGTAACAAAGACATACACTGATACCCAGTAACACGGACACACACTTACACCAAGTAACAAAGACATACACTGATACCAAGTGACACAGACACACACTTACACCAAGTATCACAAACACTCCCTTACACCACGTCACAAAGACATACACTGACACCAAGTAACAAAGACATACACTTACACCAATTAACACAGACATACAATGACACCAAGTAACAAAGACAAACACTGACACCAAGTAACGAAGACAGACACTGACACCCAGTAACAAAGTCAGACAATGATACCACGTCACAAAGACATACACTGACACCAAGTAACAAAGACATACACTTACACCAAGTAACACAGACATACACTGACACCAAGTAACAAAGACATACACTGTTACCCAGTTACACAGACACACACTTACACCAAGTAACACAGACATACACTGACACCAAGTAACAAAGACATACACTGATACCCAGTAGCACAGACACACACTGGGCGGCACATTGGCACAGTGGTTAGCATCCTCACAGCTGCAGTGACCCGGGCTCGATTCTGGGTACTGCCTGTGCGGAGTTTGTCAGTTCTCCCTGTGTCTGCGTGAGTTTCCTCCTGGTGCTCCGGTTTCTTCCCACATGCCAAAGACCTGCAGGTTGATAGGTTAATTGGCCATTATAAATTGACCCTAGTATAGGTAGGTGGTAGGGAAATATATAGGGACAGGTGGGGATGTGATAGGAATACGGGATTAGTGTAGGATTAGTATGAAGGGTGGTTGATGGTCGGCACAGACTCGGTGGGCCGAAGGGCCTGTTTCAGTGCTGTATCTCTAAACTAAACAAAATACTGACACCAAGTAACACAGACACACACTGAAACCCAGTAACAAAGACATACACTGACAGCAAGTCACAAAGACATACACTGTTACCCAGTAACACAGACACACACATACACCAGGTAACAAAGACATACACTGATACCAAGTAACACAGACACACCCTTACACCAAGTAACACAGACACACACTTACACCAAGTAACAAAGACATACACTGACACCAAGTAACACAGACATACACTGACACCAAGTAACAAAGACATACAATTACACCAAGTAACAAAGACACACACTTACACCAGGTAACACAGACATACACTGTCACCATGTAGCAAAGACATGCACTGATACCCAGTAACACAGAAACACACTTACACCAAGTAACAAAGATATACACTGATACCCAGTAACAGACACACAATTACACCAAGTAACAAAGACATACACTGACACCAAGTAACAAAGACATACACTGACACCAAGTCACAAAGACAGCCACTGACACCCAGTAACAAAGACATACACTGACACCAAGTAACAAAGACATACACTTACACCAAGTAACACAGACATACACTGACACCAAGTAACAAAGACATACAATTACACCAAGTAACAAAGACACACACTTACACCAAGTAACACAGACATACACTGACACCAAGTAACAAAGACATACACTGTTACCCAGTAACACAGACACACACTTACACCAAGTAACAAAGACATTCACTGATACCAAGAAACACAGACACACACTTACACCAAGTAACACAGACATACACTGACACCAAGTAACAAAGACATACACTGATACCCAGTAGCACAGACACACACTGGGCGGCACATTGGCACAGTGGTTAGCAGCCTCACAGCTCCAGGGACCCGGGCTCGATTCTGGGTACTGCCTGTGCGGAGTTCTCCCTGTGTCTGCGTGTGTTTCCTCCGGGTGCTCCGGTTTCTTCCCACATGCCAAAGACTTGCAGGTTGATAGGTGAATTGGCCATTATAAATTGACCCTAGTATAGGTAGGTGGTAGGAAAATATATAGGGACAGGTGGGGATGTGATAGGAATACGGGATTAGTGTAGGATTAGTATAAATGGGTGGTTGATGGCCGGCACAGACTCGGTTGGCCGAAGGGCCTGTTTCAGTGCTGTATCACTAAACTAAATACTGACACCCAGTAACACAAACAAACACACACTGACACCCAGTAACATAGAGAAACACTGATACACAGTAACAAAGACAGACACTGACACACAGACACACACTGTCACCAAGTAACAAAGACAAACACTGACACCCAGTAACAAAGACATACACTGACACCGAGTCACAAAGACATACACTGATAACCAGTAACACAGACACTAACTTACAACAAGTAACAACGACATACACTGACACCAAGTAACAAAGACATGCACTTGCACCAAGTAACAAAGACATACACTGACACCAAGTAACAAAGACAGACACTGATACCCAGTAAAACAGACACACACTGACACCAAGTAACAAAGACATACACTGACACCAAGAAACAAAGGCATACACTTACACCAAGGAACAATGACACACACTTACACCAAGTAACGCAGACATACAATGACACCAAGTAACAAAGACATACACTGATACCCGGCAACACAGACACACATTTACACCAAGTAACAAAGACATACACTGACACCAAGTCACAAAGACACACACTGGCACACAGTAACAAAGACATACACTGACACCAAGCCACAAAGACATACACTGATACCCAGTAACACAGACACACACTTACACCAAGTAACACAGACATACACTGACACCAAGTAACAAAGACATACACTGATACCTAGTAACACAGACACACACTTACACCAAGTAACAAAGATAGACACTGATACCCAGTAACACAGACGCACACTTACACCAAGTAACAAGGACATACACTGACACCCAGTAACAAAGACTTACACTGACACCCAGTAACAAAGACACACACTGACACAAAGTAACAAAGACACACACTTACACCAAGTAACACAGACACACACTGACACAAAGTAACAAAGACATACACTTACACCACGTAACAAAGACATACACTGACACCAAGTAACAAAGACATACACTGATACCCAGTAACACAGACACACACGTACACCAAGTAACAAAGACATACACTGATACCCAGTAACACAGACACACACTTACAATATGTAACAAAGACATACACTGATAACCAGTAACACAGACACACTCTTACACCAAGTAACAAAGACACACACTTACACCAAGTAACAAAGACATGCACTGACACCACGTAACACAGACACACACTTACACCAAGTAACACAGACATACACTGACACCAAGTAACAAAGACATACACTGATACCCAGTAACACAGACACACACTTACACCAAGGAACAAAGACATACACTGATACCAAGTGACACAGACACACACTTACACCAAGTATCACAAACACTCCCTTACACCAAGTAACAAAGACATACACTGACACCAAGTCACAAAGACAGACACTGACACTCACTAACAAAGACAAACACTGACACCAAGTAACGAAGACAGACACTGACACCAAGTAACAAAGACAGACAATGACACCACGTCACAAAGACATACACTGACACCAAGTAACAAAGACATACACTTACACCAAGTAACACAGACATACACTGACACCAAGTAACAAAGACATACACTGTTACCCAGTAACAGAGACACACACTTACACCAAGTAACACAGACATACACTGACACCAAGTAACAAAGACATACACTGATACCCAGTAGCACAGACACACACTGGGCGGCACATTGGCACAGTGGTTAGCATCCTCACAGCTGCAGTGACCCGGGCTCGATTCTGGGTACTGCCTGTGCGGAGTTTGTAAGTTCTCCCTGTGTCTGCGTGAGTTTCCTCCTGGTGCTCCGGTTTCTTCCCACATGCCAAAGACTTGCAGGTTGATAGGTTAATTGGCCATTATAAATTGACCCTTGTATAGGTAGGTGGTAGGGAAATATATAGGGACAGGTGGGGTTGTGATAGGAGTACGGGATTAGTGTCGGATTAGTATAAATGGGTGGTTGATGGTCGGCACAGACTCGGTGGGCCGAAGGGCCTGTTTCAGTGCTGTATCTCTAAACTAAACTAAGTACTGACACCAAGTAACACAGACACACACTGAAACCCTGTAACAAAGACATACACTGACAGCAAGTCACAAAGACACACACTGATACCCAGTAACACAGACACACACTTCCACAAAGTAACAAAGACAAACACTGACACCAAGTAACAAAGACTTACACTTGCACCAAGTAACAAAGACATACACTGACACCAAGTAACAAAGACATACACTTACACCAAGTAACACAGACATACACTGACACCAAGTAACAAAGACATACAATTACACCAAGTAACAAAGACATACAATTACACCAAGTAACAAAGACACACACTTACACCAAATAACACAGACATACACTGACACCAAGTAACAAAGACATACACTGTTACGCCCTAACACAGACACACACTTACACCAAGTAACAAAGACATACACTGATACCAAGAGACACAGACACACACTTACACCAAGTAACACAAACACTCAATTACACCAAGAAACAAAGACATACACTGACACCAAGTCACAAAGACATACAATTACACCAAGTAACAAAGACACACACTTACACCAAGTAACACAGACATACACTGACACCAAGTAACAAAGACATACACTGTTACCCAGTAACACAGACACACACTTACAATATGTAACAAAGACATACACTGATAACCAGTAACACAGACACACTCTTACACCAAGTAACAAAGACACACACTTACACCAAGTAACAAAGACATGCACTGACACCACGTAACACAGACACACACTTACACCAAGTAACACAGACATACACTGACACCAAGTAACAAAGACATACACTGATACCCAGTAACACAGACACACACTTACACCAAGTAACAAAGACATACACTGACACCAAGTCACAAAGGCACACACTGACACCCAGTAAAAAAGACATACACTGACACAAAGTCTCAAAGACATACACTGATACTCGGTAACACAGACACCCACTTACACCAAGTAACACAGACATACACTGACACCAAGTAACAAAGACATACACTGATACCCAGTAACACAGACACACACTTACACCAAGTCACACAGACATACACTGATACCCAGTAACACAGACACACACTTACACCAAGTAACAAAGACATACACTGACACCAAGTCACAAAGACACACACTGACACCCAGGAACAAAGCCATACACTGACACCAAGTATTTTGACATACACTGACACCAAGTAACAATGACATACACTGATACCCAGTAACACAGCCACACACTTACACCAAGTAACAAAGACATACACTGATGCCAAGTCACAAAGACACACACTTACACCAAGTCACACAGACATACACTGATACCCAGTAAAACAGACACACACTTACACTAAGTAACACAGACATACAGTGACACCAAGTAACAAAGTCATACACTTATACGCAATAACACAGACACACACTTACACCAAGTAACAAAGACAGACACTGATACCCAGTAACACAGACACACACTTACACCAAGTAACAAAGACATACACTGACACCAAGTAACAAAGACATAAACTGACACCCAGTAACACAGACACACACTTACACCAAGTAACACAGACAAACACTGACACCAAGTAACAAAGACATACACTGATACCCAGTAACACAGGCACACACTGGGGCGGGGGGGGGGGTGCGGCGGAGGGGCACATTGGCGCAGTGGTTAGCAACGCAGCATCACAGCTCCAGGGACGCGGGTTCGATTCTGGGTACTGCCTGTGAGGAGTTTGCAAGTTCTCCCTGTGTCTGCTTGTGTTTCCTCCCACATGCCAAAGACTTGCAGGTTGATAGGTTAATTGGCCATCATAAATTGCCCCTAGTATAGGTAGGTGGTAGGGAAATATATAGGGACAGGTGGGGTTGTGATAGAAATACGGGATTAGTGTAGGATTAGCATAAATGGGTGGGTGATGGTCGGCACAGACTCGGTGGGCCGAAAGGCCTGTTAAAGTGCTGTATCTCTAAACTAAACTAAATACTGACACCTAGTGTCACAGACACACACTGACAGCCAGTAACACAAACAAACACACACTGACACCCACTAACACAGAGAACCACTGATACACAGTAACAAAGACATACATTGATACCAAGTCACAAAGGCATACACTGACACCCAGTAACACAGACACATACTGACACCAAGTAACAAAGACATACACTGACACCAAGTAACAAAGGCATGCACTTACACCAAGTAACAAAGGCACACACTTACACCAAGTAAAACAGACATACACTGACACCAAGTAACAAAGACAGACAATTACACCAAGTAACACAGACATACACTGACACCAAGTAACAAAGACATACAATTACACCAAGTAACAAAGACACACACTTACACCAAGTAACACAGACATACACTGACATCAAGTAACAAAGACATACACTGTTACCCAGTAACACAGACATACACTTACACCAAGTATCACAGACATACACTGACACCAAGTAACAAAGACATAAACTGACACCCAGTAACACAGACACACACGGACACCAAGTAACAAAGACACACTCTTACACCAAGTAACAAAGACATTCACTGATACCCAGTAACACAGACACACACTTACACCAAGTAACACAGACAAACATTGACACCAAGTAACAAGGACATACACTGATACCCAGTAACACAGACACACTCTTACACCCTGTAACACAGACACACACTTGCACCAAGTAACAAAGACATACACTGATACCCAGTAACACAGGCACACACTGGGGCGGGGGGGGGGGGGGGGGTGCGGCGGAGGGGCACATTGGCGCAGTGGTTAGCAACGCAGCATCACAGCTCCAGGGACGCGGGTTCGATTCTGGGTACTGCCTGTGAGGAGTTTGCAAGTTCTCCCTGTGTCTGCTTGTGTTTCCTCCCACATGCCAAAGACTTGCAGGTTGATAGGTTAATTGGCCATCATAAATTGCCCCTAGTATAGGTAGGTGGTAGGGAAATATATAGGGACAGGTGGGGTTGTGATAGAAATACGGGATTAGTGTAGGATTAGCATAAATGGGTGGGTGATGGTCGGCACAGACTCGGTGGGCCGAAAGGCCTGTTAAAGTGCTGTATCTCTAAACTAAACTAAATACTGACACCTAGTGTCACAGACACACACTGACAGCCAGTAACACAAACAAACACACACTGACACCCACTAACACAGAGAACCACTGATACACAGTAACAAAGACATACATTGATACCAAGTCACAAAGGCATACACTGACACCCAGTAACACAGACACATACTGACACCAAGTAACAAAGACATACACTGACACCAAGTAACAAAGGCATGCACTTACACCAAGTAACAAAGGCACACACTTACACCAAGTAAAACAGACATACACTGACACCAAGTAACAAAGACAGACAATTACACCAAGTAACACAGACATACACTGACACCAAGTAACAAAGACATACAATTACACCAAGTAACAAAGACACACACTTACACCAAGTAACACAGACATACACTGACATCAAGTAACAAAGACATACACTGTTACCCAGTAACACAGACATACACTTACACCAAGTATCACAGACATACACTGACACCAAGTAACAAAGACATAAACTGACACCCAGTAACACAGACACACACGGACACCAAGTAACAAAGACACACTCTTACACCAAGTAACAAAGACATACACTGATACCCAGTAACACAGACACACACTTACACCAAGTAACACAGACAAACATTGACACCAAGTAACAAGGACATACACTGATACCCAGTAACACAGACACACTCTTACACCCTGTAACACAGACACACACTTGCACCAAGTAACAAAGACATACACAGATACCCAGTAACACAGACACACACTTACACCAAGTAACACAGACATACACTGACACCAAGTAACAAAGACATACACTGATACCCAGTAACAAAGACACACACTTACACCAAGTAACAAAGACATACACTGACACCAAGTAACAAAGTAATACACCTACACCAAGTATTTTGACATACACTGACACAAAGTAACAAAGACATACACTGATACCCAGTAACACAGACACACACGTACACCAAGTCACAAAGACAGATACTGATACCCAGTTACACAGACACACACTTACACCATGTAACAAAGACATACACTGACACCAGGTAAAAAAGACATACACTGACACCCAGTATCACAGACACACACGGACACCAAGTAACAAAGTCACACACTTACACCAAGTAACACAGACACACACTGAAACCCAGTAACACAGATACACACTTACACCAAGTAACAAAGTCATACACTGACACCAAGTAACAAAGACATACACTGAAACCCAGTAACACAGACACACACTTACACCAAGTAACAAAGTCATCCACTGATACCCAGTTACACAGACACACTTTTCCACCATGTAACACAGACATACACTAACACCAAGTAACAGAGACATACACTGACACCAAGTAACAAAGACATACACTGAAACCCAGTAACACAGACACACACTTGCACCATGTAACACAGACATACGCTTACACCAAGTAACAAAGACACACACTTACACCAAGTAACAAAGACACACACTGATACCCAGTAACACAGACACACACTGACACCAAGTAACAAAGACATACACTTACACCCAGTAACACAGACACACACTGACACCAAGTAACAAAAACATACACTGACACCAAGTAACAAAGGCATGCACTTACACCAAGTAACAAAGGCACACACCTACACCAAGTAACACAGACATACACTGACAACCAAGTAACAAAGACAGACAATTACACCAAGTAACAAAGACATACACTTACACCAAGTATTTTGACATACACTGACAGCAAGTAATAAAGACATACACTGATACCCAGTAACACAGACACACACTTACACCAAGTAACAAAGACATACACTGACACCAACTAACAAAGGCATACACCTACACCAAGTATTTTTACATACACTGGCACCAAGTAACAAAGACATACACTGACACCAAGTCACAAAGACACACACTGACACCCAGTAACAAAGACATACACTGACACCAAGTCACAAAGACACACACTGACACCCAGTAACAAAGACATACACTGACACCAATTCAAAAAGACATACACTGATACCCAGTAACACAGACATACACTTACACCAAGTAACACAGACATACACTGACACCAAGTAACAAAGACATACACTGATACCCAGTAACACAGACACACAGTTACACCAAGTAACAAATACAGATACTGATACCCAGTAACACAGACACACACTTACACCATGTGACAAAGACATACACTGACACCAGGTAACAAAGACATACACTGACACCCAGTAACACAGACACACACGGACACCAAGTAACAAAGTTACACACTTACACCAAGTAACACAGACACACACTGACACCCAGTAACACAGGCACACACGGACACCAAGTAACAAAGTTACACACTTACACCAAGTAACACAGACATACACTGACACCAAGTAACAAAGACATACAGTGACAGCAACTAACAAAGACATACACTAACACCAAGTAACAAAGACATACACTGACACCAAGTAACAGAGACACACACTTACACCAAGTAACAAAGACATACACTGAAACCCAGTAACACAGACACACACTTACACCATGTAACAAAGACACACACTTACACCAAGTAACAAAGACACACACTTACACCAAGTAACACAGACATACACTGACACCAGGTAACAAAGACAGACAATTACACCAAGTAACACAGACATACACTGACACCCAGTAACACAGACACACACGGACACCTAGTAACAAAGACACACACTTACACCAAGTAACACAGATACACACTGACACCCAGGAACACAGACACACACTTACACCAAGTAACACAGACATACACTGACACCAGGTAACAAAGACATACACTGATACCAAGTAACACAGGCACACACTTACACCAAGTAACACAGACAGACACTGACACCAAGTAACAAAGACATACACTGACACCAAGTAACAAAGACACACACTTACACAAAGTAACAAAGACACACACTTACACCAAGTAACACAGACATACACTTACACCAAATAACAAAGACAA
This sequence comes from Heterodontus francisci, assembly GCF_036365525.1. Lineage (NCBI taxonomy): Eukaryota > Metazoa > Chordata > Chondrichthyes > Heterodontiformes > Heterodontidae > Heterodontus > Heterodontus francisci. Next base: position 5,787,768 of record NW_027140851.1, on the reverse strand, counting down.
ACACTGACACCAAGTAACAAAGACATACACTGATACCCAGTAACACAGACACACACTTACACCAAGTCACACAGACATACACTGATACCCAGTAACACAGACACACACTTACACCAAGTAACAAAGACATACACTGACACCAAGTCACAAAGACACACACTGACACCCAGGAACAAAGCCATACACTGACACCAAGTATTTTGACATACACTGACACCAAGTAACAATGACATACACTGATACCCAGTAACACAGCCACACACTTACACCAAGTAACAAAGACATACACTGATACCAAGTCACAAAGACACACACTTACACCAAGTCACACAGACATACACTGATACCCAGTAAAACAGACACACACTTACACTAAGTAACACAGACATACAGTGACACCAAGTAACAAAGTCATACACTTATACGCAATAACACAGACACACACTTACACCAAGTAACAAAGACAGACACTGATACCCAGTAACACAGACACACACTTACACCAAGTAACAAAGACATACACTGACACCAAGTAACAAAGACATAAACTGACACCCAGTAACACAGACACACACGGACACCAAGTAACAAAGACACACACTTAAACCAAGTAACAAAGACATACACCGATACCCAGTAACACAGACACACACTTACACCAAGTAACACAGACAAACACTGACACCAAGTAACAAAGACATACACTGATACCCAGTAACACAGGCACACACTGGGGCGGGGGGGGGGGGGGGTGCGGCGGAGGGGCACATTGGCGCAGTGGTTAGCAACGCAGCATCACAGCTCCAGGGACGCGGGTTCGATTCTGGGTACTGCCTGTGAGGAGTTTGCAAGTTCTCCCTGTGTCTGCTTGTGTTTCCTCCCACATGCCAAAGACTTGCAGGTTGATAGGTTAATTGGCCATCATAAATTGCCCCTAGTATAGGTAGGTGGTAGGGAAATATATAGGGACAGGTGGGGTTGTGATAGAAATACGGGATTAGTGTAGGATTAGCATAAATGGGTGGGTGATGGTCGGCACAGACTCGGTGGGCCGAAAGGCCTGTTAAAGTGCTGTATCTCTAAACTAAACTAAATACTGACACCTAGTGTCACAGACACACACTGACAGCCAGTAACACAAACAAACACACACTGACACCCACTAACACAGAGAACCACTGATACACAGTAACAAAGACATACATTGATACCAAGTCACAAAGGCATACACTGACACCCAGTAACACAGACACATACTGACACCAAGTAACAAAGACATACACTGACACCAAGTAACAAAGGCATGCACTTACACCAAGTAACAAAGGCACACACTTACACCAAGTAAAACAGACATACACTGACACCAAGTAACAAAGACAGACAATTACACCAAGTAACACAGACATACACTGACACCAAGTAACAAAGACATACAATTACACCAAGTAACAAAGACACACACTTACACCAAGTAACACAGACATACACTGACATCAAGTAACAAAGACATACACTGTTACCCAGTAACACAGACATACACTTACACCAAGTATCACAGACATACACTGACACCAAGTAACAAAGACATAAACTGACACCCAGTAACACAGACACACACGGACACCAAGTAACAAAGACACACTCTTACACCAAGTAACAAAGACATACACTGATACCCAGTAACACAGACACACACTTACATCAAGTAACACAGACAAACATTTACACCAAGTAACAAAGACATACACTGATACCCAGTAACACAGACACACTCTTACACCCTGTAACACAGACACACACTTGCACCAAGTAACAAAGACATACACAGATACCCAGTAACACAGACACACACTTACACCAAGTAACACAGACATACACTGACACCAAGTAACAAAGACATACACTGATACCCAGTAACAAAGACACACACTTACACCAAGTAACAAAGACATACACTGACACCAAGTAACAAAGGAATACACCTACACCAAGTATTGTGACATACACTGACACCAAGTAACAAAGACATACACTGATACCCAGTAACACAGACACACACGTACACCAAGTCACAAAGACAGATACTGATACCCAGTTACACAGACACACACTTACACCATGTAACAAAGACATACACTGACACCAGGTAACAAAGACATACACTGACACCCAGTATCACAGACACACACGGACACCAAGTAACAAAGTCACACACTTACACCAAGTAACACAGACACACACTGAAACCCAGTAACACAGATACACACTTACACCAAGTAACAAAGTCATACACTGACACCAAGTAACAAAGACATACACTGAAACCCAGTAACACAGACACACACTTACACCAAGTAACAAAGTCATCCACTGATACCCAGTTACACAGACACACTTTTCCACCATGTAACACAGACATACACTAACACCAAGTAACAGAGACATACACTGACACCAAGTAACAAAGACATACACTGAAACCCAGTAACACAGACACACACTTGCACCATGTAACACAGACATACGCTTACACCAAGTAACAAATACAGATACTGATACCCAGTAACACAGACACACACTTACACCATGTGACAAAGACATACACTGACACCAGGTAACAAAGACATACACTGACACCCAGTAACACAGACACACACGGACACCAAGTAACAAAGTTACACACTTACACCAAGTAACACAGACACACACTGACACCCAGTAACACAGGCACACACTTACACCAAGTAACAAAGTCATACACTGACACCAAGTAACAAAGACATACACTGATACCCAGTAACACAGACACACAATTACACCATGTAACACAGACATACACTGACACCAAGTAACAAAGACATACAGTGACAGCAACTAACAAAGACATACACTAACACCAAGTAACAAAGACATACACTGACACCAAGTAACAGAGACACACACTTACACCAAGTAACAAAGACATACACTGAAACCCAGTAACACAGACACACACTTACACCATGTAACAAAGACACACACTTACACCAAGTAACAAAGACACACACTTACACCAAGTAACACAGACATACACTGACACCAGGTAACAAAGACAGACAATTACACCAAGTAACACAGACATACACTGACACCCAGTAACACAGACACACACGGACACCTAGTAACAAAGACACACACTTACACCAAGTAACACAGATACACACTGACACCCAGGAACACAGACACACACTTACACCAAGTAACACAGACATACACTGACACCAGGTAACAAAGACATACACTGATACCAAGTAACACAGGCACACACTTACACCAAGTAACACAGACAGACACTGACACCAAGTAACAAAGACATACACTGACACCAAGTAACAAAGACACACACTTACACAAAGTAACAAAGACACACACTTACACCAAGTAACACAGACATACACTTACACCAAATAACAAAGACAAACACTGACACCAAGTAACAATGACATACACTGATACCCAGTAACACATACACACACTGACACCAAGTAACAAAGACATACACTGATACCCAGTAACACAGACACACACTGACACCATGTAACAAAGACATACACTGACACCAAGTAACGAAGGCATACAATTACACCAAGTAACAAAGACACACACGTACACCAAGTAACACAGACAAACACTGACACCCAGTAAGAAAGACATACACTGACACCCAGTAACACAGACACACACTTACACCAAGTAACAAAGACATACACTGATACCCAGTAACACAGGCACACACTGGAGGGGGGGGGGGGGGATGAGGTGTTCACAGTGGCGCAGTGGTTAGCACCGCAGCCTCACAGCTACAGGGACCCGGGTTCGATTCTGGGTACTGCCTGTGCGGAGTTTGCAAGTTCTCCCTGTGTCTGCGTGAGTTTCCTCCGGGTGCTCCGGTTTCCTCCCACATGCCAAAGACTTGCAGGTTGATATGTTAATTGGCCATCAAAAATTGCCCCTAGTATAGGTAGGTGGTAGGGAAATATATAGGGACGGTGGGGATGTGATCGGAATACGAAATTAGTGTAGGATTAGCATAAATGGGTGGTTGATGGTCGGCACAGACTCGGTGGGCCGAAGGGCCTGTTTAAGTGCTGTATCTCTAAACTAAACTAAATACTGACAACTAGTGTCATAGACACACAGTGACAGCAAGTAACAAAAACAAACACACACTGACACCCAGTAACACAGAGAACCACTGACACCCAGTAACAAAGACATACACTGACACCAAGCAACAAAGACATACATTGATACCAAGTCACAAAGACATACATTGATACCCAGTAACACAGACACACACTGACACCAAGTAACAAAGACATACACTGACACCAAGTAACACAGACGGACACTGACACCCAGTAAGAAATACATACACTGGCACCAAGTAACAAAGACATACATTGATACCAAGTCACAAAGACATACACTGATACCCAGTAACACAGACACACACAGACACCAAGTAACAAAGACACACACTGACACCAAGTAACACAGACATACACTGACATCAAGTAACAAAGACAGACAATTACACCAAGTAACAAAGACATACACTTACACCAAGTATTTTGACATACACAGACAGCAAGTAACAAAGACATACACTGATACCCAGTAACACAGACACACACTTACAGCAAGTAACAAAGACATACACTGACACCAAGTCACAAAGACACACATTGACACCCAGTAACAAATACATACACTGACACCATGTAACAAAGACATACACTGACACCAAGTAACAAAGACATACACTGACACCAAGTAAAAAATACACAAACTGGCACCAAGTAACAAAGACATACACTGACACCAAGTAACAAAGACATACACTGACACCCAGTAACACAGACACACACTGACACCAAGTAACAAAGAGATACACTGACACCCAGTAACAAAGACATACACTGACACCCAGTAACACAGACACACACTTACACCAAGTAACAAAGACATACACTGACACTATCTAACAAAGACATACGCTGACACCAAGTAACAAAGACATACACTAACACCAAGTAAAAAAGACACACACTGACACCAAGTAACAAAGACATACACTGACACCAAGTAACAAAGACATACACTGACACCCAGTAACACAGACACACACTGAAACCAAGTAACAAAGACATACACTGACACCCAGTAACAAAGACACACACTGACACCAAGTAACAAAGAGATGCACTGACACCCAGTAACACAGACACAAACTTACACAAAGTAACAAAGACACACACTGACATCCAGTAACAAAGACACACTTACACCAAGTAACACAGACATACACTAACTCCCAGTAACACAGACACACACTTACACCAAGTAACAAAGACACACACTGACATCCAGTAACAAAGACATACACTGACACCAAGTGACAAGACATATACTGACACCCAGTAACACAGACACACACTTACACCAAGTAACAAAGACATACACTGACACCAAGTCACAAAGACACACACTGACACCCAGTAACAAATACATACACTGACACAATGGAACAAAGACATACACTGACACCAAGTAACAAAGACATACACTGACACCAAGTAAAAAAGACACAAACTGACACCAAGTAACAAAGACATACACTGACACCCAGTAACACAGACACACACTGACACCAAGTAACAAAGACATACACTGACACCCAGTAACAAAGACATACAATGACACCCAGTAACACAGACACACACTTACACCAAGTAACAAAGACATACACTGACACTATGTAACAAAGACATTCACTGACACCAAGTAACAAAGACATACACTAACACCAAGTAACAAAGACATACACTGACACCAAGTAACAAAGACATACACTGACACCCAGTAACACAGACACACACTGACACCAAGTAACAAAGACATACACTGACACCCAGTAACAAAGACACACACTGACACCAAGTAACAAAGAGATGCACTGACACCAATTAACAAAGGCATACAATGACACCCAGTAATAAAGACACACTTACACCAAGTAACACAGACATACACTGACACCCAGTAACACAGACACAAACTTACACAAAGTAACAAAGACACACACTGACATTAAGTAACAAAGACATACACTGACACCAAGTGACAAAGACATATACTGACAACCAGTAACACAGACACACACTTACACCAAGTTACAAAGACACACACTGACACCCAGTAACAAATACATACAATGACACCATGTAACAAAGACATACACTGACACCAAGTAACAAAGACATACACTGACACCAAGTAACAAAGACACAAACTGACACCAAGTAACAAAGACATACACTGACACCAAGTAACAAAGACATACACTGACACCCAGTAACACAGACACACACTGACACCAAGTAACAAAGACATACACTGACACCCAGTAACAAAGACATACACTGACACCCAGTAACACAGACACACACTTACACCAAGTAACAAAGACATACACTGAAACTATGTAACAAAGACATACGCTGACACCAAGTAACAAAGACATACACTAACACCAAGTAAAAAAGACACACACTGACACCAAGTAACAAAGACATACACTGACACCAAGTAACAAAGACATACACTGACACCCAGTAACACAGACACACACTGACACCAAGTAACAAAGACATACACTGACACCCAGTAACAAAGACTTACACTGACACCCAGTAACACAGACACACACTTGCACCAAGTAACAAAGACACACACTTACACCAAGTAACAAAGAGATGCACTGACACCAATAAACAAAGGCATACACTGACATCCAGTAACAAAGACACACTTACACCAAGTAACACAGACATACACTAACTCCCAGTAACACAGACACACACTTACACCAAGTAACAAAGACACACACTGACATCCAGTAACAAAGACATACACTGACACCAAGTGACAAGACATATACTGACACCCAGTAACACAGACACACACATACACCAAGTAACAAAGGCATACACTGACACCAAGTCACAAAGACACAAACTGACACCCAGTAACAAATACATACACTGACACAATGGAACAAAGACATACACTGACACCAAGTAACAGAGACATACACTGACACCAAGTAAAAAATACACAAACTGACACCAAGTAACAAAGACATACTCTGACACCCAGTAACACAGACACACACTGACACCAAGTAACAAAGACATACACTGACACCCAGTAACAAAGACATACACTGACACCCAGTAACACAGACACACACTTACACCAAGTAACAAAGACATACACTGACACTATGTAACAAAGACATACACTGACACCAAGAAACAAAGACATACACTAACACCAAGTAAAAAAGACACACACTGACACCAAGTAACAAAGACGTACACTGACACCAAGTAACAAAGACATACACTGACACCCAGTAACACAGACAAACACTGACACCAAGTATCAAAGACATACACTGACACCCAGTAACAAAGACATACACTGACACCCAGTAACACAGACACACACTTGCACCAAGTAACAAAGACACACACTGACACCAAGTAACAAAGAGATGCACTGACACCAATTAACAAAGGCATACACTGACACCCAGTAACAAAGACACACACTTACACCAAGTAACACTGACATACACTGACACCCAGTAACACAGACACACACTTACACCAAGTAACAAAGGCAAACACTGACATCCAGTAACACAGGCACACAGTTACACCAAGTAACAAAGACATACACTGACACCCAGTAACGCAGACACACACTGACACCAAGTAACCAAGACATGCACTGACACGCAGTAATAAAGACATACACTTACACCCAGTAACACAGACACACACTGACACCTAGTAACACAGACATACACTTACACCAATTAACAAAGACATACACTGACACCCAGTAACACAGATACACACTGACACCAAGTAACAATGACATACAGTGACACCCAGTAACAAAGACATACACAGACAGCCAGTAACACAGACACACACTTACACCAAGTAACACAGACACACACTGACACCCAGTAACACAGACACACACTTACACCAAGTAACAAAGACACACACTGACACCCAGTAACAAAGACATACACTGACACCAAGCAACAAAGACATACACTGACACCCAGTAACAAAGACACACACTTACACCAAGTAACACAGACACACACTGACACCCAGTAACACAGACACACACATACACCAAGTAACAAAGACACACACTGACACCCAGTAACAAAGACATACACTGACACCAAGCAACAAAGACATACATTGATACCAAGTCACAAAGACATACACTGATACCCAGTAACACAGACACACACTGACATCAAGTCACAAAGACATACACTGATACCCAGTAACACAGACACACACAGACACCAAGTAACAAAGACATACACTGACATCAAGTAACAAAGACACACACTTACACCAAGTAACAGAGACATACACTTACACCAAGTATTTTGACATACACTGACAGCAAGTAACAAAGACATACACTGATACCCAGTAACACAGACACACACTTACACCAAGTAACAAAGACATACACTGACACCAATTCTCAAAGACACACACAGACACCCAGTAACAAATACATACACTGACACCATGTAACAAAGACAAACACTGACACCAAGTAACGAAGACATACACTGACACCAAGTAAAAAAGACACAAACTGACACCAAGTAACAAAGACATACACTGACACCCAGTAGCAAAGACATACACTGACACCCAGTAACACAGACACACACTTACACCAAGTAACAAAGACATACACTGACACTATGTAACAAAGACATACGCTGAAACCAAGTAACAAAGACATACACTAACACCAAGTAAAAAAGACACACACTGACACCAAGTAACAAAGACATACACTGACACAAAGTAACAAAGACATACACTGACACCCAGTAACACAGACACACACTGACACCAAGTAACAAAGACATACACTGACACCCAGTAACAAAGACATACACTGACAACCAGTAACACAGACACACACTTGCACCAAGTAACAAAGACACACACTGACACCAAGTACCAAAGAGATGCACTGACACCAATTAACAAAGGCATACACTGACACTCAGTAACAATGACAAACACTTACACCAAGTAACACAGACTTACACTGACACCCAGTAACACAGACACACACTTACACCAAGTAACAAAGACACACACTGACATCCAGTAACAAAGACATACACTGACACCAAGTGACAAAGGCATATACTGACACCCAGTAACACAGACACACACTTACACCAAGTAACAAAGACATACACTGACACCAAGTCACAAAGACACACACTGACACCCAGTAACAAATGCATACACTGACACCATGTAACAAAGACATACACTGACACCACGTAACAAAGACATACACTGACACCAAGTAAAAAAGACACAAACTGACACCAAGCAACAAAGACATACACTGACACCAAGTAACAAAGACATAGATTGACACCCAGTAACACAGACACACACTGACACCAAGTAACAAAGACATACACTGACACCCAGTAACACAGACACACACATACACCAAGTAACAAAGACATACACTGACACTATGTAACAAAGACATACACTGACACCAAGTAACAAAGGCATGCACTAACACCAAGTAAAAAAGACACACACTGACACCAAGTAACAAAGACATACACTGACACCAAGTAACAAAGACACACACTGACACCCAGTAACACAGACACACACTGACACCAAGTAACAAAGACATACACTGACACCCAGTAACAAAGACATACACTGACACCCAGTAACACAGACACACACTTGCACCAAGTAACAAAGACACACACTTACACCAAGTAACAAAGAGATGCACTGACACCAATTAACAAAGGCATACACTGACACCAATTAACAAAGTCACACACTTACACCAAGTAACACAGACATACACTGACACCCAGTAACACAGACACATACTTACACCAAGTAACAAAGACACGCACTGACATCCAGTAACAAAGACATACATTGACACCAAGTGACAAAGACATATACTGACACCCAGTAACACAGGCACACACTTACACCAAGTAACAAAGACATACACTGACACCCAGTAACGCAGACACACACTGACACCAAGTAACAAAGACACGCACTGACACCCAGTAACAAAGACATACACTGACACCCAGTAACACAGACATACACTGACACCCAGTAACACAGACACACACTTACACCAAGTAACAAAGACATACACTGACACTATGTAACAAAGACATACGCTGAAACCATGTAACAAAGACATACACTAACACCAAGTAAAAAAGACACACACTGACACCAAGTAACAAAGACATACACTGACACAAAGTAACAAAGACATACACTGACACCCAGTAACACAGACACACACTGACACCAAGTAACAAAGACATACACTGACACCCAGTAACAAAGACATACACTGACAACCAGTAACACAGACACACACTTGCACAAAGTAACAAAGACACACACTGACACCAAGTAACAAAGAGATGCACTGACACCAATTAACAAAGGCATACAGTGACACTCAGTAACAATGACAAACACTTACACCAAGTAACACAGACTTAGACTGACAACCAGTAACACAGACACACACTTGCACAAAGTAACAAAGACACACACTGACACCAAGTAACAAAGAGATGCACTGACACCAATTAACAAAGGCATACAGTGACACTCAGTAACAATGACAAACACTTACACCAAGTAACACAGACTTAGACTGACACCCAGTAACACAGACACACACTTACACCAAGTAACAAAGACACACACTGACATCCAGTAACAAAGACATACACTGACACCAAGTGACAAAGGCATATACTGACACCCAGTAACACAGACACACACTTACACCAAGTAACAAAGACATACACTGACACCAAGTCACAAAGACACACACTGACACCCAGTAACAAATGCATACACTGACACCATGTAACAAAGCCATACACTGACACCACGTAACAAAGACATACACTGACACCAAGTAAAAAAGACACAAACTGACACCAAGCAACAAAGACATACACTGATACCAAGTAACAAAGACATAGACTGACACCCAGTAACACAGACACACAATGACACCAAGTAACAAAGACATACACTGACACCCAGTAACACAGACACACACATACACCAAGTAACAAAGACATACACTGACACTATGTAACAAAGACATACACTGACACCAAGTAACAAAGACATGCACTAACACCAAGTAAAAAAGACACACACTGACACCAAGTCACAAAGACATACACTGATACCCAGTAACACAGACACACACTGACATCAAGTCACAAAGACATACACTGATACCCAGTAACACAGACACACACAGACACCAAGTAACAAAGACATACACTGACATCAAGTAACAAAGACACACACTTACACCAAGTAACAGAGACATACACTTACACCAAGTATTTTGACATACACTGACAGCAAGTAACAAAGACATACACTGATACCCAGTAACACAGACACACACTTACACCAAGTAACAAAGACATACACTGACACCAATTCTCAAAGACACACACAGACACCCAGTAACAAATACATACACTGACACCATGTAACAAAGACATACACTGACACCAAGTAACGAAGACATACACTGACACCAAGTAAAAAAGACACAAACTGACACCAAGTAACAAAGACATACACTGACACCCAGTAGCAAAGACATACACTGACACCCAGTAACACAGACACACACTTACACCAAGTAACAAAGACATACACTGACACTATGTAACAAAGACATACGCTGAAACCAAGTAACAAAGACATACACTAACACCAAGTAAAAAAGACACACACTGACACCAAGTAACAAAGACATACACTGACACAAAGTAACAAAGACATACACTGACACCCAGTAACACAGACACACACTGACACCAAGTAACAAAGACATACACTGACACCCAGTAACAAAGACATACACTGACAACCAGTAACACAGACACACACTTGCACCAAGTAACAAAGACACACACTGACACCAAGTACCAAAGAGATGCACTGACACCAATTAACAAAGGCATACACTGACACTCAGTAACAATGACAAACACTTACACCAAGTAACACAGACTTACACTGACACCCAGTAACACAGACACACACTTACACCAAGTATCAAAGACACACACTGACATCCAGTAACAAAGACATACACTGACACCAAGTGACAAAGGCATATACTGACACCCAGTAACACAGACACACACTTACACCAAGTAACAAAGACACACACTGACACCCAGTAACAAAGACATACACTGACACCAAGCAACAAAGACATACACTGACACCCAGTAACAAAGACACACACTTACACCAAGTAACACAGACACACACTGACACCCAGTAACACAGACACACACATACACCAAGTAACAAAGACACACACTGACACCCAGTAACAAAGACATACACTGACACCAAGCAACAAAGACATACATTGATACCAAGTCACAAAGACATACACTGATACCCAGTAACACAGACACACACTGACATCAAGTCACAAAGACATACACTGATACCCAGTAACACAGACACACACAGACACCAAGTAACAAAGACATACACTGACATCAAGTAACAAAGACACACACTTACACCAAGTAACAGAGACATACACTTACACCAAGTATTTTGACATACACTGACAGCAAGTAACAAAGACATACACTGATACCCAGTAACACAGACACACACTTACACCAAGTAACAAAGACATACACTGACACCAATTCTCAAAGACACACACAGACACCCAGTAACAAATACATACACTGACACCATGTAACAAAGACAAACACTGACACCAAGTAACGAAGACATACACTGACACCAAGTAAAAAAGACACAAACTGACACCAAGTAACAAAGACATACACTGACACCCAGTAGCAAAGACATACACTGACACCCAGTAACACAGACACACACTTACACCAAGTAACAAAGACATACACTGACACTATGTAACAAAGACATACGCTGAAACCAAGTAACAAAGACATACACTAACACCAAGTAAAAAAGACACACACTGACACCAAGTAACAAAGACATACACTGACACAAAGTAACAAAGACATACACTGACACCCAGTAACACAGACACACACTGACACCAAGTAACAAAGACATACACTGACACCCAGTAACAAAGACATACACTGACAACCAGTAACACAGACACACACTTGCACCAAGTAACAAAGACACACACTGACACCAAGTACCAAAGAGATGCACTGACACCAATTAACAAAGGCATACACTGACACTCAGTAACAATGACAAACACTTACACCAAGTAACACAGACTTACACTGACACCCAGTAACACAGACACACACTTACACCAAGTAACAAAGACACACACTGACATCCAGTAACAAAGACATACACTGACACCAAGTGACAAAGGCATATACTGACACCCAGTAACACAGACACACACTTACACCAAGTAACAAAGACATACACTGACACCAAGTCACAAAGACACACACTGACACCCAGTAACAAATGCATACACTGACACCATGTAACAAAGACATACACTGACACCACGTAACAAAGACATACACTGACACCAAGTAAAAAAGACACAAACTGACACCAAGCAACAAAGACATACACTGACACCAAGTAACAAAGACATAGATTGACACCCAGTAACACAGACACACACTGACACCAAGTAACAAAGACATACACTGACACCCAGTAACACAGACACACACATACACCAAGTAACAAAGACATACACTGACACTATGTAACAAAGACATACACTGACACCAAGTAACAAAGGCATGCACTAACACCAAGTAAAAAAGACACACACTGACACCAAGTAACAAAGACATACACTGACACCAAGTAACAAAGACACACACTGACACCCAGTAACACAGACACACACTGACACCAAGTAACAAAGACATACACTGACACCCAGTAACAAAGACATACACTGACACCCAGTAACACAGACACACACTTGCACCAAGTAACAAAGACACACACTTACACCAAGTAACAAAGAGATGCACTGACACCAATTAACAAAGGCATACACTGACACCAATTAACAAAGTCACACACTTACACCAAGTAACACAGACATACACTGACACCCAGTAACACAGACACATACTTACACCAAGTAACAAAGACACGCACTGACATCCAGTAACAAAGACATACATTGACACCAAGTGACAAAGACATATACTGACACCCAGTAACACAGGCACACACTTACACCAAGTAACAAAGACATACACTGACACCCAGTAACGCAGACACACACTGACACCAAGTAACAAAGACACGCACTGACACCCAGTAACAAAGACATACACTGACACCCAGTAACACAGACATACACTGACACCCAGTAACACAGACACACACTTACACCAAGTAACAAAGACATACACTGACACTATGTAACAAAGACATACGCTGAAACCAAGTAACAAAGACATACACTAACACCAAGTAAAAAAGACACACACTGACACCAAGTAACAAAGACATACACTGACACAAAGTAACAAAGACATACACTGACACCCAGTAACACAGACACACACTGACACCAAGTAACAAAGACATACACTGACACCCAGTAACAAAGACATACACTGACAACCAGTAACACAGACACACACTTGCACAAAGTAACAAAGACACACACTGACACCAAGTAACAAAGAGATGCACTGACACCAATTAACAAAGGCATACAGTGACACTCAGTAACAATGACAAACACTTACACCAAGTAACACAGACTTAGACTGACAACCAGTAACACAGACACACACTTGCACAAAGTAACAAAGACACACACTGACACCAAGTAACAAAGAGATGCACTGACACCAATTAACAAAGGCATACAGTGACACTCAGTAACAATGACAAACACTTACACCAAGTAACACAGACTTAGACTGACACCCAGTAACACAGACACACACTTACACCAAGTAACAAAGACACACACTGACATCCAGTAACAAAGACATACACTGACACCAAGTGACAAAGGCATATACTGACACCCAGTAACACAGACACACACTTACACCAAGTAACAAAGACATACACTGACACCAAGTCACAAAGACACACACTGACACCCAGTAACAAATGCATACACTGACACCATGTAACAAAGCCATACACTGACACCACGTAACAAAGACATACACTGACACCAAGTAAAAAAGACACAAACTGACACCAAGCAACAAAGACATACACTGATACCAAGTAACAAAGACATAGACTGACACCCAGTAACACAGACACACAATGACACCAAGTAACAAAGACATACACTGACACCCAGTAACACAGACACACACATACACCAAGTAACAAAGACATACACTGACACTATGTAACAAAGACATACACTGACACCAAGTAACAAAGACATGCACTAACACCAAGTAAAAAAGACACACACTGACACCAAGTCACAAAGACATACACTGATACCCAGTAACACAGACACACACTGACATCAAGTCACAAAGACATACACTGATACCCAGTAACACAGACACACACAGACACCAAGTAACAAAGACATACACTGACATCAAGTAACAAAGACACACACTTACACCAAGTAACAGAGACATACACTTACACCAAGTATTTTGACATACACTGACAGCAAGTAACAAAGACATACACTGATACCCAGTAACACAGACACACACTTACACCAAGTAACAAAGACATACACTGACACCAATTCTCAAAGACACACACAGACACCCAGTAACAAATACATACACTGACACCATGTAACAAAGACATACACTGACACCAAGTAACGAAGACATACACTGACACCAAGTAAAAAAGACACAAACTGACACCAAGTAACAAAGACATACACTGACACCCAGTAGCAAAGACATACACTGACACCCAGTAACACAGACACACACTTACACCAAGTAACAAAGACATACACTGACACTATGTAACAAAGACATACGCTGAAACCAAGTAACAAAGACATACACTAACACCAAGTAAAAAAGACACACACTGACACCAAGTAACAAAGACATACACTGACACAAAGTAACAAAGACATACACTGACACCCAGTAACACAGACACACACTGACACCAAGTAACAAAGACATACACTGACACCCAGTAACAAAGACATACACTGACAACCAGTAACACAGACACACACTTGCACCAAGTAACAAAGACACACACTGACACCAAGTACCAAAGAGATGCACTGACACCAATTAACAAAGGCATACACTGACACTCAGTAACAATGACAAACACTTACACCAAGTAACACAGACTTACACTGACACCCAGTAACACAGACACACACTTACACCAAGTAACAAAGACACACACTGACATCCAGTAACAAAGACATACACTGACACCAAGTGACAAAGGCATATACTGACACCCAGTAACACAGACACACACTTACACCAAGTAACAAAGACATACACTGACACCAAGTCACAAAGACACACACTGACACCCAGTAACAAATGCATACACTGACACCATGTAACAAAGTCATACACTGACACCACGTAACAAAGACATACACTGACACCAAGTAAAAAAGACACAAACTGACACCAAGCAACAAAGACATACACTGACACCAAGTAACAAAGACATAGACTGACACCCAGTAACACAGACACACACTGACACCAAGTAACAAAGACATACACTGACACCCAGTAACACAGACACACACATACACCAAGTAACAGAGACATACACTGACACTATGTAACAAAGACATACACAGACACCAAGTAACAAAGGCATGCACTAACACCAAGTAAAAAAGACACACACTGACACCAAGTAACAAAGACATACACTGACACCAAGTAACAAAGACACACACTGACACCCAGTAACACAGACACACACTGACACCAAGTAACAAAGACATACACTGACACCCAGTAACAAAGACATACACTGACACCCAGTAACACAGACACACACTTGCACCAAGTAACAAAGACACACACTGACACCAAGTAACAAAGAGATGCACTGACACCAATTAACAAACGCATACACTGACACCAATTAACAAAGTCACACACTTACACCAAGTAACACAGACATACACTGACACCCAGTAACACAGACACATACTTACACCAAGTAACAAAGACACGCACTGACATCCAGTAACAAAGACATACACTGACACCAAGTGACAAAGACATATACTGACACCCAGTAACACAGGCACACACTTACACCAAGTAACAAAGACATACACTGACACCCAGTAACGCAGACACACACTGACACCAAGTAACAAAGACACGCACTGACACCCAGTAACAAAGACATACACTGACACCCAGTAACACAGACATACACTGACACCCAGTAACACAGACACACACTTACACCAAGTAACAAAGACATACACTGACACTATGTAACAAAGACATAAGCTGAAACTAAGTAACAAAGACATACACTAACACCAAGTAAAAAAGACACACACTGACACCAAGTAACAAAGACATACACTGACACAAAGTAACAAAGACATACACTGACACCCAGTAACACAGACACACGCTGACACCAAGTAACAAAGACATACACTGACACCCAGTAACAAAGACATACACTGACAACCAGTAACACAGACACACACTTGCACAAAGTAACAAAGACACACACTGACACCAAGTAACAAAGAGATGCACTGACACCAATTAACAAAGGCATACAGTGACACTCAGTAACAATGACAAACACTTACACCAAGTAACACAGACTTAGACTGACACCCAGTAACACAGACACACACTTACACCAAGTAACAAAGACACACACTGACATCCAGTAACAAAGACATACACTGACACCAAGTGACAAAGGCATATACTGACACCCAGTAACACAGACACACACTTACACCAAGTAACAAAGACATACACTGACACCAAGTCACAAAGACACACACTGACACCCAGTAACAAATGCATACACTGACACCATGTAACAAAGCCATACACTGACACCACGTAACAAAGACATACACTGACACCAAGTAAAAAAGACACAAACTGACACCAAGCAACAAAGACATACACTGACACCAAGTAACAAAGACATAGACTGACACCCAGTAACACAGACACACAATGACACCAAGTAACAAAGACATACACTGACACCCAGTAACACAGACACACACATACACCAAGTAACAAAGACATACACTGACACTATGTAACAAAGACATACACTGACACCAAGTAACAAAGACATGCACTAACACCAAGTAAAAAAGACACACACTGACACCAAGTAACAAAGACATACACTGACACCAAGTAACAAAGACACACACTGACACCCAGTAACACAGACACACACTGACACCAAGTAACAAAGACATACACTGACACCCAGTAACAAAGACATACACTGACACCCAGTAACACAGACACACACTTGCACCAAGTAACAAAGACACACACTGACACCAAGTAACAAAGAGATGCACTGACACCAATTAACAAAGGCATACACTGACACCAATTAACAAAGTCACACACTTACACCAAGTAACACAGACATACACTGACACCCAGTAACACAGACACATACTTACACCAAGTAACAAAGACACGCACTGACATCCAGTAACAAAGACATACACTGACACCAAGTGACAAATACATATACTGACACCCAGTAACACAGGCACACACTTACACCAAGTAACAAAGACATACACTGACACCCAGTAACGCAGACACACACTGACACCAAGTAACAAAGACACACACTGACACCAAGTAACAAAGACATACACTTACACCCAGTAACACATACACACACTGACACCTAGTAACACAGACATACACTGACACCCAGTAACACAGATACACACTGACACCAAGTAACAAAGACATACAGTGACACCCATTAACAAAGACATACACTGACAGCCAGAAACATAGACGCACACTTACACCAAGTAACAAAGACAAACACTGACACTCAGTAACAAAGACATACACTGACACCAAGTAACAAAGACATACACTGACACCAAGTAACAAAGACACACACTTACACCAAGTAACACAGACACACACTGACACCCAGTAACTCAGACACACATATACACCAAGTAACAAAGACACACACTGACACCCAGTAACAAAGAAATACACTGACACCAATTAACAAAGACATACACTGACACCCAGTAACAAATAAAATCACTTACACCCAGTAACACAGACACACACTGACACCAAGTAACAAAGTCACGCACTGACACCCAGTAACAAAGACATACACTTACACCCAGTAACAGAGACATACACTGACACCTTGTAACAAAGACATACATTGACACCAAGTAATAAAGACATAAACTGACACCAAGTAAAAAAGACACACACTGACACCAAGTAACAAAGACATACACTGACACCCAGTAACACAGACACACACTGACACCAATTAACAAAGACACACACTGACACCCAGTAACAAAGACATACACTGACACCAAGTAACAAAGACATACACTGACACCCAGTAACATAGATACACACTGACACCAAGTAACAAAGACATACAGTGACACCCAGTAACAAAGACATACACTGACAGCCAGAAACACAGACACAAACTTGCACCAAGTAACAAAGACAAACACTGACACCCAGTAACAAAGACATACACTGACACCAAGTAACAAAGACATACACTGACACCCAGTAACAAAGACATACACTTACACCAAGTAACAAAGACACACACTGACACCCAGTAACAAAGACATACACTGACACCAATTACCAAAGACATGCGCTGACACCCAGTAACAAAGACAATCACTTACACCCAGTAACACAGACATACGCTGACACCAAGTAACAAAGACACGCACTGACACCAAGTAACAAAGACACACACTGACACCCAGTAACACAGACACACACTGACACCAAGTAACAAAGACACGCACTGACACCCAGTAACAAAGACATACACTTACACCCAGTAACAGAGACATACACTGACACCTTGTAACAAAGACATACATTGACACCAAGTAATAAAGATATACACTGCCACCAAGTAAAAAAGACACACACTGACACCAAGTAACAAAGACATACACTGACACCAAGTAACAAAGACATACAATGGCACCCAGTAACACAGACACACACTGACACCAAGTAACAAAGACATACACTGTCACCAAGTAACAAAGACATACACTGACACCCAGTAACACAGACACATACTGACATCAAGTAACAAAGACATACACTGACACCCAGTAACAAAGACATACACTAACACCCAGTAACACAGACACACACTTACACCAAGTAACAAAGACACACACTGACACCAAGTAACAAAGACATGCACTGACACCAAGTAACAAAGGCATACACTGACACCCAGTAACAAAGACACACACTTACACCAAGTAACACAGACATACACTGACACCCAGAAACACGGACACACAGTTACACCAAGTAACAAAGACACACACTGACATCCAGTAACAAAGACATACACTGACACCAAGTGACAAAGACATACACTGACACCCAGTAACACAGGCACACACTTACACCAAGTAACAAAGACATACACTGACACCAAGTAACAAAGACATACACATACACCCTTTAACAAAGACACACACTGACACCCAGTAACACAGACACACACTGCCACCCCGTAACACAGACAGACAATGCCACCCAGTAACACAGACACACACTTACACCTAGTAACACAGACAGACACTGACACCCAGTAACACAGACACCGACTTACACCAAGCAACAAAGACATACACTGACACTCAGTAACAAAGACATACTCTGACACCCAGTAACACAGACACACACTTACACCAGGTAACAAAGTCACACACTGTCACCCAGTAACAGAGACACACACTGACACCAAGGGTCAAAGACATACACTGACACCCAGTAACACAGACACACACTGATAACAAGTAACAAAGACACGCACTGACACCCAGTAACAAAGACATACACTTACACCTAGTAACAGAGACATACACTGACTCCCAGTAACACAGATACACACTTACACCAAGTAACAAAGACATACACTGACAGCCAGAAACACAGACACACACTTACACCAAGTAACAAAGACAAACACTGACACCAATTACCAAAGACACACACACACCCAGTAACAAAGACAGACACTGACACCCAGTAACAAAGACATACACTTACACCTAGTAACAGAGACATACACTGACACCCAGCATCACAGACACACTCTGACACCCAGTAACACAGACACACATATGCACCAAGTAACAAAGACGCACACTGACACCCAGCATCAAAGACATACACTGACACCCAGTAACACAGGCATACACTTACAACAAGTAACAAAGACATACACTGACTCCCAGTAACACAGATACACACTTACACCAAGTAACAAAGACATACACTGACAGCCAGAAACACAGACACACACTTACACCAAGTAACAAAGACAAACACTGACACCAATTACCAAAGACACACACACACCCAGTAACAAAGACAGACACTGACACCCAGTAACAAAGACATACACTTACACCTAGTAACAGAGACATACACTGACACCCAGCATCACAGACATACACTGACACCCAGTAACACAGGCATACACTGACACCAAGTAACAAAGACACACACTGACACCCAGTAACACAGACACACACTGACACCAATTAACAAAGACACACACTGACATCCAGTAACAAAGACATACACTGACACCAAGTAACAAAGACATACACTGACACCCAGTAACACAGACACAAACTGACACCAAGTAACAAAGACATACAGTGACACCCAGTAACAAAGACATACACTGACAGCCAGAAACACAGACACACACTTACACCAAGTAACAAAGACAAACACTGACACCCAGTAACAAAGACATACACTGACACCAAGTAACAAAGACATACACTGACACCCAGTAACAAAGACACACACTTACACAAAGTAACACAGACACACTCTGACACCCAGTAACACAGACACACATATGCACCAAGTAACAAAGACGCACACTGACACCCAGTAACAAAGACATACACTGACACCAATTAACAAAGACATACACTGACACCCAGGAACAAAGACACTCACTTACACCCAGTAACACAGACATACCCTGACACCAAGTAACAAAGACACACACTGACACCAAGTAACAAAGACACACACTGACACCCAGTAACACAGACACACACTGACACCAAGTAACAAAGTCACGCACTGACACCAAGTAACAAAGACATACACTTACACCCAGTAACAGAGACATACACTGACACCTTGTAACAAAGACATACACTGACACCAAGTAATAAAGACATACACTGACACCAAGTAAATAAGACACACACTGACACCAAGTAACAAAGACATACACTGACACCCAGTAACACAGACACACACTTACACCAAAAAACAAAGACATACACTGCCACCCCGTAACACAGACAGACAATGCCACCCAGTAACACAGACACACACTTACACCTAGTAACACAGACAGACACTGACACCCAGTAACACAGACACCGACTTACACCAAGCAACAAAGACATACACTGACACTCAGTAACAAAGACATACTCTGACACCCAGTAACACAGACACACACTTACACCAGGTAACAAAGACACACACTGTCACCCAGTAACAGAGACACACACTGAAACCAAGTAACAAAGACATACACTGACACCCAGTAACACAGACACACACTTACACCAAAAAACAAAGACATACACTGCCACCCCGTAACACAGACAGACAATGCCACCCAGTAACACAGACACACACTTACACCTAGTAACACAGACAGACACTGACACCCAGTAACACAGACACCGACTTACACCAAGCAACAAAGACATACACTGACACTCAGTAACAAAGACATACTCTGACACCCAGTAACACAGACACACACTTACACCAGGTAACAAAGACACACACTGTCACCCAGTAACAGAGAGACACACTGACACCAAGGGTCAAAGACATACACTGACACCCAGTAACACAGACACACACTGATAACAAGTAACAAAGACACGCACTGACACCCAGTAACAAAGACATACACTTACACCTAGTAACAGAGACATACACTGACAGCCAGTAACACAGGCATACACTTACAACAAGTAACAAAGACATACACTGACTCCCAGTAACACAGATACACACTTACACCAAGTAACAAAGACATACACTGACAGCCAGAAACACAGACACACACTTACACCAAGTAACAAAGACAAACACTGACACCAATTACCAAAGACACACACACACCCAGTAACAAAGACAGACACTGACACCAAGCAACAAAGACATACACTGACACTCAGTAACAAAGACATACTCTGACACCCAGTAACACAGACACACACTTACACCAGGTAACAAAGACACACACTGTCACCCAGTAACAGAGACACACACTGACACCAAGGGTCAAAGACATACACTGACACCCAGTAACACAGACACACACTGATAACAAGTAACAAAGACACGCACTGACACCCAGTAACAAAGACATACACTTACACCTAGTAACAGAGACATACACTGACACCCAGCATCACAGACATACACTGACACCCAGTAACACAGGCATACACTTACAACAAGTAACAAAGACATACACTGACTCCCAGTAACACAGATACACACTTACACCAAGTAACAAAGACATACACTGACAGCCAGAAACACAGACACACACTTACACCAAGTAACAAAGACAAACACTGACACCAATTACCAAAGACACACACACACCCAGTAACAAAGACAGACACTGACACCAATTAACAAAGACACACACTGACACCCAGTAACACAGACACACACTGACACCAATTAACAAAGACACACACTGACACCCAGTAACAAAGACATACACTGACACCAAGTAACAAAGACATACACTGACACCCAGTAACATAGAAACAAACTGACACCAAGTAACAAAGACATACAGTGACACCCAGTAACAAAGACATACACTGACAGCCAGAAACACAGACACACACTTACACCAAGTAACAAAGACAAACACTGACACCCAGTAACAAAGACATACACTGACACCAAGTAACAAAGACATACACTGACACCCAGTAACAAAGACACACACTTACACCAAGTAACACAGACACACTCTGACACCCAGTAACACAGACACACATATGCACCAAGTAACAAAGACGCACACTGACACCCAGTAACAAAGACATACACTGACACCAATTAACAAAGACATACACTGACACCCAGGAACAAAGACACTCACTTACACCCAGTAACACAGAAATACCCTGACACCAAGTAACAAAGACACACACTGACACCAAGTAACAAAGACACACACTGACACCCAGTAACACAGACACACACTGACACCAAGTAACAAAGTCACGCACTGACACCCTGTAACAAAGACATACACTTACACCCAGAAACAGAGACATACACTGACACCTTGTAACAAAGACATACACTGACACCAAGTAATAAAGACATACACTGACACCAAGTAAATAAGACACACACTGACACCAAGTAACAAAGACATACACTGACACCCAGTAACACAGACACACACTTACACCAAAAAACAAAGACATACACTGCCACCCCGTAACACAGACAGACAATGCCACCCAGTAACACAGACACACACTTACACCTAGTAACACAGACAGACACTGACACCCAGTAACACAGACACCGACTTACACCAAGCAACAAAGACATACACTGACACTCAGTAACAAAGACATACTCTGACACCCAGTAACACAGACACATACTTACACCAGGTAACAAAGACACACACTGTCACCCAGTAACAGAGACACACACTGACACCAAGGGTCAAAGACATACACTGACACCCAGTAACACAGACACACACTGATAACAAGTAACAAAGACACGCACTGACACCCAGTAACAAAGACATACACTTACACCTAGTAACAGAGACATACACTGACACCCAGTAACACAGGCATACACTTACAACAAGTAACAAAGACATACACTGACTCCCAGTAACACAGATACACACTTACACCAAGTAACAAAGACATACACTGACAGCCAGAAACACAGACACACACTTACACCAAGTAACAAAGACAAACAGTGACACCAATTACCAAAGACACACACACACCCAGGAACAAAGACAGACACTGACACCAAGTAACAAAGACACACACTGACACCCAGTAACACAGACACACACTGACACCAATTAACAAAGGCACACACTGACACCCAGTAACAAAGACATACACTGACACCAAGTAACAAAGACATACACTGACACCCAGTAACACAGAAACAAACTGACACCAAGTAACAAAGACATACAGTGACACCCAGTAACAAAGACATACACTGACAGCCAGAAACACAGACACACACTTACACCAAGTAACAAAGACAAACACTGACACCCAGTAACAAAGACATACACTGACACCAAGTAACAAAGACATACACTGACACCCAGTAACAAAGACACACACTTACACCAAGTAACACAGACACACTCTGACACCCAGTAACACAGACACACATATGCACCAAGTAACAAAGACGCACACTGACACCCAGTAACACAGACATACCCTGACACCAAGTAACAAAGACACACACTGACACCAAGTAACAAAGACACACACTGACACCCAGTAACACAGACACACACTGACACCAAGTAACAAAGTCACGCACTGACACCCTGTAACAAAGACATACACTTACACCCAGTAACAGAGACATACACTGACACCTTGTAACAAAGACATACACTGACACCAAGTAATAAAGACATACACTGACACCAAGAAAATAAGGCACACACTGACACCAAGTAACAAAGACATACACTGACACCAAGTGACAAAGACACACACTGACACCAAGTAACAAAGACATACACTGACACCCAGTAACACAGACACACACTGACACCAATTAACAAAGACACACACTGACCCAGTAACAAAGACATACACTGACACCAAGTAACAAAGACATACACTGACACCCAGTAACACAGAAACAAACTGACACCAAGCAACAAAGACATACAGTGACACCCAGTAACAAAGACATACACTGACAGCCAGAAACACAGACACACACTTACACCAACTAACAAAGACAAACACTGACACCCAGTAACAAAGACATACACTGACACCCAGTAACAAAGACACACACTTACACCAAGTAACACAGACACACACTGACACCCAGTAACAAAGACACACATATACACCAAGTAACAAAGACGCACACTGACACCCAGTAACAAATACATACACTGACACCAATTAACAAAGACATACACTGACACCCAGGAACAAAGACAATCACTTACACCCAGTAACACAGACATACCCTGACACCAAGTAACAAAGACACACACTGACACCAAGTAACAAAGACACACACTGACACCCAGTAACACAGACACACACTGACACCAAGTAACAAAGTCACGCACTGACACCCTGTAACAAAGACAAACACTTACACCCAGTAACAGAGACATACACTGACACCTTGTAACAAAGACATACACTGACACCAAGTAATAAAGACATACACTGACACCAAGTAAATAAGACACACACTGACACCAAGTAACAAAGACATACACTGACACCCAGGAACACAGACACACACTTACACCAAGTAACAAAGACAAACACTGACACCAATTACCAAAGACACACACACACCCAGTAACAAAGACAGACACTGACACCAAGTAACAAAGACACACACTGACACCCAGTAACAAAGACATACACTGACACCCAGTAACACAGACACACACTGACACCAATTAACAAAGACACACACTGACACCCAGTAACAAAGACATACACTGACACAAAGTAACAAAGACATACACTGACACCCAGTAACACAGAAACAAACTGACACCAAGTAACAAAGACATACAGTGACACCCAGTAACAAAGACATACACTGACAGCCAGAAACACAGACACACACTTACACCAAGTAACAAAGACAAACACTGACATCCAGTAACAAAGACATACACTGACACCAAGTAACAAAGACATACACTGACACCCAGTAACAAAGACACACACTTACACCAAGTAACACAGACTTACACTGACACCCAGTAACACAGACACACACTTACACCAAGTAACAAAGACACACACTGACATGCAGTAACAAAGACATACACTGACACCAAGTGACAATGGCATATACTGACACCCAGTAACACAGACACACATATACACCAAGTAACAAAGACGCACACTTACACCCAGTAACAAAGACATACACTGACACCAATTAACAAAGACATACACTGACACCCAGGAACAAAGACACTCACTTACACACAGTAACACAGACATACCCTGACACCAAGTAACAAAGACACACACTGACACCAAGTAACAAAGACCCACACTGACACCCAGTAACACAGACACACACTGACACCAAGTAACAAAGTCACGCACTGACACCCTGTAACAAAGACATACACTTACACCCAGTAACAGAGACATACACGGACACCTTGTAACAAAGACATACACTGACACCAAGTAATAAAGACATACACTGACACCAAGTAAATAAGACACACACTGACACCAAGTAACAAAGACATACACTGACACCAAGTGACAAAGACACACACTGACACCAAGTAACAAAGACATACACTGACACCCAGTAACACAGACACACACTGACACCAATTAACAAAGACACACACTGACACCCAGTAACAAAGACATACACTGACACCAAGTAACAAAGACATACACTGACACCCAGTAACACAGAAACAAACTGACACCAAGTAACAAAGACATACAGTGACACCCAGTAACAAAGACATACACTGACAGCCATAAACACAGACACACACTTACACCAAGTAACAAAGACAAACACTGACACCCAGTAACAAAGACATACACTGACACCAAGTAACAAAGACATACACTGACACCCAGTAACAAAGACACACACTTACACCAAGTAACACAGACACACACTGACACCCAGTAACACAGACACACATATACACCAAGTAACAAAGACGCACACTGACACCCAGTAACAAAGACATACACTGACACCAATTAACAAAGACATACACTGACACCCAGGAACAAAGACAATCACTTACACCCAGTAACACAGACATACCCTGACACCAAGTAACAAAGACACACACTGACACCAAGTAACAAAGACACACACTGACACCCAGTAACACAGACACACACTGACACCAAGTAACAAAGTCACGCACTGACACCCTGTAACAAAGAC
This sequence comes from Heterodontus francisci, assembly GCF_036365525.1. NCBI lineage: Eukaryota > Metazoa > Chordata > Chondrichthyes > Heterodontiformes > Heterodontidae > Heterodontus > Heterodontus francisci. Next base: position 5,759,045 of record NW_027140851.1, on the reverse strand, counting down.
ATACACTTACACCCAGTAACAGAGACATACACTGACACCTTGTAACAAAGACATACACTGACACCAAGTAATAAAGACATACACTGACACCAAGTAAATAAGACACACACTGACACCAAGTAACAAAGACATACACTGACACCCAGTTACACAGACACACACTTACACCAAGAAACTAAGACACACACACACCCAGTAACAAAGACAGACACTGACACCAAGTAACAAAGACACACACTGACACCAAGTAACAAAGACACACACTGACACCCAGTAACACAGACACACACTGACACCAATTAACAAAGACACACACTGACACCCAGTAACAAAGACATACACTGACACCAAGTAACAAAGACATACACTGACACCCAGTAACACAGAAACAAACTGACACCAAGTAACAAAGACATACAGTGACACCCAGTAACAAAGACATACACTGACAGCCAGAAACACAGACACACACTTACACCAAGTAACAAAGACGCACACTGACACCCAGTAACAAAGACATACACTGACACCAAGTAACAATGACATACACTGACACCCAGGAACAAAGACAATCACTTACACCCAGTAACACAGACATACCCTGACACCAAGTAACAAAGACACACACTGACACCAAGTAACAAAGACACACACTGACACCCAGTAACACAGACACACACTGACACCAAGTAACAAAGTCACGCACTGACACCCTGTAACAAAGACATACACTTACACCCAGTAACAGAGACATACACTGACACCTTGTAACAAAGACATACACTGACACCAAGTAATAAAGACATACACTGACACCAAGTAAATAAGACACACACTGACACCAAGTAACAAAGACATACACTGACACCCAGTAACACAGACACAAACTGACACCAATTAACAAAGACACACACAGACACCCACAAACAAAGACATACACTGACACCAAGTAACAAAGACATACACTGACACCCAGTAACACAAATACACACAGACACCAAGTAACAAAGACATACAGTGACACCCAGTAACAAAGACATACACTGACACCAAGTAACAAAGACATACACTGACACCCAGTAACAAAGACACACACTTACACCAAGTAACACAGAGACAAACTGACACCCAGTAACACAGACACACACATACACCAAGTAACAAAGACACACACTGACACCCAGTAACAAAGACATACATTGACACCAATTAACAAAGACAATCACTTGCACCCAGTAACACAGACATACCCTGACACCAAGTAAGAAAGACATACACGGAAACCAAGTAAAAAAGACACACACTGACACCAAGTAACAGAGACATACACTGACACCAAGGAACAAAGACATACACTGACACCCAGTAACACAGACACACACTGACACCCAGTAACACAGACACACACTTACACCAAGTAACAAATACACACACTGACACCAAGTAACAAAGACATGCACTGACACCAAGTAACAAAGGCATACACTGACACCCAGTAACAAAGACACACACTTACACCAAGTAACATAGACAAACACTGACAGCCAGTAACACGGACACACAGTTACACCAAGTAACAAAGACACACACTGACATCCAGTAACAAAGACATACACTGACACCAAGTGACAAAGACATACACTGACACCCAGTAACACAGGCACACACTTACACCAAGTAACAAAGACATACACTGACACCAAGTAACAAAGACATACACATACACCCTTTAACAAAGACACACACTGACACCCAGCAACACAGACACACTTACACCAAGTAACAAAGACATACACTGACACCCAGTAACACAGACACACACTGCCACCCCGTAACACAGACACACAATGCCACCCAGTAACACAGACACACACTTACACCTAGTAACACAGACAGACACTGACACCCAGTAACACAGACACCTACTTACACCAAGCAACAAAGAGATACACTGAAACTCAGTAACAAAGACATACTCTGACACCCAGTAACACAGACACACACTTACACCAAGTAACAAAGACACACACTGACACCCAGTAACAGAGACACACACTTACACCAAGTATCAAAGACATACACTGACACCCAGTAACACAGACACATACTGAAACCAAGTAACAAAGACACGCACTGACACCCAGTAACAAAGACATACACTTACACCCAGTAACAGAGACATACACTGACACCCAGCATCACAGACATACACTGACACCCAGTAACACAGACACACACTTATACCAAGAAACTAAGACACACACACACCCAGTAACAAAGACAGACACTGACACCAAGTAACAAAGACACACACTGACACCAAGTAACAAAGACATACACTGACAACCAGTAACAAAGACATACACTGACACCCAGTAACACATAGACAACCTTACACAAAGTAACAAAGACACACACTGACACCAAGTAACAAAGACATACACTGACACCCAGTAACACAGACAAACACTGACACCAAGTAACAAAGACATACAGTGACACCCAGTAACAAAGACATACACTGACAGCCAGAAACACATACATACACTTACACCAAGCAACAAAGACAAACACTGTCACCCAGTAACAAAGACATGCACTGACACCCAGTAACACAGACACACACTTACACCAAGTAACAAAGACACACACTGACACCCAGTAACAAAGACATACACTGACACCAATTAACAAAGACATACACTGACACCCAGTAACACAGACACACACTTACACCAAGTGACAAAGACATACACTGACACCAAGTAACAAAGAGTCACTTTGACACCCAGTAACAAAGACACACACTTAAACCAAGTAACAAAGACATACACTGACAACCAGTAACACAGACACTCACTTACACCAAGTAACAAAGACACACACTCACACCCAGTAACAAAGAAATACACTTACACCAAGTAACAAAGACATACACTGACACCCAGTAACAGAGACACACACTGACACCCAGTAACACAGACACACACTGACACCAAGAAACAAAGACACGCACAGACACCCAGTAACAAAGACATACACTTACACCCAGTAACACAGACACACACTGACACCTAGTAACTCAGACATACACTTACACCAAGTAACAAAGACACACACTGACACCCAGTAACAAAGACATACAATTACACCCAGTAACACAGACATGCAATGACACCCAGAAACACAGACACACACTTAGACCAAGTAACAAAGGCATACACTGACACCCAGTGACACAGACACACACTTACACCAAGTAAAAAAGAAATTCACTGACACCCAGTAACATAGACACACACTGACGCCAAGTAACAAAGACACGCACTTACACCCAGTAACACAGACATGCACTGACACCAAGTAACAAAGACATACACTGACACCAAGTAACAAAGACACACACTGACACCCAGTAACACAGTCACACACTGACACCAAGTAACAAAGACACACACTGACACCCAGTAACAAAGACATACACTGACACCCAGTAACACAGACACACACTTACACCAAGTAACAAAGACACACACTGAGACCCAGTAACACAGACACACACTGACACCCAGTAACACAGACACACACTGACACCAAGAAACAAAGACATACACTTACACCCAGTAACAGAGACATACACTGACACCTTGTAACAAAGACATACACTGACACCAAGTAATAAAGACATACATTGACACCAAGTAAAAAAGACACACACTGACACCAAGTAACAAAGACATACACTGACACCAAGTAACAAAGACATACACTGACACCCAGTAACACAGACACACACTGACACCAAGTAACAAAGACATACACTGGCACCAAGTAACAAAGACATACACTGACACCCAGTAACACAGACACACACTGACATCAAGTAACAAAGACATACACTGACACCCAGTAACAAAGACATACACTGACACCCAGTAACACAGACACACACTGACACCAAGTAACAAAGACACACTCTGACACCCAGTAACAAAGACATACACTGACACCCAGTAACACAGACACACACTTACACCAAGTAACAAAGACACACACTGGGACCCAGTAACACAGACACACACTTACACCAAGTAACACAGACATACACTGACACCCAGTAACACAGACACACACTTACACCAAGTAACAAAGACACACACTGACATCCAGGAACAAAGACATACACTGATAACAAGTGACAAAGACAGACACTGACAGCCAGAAACACAGACACACACTTACACCAAGTAACAAAGACATACACTGACACCCAGTGACACAGACACACACTGACACCAAGTAACAAAGACATACACTGACACCCAGTAACATAGACACACACTGACACCAAGTAACAAAGACACACACTGGGACCCAGTAACACAGACACACACTTACACCAAGTAACACAGACATACACTGACACCCAGTAACACAGACACACACTTACACCAAGTAACAAAGACACACACTGACATCCAGGAACAAAGACATACACTGATAACAAGTGACAAAGACAGACACTGACAGCCAGAAACACAGACACACACTTACACCAAGTAACAAAGACATACACTGACACCCAGTGACACAGACACACACTGACACCAAGTAACAAAGACATACACTGACACCCAGTAACATAGACACACACTGACACCAAGTAACAAAGGCACGCACTTACACCCAGTAACACAGACATACACTGACACCAAGTATCAAAGACACACACTGACACCCAGTAACACAGACACACACTGACACCAAGTAACAAAGAGAAACACTGACACCCAGTAACAAAGACATACACTGACACCCAGTAACACAGACACACACTTACACCAAGTAACAAAGACACACACTGACACCCAGTAACAAAAACATACACTGACACCAAGTAAAAAAGACACACACTGACACCAAGGAACAAAGACGTACACTGACACCAAGTAACAAAGACATACACTGACACCCAGTAACAAAGACATACACTTACACCAAGTAACAAAGTCACGCACTGACACCCAGTAACAAAGACATACACTTACACCCAGTAACAGAGACATACACTGACACCTTGTAACAAAGACATACACTTACACCCAGTAACAGAGACATACACTGACACCTTGTAACAAAGAAATACACTGACACCAAGTAATAAAGACATAAACTGACACCAACTAAAAAAGACACACACTGACACCAAGTAACAAAGACATACACTGACACCCAGTAACACAGACACACACATACACCAAGTAACAAAGACACACACTGACACCCAGTAACAAAGACATACATTGACACCAATTAACAAAGACAATCACTTACACCCAGTAACACAGACATACCCTGACGCCAAGTAACAAAGACACACACTGACACCAAGTAACAAAGACACACACTGACACCCAGTAACAAAGGCATACTCTTACACCCAGTAAAAGAGACATACACTGACACCTTGTAACAAAGACATACACTGACACCAAGTAATAAAGACATACACGGAAACCAAGTAAAAAAGACACACACTGACACCAAGTAACAGAGACATACACTGACACCAAGGAACAAAGACATACACTGACACCCAGTAACACAGACACACACTGACACCCAGTAACACAGACACACACTTACACCAAGTAACAATTACACACACTGACACCAAGGAACAAAGACATACACTGACACCCAGTAACACAGACACACACTGACACCAAGTAACAAAGACATACACTGGCACCAAGTAACAAAGACATACACTGACACCCAGTAACACAGACACACACTGACATCAAGTAACAAAGACATACACTGACACCCAGTAACGAAGACATACACTGACACCCAGTAACACAGACACACACTGACACCAAGTAACAAAGACACACACTGACACCCAGTAACAAAGACATACACTGACACCCAGTAACACAGACACACACTTACACCAAGTAACAAAGACACACACTGGGACCCAGTAACACAGACACACACTTACACCAAGTAACACAGACATACACTGACACCCAGTAACACAGACACACACTTACACCAAGTAACAAAGACACACACTGACATCCAGGAACAAAGACATACACTGATAACAAGTGACAAAGACAGACACTGACAGCCAGAAACACAGACACACACTTACACCAAGTAACAAAGACATACACTGACACCCAGTGACACAGACACACACTGACACCAAGTAACAAAGACATACACTGACACCCAGTAACATAGACACACACTGACACCAAGTAACAAAGACACGCACTTACACCCAGTAACACAGACATACACTGACACCAAGTATCAAAGACACACACTGACACCCAGTAACACAGACACACACTGACACCAAGTAACAAAGAGAAACACTGACACCCAGTAACAAAGACATACACTGACACCCAGTAACACAGACACACACTTACACCAAGTAACAAAGACACACACTGACACCCAGTAACAAAAACATACACTGACACCAAGTAAAAAAGACACACACTGACACCAAGGAACAAAGACGTACACTGACACCAAGTAACAAAGACATACACTGACACCCAGTAACAAAGACATACACTTACACCAAGTAACAAAGTCACGCACTGACACCCAGTAACAAAGACATACACTTACACCCAGTAACAGAGACATACACTGACACCTTGTAACAAAGACATACACTTACACCCAGTAACAGAGACATACACTGACACCTTGTAACAAAGACATACACTGACACCAAGTAATAAAGACATAAACTGACACCAAGTAAAAAGGACACACACTGACACCAAGTAACAAAGACATACACTGACACCAAGTAACAAAGACATACACTGACACCCAGTAACACAGACACACACATACACCAAGTAACAAAGACACACACTGACACCCAGTAACAAAGACATACATTGACACCAATTAACAAAGACAATCACTTACACCCAGTAACACAGACATACCCTGACGCCAAGTAACAAAGACACACACTGACACCAAGTAACAAAGACACACACTGACACCCAGTAACACAGACACACACTGACACCAAGTAACAAAGACACGCACTGACACCCAGTAATAAAGGCATACTCTTACACCCAGTAAAAGAGACATACACTGACACCTTGTAACAAAGACATACACTGACACCAAGTAATAAAGACATACACGGAAACCAAGTAAAAAAGACACACACTGACACCAAGTAACAGAGACATACACTGACACCAAGGAACAAAGACATACACTGACACCCAGTAACACAGACACACACTGACACCCAGTAACACAGACACACACTTACACCAAGTAACAAATACACACACTGACACCAAGTAACAAAGACATGCACTGACACCAAGTAACAAAGGCATACACTGACACCCAGTAACAAAGACACACACTTACACCAAGTAACATAGACAAACACTGACAGCCAGTAACACTGACACACAGTTACACCAAGTAACAAAGACACACACTGACATCCAGTAACAAAGACATACACTGACACCAAGTGACAAAGACATACACTGACACCCAGTAACACAGGCACACACTTACACCAAGTAACAAAGACATACACTGACACCAAGTAACAAAGACATACACATACACCCTTTAACAAAGACACACACTGACACCCAGCAACACAGACACACACTTACACCAAGTAACAAAGACATACACTGACACCCAGTAACACAGACACACACTGCCACCCCGGAACACAGACACACAATGCCACCCAGTAACACAGACACACACTTACACCTAGTAACACAGACAGACACTGACACCCAGTAACACAGACACCTACTTACACCAAGCAACAAAGAGATACACTGAAACTCAGTAACAAAGACATACTCTGACACCCAGTAACACAGACACACACTTACACCAAGTAACAAAGACACACACTGACACCCAGTAACAGAGACACACACTTACACCAAGTATCAAAGACATACACTGACACCCAGTAACACAGACACATACTGAAACCAAGTAACAAAGACACGCACTGACACCCAGTAACAAAGACATACACTTACACCCAGTAACAGAGACATACACTGACACCCAGCATCACAGACATACACTGACACCCAGTAACACAGACACACACTTACACCAAGAAACTAAGACACACACACACCCAGTAACAAAGACAGACACTGACACCAAGTAACAAAGACACACACTGACACCAAGTAACAAAGACATACACTGACAACCAGTAACAAAGACATACACTGACACCCAGTAACACAGAGACAACCTTACACCAAGTAACAAAGACACACACTGACACCAAGTAACAAAGACATACACTGACACCCAGTAACACAGACAAACACTGACACCAAGTAACAAAGACATACAGTGACACCCAGTAACAAAGACATACACTGACAGCCAGAAACACATACATACACTTACACCAAGCAACAAAGACAAACACTGTCACCCAGTAACAAAGACATGCACTGACACCCAGTAACACAGACACACACTTACACCAAGTAACAAAGACACACACTGACACCCAGTAACAAAGACATACACTGACACCAATTAACAAAGACATACACTGACACCCAGTAACACAGACACACACTTACACCAAGTAACAAAGACATACACTGACACCAAGTAACAAAGACACACTTTGACACCCAGTAACAAAGACACACACTTACACCAAGTAACAAAGACATACACTGACACCCAGTAACAAAGACATACACTGACAACCAGTAACACAGACACTCACTTACACCAAGTAACAAAGACACACACTCACACCCAGTAACAAAGAAATACACTTACACCACGTAACAAAGACATACACTGACACCCAGTAACAGAGACACACACTGACACCCAGTAGCACAGACACACACTGACACCAAGGAACAAAGACACGCACAGACACCCAGTAACAAAGACATACACTTACACCCAGTAACACAGACACACACTGACACCTAGTAACACAGACATACACTTACACCAAGTAACAAAGACATACACTGACACCCAGTAACACAGACGCACACTTACACCAAGTAACAAAGACACACACTGACACCCAGTAACAAAGACATACAATTACACCCAGTAACACAGACATGCAATGACACCCAGAAACACAGACACACACTTACACCAAGTAACAAAGACATACACTGACACCCAGTGACACAGACACACACTTACACCAAGTAAAAAAGACATTCACTGACACCCAGTAACATAGACACACACTGACACCAAGTAACAAAGACACACACTGACACCCAGTAACACAGACACACACTGACACCAAGTAACAAAGACACACACTGACACCCAGTAACAAAGACATACACTGACACCCAGTAACACAGACACACACTTACACCAAGTAACAAAGACACACACTGAGACCCAGTAACACAGACACACACTGACACCCAGTAACAAAGACACACACTGACACCAAGAAACAAAGACATACACTTACACCCAGTAACAGAGACATACACTGACACCTTGTAACAAAGACATACACTGACACCAAGTAATAAAGACATACATTGACACCAAGTAAAAAAGACACACACTGACACCAAGTAACAAAGACATACACTGACACCAAGTAACAAAGACATACACTGACACCCAGTAACACAGACACACACTGACACCAAGTAAGAAAGACATACACTGGCACCAAGTAACAAAGACATACACTGACACCCAGTAACACAGACACACACTGACATCAATTAACAAAGACATACACTGACACCCAGTAACAAAGACATACACTGACACCCAGTAACACAGACACACACTGACACCAAGTAACAAAGACACACACTGACACCCAGTAACAAAGACATACACTGACACCCAGTAACACAGACACACACTTACACCAAGTAACAAAGACACACACTGAGACCCAGTAACACAGACACACACTTACACCAAGTAACACAGACATACACTGACACCCAGTAACACAGACACACACTTACACCAAGTAACAAAGACACACACTGACATCCAGGAAAAAGACATACACTGATAACAAGTGACAAAGACAGACACTGACACCCAGAAACACAGACACACACTTACACCAAGTAACAAAGACATACACTGACACCCAGTGACACAGACACACACTGACACCAAGTAACAAAGACATACACTGACACCCAGTAACATAGACACACACTGACACCAAGTAACAAAGACACGCACTTACACCCAGTAACACAGACATACACTGACACCAAGTAACAAAGACATACACTGACACCAAGTATCAAAGACGCACACTGACACCCAGTAACACAGACACACACTGACACCAAGTAACAAAGACAAACACTGGCACCCAGTAACAAAGACATACACTGACACCCAGTAACACAGACACACACTTACACCAAGTAACAAAGACACACACTGACACCCAGTAACAAAAACATACACTGACACCAAGTAAAAAAGACACACACTGACACCAAGGAACAAAGACATACACTGACACCAAGTAACAATGACATACACTGACACCCAGTAACAAAGACACACACTTACACCAAGTAACAAAGTCACACACTGACACCCAGTAACAAAGACATACACTTACACCCAGTAACAGAGACATACACTGACACCTTGTAACAAAGACATACACTTACACCCAGTAACAGAGACATACACTGACACCTTGTAACAAAGACATACACTGACACCAAGTAATAAAGACATAAACTGACACCAAGTAAAAAAGACACACACTGACACCAAGTAACAAAGACATACACTGACACCAAGTAACAAAGACATGCACTGACACCCAGTAACACAGACACACACTGAAACCAAGTAACAAAGACATACACTGGCACCAAGTAACAAAGACATACACTGACACCCAGTAACACAGACACACACTGACATCAAGTAACAAAGACATACACTGACACCCAGTAACAAAGACATACACTGACACCCAGTAACACAGACACACACTTACACCAAGTAACAAAGACACACACTGACACCAAGTAACAAAGACATCCACTGACACCAAGTAACAAAGGCATACACTGACACCCAGTAACAAAGACACACACTTACACCAATTAACACAGACATACACTGACACCCAGAAACACAAACACACAGTTTCACCAAGTAACAAAGACACACACTGACATCCAGTAACAAAGACATACATTGACACCAAGTGACAAAGACATACACTGACACCCAGTAACACAGGCACACACTTACACCAAGTAATAAAGACATACAATGACACCAAGTAACAAAGACATACACATACACCCTTTAACAAAGACACACACTGACACCCAGTAACACAGACACACACTTACACCAAGTAACAAAGACATACACTGACACCCAGTAACACAGACACACACTGCCACCCCGTAACACAGACACACAATGCCACCCAGTAACACAGACACACACTTACACCTAGTAACACAGACAGACACTGACACCCAGTAAATAAGACACACACTGACACCAAGTAACAAAGACAGACACTGACACCCAGCAACACAGACACACACTGACACCAATTAACAAAGACACACACTGACACCCATTAACAGAGACATACACTGACACCAAGTAACAAAGACACACACTGACACCCAGTAACACAGATACACACTGACACCAAGTAACAAAGACATACAGTGACACCCAGTATCAAAGACATACACTGACAGCCAGAAACACAGACACACACTGACACCCAGTAACAAAGACATACACTGACACCCAGCAACAAAGACATACACTGACACCAAGTAACAAAGACATACACTGACACCCAGTAACAAAGACACACACTTACACCAAGTAACACAGACACACACTGACACCCAGTAACACAGACACACTCATACACCAAGTAAAAAAGACACACACTGACACCCAGTAGCAAAGACATACACTGACACCAATTACCAAAGACATGCACTGACACCCAGTAACAAAGACAATCACTTACACCCAGTAACACAGACATACCCTGACACCAAGTAACAAAGACACACACTGACACCAAGTAACAAAGACAAACACTGACACCCAGTAACACAGACACACACTGACACCAAGAAACAAAGACATACACTTACACCCAGTAACAGAGACATACACTGACACCTTGTAACAAAGACATACACTGACACCAAGTAATAAAGACATACATTGACACCAAGTAAAAAAGACACACACTGACACCAAGTAACAAAGACATACACTGACACCAAGTAACAAAGACATACACTGACACCCAGTAACACAGACACACACTGACACCAAGTAACAAAGACATACACTGGCACCAAGTAACAAAGACATACACTGACACCCAGTAACACAGACACACACTGACATCAAGTAACAAAGACATACACTGACACCCAGTAACAAAGACATACACTGACACCCAGTAACACAGACACACACTGACATCAAGTAACAAAGACATACACTGACACCCAGTAACAAAGACATACACTGACACCCAGTAACACAGACACACACTTACACCAAGTAACAAAGACACACACTGACACCAAGTAACAAAGACATGCACTGACACCAAGTAACAAAGGCATACACTGACACCCTGTAACAAAGACACACACTGACACCCAGAAACACGGACACACAGTTACACCAAGTAACAAAGACACACACTGACATCCAGTAACAAAGACATACACTGACACCAAGTGACAAAGACATACACTGACACCCAGTAACACAGGCACACACTTACACCAAATAACAAAGACATACACTGACACCAAGTAACAAAGACAGACACATACACCCTTTAACAAAGACACACACTGACACCCAGTAACACAGACACACACTTACACCAAGTAACAAAGACATACACTGACACCCAGTAACACAGACACACACTGCCACCCCGTAACACAGACAGACAATGCCACCCAGTAACACAGACACACACTTACACCAAGCAACAAAGACATACACTGACACTCAGTAACAAAGACATACTCTGACACCCATTAACACAGACACACACTTACACCAAGTAACAAAGACACACACTGTCACCCAGTAACACAGCCACACACTGATACCAAGTAACAAAGACACGCACTGACACCCAGTAACAAAGACATACACTTACACCCAGTAACAGAGACATACACTGACACCCAGCATCACAGACATACACTGACACCCAGTAACACAGACATACACTTACAACAAGTAACAAAGACACACACTGACTCCCAGTAACACAGATACACACTTACACCAAGTATCAAAGACATACACTGACACCCAGTAACATAGACACACACTTACACCAAGAAACTAAGACACACACTGACACCCAGTAACACAGACACACATATACACCAAGTAACAAAGACACACACTGACACCCAGTAACAAAGACATACACTGACACCAATTAACAAAGACATACACTGACACCCAGTAACAAAGACAATCACTTACACCCAGTAAAAAAGACACACACTGACACCCAGTAACAAAGACATACACTGACACCAATTAACAAAGACATACACTGACACCCAGTAACAAAGACATACACTGACACCAATTAACAAAGACACACACTGACACCCAGTAACATAGACACACATATACACCAAGTAACAAAGACACACACTGACATCAAGTAACAAAGACACACACTGACACCAAGTAACAAAGACACACACTGACACCCAGTAACACAGACACACACTGACACCAAGTAACAAAGTCACGCACTGACACCCAGTAACAAAGACATACACTTACACCCAGTAACAGAGACATACACTGACACCTTGTAACAAAGACAAACACTGACACCAAGTAATAAAGACATACACTGACACCAAGTAAAAAATACACACACTGACACCAAGTAACAAGAAATACACTGACACCCAGTAACACAGACACACACTGACACCAATTAACAAAGACACACACTGACACCAAGTAACAAAGTCACGCACTGACACCCAGTAACAAAGACATACACTTACACCCAGTAACAGAGACATACACTGACACCTTGTAACAAAGACAAACACTGACACCAAGTAATAAAGACATACACTGACACCAAGTAAAAAATACACACACTGACACCAAGTAACAAGAAATACACTGACACCCAGTAACACAGACACACACTGACACCAATTAACAAAGACACACACTGACACCCAGTAACAAAGACATACACTGACACCCAGGAACACAGATACACACTGACACCAAGTAACAAAGACATACACTGACACCCAGTAACACAGACACACACTTACACCAAGAAACTAAGACACACACACACCCAGTAACAAAGACAGACACTGACACCAAGTAACAAAGACACACACTGACACCAAGTAACAAAGACATACACTGACACCCAGTAACAAAGACACACACTGACAACAATTAACAAAGACACACACTGACACCCAGTAACAAAGACATACACTGACACCAAGTAACAAAGACATACAGTGACACCCAGTAACACAGATACACACTGACACCAAGTAACAAAGACATGCAGTGACACCCAGTAACAAAGACATACACTGACAGCCTGAAACGCAGACACACACTTACACCAAGTAACAAAGACAAACACTGACACCCAGTAACAAAGACATACACTGACACCAAGTAACAAAGACAGACACTGACACCCAGTAACAAAGACACACACTTACACCAAGTAACACAGACACACACTGACACCCAGTAACACAGACACACATATACACCAAGTAACAAAGACACACACTGACACCCAGTAACAAAGACATACACTGACACCAATTAACAAAGACATACACTGACACTCAGTAACAAAGACAATCACTTACACCCAGTAACACAGACATACCCTGACACCAAGTAACAAAGACACACACTGACACCAAGTAACAAAGACACACACTGACACCCAGTAACACAGACACACACTGACACTAAGTAACAAAGTCACGCACTGACACCCAGTAACAAAGACATACACTGACAGCCAGAAACACAGACACACACTGACACCAAGTAACAAAGACACACACTGACACCCAGTAACAAAGACACACACTTACACCAAGTAACACAGACACACACTGACACCCAGTAACACAGACACCATATACACCAAGTAACAAAGACACACACTGACACCCAGTAACAAAGACATACACTGACACCAATTAACAAAGACATACACTGACACCAGGTCACAAAGACACAAACTGACACCCAGTAACACAGACACACACTGACACCAAGTAACAAAGTCACGCACTGACACCCATTAACAAAGACATACACATACACCCAGTAACAGAGACATACACTGACACCTTGTAACAAAGACATACACTGACACCAAGTAATAAAGACATACACTGACACCAAGTAAAAAGACACACACTGACACCAAGTAACAAAGACATACACTGACACCCGGTAACACAGACACACACTGACACCAATTAACAAAGACACACACAGACACCCACTAACAAAGACATACACTGACACCAAGTAACAAAGATATACACTGACACCCAGTAACACAGATACACACTGACACCAAGTAACAAAGACATACAGTGACACCCAGTAACAAAGACATACACTGACAGCCAGAAACACAGACACACACTTACACCAAGTAACAAAGACAAACACTGACACCCAGTAACAAAGACATACACTGACACCAAGTAACAAAGACATACACTGACACCCAGTAACAAAGACACACACTTGCACCAAGTAACACAGACACACACTGACACCCAGTAACACAGGCACACACATACAACAAGTAACAAAGACACACACTGACACCCAAGAACAAAGACATACACTGACACCAATTAACAAAGACAATCACTTACACCCAGTAACACAGACATACCCTGACACCAAGTCACAAAGACACACACTGACACCCAGTAACAAAGACACACACTTGCACCAAGTAACACAGACACACACTGACACCCAGTAACACAGGCACACACATACAACAAGTAACAAAGACACACACTGACACCCAAGAACAAAGACATACACTGACACCAATTAACAAAGACAATCACTTACACCCAGTAACACAGACATACCCTGACACCAAGTAACAAAGACACACACTGACACCCAGTAACACAGACACACACTGACACCAAGTAACAAAGACACGCACTGACACCCAGTAACAAAGGCATACACTTACACCCAGTAACAAAGACACACACTTACACCAAGTAACACAGACTTGCACTGACACCCAGTAACACGGACACACAGTTACACCAAGTAACAAAGACATACACTGACACCTTGTAACAAAGACATACACTGACACCAAGTAATAAAGACATACACTGACACCAAGTAAAAAAGACACACACTGACACCAAGTAACAAAGACATACACTGACACCAAGGAACAAAGACATACACTGACACCCAGTAACACAGACACACACTGACACCCAGTAACACAGACATACACTGACACCAAGTAACAAAGACATGCACTGACACCAAGTAACAAAGGCATACACTGACACCCTGTAACAAAGACACACACTTACACCAAGTAACACAGACATGCACTGACACCCAGTAACACGGACACACAGTTACACCAAGTAACAAAGACACACACTGACATCCAGTAACAAAGACATACACTAAACACCAAGTGACAAAGACATACACTGACACCCAGTAGCACAGGCACACACCTACACCAAGTCACAAAGACATACACTGTCACCAAGTTACAAAGACATACACATACACCCTTTAACAAAGACACACACTGACACCCAGTAACACAGACACACACTTACGCCAAGTAACAAAGACATACACTGACACCCAGTAACACAGACACCCACTGCCACCCCGTAACACAGACACACACTTACACCAAGTAACACAGACACACACTGACACCCAGTAACACAGACACACAAATACACCAAGTAACAAAGACACACACTGACACCCAGTAGCAAAGACATACACTGACACCAATTACCAAAGACATGCACTGACACCCAGTAACAAAGACAATCACTTACACCCAGTAACACAGACATACCCTGACACCAAGTAAAAAAGACAAACACTGACACCAAGTAACAAAGACATACACTGACACCAAGTAACAAAGACATACACTGACACCCAGTAACACAGACACACACTGACACCAAGTAACAAAGACATACACTGGCACCAAGTAACAAAGACATACACTGACACCCAGTAACACAGACACACACTGACATCAAGTAACAAAGACATACACTGACACCCAGTAACAAAGACATACACTGACACCCAGTAACACAGACACACACTTACAACAAGTAACAAAGATACACACTGACACCAAGTAACAAAGACATGCACTGACACCAAGTAACAAAGGCATACACTGACACCCTGTAACAAAGACACACACTTACACCAAGTAACACAGACATACACTGACACCCAGAAACACGGACACACAGTTACACCAAGTAACAAAGACAAACACTGACATCCAGTAACAAAGACATACACTGACTCCAAGTGACAAAGACATACACTGACACGCAGTAACACAGGCACACACTTACACCAAGTGACAAAGACATACACTGACACCAAGTAACAAAGACATACACATACACCCTTTAACAAAGACACACACTGATACACAGTAACACAGACACACACTTACACCAAGTAACAAAGACATACACTGAAACCCAGTAACACAGACACACACTGACACCAAGTAACAAAGTCACGCACTGACACCCAGTAACAAAGACATACACTTACACCCAGTAACAGAGACATACACTGACACCTTGTAACAAAGACATACACTGACACCAAGTAATAAAGACATACACTGACACCAAGTAAAAAAGACACACACTGACACAAAGTAACAAAGACATACACTGACACCCGGTAACACAGACACATACTGACACCAATTAACAAAGACACACACAGACACCCACTAACAAAGACATACACTGACACCAAGATACAAAGATATACACTGACACCCAGTAACACAGATACACACTGACACCAAGTAACAAAGACATACAGTGACACCCAGTAACAAAGACATACACTGACAGCCAGAAACACAGACACACACTTACACCAAGTAACAAAGACAAACACTGACACCCAGTAACAAAGACATACACTGACACCAAGTAACAAAGACATACATTGACACCCAGTAACAAAGACATACACTGACAGCCAGAAACACAGACACACACTGACACCAAGTAACAAAGACATACACTGACACCCAGTAACAAAGACACACACTTACACCAAGTAACACAGACACACACTGACACCCAGTAACACAGACACACATATACACCAAGTAACAAAGACACACAATGACACCCAGTAACAAAGACATACACTGACACCAATTAACAAAGACATACACTGACACCAGGTAACAAAGACACACACTGACACCCAGTAACACAGACACACACTGACACCAAGTAACAAAGTCACGCACTGACACCCAGTAACAAAGACATACACTTACACCCAGTAACAGAGACATACACTGACAACATGTAACAAAGACATACACTGACACCAAGTAATAAAGACATACACAGACACCAAGCAAAAACGATACACACTGACACCACGTAACAAAGACATACACTGACACCCGGTAACACAGACACACACTGACACCAATTAACAAAGACACACACAGACACCCACTAACAAAGACATACACTGACACCAAGTAACAAAGATATACACTGACACCCAGTAACACAGATACACACTGACACCAAGTAACAAAGACATACAGTGACACCCAGTAACAAAGACATACACTGACAGCCAGAAACACAGACACACACTTACACCAAGTAACAAAGACAAACACTGACACCCAGTAACAAAGACATACACTGACACCAAGTAACAAAGACATACACTGACACCCAGTAACAAAGACACACACTTGCACCAAGTAACACAGACACACACTGACACCCAGTAACACAGACACACACATACAACAAGTAACAAAGACACACACTGACACCCAAGAACAAAGACATACACTGACACCAATTAACAAAGACAATCACTTACACCCAGTAACACAGACATACCCTGACACCAAGTCACAAAGACACACACTGACACCAAGTAACAAAGACACACACTGACACCCAGTAACACAGACACACACTGACACCAAGTAACAAAGACACGCACTGACACCCAGTAACAAAGGCATACACTTACACCCAGTAACAAAGACACACACTTACACCAAGTAACACAGACGTGCACTGACACCCAGTAACACGGACACACAGTTACACCAAGTAACAAAGACATACACTGACACCTTGTAACAAAGACATACACTGACACCAAGTAATAAAGACATACACTGACACCAAGTAAAAAAGACACACACTGACACCAAGTAACAAAGACATACACTGACACCAAGGAACAAAGACATACACTGACACCAAGTAACACAGACACACACTGACACCCAGTAACACAGACACACACTGACACCAAGTAACAAAGACATGCACTGACACCAAGTAACAAAGGCATACACTGACACCAATTAACAAAGACACACACAGACACCCACTAACAAAGACATACACTGACACCAAGTAACAAAGATATACACTGACACCCAGTAACACAGATACACACTGACACCAAGTAACAAAGACATACAGTGACACCCAGTAACAAAGACATACACTGACAGCCAGAAACACAGACACACACTTACACCAAGTAACAAAGACAAACACTGACACCCAGTAACAAAGACATACACTGACACCAAGTAACAAAGACATACACTGACACCCAGTAACAAAGACACACACTTGCACCAAGTAACACAGACACACACTGACACCCAGTAACACAGACACACACATACAACAAGTAACAAAGACACACACTGACACCCAAGAACAAAGACATACACTGACACCAATTAACAAAGACAATCACTTACACCCAGTAACACAGACATACCCTGACACCAAGTCACAAAGACACACACTGACACCAAGTAACAAAGACACACACTGACACCCAGTAACACAGACACACACTGACACCAAGTAACAAAGACACGCACTGACACCCAGTAACAAAGGCATACACTTACACCCAGTAACAAAGACACACACTTACACCAAGTAACACAGACGTGCACTGACACCCAGTAACACGGACACACAGTTACACCAAGTAACAAAGACATACACTGACACCAAGGAACAAAGACATACACTGACACCAAGTAACACAGACACACACTGACACCCAGTAACACAGACACACACTGACACCAAGTAACAAAGACATGCACTGACACCAAGTAACAAAGGCATACACTGACACCAATTAACAAAGACACACACAGACACCCACTAACAAAGACATACACTGACACCAAGTAACAAAGATATACACTGACACCCAGTAACACAGATACACACTGACACCAAGTAACAAAGACATACAGTGACACCCAGTAACAAAGACATACACTGACAGCCAGAAACACAGACACACACTTACACCAAGTAACAAAGACAAACACTGACACCCAGTAACAAAGACATACACTGACACCAAGTAACAAAGACATACACTGACACCCAGTAACAAAGACACACACTTGCACCAAGTAACACAGACACACACTGACACCCAGTAACACAGACACACACATACAACAAGTAACAAAGACACACACTGACACCCAAGAACAAAGACATACACTGACACCAATTAACAAAGACAATCACTTACACCCAGTAACACAGACATACCCTGACACCAAGTCACAAAGACACACACTGACACCAAGTAACAAAGACACACACTGACACCCAGTAACACAGACACACACTGACACCAAGTAACAAAGACACGCACTGACACCCAGTAACAAAGGCATACACTTACACCCAGTAACAAAGACACACACTTACACCAAGTAACACAGACGTGCACTGACACCCAGTAACACGGACACACAGTTACACCAAGTAACAAAGACATACACTGACACCTTGTAACAAAGACATACACTGACACCAAGTAATAAAGACATACACTGACACCAAGTAAAAAAGACACACACTGACACCAAGTAACAAAGACATACACTGACACCAAGGAACAAAGACATACACTGACACCAAGTAACACAGACACACACTGACACCCAGTAACACAGACACACACTGACACCAAGTAACAAAGACATGCACTGACACCAAGTAACAAAGGCATACACTGACACCCAGTAACAAAGACACACACTTACACCAAGTAATACAGACATGCACTGACACCCAGTAACACGGACACACAGTTACACCAAGTAACAAAGACACACACTGACATCCAGTAACAAAGACATACACTGACACCAAGTGACAAAGACATACTCTGACACCCAGTAGCACAGGCACACACTTACACCAAGTCACAAAGACATACACTGACACCAAGTAACAAAGACATACACATTCACCCTTTAACAAAGACACACACTGACACCCAGTAACACAGACACACACTTACGCCAAGTAACAAAGACATACACTGACACCCAGTAACACAGACACACACTGCCACCCCGTAACACAGACACACACTTACACCAAGTAACACAGACACACACTGACACCCAGTAACACAGACACACACATACACCAAGTAACAAAGACACACACTGACACCCAGTAGCAAAGACATGCACTGACACCCAGTAACAAAGACAATCACTTACACCCAGTAACACAGACATACCCTGACACCAAGTAACAAAGACACACACTGACACCCAGTAACACAGACACACACTTACACCAAGTAACAAAGACATACACTGACACCCAGTAACACAGACACACACTGCCACCCCGTAACACAGACAGACAATGCCACCCAGTAACACAGACACACACTTACACCAAGCAACAAAGACATACACTGACACTCAGTAACAAAGACATACTCTGACACCCAGTAACACAGACACACACTTACACCAAGTGTCAAAGACATACACTGACACCCAGTAACACAGCCACACACTGATACCAAGTAACAAAGAAACGCACTGACACCCAGTAACAAAGACATACACTTACACCCAGTAACAGAGACATACACTGACACCCAGCATCACAGACATACACTGACACCCAGTAACACAGACATACACTTACAACAAGTAACAAAGACACACACTGACTCCCATTAACACAGATACACACTTACACCAAGTATCAAAGACATACACTGACACCCAGTAACATCGACACACACTTACACCAAGAAACTAAGACACACACAGACCCAGTAACAAAGACATACACTGACACCCAGTATCAAAGACACACACTTACACCAAGTAACACAGACACACACTGACACCCAGTAACACAGACACACATATACACCAAGTAACAAAGACACACACTGACACCCAGTAACAAAGACATACACTGACACCAATTAACAAAGACACACACTGACACCAAGTAACAAAGACACACACTGACACCCAGTAACACAGACACACACTGACACCAAGTAACAAAGTCACGCACTGACACCTTGTAACAAAGACATACACTGACACCAAGTAATAAAGACATACACTGACACCAAGTAAAAAAGACACACACTGACACCAAGTAACAAGAAATACACTGACACCCAGTAACACAGACACACACTGACACCAATTAACAAAGACACACACTGACACCCAGTAACAAAGACATACACTGACACCAAGTAACAAAGACATACACTGACACCCAGCAACACAGATACACACTGACACCAAGTAACAAAGACATACACTGACACCCAGTAACACAGACACACACTGACACCAATTAACAAAGACACACACTGACACCCAGTAACAAAGACATACACTGACACCAAGTAGCAAAGACATACACTGACACCCAGTAACACAGATACACACTGACACCAAGCAACAAAGACATACAGTGACACCCAGTAACAAAGACATACACTGAAAGCCAGAAACACAGACACACACTTACACCAAGTAACAAAGAAAAACACTGACACCCAGTAACAAAGACATACACTGACACCAAGTAACAAAGACAGACACTGACACCCAGTAACAAAGACACACACTTACACCAAGTAACACAGACACACACTGACACCCATTAACACAGACACACATATACACCAAGTAACAAAGACACACACTGACACCCAGTAACAAAGACATACACTGACACCAATTAACAAAGACATACACTGACACCCAGTAACAAAGACAATCACTTACACCCAGTAACACAGACATACCCTGACACCAAGTAACAAAGACACACACTGACACCAAGTAACAAAGACACACACTGACACCCAGTAACACAGACACACACTGACACTAAGTAACAAAGTCACGCACTGACACCCAGTAACAAAGACATACACTGACAGCCAGAAACACAGACACACACTTACACCAAGTAACGAAGACATACACTGACACCCAGTAACAAAGACACACACTTACACCAAGTAACACAGACACACACTGACACCCAGTAACACAGACACACATATACACCAAGTAACAAAGACACACACTGACACCCAGTAACAAAGACATACACTGACACCAATTAACAAAGACATACACTGACACCAGGTAACAAAGACACACACTGACACCCAGTAACACAGACACACACTGACACCAAGTAACAAAGTCACGCACAGACACCCAGTCACAAAGACATACACTTACACCCAGTAACAGAGACATACACTGACACCTTGTAACAAAGACATACACTGACACCAAGTAATAAAGACATACACTGACACCAAGTAAAAAAGACACACACTGACACCAAGTAACAAAGACATACACTGACACCCGGTAACACAGACACACACTGACACCAATTAACAAAGAAACACACAGACACCCACTAACAAAGACATACACTGACACCAAGTAACAAAGATATACACTGACACCCAGTAACACAGATACACACTGACACCAAGTAACAAAGACATACAGTGACACCCAGTAACAAAGCCATACACTGACAGCCAGAAACACAGACACACACTTACACCAAGTAACAAAGACAAACACTGACACCCAGTAACAAAGACATACACTGACACCAAGTAACAAAGACATACACTGACACCCAGTAACAAAGACACACACTTGCACCAAGTAACACAGACACACACTGACACCCAGTAACACAGACACACACATACAACAAGTGACAAAGATACACACTGACACCCAAGAACAAAGACATACACTGACACCAATTAACAAAGACAATCACTTACACCCAGTAACACAGACATACCCTGACACCAAGTCACAAAGACACACACTGACACCAAGTAACAAAGACACACACTGACACCCAGTAACACAGACACACACTGAAACCAAGTCACAAAGACACGCACTGAAACCCAGTAACAAAGGCATACACTTACACCCAGTAACAGAGACATACACTGACACCTTGTAACTAAGACATACACTGACACCAAGTAATAAAGACATACACTGACACCAAGTAAAAAAGACACACACTGACACCAAGTAACAAAGACATACAATGACACCAAGGAACAAAGACATACAATGACACCAAGGAACAAAGACATACACTGACACCCAGTAACACAGACACACACTGACACCCAGTAACACAGACACACACTGACACCAAGTAACAAAGACATGCACTGACACCAAGTAACAAAGGCATACACTGACACCCAGTAACAAAGACACACACTTACACCAAGTAACACAGACATGCACTGACACCCAGTAACACGGACACACAGTTACACCAAGTAACAAAGACACACACTGACATCCAGTAACAAAGACATACACTGACACCAAGTGACAAAGACATACACTGACACCCAGTAGCACAGGCACACACTTACACCAAGTCACAAAGACATACACTGACACCAAGTAACAAAGACATACACATACACCCTTTAACAAAGACACACACTGACACCCAGTAACACAGACACACACTTACGCCAAGTAACAAAGACATACACTGACACCCAGTAACACAGACACACACTGCCACCCCGTAACACAGACACACAATGCCACCCAGTAACACAGACACACACATACACCAAGGAACAAAGACACACACTGACACCCAGTAACAAAGACATACACTGACACCAATTAACAAAGACATACACTGACACCCAGTAACAAAGACAATCACTTACACCCAGTAACACAGACATACCCTGATACCAAGTAACAACGACACACACTGACACCAAGTAACAAAGACACACACTGACACCCAGTAACACAGACACACACTGACACCAAGTAACAAAGTCACGCACTGACACCAAGTAACAAAGTCACGCACTGACACCCAGTAACAAAGTCACGCACTGACACCCAGTAACAAAGACATACACTTACACCCAGTAACAGAGACATACACTGACACCTTGTAACAAAGACAGACACTGATACCAAGTAATAAAGACATAAACTGGCACCAAGTAAAAAAGACACACACTGACACCAAGTAACAAAGACATACACTGACACCCAGTAACACAGACACACACAGACACCAATTAACAAAGACACACACTGACACCCAGTAACAAAGACATGCACTGACACCAAGTAACAAAGACATACACTGACACCCAGTAACACAGATACACACTGACACCAAGTAACAAAGACATACAGTGACACCCAGTAACAAAGACATACACTGACAGCCAGAAACACAGACACACACTTACACCAAGTAACAAAGACAAACACTGACACCCAGTAACAAAGACATACACTGACACCCAGTAACAAAGACACACACTTACACCAAGTAACACAGACACACACTGACACCCAGTAGCAGAGGCACACACATACACCAAGTAACAAAGACACACACTGACACCCAGTAACAAAGACAAACACTGACACCAATTAACAAAGACATGCACTGACACCCAGTAACAAAGACAATCACTTACAATCAGTAACACAGACATACCCTGACACCAAGTAACAAAGACACACACTGACACCTTGTAACAAAGACACACACTGACACCCAGTAACACAGACACACACTGACACCAAGTAACAAAGACACGCACTGACACCCAGTAACAAAGACATACACTTACACCCAGTAACAAAGACATACACTGAAACCAAGTAATAAAGACATACACTGAGACCAAGTAAAAAAGACACACACTGACACCAAGTAACAAAGACATACACTGACACCAAGTAACAAAGACATACACTGACACCCAGTAACACAGACACACACTGACACCAAGTAACAAAGACATACACTGGCACCAAGTAACAAAGAAATACACTGATACCCAGTAACACAGACACACACTGACATCAAGTAACCAAGACATACACTGACACCCAGTAACAAAGACATACACTGACACCCAGTAACACAGACACACACTTACACCAAGTAACAAAGACACACACTGACACCAAGTAACAAAGAGATGCACTGACACCAAGTAACAAAGGCATACACTGACACACAGTAACAAAGACACACAGTTACACCAAGTAACAAAGACACACACTGACATCCAGTAACAAAGACATACACTGACACCAAGTGACAAAGACATACACTGACACCCAGTAACAAAGGCACACACTTACACCAAGTAATAAAGACACACACTGACACCAAGTAACAAAGACATACACATACACCCTTTAACAAAGACACACACTGACACCCAGTGACACAGACACACACTTACACCAAGTAACAAAGACATACACTGACACCCAGTAACACAGACACACTGTGCCACCCCGTAACACAGACACACAATGCCACCCAGTATCACAGACACACACTTACAGCTAGTAACACAGACAGACACTGACACCCAGTAACACAGACACCTACTTACACCAAGCAACAAAGACATACACTGACACTCAGTAACAAAGACATACTCTGACACCCAGTAACACAGACACACACTTACACCCAGTAACACAGACACACACTGCCACCCCGTAACACAGACACACAATGCCACCCAGTAACACAGACACACACATACACCAAGGAACAAAGACACACACTGACACCCAGTAACAAAGACAATCACTTACACCCAGTAACACAGACATACCCTGACACCAAGTCACAACGACACACACTGACACCAAGTAACAAAGACACACACTGACACCCAGTAACACAGATACACACTGACACCAAGTAACAAAGTCACGCACTGACACCCAGTAACAAAGACATACACTTACACCCAGTAACAGAGACATACACTGACACCTTGTAACAAAGACAGACACTGATACCAAGTAATAAAGACATAAACTGGCACCAAGTAAAAAAGACACACACTGAAACCAAGTAAGAAAGACATACACTGACACCCAGTAACACAGACACACACTGACACCAATTAACAAAGACACACACTGAAACCCAGCAACAAAGACATGCACTGACACCAAGTAACAAAGACATACACTGACACCCAGTAACACAGATACACACTGACACCAAGTAACAAAGACATACAGTGACACCCAGTAACAAAGACAATCACTTACACCCAGTAACACAGACATACCCTGACACCAAGTAACAAAGACACACACTGACACCAAGTAACAAAGACACACACTGACACCCAGTAACACAGACACACACTGACACCAAGTAACAAAGTCACGCACTGACACCCAGTAACAAAGACATACACTTACACCCAGTAACAGAGACATACACTGACACCTTGTAACAAAGACATACACTGACACCAAGTAATAAAGACATACACTGACACCAAGTAAAAAATACACACACTGACACCAAGTAACAAGAAATACACTGACACCCAGTAACACAGACACACACTGACACCAATTAACAAAGACACACACTGACACCCAGTAACAAAGACATACACTGACACCAAGTAACAAAGACATACACTGACACCCAGTAACACAGATACACACTGACACCAAGTAACAAAGACATACAGTGACACCCAGTAATAAAGACATACACTGACAGCCAGAAACACAGACACACACTTACACCAAGTAACAAAGACAAACACTGACACCCAGTAACAAAGACATACACTGACACCAAGTAACAAATACATACACTGACACCCAGTAACAAAGACACAAACTTACACCGAGTAACACAGACACACACTGACACCCAGTAA
Organism: Heterodontus francisci; assembly: GCF_036365525.1. NCBI lineage: Eukaryota > Metazoa > Chordata > Chondrichthyes > Heterodontiformes > Heterodontidae > Heterodontus > Heterodontus francisci. The sequence goes on along the minus strand of NW_027140851.1, from coordinate 5,730,470 downwards.
CAGAGACACACACATACACCAAGTAACAAAGACACACACTGACACCCAGTAACAAAGACATACACTGACACCAATTAACAAAGACATGCACTGACACCCAGTAACAAAGACAATCACTTACACCCAGTAACACAGACATACCCTGACACCAAGTAACAAAGACACACACTGACACCAAGTAACAAAGACACTCACTGACACCCAGTAACACAGACACACACTGACACCAAGTAACAAAGACACGCACTGACACCAAGTAATAAAGACATACACTGACACCAAGTAAAAAAGACACACACTGACACCAAGTAACAAAGACATACACTGACACCAAGTAACAAAGACATGCACTGACAGCCAGTAACACAGACACACACTGGCACCAAGTAACAAAGACATACACTGGCACCAAGTAACAAAGACATACACTGACACCCAGTAACACAGACACACACCGACATCAAGTAACAAAGACATACACTGACACCCAGTAAAAAAGACATACACTGACACCCAGTAACACAGACACACACTTACACCAAGTAACAAAGACACACACTGACACCAAGTAACAAAGACATGCACTGCCACCAAGTAACAAAGGCATACACTGACACCCAGTAACAAAGACACACACTTACACCAAGTAACACAGTCATACACTGACACCCAGAAACACAGACACACAGTTACACCAAGGAACAAAGACACACACTGACATCCAGTAACAAAGACATACACTGACACCAAGTGACAAAGACATACACTGACACCCAGTAACACAGGCACACACTTACACCAAGTAATAAAGACATACAATGACACCAAGTAACAAAGACATACACATACACCCTTTAACAAAGACACACACTGACACCCAGTAACACAGACACACACTTACACCAAGTAACAAAGACATACACTGACACCCAGTAACACAGACACACACTGCCACACCGTAACACAGACACACAATGCCACCCAGTAACACAGACACACACTTACACCAAGTAACACAGACAGACACTGACACCCAGTAACACAGACACCTACTTACACCAAGCAACAAAGACATACACTTACACCCAGTAACAGAGACATAGACTGACACCCAGCATCACAGACATACACTGACACCCAGTAACACAGACATACACTTACAACAAGTAACAAAGACATACACTGATTCCCAGTAACACAGATACACACTTACACCAAGTAACAAAGACATACACTGACACCCAGTAACACAGACACACACTTACACCAAGAAACTAAGACACAAACAGACCCAGTAACAAAGACACACACTTACACCAAGTAACACAGACACACACTGACACCCAGTAACACAGACACACATATACACCAAGTAACAAAGACACACACTGACACCCAGTAACAAAGACATACACTGACACCAATTAATAAAGACATACACTGACACCCAGTAACAAAGACAATCACTTTCACCCAGTAACACAGACATACCCTGACACCAAGTAACAAAGACACACACTGACACCAAGTAACAAAGACACACACTGACACCCAGTAACACAGACACACACTGACACCAAGTAACAAAGTCACGCACTGACACCCAGTAACAAAGACATACACTTACACCCAGTAACAGAGACATACACTGACACCTTGTAACAAAGACATACACTGACTCCATGTAATAAAGACATACACTGACACCAAGTAAAAAAGACACACACTGACACCAAGTAACAAAGACATACACTGACACCAAGTAACAAAGACATGCACTGACACCCAGTAACACAGACACACACTGACACCAAGTAACAAAGACATACACTGGCACCAAGTAACAAAGACATACACTGACACCCAGTAACACAGACACACACTGACATCAAGTAACAAAGACATACACTGACACCCAGTAAAAAAGACATACACTGACACCCAGTAACACAGACACACACTTACACCAAGTAACAAAGAAACACACTGACACCAAGTAACAAAGACATGCACTGACACCAAGTAACAAAGGCATACACTGACACCCAGGAACAAAGACACACACTTACACCAAGTAACACAGACATACACTGACACCCAGAAACACAGACACACAGTTACACCAAGTAACAAAGACACACACTGAAATCCAGTAACAAAGACATACACTGACACCAAGTGACAAAGACATACACTGACACCCAGTAACACAGGCACACACTTACACCAAGTAATAAAGACATACAATGACACCAAGTAACAAAGACATACACATACACCCTTTAACAAAGACACACACTGACACCCAGTAACACAGACACACACTTACACCAAGTAACAAAGACATACACTGACACCCAGTAACACAGACACACACTGCCACCCCGTAACACAGACACACAATGCCACCCAGTAACACAGACACACACTTACACCTAGTAACACAGACAGACACTGACACCCAGTAACACAGACACCTACTTACACCAAGCAACAAAGACATACACTGACACTCAGTAACAAAGACATACACTGACACCCAGTAACACAGACACACACTGATACCAAGTAACAAAGACACGCACTGACACCCAGTAACAAAGACATACACTTACACCCAGTAACAGAGACATAGACTGACACCCAGCATCACAGACATACACTGACACCCAGTAACACAGACATACACTTACAACAAGTAACAAAGGCATACACTGATTCCCAGTAACACAGATACACACTTACACCAAGTAACAAAGACATACACTGACACCCAGTAACACAGACACACATTTACACCAAGCAACAAAGACATAAACTGGCACCAAGTAAAAAAGACACACACTGAAACCAAGTAACAAAGACATACACTGACACCCAGTAACACAGACACACACTGACACCAATTAACAAAGACACACACTGAAACCCAGCAACAAAGACATGCACTGACACCAAGTAACAAAGACATACACTGACACCCAGTAACACAGATACACTCTGACACCAAGTAACAAAGACATACAGTGACACCCAGTAACAAAGACAATCACTTACACCCAGTAACACAGACATACCCTGACACCAAGTAACAAAGACACACACTGACACCAAGTAACAAAGACACACACTGACACCCAGTAACACAGACACACACTGACACCAAGTAACAAAGTCACGCACTGACACCCAGTAACAAAGACATACACTTACACCCAGTAACAGAGACATACACTGACACCTTGTAACAAAGACATACACTGACACCAAGTAATAAAGACATACACTGACACCAAGTAAAAAATACACACACTGACACCAAGTAACAAGAAATACACTGACACCCAGTAACACAGACACACACTGACACCAATTAACAAAGACACACACTGACACCCAGTAACAAAGACATACACAGACACCAAGTAACAAAGACATACACTGACACCCAGTAACACAGATACACACTGACACCAAGTAACAAAGACATACAGTGACACCCAGTAATAAAGACATACACTGACAGCCAGAAACACAGACACACACTTACACCAAGTAACAAAGACAAACACTGACACCCAGTAACAAAGACATACACTGACACCAAGTAACAAAGACATACACTGACACCCAGTAACAAAGACACAAACTTACACCGAGTAACACAGACACACACTGACACCCAGTAACAGAGACACACACATACACCAAGTAACAAAGACACACACTGACACCCAGTAACAAAGACATACACTGACACCAATTAACAAAGACATGCACTGACACCCAGTAACAAAGACAATCACTTACACCTAGTAACACAGACATACCCTGACACCAAGTAACAAAGACACACACTGACACCAAGTAACAAAGACACTCACTGACACCCAGTAACACAGACACACACTGACACCAAGTAACAAAGACACGCACTGACACCAAGTAATAAAGACATACACTGACACCAAGTAAAAAAGACACACACTGACACCAAGTAACAAAGACATACACTGACACCAAGTAACAAAGACATGCACTGACAGCCAGTAACACAGACACACACTGGCACCAAGTAACAAAGACATACACTGGCACGAAGTAACAAAGACATACACTGACACCCAGTAACACAGACACACACCGACATCAAGTAACAAAGACATACACTGACACCCAGTAAAAAAGACATACACTGACACCCAGTAACACAGACACACACTTACACCAAGTAACAAAGACACACACTGACACCAAGTAACAAAGACATGCACTGCCACCAAGTAACAAAGGCATACACTGACACCCAGTAACAAAGACACACACTTACACCAAGTAACACAGTCATACACTGACACCCAGAAACACAGACACACAGTTACACCAAGTAACAAAGACACACACTGACATCCAGTAACAAAGACATACACTGACACCAAGTGACAAAGACATACACTGACACCCAGTAACACAGGCACACACTTACACCAAGTAATAAAGACATACAATGACACCAAGTAACAAAGACATACACATACACCCTTTAACAAAGACACACACTGACACCCAGTAACACAGACACACACTTACACCAAGTAACAAAGACATACACTGACACCCAGTAACACAGACACACAATGCCACACCGTAACACAGACATACAATGCCACCCAGTAACACAGACATACAATGCCACCCAGTAACACAGACACACACTTACACCAAGTAACACAGACAGACACTGACACCCATTAGCACAGACACCTACTTACACCAAGCAACAAAGACATACACTTACACCCAGTAACAGAGACATAGACTGACACCCAGCATCACAGACATACACTGACACCCAGTAACACAGACATGCACTTACAACAAGTAACAAAGACATACACTGATTCCCAGTAACACAGATACACACTTACACCAAGTAACAAAGACATACACTGACACCCAGTAACACAGACACACACTTACACCAAGTAACACAGACACACACTGACACCCAGTAACACAGACACACATATACACCAAGTAACAAAGACACACACTGACACCCAGTAACAAAGACATACACTGACACCAATTAATAAAGACATACACTGACACCCAGTAACAAAGACAATCACTTTCACCCAGTAACACAGACATACCCTGACACCAAGTAACAAAGACACACACTGACACCAAGTAACAAAGACACACACTGACACCCAGTAACACAGACACACACTGACACCAAGTAACAAAGTCACGCACTGACACCCAGTAACAAAGACATACACTTACACCCAGTAACAGAGACATACACTGACACCTTGTAACAAAGACATACACTGACACCATGTAATAAAGACATACACTGACACCAAGTAAAAAAGACACACACTGACACCAAGTAACAAAGACATACACTGACACCAAGTAACAAAGACATGCACTGACACCCAGTAACACAGACACACACTGACACCAAGTAACAAAGACATACACTGGCACCAAGTAACAAAGACATACACTGACACCCAGTAACACAGACACACACTGACATCAAGTAACAAAGACATACACTGACACCCAGTAAAAAAGACATACACTGACACCCAGTAACACAGACACACACTTACACCCAGAAACACAGACACACAGTTACACCAAGTAACAAAGACACACACTGACATCCAGTAACAAAGACATACACTGACACCAAGTGACAAAGACATACACTGACACCCAGTAACACAGGCACACACTTACACCAAGTAATAAAGACATACAATGACACCAAGTAACAAAGACATACACATACACCCTTTAACAAAGACACACACTGACACCCAGTAACACAGACACACACTTACACCAAGTAACAAAGACATACACTGACACCCAGTAACACAGACACACACTGCCACCCCGTAACACAGACACACAATGCCACCCAGTAACACAGACACACACTTACACCTAGTAACACAGACAGACACTGACACCCAGTAACACAGACACCTACTTACACCAAGCAACAAAGACATACACTGACACTCAGTAACAAAGACATACACTGACACCCAGTAACACAGACACGCACTGATACCAAGTAACAAAGACACGCACTGACACCCAGTAACAAAGACATACACTTACACCCAGTAACAGAGACATAGACTGACACCCAGCATCACAGACATACACTGACACCCAGTAACACAGACATACACTTACAACAAGTAACAAAGGCATACACTGATTCCCAGTAACACAGATACGCACTTACACCAAGTAACAAAGACATACACTGACACCCAGTAACACAGACACACACTTGCACCAAGAAACTAAGACACAAACAGACCAAGTAACAAAGACATACACTGACACCCAGTAACAAAGACACACACTTACACCAAGTAACACAGACACACACTGACACCCAGTAACACAGACACACATAAACACCAAGTAACAAAGACACACACTGACACCCAGTAACAAAGACATACACTGACACCAATTAACAAAGACATACACTGACACCCAGTAACAAAGACAATCACTTACACCCAGTAACACAGACATACCCTGACACCAAGTAACAAAGACACACACTGACACCAAGTAACAAAGACACACACTGACACCCAGTAACACAGGCACACACTGACACCAAGTAACAAAGTCACGCACTGACACCCAGTAACAAAGACATACACTTACACCCAGTAACAGAGACATACACTGACACCTTGTAACAAAGACATACACTGACACCAAGTAATAAAGACATACACTGACACCAAGTAAAAATGACACACACTGACACCAAGTAACAAGAAATACACTGACAGCCAGAAACACAGACACGCACTGACACCAATTAACAAAGACACACACTGACACCCAGTATCAAAGACATTCACTGACACCAAGTAACAAAGACATACACTGACACCCAGTAACACAGATACACTCTGACACCATGTAACAAAGACATACACTGACACCCAGTAACACAGACACACACTTACACCAAGAAACTAAGACACACACACACCCAGTAACAAAGACAGACACTGACACCAAGTAACAAAGACACACACTGACACCAAGTAACAAAGACATACACTGACACCCAGTAACACAGACACACACTGACACCAATTAACAAAGACACACACTGACACCCAGTAACAAAGACATACACTGACACCAAGTAACAAAGACATACACTGACACCCAGTAACACAGAAACAAACTGACACCAAGTAACAAAGACATACAGTGACACCCAGTAACAAAGACATACACTGACAGCCAGAAACACAGACACACACTTACACCAAGTAACAAAGACAAACACTGACACCCAGTAACAAAGACATACACTGACACCAAGTAACAAAGACATACACTGACACCCAGTAACAAAGACACACACTTACACCAAGTATCACAGACACACACTGACACCCAGTAACACAGACAAACATATACACCAAGTAACAAAGACGCACACTGACACCCAGTAACAAAGACATACACTGACAGCAATTAACAAAGACACACACTGACACCCAGTAACACAGACACACACTGACACCAAGTAACAAAGTCACGCACTGACACCCTGTAACAAAGACATACACTTACACCCAGTAACAGAGACATACACTGACACCTTGTAACAAAGACATACACTGACACCAAGTAATAAAGACATACACTGACACCAAGTAAAAAATACACACACTGACACCAAGTAACAAGAAATACACTGACACCCAGTAACAAAGACATACACTGACACCAAGTGACAAAGACATACACTGACACCCAGTAACACAGGCACACACTTACACCAAGTAATAAAGACATACAATGACACCAAGTAACAAAGACATACACATACTCCCTTTAACAAAGACACACACTGACACCCAGTAACACAGACACACACTTACACCAAGTAACAAAGACATACACTGACACCCAGTAACACAGACACACAATGCCACACCGTAACACAGACACACAATGCCACCCAGTAACACAGACACACACTTACACCAAGTAACACAGACAGACACTGACACCCAGTAACACAGACACCTACTTACACCAAGCAACAAAGACATACACTTACACCCAGTAACAGAGACATAGACTGACACCCAGCATCACAGACATACACTGACACCCAGTAACACAGACATACACTTACAACAAGTAACAAAGACATACACTGATTCCCAGTAACACAGATACACACTTACACCAAGTAACAAAGACATACACTGACACCCAGTAACACAGACACACACTTACACCAAGAAACTAAGACCCAAACAGACCCAGTAACAAAGACACACACTTACACCAAGTAACACAGACACACATATACACCAAGTAACAAAGACACACACTGACACCCAGTAACAAAGACATACACTGACACCAATTAATAAAGACATACACTGACACCCAGTAACAAAGACAATCACTTTCACCCAGTAACACAGACATACCCTGACACCAAGTAACAAAGACACACACTGACACCAAGTAACAAAGACACACACTGACACCCGGTAACACAGACACACACTGACACCAAGTAACAAAGTCACGCACTGACACCCAGTAACAAAGACATACACTTACACCCAGTAACAGAGACATACACTGACACCTTGTAACAAAGACATACACTGACACCATGTAATAAAGACATACACTGACACCAAGTAAAAAAGACACACACTGACACCAAGTAACAAAGACATACACTGACACCAAGTAACAAAGACATGCACTGACACCCAGTAACACAGACACACACTGACACCAAGTAACAAAGACATACACTGACACCAAGTAAAAAATACACACACTGACACCAAGTAACAAGAAATACACTGACACCCAGTAACACAGACACACACTGACACCAATTAACAAAGACACACACTGACACCCAGTAACAAAGACATACACTGACACCAAGTAACAAAGACATACACTGACACCCAGTAACACAGATACACACTGACACCAAGTAACAAAGACATACAGTGACACCCAGTAATAAAGACATACACTGACAGCCAGAAACACAGACACACACTTACACCAAGTAACAAAGACAAACACTGACACCCAGTAACAAAGACATACACTGACACCAAGTAACAAAGACATACACTGACACCCAGTAACAAAGACACAAACTTACACCGAGTAACACAGACACACACTGACACCCAGTAACAGAGACACACACATACACCAAGTAACAAAGACACACACTGACACCCAGTAACAAAGACATACACTGACACCAATTAACAAAGACATGCACTGACACCCAGTAACAAAGACAATCACTTACACCCAGTAACAAGGATATACCCTGACACCAAGTAACAAAGACACACACTGACACCAAGTAACAAAGACACTCACTGACACCCAGTAACACAGACACACACTGACACCAAGTAACAAAGACACGCACTGACACCAAGTAATAAAGACATACACTGACACCAAGTAAAAAAGACACACACTGACACCAAGTAACAAAGACATACACTGACACCAAGTAACAAAGACATGCACTGACAGCCAGTAACACAGACACACACTGGCACCAAGTAACAAAGACATACACTGGCACGAAGCAACAAAGACATACACTGACACCCAGTAACACAGACACACACCGACATCAAGTAACAAAGACATACACTGACACCCAGTAAAAAAGACATACACTGACACCCAGTAACACAGACACACACTTACACCAAGTAACAAAGACATGCACTGCCACCAAGTAACAAAGGCATACACTGACACCCAGTAACAAAGACACACACTTACACCAAGTAACACAGTCATACACTGACACCCAGAAACACAGACACACAGTTACACCAAGTAACAAAGACACACACTGACATCCAGTAACAAAGACATACACTGACACCAAGTGACAAAGACATACACTGACACCCAGTAACACAGGCACACACTTACACCAAGTAATAAAGACATACAATGACACCAAGTAACAAAGACATACACATACTCCCTTTAACAAAGACACACACTGACACCCAGTAACACAGACACACACTTACACCAAGTAACAAAGACATACACTGACACCCAGTAACACAGACACACAATGCCACACCGTAACACAGACACACAATGCCACCCAGTAACACAGACACACACTTACACCAAGTAACACAGACAGACACTGACACCCAGTAACACAGACACCTACTTACACCAAGCAACAAAGACATACACTTACACCCAGTAACAGAGACATAGACTGACACCCAGCATCACAGACATACACTGACACCCAGTAACACAGACATACACTTACAACAAGTAACAAAGACATACACTGATTCCCAGTAACACAGATACACACTTACACCAAGTAACAAAGACATACACTGACACCCAGTAACACAGACACACACTTACACCAAGAAACTAAGACCCAAACAGACCCAGTAACAAAGACACACACTTACACCAAGTAACACAGACACACATATACACCAAGTAACAAAGACACACTCTGACACCCAGTAACAAAGACATACACTGACACCAATTAATAAAGACATACACTGACACCCAGTAACAAAGACAATCACTTTCACCCAGTAACACAGACATACCCTGACACCAAGTAACAAAGACACACACTGACACCAAGTAACAAAGACACACACTGACACCCGGTAACACAGACACACACTGACACCAAGTAACAAAGTCACGCACTGACACCCAGTAACAAAGACATACACTTACACCCAGTAACAGAGACATACACTGACACCTTGTAACAAAGACATACACTGACACCATGTAATAAAGACATACACTGACACCAAGTAAAAAAGACACACACTGACACCAAGTAACAAAGACATACACTGACACCAAGTAACAAAGACATGCACTGACACCCAGTAACACAGACACACACTGACACCAAGTAACAAAGACATACACTGGCACCAAGTAACAAAGACATACACTGACACCCTGTAACACAGACACACACTGACATCAAGTAACAAAGACATACACTGACAACCAGTAAAAAAGACATACACTGACACCCAGTAACACAGACACACACTTACACCAAGTAACAAAGAAACACACTGACACCAAGTAACAAAGACATGCACTGACACCAAGTAACAAAGGCATACACTGACACCCAGGAACAAAGACACACACTTACACCAAGTAACACAGACATACACTGACACCCAGAAACACAGACACACAGTTACACCAAGTAACAAAGACACACACTGACATCCAGTAACAAAGACATACACTGACACCAAGTGACAAAGACATACACTGACACCCAGTAACACAGGCACACACTTACACCAAGTAATAAAGACATACAATGACACCAAGTAACAAAGACATACACATACACCCTTTAACAAAGACACACACTGACACCCAGTAACACAGACACACACTTACACCAAGTAACAAAGACATACACTGACACCCAGTAACACAGACACACACTGCCACCCCGTAACACAGACACACAATGCCACCCAGTAACACAGACACACACTTACACCTAGTAACACAGACAGACACTGACACCCAGTAACACAGACACCTACTTACACCAAGCAACAAAGACATACACTGACACTCAGTAACAAAGACATACACTGACACCCAGTAACACAGACACACACTGATACCAAGTAACAAAGACACGCACTGACACCCAGTAACAAAGACATACACTTACACCCAGTAACAGAGACATAGACTGACACCCAGCATCACAGACATACACTGACACCCAGTAACACAGACATACACTTACAACAAGTAACAAAGGCATACACTGATTCCCAGTAACACAGATACGCACTGACACCAAGTAACAAAGTCACGCACTGACACCCAGTAACAAAGACATACACTTACACCCAGTAACAGAGACATACACTGACACCTTGTAACAAAGACATACACTGACACCAAGTAATAAAGACATACACTGACACCAAGTAAAAATGACACACACTGACACCAAGTAACAAGAAATACACTGACAGCCAGTAACACAGACATGCACTGACACCAATTAACAAAGACACACACTGACACCCAGTAACAAAGACATACACTGACACCAAGTAACAAAGACATACACTGACACCCAGTAACACAGATACACTCTGACACCATGTAACAAAGACATACACTGACACCCAGTAACACAGACACACACTTACACCAAGAAACTAAGACACACACACACCCAGTAACAAAGACTGACACTGACACCAAGTAACAAAGACACACACTGACACCAAGTAACAAAGACATACACTGACACCCAGTAACACAGACACACACTGACACCAATTAACAAAGACACACACTGACACCCAGTAACAAAGACATACACTGACACCAAGTAACAAAGACATACACTGACACCCAGTAACACAGAAACAAACTGACACCAAGTAACAAAGACATACAGTGACACCCAGTAACAAAGACATACACTGACAGCCAGAAACACAGACACACACTTACACCAAGTAACAAAGACAAACACTGACACCCAGTAACAAAGACATACACTGACACCAAGTAACAAAGACATACACTGACACCCAGTAACAAAGACACACACTTACACCAAGTAACAAAGACGCACACTGACACCCAGTAACAAAGACATACACTGACAGCAATTAACAAAGACACACACTGACACCCAGTAACACAGACACACACTGACACCAAGTAACAAAGTCACGCACTGACACCCTGTAACAAAGACATACACTTACACCCAGTAACAGAGACATACACTGACACCTTGTAACAAAGACATACACTGACACCAAGTAATAAAGACATACACTGACACCAAGTAAATAAGACATACACTGACACCAAGTAACAAGGACATACACTGACACCCAGTAACACAGACACACACTGACACCAATTAACAAAGACACACACAGACACCCACTAACAAAGACATACACTGACACCAAGTAACAAAGACATACACTGACACCCAGTAACACAAATACACACTGACACCAAGTAACAAAGACATACAGTGACACCCAGTAACCAAGACATACACTGACAGCCAGAAACACAGACACACACTTACACCAAGTAACAAACACAAACACTGACACCCAGTAACAAAGACATACACTGACACCAAGTAACAAAGACATACACTGACACCCAGTAACAAAGACACACACTTACACCAAGTAACACAGAGACAAACTGACACCCAGTAACACAGACACACACATACACCGAGTAACAAAGACACACACTGACACCCAGTAACAAAGACATACACTGACACCAATTAAAAAGACAATCACTTACACCCAGTAACACAGACATACCCTGACACCAAGTAACAAAGACACACACTGACACCAAGTAACAAAGACACACACTGACACCCAGTAACACAGACACACACTGACACCAAGTAACAAAGACACGCACTGACACCCAGTAACAAAGGCATACACTTACACCCAGTAAAAGAGACATACACTGACACCTTGTAACAAAGACATACACTGACACCAAGTAATAAAGACATACACGGAAACCAAGTAAAAAAGACACACACTGACACCAAGTAACAGAGACATACACTGACACCAAGGAACAAAGAGATACACTGACACCCAGTAACACAGACACACACTGACACCCAGTAACACAGACACACACTTACACCAAGTAACAAATACACACACTGACACCAAGTAACAAAGACATGCACTGACACCAAGTAACAAAGGCATACACTGACACCCAGTAACAAAGACACACACTTACACCAAGTAACACAGACATACACTGACAGCCAGTAACACGGACACACAGTTACACCAAGTAACACAGACACACACTGACATCCAGTAACAAAGACATACACTGACACCAAGTGACAAAGACATACACTGACACCCAGTAACACAGGCACACACTTACACCAAGTAACAAAGACATACACTGACACCAAGTAATAAAGACATACACATACACCCTTTAACAAAGACACACACTGACACCCAGTAACACAGACACACACTTACACCAAGTAACAAAGACATACACTGACACCCAGTAACACAGACACACACTGCCACCCCGTAACACAGACACACAATGCCACCCAGTAACACAGACACACACTTACACCTAGTAACACAGACAGACACTGACACCCAGTAACACAGACACCTACTTACACCAAGCAACAAAGAGATACACTGAAACTCAGTAACAAAGACATACTCTGACACCCAGTAACACAGACACACACTTACACCAAGTAACAAAGACACACACTGACACCCAGTAACAGAGACACACACTTACACCAAGTATCAGAGACATACACTGACACCCAGTACACAGACACACACTGAAACCAAGTAACAAAGACACGCACTGACACCCAGTAACAAAGACATACACTTACACCCAGTAACAGAGACATACACTGACACCCAGCATCACAGACATACACTGACACCCAGTAACACAGACACACACTTACACCAAGAAACGAAGACACACACACACCCAGTAACAAAGACACACACTGACACCAAGTAACAAAGACACACACTGACACAAAGTAACAAAGACATACACTGACAACCAGTAACAAAGACATACACTGACACCCAGTAACACAGAGACAACCTTACACCAAGTAACAAAGACACACACTGACACCAAGTAACAAAGACATACACTGACACCCAGTAACACAGACAAACACTGACACCAAGTAACAAAGACATACAGTGACACCCAGTAACAAAGACATACACTGACAGCCAGAAACACATACATACACTTACACCAAGCAACAAAGACAAACACTGTCACCCAGTAACAAAGACATGCACTGACACCCAGTAACACAGACACACACTTACACCAAGTAACAAAGACACACACTGACACCCAGTAACAAAGACATACACTGACACCAATTAACAAAGACATACACTGACACCCAGTAACACAGACACACACTTACACCAAGTAACAAAGACATACACTGACACCAAGTAACAAAGACACACACTGACACCCAGTAACAAAGACACACACTTACACCAAGTAACAAAGACATACACTGACACCCAGTAACAAAGACATAAACTGACACCCAGTAACACAGACACACACTGCCACCCCGTAACACAGACACACAATGCCACCCAGTAACACAGACACACACTTACACCTAGTAACACAGACAGACACTGACACCCAGTAACACAGACACCTACTTACATCAAGCAACAAAGAGATACACTGAAACTCAGTAACAAAGACATACTCTGACACCCAGTAACACAGACACACACTTACACCAAGTAACAAAGACACACACTGACACCCAGTAACAGAGACACACACTTACACCAAGTATCAAAGACATACACTGACACCCAGTAACACAGACACACACTGAAACCAAGTAACAAAGACACGCACTGACACCCAGTAACAAAGACATACACTTACACCCAGTAACAGAGACATACACTGACACCCAGCATCACAGACATACACTGACACCCAGTAACACAGACACACACTTACACCAAGAAACTAAGACACACACACACCCAGTAACAAAGACAGACACTGACACCAAGTAACAAAGACACACACTGACACCAAGTGACAAAGACATACACTGACAACCAGTGACAAAGACATACACTGACACCCAGTAACACAGAGACAACCTTACACCAAGTAACACAGAGACAACCTTACACCAAGTAACAAAGACACACACTGACACCAAGTAACAAAGACATACACTGACACCCAGTAACACAGACAAACACTGACACCAAGTAACAAAGACATACAGTGACACCCAGTAACAAAGACATACACTGACAGCCAGAAACACATACATACACTTACACCAAGCAACAAAGACAAACACTGTCACCCAGTAACAAAGACATGCACTGACACCCAGTAACACAGACACACACTTACACCAAGTAACAAAGACACACACTGACACCCAGTAACAAAGACATACACTGACACCAATTAACAAAGACATACACTGACACCCAGTAACACAGACACACACTTACACCAAGTAACAAAGACATACACTGACACCAAGTAACAAAGACACACACTGACACCAGTAACAAAGACACACACTTACACCAAGTAACAAAGACATACACTGACACCCAGTAACAAAGACATACACTGACAACCAGTAACACAGACACTCACTTACACCAAGTAACAAAGACACACACTCACACCGAGTAACAAAGAAATACACTTACACCAAGTAACAAAGACATACACTGACACCCAGTAACAGAGACACACACTGACACCCAGTAACACAGACACACACTGACACCAAGGAACAAAGACACGCACAGACACCCAGTAACAAAGACA
The DNA here is from genome assembly GCF_036365525.1 of Heterodontus francisci. NCBI lineage: Eukaryota > Metazoa > Chordata > Chondrichthyes > Heterodontiformes > Heterodontidae > Heterodontus > Heterodontus francisci. The sequence continues at coordinate 5,713,898 of NW_027140851.1, read as the reverse complement.
TACACTTACACCCAGTAACACAGACACACAATGACACCTAGTAACACAGACATACACTAACACCAAGTAACAAAGACATACACTGACACCCAGTAACACAGACGCACACTTACACCAAGTAACAAAGACACACACTGACACCCAGTAACAAAGACATACAATTACACCCAGTAACACAGACATGCAATGACACCCAGAAACACAGACACACACTTACACCAAGTAACAAAGACATACACTGACACCCGGTGACACAGACACACACTTACACCAAGTAAAAAAGACATTCACTGACACCCAGTAACATAGACACACACTGACACCAAGTAACAAAGACACGCACTTACACCCAGTAACACAGACATGCACTGACACCAAGTAACAAAGACATACACTGACACCAAGTAACAAAGACACACACTGACACCCAGTAACACAGACACACACTGACACCAAGTAACAAAGACAGACACTGACACCCAGTAACAAAGACATACACTGACACCCAGTAACACAGACACACACTTACACCAAGTAACAAAGACACACACTGAGACCCAGTAACACAGACACACACTTACACCAAGTAACACAGACATACACTGACACCCAGTAACACAGACACACACATACACCAAGTAACAAAGACACACGCTGACATCCAGTAACAAAGACATACACTGATACCAAGTGACAAAGACAGACACTGACACCCAGAAACACAGACACACTCTTACACCAAGTAACAAAGACATACACTGACACCCAGTGACACAGACACACACTGACACCAAGTAACAAAGACATACACTGACACCCAGTAACATAGACACACACTGACACCAAGTAACAAAGACACGCACTTACACCCAGTAACACAGACAGACACTGACAGCAAGTAACAAAGACATACACTGACACCAAGTATCAAAGACACACACTGACACCCAGTAACACAGACACACACTGACACCAAGTAACAAAGACAAACACTGACACCCAGTAACAAAGACATACACTGACACCCAGTAACACAGACACACACTTACACCAAGTAACAAAGACACACACTGACACCCAATAACAAAAACATACACTGACAGCAAGTAAAAAAGACACACACTGACACCAAGGAACAAAGACATACACTGGCACCAAGTAACAAAGACATACACTGACACCCAGTAACAAAGACACACACTTACACCAAGTAACACAGACATACACTGACACCCAGTAACACAGACACACACTTACACCAAGTAACAAAGACACACACTGACATCCAGTAACAAAGACATACACTGACACCAAGTGACAAAGCCATACACTGACACCCAGAAACACAGACACACACTTACACCAAGTAACAAAGACATACACTGACACCCAGTGACACAGACACACACTTACACCAAGTAACAAAGACATACACTGACACCCAGTAACATAGACACACACTGACACCAAGTAACAAAGACACGCACTTACACCCAGTAACACAGAAATACACTGACACCAAGTAACAAAGACATACACTGACACCCAGTAACACAGACACACACTGACACCAAGTTGCAAAGACAAACAATGACACCCAGTAACAAAGACATACACTGACACCCAGTAACACAGACACACACTTACACCAAGTAACAAAGACACACACTGACACCCAGTATCAAAAACATACACTGACACCAAGTAAAAAAGACACACACTGACACCCAGTAACAAAGGCACACACTGACACCCAGTAACAAAAACATACACTGACACCATGTAACAAAGACATACACTGACACCAAGTAACACAGACAGACACTGACACCAAGTAAAATAGACACACACTGACACCAAGTAACAAAGACAGACACTGACACCAAGTAACAAAGACACACACGGACACCAAGTAACAAAGACATACACTGATACCCAGTAACACAGACACACACTGACACCAAGTAACAAAGACATACACTGACAACCAGTAACAAAGACATACACTGACACCCAGTAACACAGAGACACCCTTACACCAAGTAACAAAGACACACACTGACACCCAGTAACAAAGACATACACTGACACCAAGTAACAAAGACATACACTGACACCCAGTAACAGACAAACACTGACACCAAGTAACAAAGACATAGTGACACCCAGTAACAAAGACATACACTTACAACAAGTAACAAAGACACACACTGACAGCCAGAAACACAGACATACACTTACACCAAGTAACAAAGACACACACTGACACCCAGTAACAAAGACATACACTGACACCAATTAACAAAGACATACACTGACACCCAGTAACACAGACACACACTTACACCAAGTAACAAAGACATACACTGACACCAAGTAACAAAGACATACACTGACACCCAGTAACAGAGACACCCTTACACCAAGTAACAAAGACACACACTCACACCAAGTAACAAAGACACACACTGACTTCCAGTAACAAAGACATACACTGACACTCAGTAATAAAGACATACTCTGACATCCAGTAACACAGACACACACTTGCAACAAGTAACAAAGACACACACTGACACCCAGTAACACAGACACACACTGAAACCAAGTAACAAAGACACGCACTGACACCCAGTAACAAAGACATACACTTACACCCAGTAACAGAGACATACACTGAGACCCAGCATCACAGACATACACTGACACCCAGTAACACAGACACACACTTACACCAAGAAACTAAGACACACACACACCCAGTAACAAAGACAGAAACTGACACCAAGTAACAAAGACACACACTGACACCAAGTAACAAAGACATACACTGACACCCAGTAACACAGACACACACTGACACCAAGTAACAAAGACATACACTGACAACCAGTAACAAAGACATACACTGACACCCAGTAACACAGAGACAACCTTACACCAAGTAACAAAGACACACACTGACACCAAGTAACAAAGACATACACTGACACCCAGTAACACAGACAAACACTGACACCAAGTAACAAAGACATACACTGACACCCAGTAACAAAGACATACACTGACACCCAGTAACACAGAGACAACCTTACACCAAGTAACAAAGACACACACTGACACCAAGTAACAAAGACATACACTGACACCCAGTAACACAGACAAACACTGACACCCAGTAACAAAGACATACTCTGACAGCCAGAAACACATACATACACTTACACCCAGTAACAAAGACATGCACTGACACCCAGAAACACAGACACACACTTACACCAAGTAACAAAGACACACACTGACACCCAGTAACAAAGACATACACTGACACCAATTAACAAAGACATACACTGACACCCAGTGACACAGACACACACTTACACCAAGTAACAAAGACATACACTGACACCAAGTAACAAAGACACACACTGACACCCAGTAACAAAGACACACACTAACACCAAGTAACTAAGACATGCACTGACACCCAGTAACAAAGACATACACTGACAACCAGTAACACAGACACTCACTTACACCAAGTAACAAAGACACACACTCACACCCAGTAACAAAGAAATACACTTACACCAAGTAACACAGACATACACTGACACCCAGTAACACAGACACACACTTACACCAAGTAACAAAGACACACACTGACATCCAGTAACAAAGAAATACACTGACACCAAGTGACAAAGACAGACACTGACACCCAGAAACACAGACACACACTTACACCAAGTAACAAAGACATACACTGACACCCAGTGACACAGACACACACTGACACCAAGTAACAAAGACACGCACTTACACCCAGTAACACAGACATACACTGACACCAAGTAAATAAGACATACACTGACACCAAGTATCAAAGACACACACTGACTCCCAGTAACACAGACACACACTGACACCAAGTAACAAAGAGAAACACTGACACCCAGTAACAAAGACATACACTGACACCCAGTAACACAGACACACACTTACACCAAGTAACAAAGACACACACAGACACCCAGTAACAAAAACATACACTGACACCAAGTAAAAAAGACACACACTGACACCAAGTAACAAAGACATACACTGACACCAAGTAACAAAGACATACACTGACACCCAGTAACAAAGACACACACTTACACCAAGTAACACAGACATACACTGACACCCAGTAACACAGACACACACTTACACCAAGTAACAAAGACACACACTGACATCCAGTAACAAAGACATACACTGACACCAAGTGACAAAGCCATACACTGACACCCAGAAACACAGACACACACTTACACCAAGTAACAAAGACATACACTGTCACCCAGTAACAAAGACATGCGCTGACACCCAGTAACACAGACACACACTTACACCAAGTAACAAAGACACACACTGACACCCAGTAACAAAGACATACACTGACACCAATTAACAAAGACATACACTGACACCCAGTAACACAGACACACACTTACACCAAGTAACAAAGACATACACTGACACCAAGTAACAAAGACACACACTGACACCCAGTAACACAGACACACACTTACACCAAGTAACAAAGACATACACTGACATCCAGTAACAAAGACATACACTGACACCCAGTAACAGAGACACCCTTACACCAAGTAACAAAGACACACACTCACACCAAGTAACAAAGACACACACTGACATCCAGTAACAAAGACATACACTGACACTCAGTAATAAAGACATACTCTGACATCCAGTAACACAGACACACACTTGCAACAAGTAACAAAGACACACACTGACACCCAGTAACACAGACATACACTTACACCCAGTAACAGAGACATACACTGAGACCCAGCATCACAGACATACACTGACACCCAGTAACACAGACACACACTTACACCAAGAAACTAAGACACACACACACCCAGTAACAAAGACAGAAACTGACACCAAGTAACAAAGACACACACTGACACCCAGTAACACAGACACACACTGAAACCAAGTAACAAAGACACGCACTGACACCCAGTAACAAAGACATACACTTACACCCAGTAACAGAGACATACACTGAGACCCAGCATCACAGACATACACTGACACCCAGTAACACAGACACACACTTACACCAAGAAACTAAGACACACACACACCCAGTAACAAAGACAGAAACTGACACCAAGTAACAAAGACACACACTGACACCAAGTAACAAAGACATACACTGACACCCAGTAACACAGACACACACTGACACCAAGTAACAAAGACATACACTGACAACCAGTAACAAAGACATACACTGACACCCAGTAACACAGAGACAACCTTACACCAAGTAACAAAGACACACACTGACACCAAGTAGCAAAGACATACACTGACACCAATTAACAAAGACATACACTGACACCCAGTGACACAGACACACACTTACACCAAGTAACAAAGACATACACTGACACCAAGTAACAAAGACACACACTGACACCCAGTAACAAAGACACACACTAACACCAAGTAACTAAGATATACACTGACACCCAGTAACAAAGACATACACTGACAACCAGTAACACAGACACTCACTTACACCAAGTAACAAAGACACACACTCACACCCAGTAACAAAGAAATACACTTACACCAAGTAACACAGACGTACACTGACACCCAGTAACACAGACACACACTTACACCAAGTAACAAAGACACACACTGACATCCAGTAACAAAGACATACACTGACACCAAGTGACAAAGACAGACACTGACACCCAGAAACACAGACACACACTTACACCAAGTAACAAAGACATACACTGACACACAGTGACACAGACACACACTGACACCAAGTAACAAAGACACGCCCTTACACCCAGTAACACAGACATACACTGACACCAAGTAAATAAGACATACACTGACACCAAGTATCAAAGACACACACTGACTCCCAGTAACACAGACACACACTGACACCAAGTAACAAAGAGAAACACTGACACCCAGTAACAAAGACATACACTGACACCCAGTAACACAGACACACACTTACACAAAGTAACAAAGACACACACTGACACCCAGTAACAAAAACATACACTGACACCAAGTAAAAAAGACACACACTGACACCAAGTAACAAAGACATACACTGACACCAAGTAACAAAGACATACACTGACACCCAGTAACAAAGACACACACTTACACCAAGTAACACAGACATACACTGACACCCAGTAACACAGACACACACTTACACCAAGTAACAAAGACACACACTGACATCCAGTAACAAAGACATACACTGACACCAAGTGACAAAGCCATACACTGACACCCAGAAACACAGACACACACTTACACCAAGTAACAAAGACATACACTGACACCCAGTAACACAGACACACACTTACACCAAGTAACAAAGACATACACTGACACCCAGTAACATAGACACACACTGACAACAAGTAACAAAGACACGCACTTACACCCAGTAACACAGACATACACTGACACCAAGTAACAAAGACATACACTGACACCCAGTAACACAGACACACACTGACACCAAGTAACAAAGACATACACTGACACCAAGTAACAAAGACACACACTTACACCAAGTAACACAGACATACACTGACACCCAGTAACACAGACACACACTTGCAACAGGTAACAAAGACACACACTGACACACAGTAACACAGACACACACTGAAACCAAGTAACAAAGACACGCACTGCCACCCAGTAACAAAGACATACAATTACACCCAGTAACAGAGACATACACTGACACCCAGCATCACAGACATACACTGACACCCAGTAACACAGACACACACTTACACCAAGAAACTAAGACACACACACACCCAGTAACAAAGACAGAAACTGACACCAAGTAACAAAGACACACACTGACACCAAGTAACAAAGACATACACTGACACCCAGTAACACAGACACACACTGACACCAAGTAACAAAGACATACACTGACAACCAGTAACAAAGACATACACTGACACCCAGTAACACAGAGACAACCTTACACCAAGTAACAAAGACATACACTTACACCCAGTAACAGAGACATACACTGACACCCAGCATCACAGACATACACTGACACCCAGTAACACAGACACACACTTACACCAAGAAACTAAGACACGCACACACCCAGTAACACAGACACACACTGACACCCAGTAACAAAAACATACACTGACACCAAGTAAAAAAGACACACACTGACACCCAATAACAAAGACACACACTGACACCCAGTAACAAAAACATACACTGACACCATGTAACACAGACATACACTGACACCAAGTAATTTAGACACACACTGACACCAAGTAACAAAGACAGACACTGACACCAAGTAACAAAGACACACACTGACACCAAGTAACAAAGACATACACTGACACTCAGTAACACAGACACACACTGACACCAAGTAACAAAGACATACACTGACAACCAGTAACAAAGGCATACACTGACACCCAGTAACACAGAGACACCCTTACACCAAGTAACAAAGACACACACTGACACCCAGTAACAAAGACATACACTGACACCAAGTAACAAAGACATACACTGACACCCAGTAACACAGACAAACACTGACACCAAGTAACAAAGAGATACAGTGACACCCAGTAACAAAGACATACACTTACAACAAGTAACAAAGACACACACTGACAGCCAGAAACACAGACATACACTTACACCAAGTAACAAAGACAAACACTGTCACCCAGTAACAAAGACATGCACTGACACCCAGTAACACAGACACACACTTACACCAAGTAACAAAGACACACACTGACACCCAGTAACAAAGACATACACTGACACAAAATAACAAAGACATACACTGACACCCAGTAACACAGAAATACACTTACACCAAGTAACAAAGACATACACTGACACCAAGTAACAAAGACACACACTGACACCCAGTAACACAGACACACACTTACACCAAGTAACAAAGACATACACTGACATCCAGTAACAAAGACATACACTGACACCCAGTAACACAGAGACACCCTTACACCAAGTAACAAAGACACACACTCACACCAAGTAACAAAGACACACACTGACATCCAGTAACAAAGACATACACTGACACTCAGTAATAAAGACATACTCTGACATCCAGTAACACAGACACACACTTGCAACAAGTAACGAAGACGCACACTGACACCCAGTAACACAGACACACACTGAAACCAAGTAACAAAGACACGCACTGACACCCAGTAACAAAGACATACACTTACACCCAGTAACAGAGACATACACTGACACCCAGCATCACAGACATACACTGACACCCAGTAACACAGACACACACTTACACCAAGAAACTAAGACACACAGACACCCAGTAACAAAGACAGAAACTGACACCAAGTAACAAAGACACACACTGACACCAAGTAACAAAGACATACACTGACACCCAGTAACACAGACACACACTGACACCAAGTAACAAAGACATACACTGACAACCAGTGACAAAGACATACACTGACACCCAGTAACACAGAGACAACCTTACACCAAGTAACAAAGACACACACTGACACCAAGTAACAAAGACATACACTTACACCAAGTAACACAGACATACACTGACACCCAGTAACACAGACACACACTTACACCAAGTAACAAAGACACACACTGACATCCAGTAACAAAGACATACACTGACACCAAGTGACAAAGACAGACACTGACACCCAGAAACACAGACACACACTTACACCAAGTAACATAGACATACACTGACACCCAGTGACACAGACACACACTGACACCAAGTAACAAAGACACGCACTTACACCCAGTAACACAGACATACACTGACACCAAGTAAATAAGACATACACTGACACCAAGTATCAAAGACACACACTGACTCCCAGTAACACAGACACACACTGACACCAAGTAACAAAGAGAAACAGTGACACCCAGTAACAAAGACATACACTGACACCCAGTAACACAGACACACACTTACACCAAGTAACAAAGACAAGCACTGACACCCAGTAACAAAAACATACACTGACACCAAGTAAAAAAGACACACACTGACACCAAGTAACAAAGACATACACTGACACCAAGTAACAAAGACATACACTGACACCCAGTAACAAAGACACACACTTACACCAAGTAACACAGACATACACTGACACCCAGTAACACAGACACACACTTACACCAAGTAACAAAGACACACACTGACATCCAGTAACAAAGACATACACTGACACCAAGTGACAAAGCCATACACTGACACCCAGAAACACAGACACACACTTACACCAAGTAACAAAGACATACACTGACACCCAGTGACACAGACACACACTTACACCAAGTAACAAAGACATACACTGACACCCAGTAACATAGACACACACTGACAACAAGTAACAAAGACACGCACTTACACCCAGTAACACAGACATACACTGACACCAAGTAACAAAGACATACACTGACACCCAGTAACACAGACACACACTGACACCAAGTAACAAAGACATACACTGACACCAAGTAACAAAGACACACACTGACACCCAGTAACAAAGACACACACTTACACCAAGTAACACAGACATACACTGACACCCAGTAACACAGACACACACTTGCAACAAGTAACAAAGACACACACTGACACCCAGTAACACAGACACACACTGAAACCAAGTAACAAAGACACGCACTGACACCCAGTAACAAAGACATACACTTACACCCAGTAACAGAGACATACACTGACACCCAGCATCACAGACATACACTGACACCCAGTAACACCGACACACACTTACACCAAGAAACTAAGACACACACACACCCAGTAACAAAGACAGAAACTGACACCAAGTAACAAAGACACACACTGACACCAAGTAACAAAGACATACACTGACACCCAGTAACACAGACACACACTGACACCAAGTAACAAAGACAGACTCTGACAACCAGTAACAAAGAGATACACTGACACCCAGTAACACAGAGACAACCTAACACCAAGTAACAAAGACATACACTTACACCCAGTAACAGAGACATACACTGACACCCAGCATCACAGACATACACTGACACCCAGTAACACAGACACACACTTACACCAAGAAACTAAGACACACACACACCCAGTAACAAAGACACACACTGACACCCAGTAACAAAAACATACACTGACACCAAGTAAAAAAGAAACACACTGACACCCAATAACAAAGACACACACTGACACCCAGTAACAAAAACATCCACTGACACCATGTAACACAGACATACACTGACACCAAGTAATTTAGACACACACTGACACCAAGTAACAAAGACAGACACTGACACCAAGTAACAAAGACACACACTGACACCAAGTAACAAAGACATACACTGACAACCAGTAACAAAGACATACACTGACACCCAGTAACACAGACAAACACTGACACCAAGTAACAAAGAGATACAGTGACACACAGTAACAAAGACATACACTTACAACAAGTAACAAAGACACACACTGACAGCCAGAAACACAGACATACACTTACACCAAGTAACAAAGACAAACACTGTCACCCAGTAACAAAGACATGCACTGACACCAATTAACAAAGACATACACTGACACCCAGTAACACAGACACACACTTACACCAAGTAACAAAGACATACACTGACACCAAGTAACAAAGACACACACTGACACCCAGTAACACAGACACACACTTACACCAAGTAACAAAGACATACACTGACATCCAGTAACAAAGACATACACTGACACCCAGTAACAAAGAGACACCCTTACACCAAGTAACAAAGACACACACTCACACCAAGTAACAAAGACACACACTGACATCCAGTAACAAAGACATACACTGACACTCAGTAATAAAGACATACTCTGACATCCAGGAACACAGACACACACTTGCAACAAGTAACGAAGACACACACTGACACCCAGTAACACAGACACATACTGAAACCAAGTATCAAAGACACGCACTGACACCCAGTAACAAAGACATACACTTACACCCAGTAACAGAGACATACACTGACACCCAGCATCACAGACATACACTGACACCCAGTAACACAGACACACACTTACACCAAGAAACTAAGACACACAGACACCCAGTAACAAAGACAGAAACTGACACCAAGTAACAAAGACACACACTGACACCAAGTAACAAAGACATACACTGACACCCAGTAACACAGACACACACTGACACCAAGTAACAAAGACATTCACTGACAACCAGTGACAAAGACATACACTGACACCCAGTAACACAGAGACAACCTTACACCAAGTAACAAAGACACACACTGACACCAAGTAACAAAGACATACACTGACACCAAGTAACAAAGACATACACTGACACCCAGTAACACAGACAAACACTGACACCAAGTAACAAAGACATACAGTGACACCCAGTAACAAAGACATACACTGACAGCCAGAAACACATACATACACTTACACCAAGCAACAAAGACAAACACTGTCACCCAGTAACAAAGACATGCACTGACACCCAGTAACACAGACACACACTTACACAAAGTAACAAAGACACACACTGACACCCAGTAACAAAGACATACACTGACACCAATTAACAAAGACATACACTGACACCCAGTAACACAGAAACACACTTACACCAAGTAACAAAGACATACACTGACACCAAGTAACAAAGACACACACTGACACCCAGTAACAAAGACACACACTTACACCAAGTAACAAAGACATACACTGACAACCAGTAACACAGACACTCACTTACAACAAGTAACAAAGACACACACTCACACCCAGTAACAAAGAAATACACTTACACCAAGTAACAAAGACATACACTGACACCCAGTAACAGAGACACACACTGACACCCAGTAACACAGACACACACTGACACCAAGGAACAAACACACGCACAGACACCCAGTAACAAAGACATACACTTACACCCAGTAACACAGACACACACTGACACCTTGTAACACAGACATACACTTACACCAAGTAACAAAGACATACACTGACACCCAGTAACACAGACACACACTTACACCAAGTAACAAAGACACACACTGACACCCAGTAACAAAGACATACAATTACCCCCAGTAACACAGACATGCAATGACACCCAGAAACACAGACACACACTTACACCAAGTAACAAAGACATACACTGACACCCAGTGACACAGACACACACTTACACCAAGTAAAAAAGACATTCACTGACACCCAGTAACATAGACACACACTGACACCAAGTAACAAAGACACGCACTTACACCCAGTAACACAGACATGCACTGACACCAAGTAAAAAAGACATACACTGACACCAAGTAACAAAGACACACACTGACACCCAGTAACACAGACACACACTGACACCAAGTAACAAAGACACACACTGACACCCAGTAACAAAAACATACACTGACACCCAGTAACACAGACACACACTTACACCAAGTAACAAAGACACACACTGACACCCAGTAACACAGACACACACTTACACCAAGTAACACAGACACACACTGACACCCAGTAACACAGACACACACTTACACCAAGTAACAAAGACACACACTGACATCCAGTAACAAAGACATACACTGACACCAAGTGACAAAGACAGACACTGACACCCAGAAACACAGACACACACTTACACCAAGTAACAAAGACATACACTGACACCCAGTGACACAGACACACACTGACACCAAGTAACAAAGACACGCACTTACACCCAGTAACACAGACATACACTGACACCAAGTAACAAAGACATACACTGACACCAAGTATCAAAGACACACACTGACACCCAGTAACACAGACACACACTGACACCAAGTAACAAAGAGAAACACTGACACCCAGTAACAAAGACATACACTGACACCCAGTAACACAGACACACACTTACACCAAGTAACAAAGACACACACTGACACCCAGTAACAAAAACATACACTGACACCAAGTAAAAAAGACACACACTGACACCAAGTAACAAAGTCATACACTGACACCAAGTAACAAAGACATACACTGACACCAAGTAACAAAGACACACACTTACACCAAGTAACACAGACATACACTGACACGCAGTAACACAGACACACACTTACACCAAGTAACAAAGACACACACTGACATCCAGTAACAAAGACATACACTGACACCAAGTGACAAAGCCATACAGTGACACCCAGAAACACAGACACACACTTACACCAAGTAACAAAGACATACACTGACACCCAGTGACGCAGACACACACTTACACCAAGTAACAAAGACATACACAGACACCCAGTAACATAGACACACACTGACACCAAGTAACAAAGACACGCACTTACACCCAGTAACACAGACATACACTGACACCAAGTAACAAAGACATACACTGACACCCAGTTACACAGACACACACTGACACCAAGTAACAAAGACAAACACTGACACCCAGTAACAAAGACATACACTGACACCCAGTAACACAGACACACACTTACACCAAGTAACAAAGACACACACTGACACCCAGTAACAAAAACATACACTGACACCAAGTAAAAAAGACACACACTGACACCCAGTAACAAAGATACACACTTACACCAAGTAACAAAGACATACACTGACATCCAGTAACAAAGACACACACTGACACCAAGTAACAAAGACACACACTGACATCCAGTAACAAAGACATACACTGACACCATGTAACAAAGACATACACTGACACCAAGTAACACAGACATGCACTGACACCAAGTAAAATAGACACATACTGACACCAAGTAACAAAGACAGACACTGACACCAAGTAACAAAGACACACACTGACACCAAGTAACAAAGACATGCACTGACACCCAGTAACACAGACACACAATGACACCAAGTAACAAAGACATACACTGACAACCAGTAACAAAGACATACACTGACACCCAGTAACACAGAGACACCCTTACACCAAGTAACAAAGACACACACTGACACCCAGTAACAAAGACATACACTGACACCAAGTAACAAAGACATACACTGACACCCAGTAACACAGACAAACACTGACACCAAGTAACAAAGACATACAGTGACACCCAGTAACAAAGACATACACTTATAACAAGTAACAAAGACACACACTGACAGCCAGAAACACAGACATACACTTACACCAAGTAACAAAGACACACAATGTCACCAGTAACAAAGACATGCACTGACACCCAGTAACACAGACACACACTTACACCAATTAACAAAGACACACACTGACACCCAGTAACAAAGACATACACTGACACCAATTAACAAAGACATACACTGACACCCAGTAACACAGACACACACTTACACCAAGTAACAAAGACATACAATACACTGACACCAAGTAACAAAGACACACACTGACACCCAGTAACACAGACACACACTTACACCAAGTAACAAAGACATACACTGACATCCAGTAACAAAGACACACACTGACACCAAGTAACACAGACACACACTGACATCCAGTAACAAAGACATACACTGACATTCAGTAATAGAGACATACTCTGACATCCAGTAACACAGACACACACTTGCAACAAGTAACAAAGACACACACTGACACCCAGTAACAGAGACACACACTTACACAAAGTACCAAAGACATACACTGACACCCAGTAACACAGACACACACTGATTCCAAGTAACAAAGACACGCACTGACACCCAGTACCAAAGGCATACACTTACACACAGTAACTGAGACATACACTGACACCCAGCAACACAGACATACACTGACACCCAGTAAGACAGCCATACACTTACAACAAGTAACAAAGACATACACTGACTCCCAGTAACACAGACACACACTTACATCAAGTAACAAAGACATACACTGACACCCAGTAACACAGACACACACTTACACCAAGAAACTAAGACACACACACACCCAGTAACAAAGACAGACACTGACACCAAGTAACAAAGACACACACTGACACCAAGTAACAAAGACATACATTGACACCCAGTAACACAGACACACACTGACACCAAGTAACAAAGAAATACACTGACAACCAGTAACAAAGACATACACTGACACCCAGTAACACAGACACACTCTTACACCAAGTAACAAAGACACACACTGACACCCAGTAACAAAGACATACACTGACACCAAGTAACAAAGACATACACTGACACCCAGTAACACAGACAGACACTGACACCAAGTAACAAAGACATACAGTGACACCCAGTAACAAAGACATACACTGACAGCCAGAAACACAGACACACACTTACACCAAGTAACAAAGACACACACTGACACCCAGTAACAAAGACATACACTGACACCAAGTAACAAAGACATACACTGACACCCAGTAACACAGACAGACACTGACACCAAGTAACAAAGACATACAGTGACACCCAGTAACAAAGACAAACACTGACACCCAGAAACAAAGACATGCACTGACACACAGAAACACAGACACACACTTACACCAAGTAACAAAGACAAACACTGACACCCATTAACAAAGACATACACTGACACCAAGTGACAAAGACATAAAATGACACCCAGTAACAAAGACACACACTTACACCAAGTAACACAGACATGCACTGACACCCAGTAACACAGACACACACTTACACCAAGTTACAAAGACACATACTGACACCCAGTAACAAAGACATACACTGAAACAAATTAACAAAGTCATACACCGACACCCAGTAACACAGACACACACTTACACCAAGTAACAAGGACACACACTGACACCCAGTAACAAACACAATCACTTACACCCAGTAACACAGACATACACTGGCATCAAGTAACAAAGACATACACTGACACCAAGTAACAAAGACACACACTGACACCCAGTAACACAGACACACACTGACACCAAGTAACAAAGACACACACTGACACCCAGTAACAAAGACAAACACTTACAACCAGTAACACAGACACACACTTACACCAAGTAACAAAGACACACACTGACACCCAGTCACAAAGACATACACTGACACCATGTAACAAAGACATGCACTGACACCAAGTAACAAAGACATACACAGACACCAAGTAAAAAAGACACACACTGACACCAAGTAAAAAAGATATACACTGACACCCAGTAACAAAGAGACACACTTACACCAAGTGACTCAGACATACACCGACACCCAGTAACACAGACACACACTTACACCAAGTAACAAAGGCACACACTTACACCAAGTAACAAAGACACACACTGACATCCAGTAACAAAGACATGCACTGACACCAAGTGACAAAGACATACACTGACACCCAGTAACACAGGCACACACTTACACCAAGTAAGAAAGACATACACTGACACCAAGTAACAAAGACATACACATACACCCAGTAACAAAGACACACACTGACACCCAGTAACACAGACACACACTTACACCAAGTAACAAAGACATACACTGACACCCAGTAACACAGACACACAATGACACCAAGTAACACAGAAACACAATGACACCCAGTAACACAGACACACACTTACACCAAGTAACACAGACATACACTGTCACCCAGTAACACAGACACCTACTTACACCCAGTAACAAAGACATACACTGACACTCAGTAATAAAGACATACTCTGACACCCAGTAACACAGACACACACTTACAAGAAGTAACAAAGACACACACTGACACCCAGTCACAGAGACATACACTTACACCCAGCAACACAGACATACACTGACACCCAGTAACACAGACATACACTGACACCAAGTAACAAAGACATACACTGACACCCAGTAACACAGACACACAATGACACCAAGTAACAAAGACATACACTGACACCCAGTAACAAAGACATACACTGACACCCAGAAACACAGACACACAATTACATCAAGTAACAAAGACACACACTGACATCCAGTAACAAAGACAAACACTTACACTAAGTAACAAAGACATACACTGACACCCAGTAACATAGACACACACTGACACCCAGTAACAAAGTCATACACTGACACCCAGTAACACAGATACACACTTACACCAAGTAACAAAGTCATACACTGACACCCAGTAACAAAGACATACACTTACACCCAGTAACACAGACATACACTGACACCCAGTAACACAGAAACACATTTACATCAAGTAACAAAGACATACACTGACACGCAGTAACACAGACACTCACTTACACCAAGTAACAAAGACATACACTGACACCCAGTAACATAGAAACACACTGACACCAAGTAACAAAGACACGCACTGACACCCAGTAACAAAGACAATCACTTACACCCAGTAACCCAGACATACACTGACACCAAGTAACAAAGACATACACTGACACCAAGTAACAAAGAAACACACTGACAACTGTAACACAGACACACACTGACACCAAGTAACAAAGCAAAACACTGACACCCAGTAAGAAAGACATACACTGACACCCAGTAACACAGACACACACTGACACCAAGTAACAAAGAAACACACTGACACCCAGTAACAAAGACAGACACTGACACCATGTAACAAAGACATACACTGAGACCAAGTAACAAAGTCATACACTGACACAAAGTAAAAAAGACACACACTGACACCAATTAACAAAGACATACACTGACACCCAGTAAAATAGACTCACACTGACACCAAGTAACAAAGACACGCTCTTACACCCAGTAACACAGACATACACTGACAACAAGTAACAAAGACATACGCTGTCACCCAGTAACACAGACACACTCTGACAACAAGTAACAAAGACAAACACTGACACCCAGTAACAAAGACATACACTGACACCCAGTAACACAGACACACACTTACACCAAGTAACAAAGACACACACTGACACCCAGTAACAAAATCATACACTGACACCAAGTAAAAAAGACACACACTGACACCCAGTAACAAAGACACACACTGACACCCAGTAACAAAAACATACACTGACACCATGTAACAAAGACATACACTGACACCAAGTAACACAGACATACACTGACACCAAGTAAAATAGACACATACTGACACCAAGTAACAAAGACAGACACTGACACCAAGTAACAAAGACACACACTGACAACCAGTAACAAAGACATACACTGACACCCAGTAACACAGAGACACCCTTACACCAAGTAACAAAGACACACACTGACACCCAGTAACAAAGACATACACTGACACCAAGTAACAAAGACATACACTGACACCCAGTAACACAGACAAACACTGACACCAAGTGACTCAGACATACACTGACACCCAGTAACACAGACACACACTTACACCAAGTAACAAAGACACTCACTTACACCAAGTAACAAAGACACACACTGACATCCAGTAACAAAGACATGCACTGACACCAAGTGACAAAGACATACACTGACACCCAGTAACACAGGCACACACTTACACCAAGTAAGAAAGACATACACTGACACCAAGTAACAAAGACATACACATACACCCAGTAACAAAGACACACACTGACACCCAGTAACACAGACACACACTTACACCAAGTAACAAAGACATACACTGACACCCAGTAACACAGACACACAATGACACCAAGTAACACAGAAACACAATGACACCCAGTAACACAGACACACACTTACACCAAGTAACACAGACATACACTGACACACATTAACACAGACACCTACTTACACCCAGTAACAAAGACATACAGTGACACTCAGTAATAAAGACATACTCTGACACCCAGTAACACAGACACACACTTACAAGAAGTAGCAAAGACACACACTGACACCCAGTCACAAAGACATACACTTACACCCAGCAACACAGACATACACTGACACCCAGTAACGCAGACATACACTTACACCAAGTAACAAAGACATACACTGACACCCAGTAACACAGACACACACTGACACCAAGTAACAAAGACATACACTGACACCCAGTAACAAAGACATACACTGACACCCAGAAACACAGACACACAATTACATCAAGTAACAAAGACACACACTGACACCCAGTAACAAAGACAAACACTTACACTAAGTAACAAAGACATACACTGACACCCAGTAACATAGACACACACTGACACCCAGTAACAAAGTCATACACTGACACCCAGTAACACAGATACACACTTACACCAAGTAACAAAGTCATACACTGACACCCAGTAACAAAGACATACACTTACACCCAGTAACACAGACATACACTGACACCCAGTAACACAGAAACACATTTACATCAAGTAACAAAGACATACACTGACACGCAGTAACACAGACACTCACTTACACCAAGTAACAAAGACATACACTGACACCCAGTAACATAGAAACACACTGACACCAAGTAACAAAGACACGCACTGACACCCAGTAACAAAGACAATCACTTACACCCAGTAACACAGACATACACTGACACCAAGTAACAAAGACATACACTGACAACAAGTAACAAAGAAACACACTGACACCTGTAACACAGACACACACTGACACCAAGTAACAAAGCAAAACACTGACACCCAGAAAGAAAGACATACACTGACACCCAGTAACACAGACACACACTGACACCAAGTAACAAAGAAACACACTGACACCCAGTAACAAAGACAGACACTGACACCATGTAACAAAGACAGACACTGAGACCAAGTAACAAAGTCATACACTGACACCAAGTAAAAAAGACACTCACTGACACCAATTAACAAAGACATACACTGACACCCAGTAACATAGACTCACACTGACACCATGTAACAAAGACACGCACTTACACCCAGTAACACAGACATACACTGACACCAAGTAACAAAGACATACACTGTCACCCAGTAACACAGACACACTCTGACAACAAGTAACAAAGACAAACACTGACACCCAGTAACAAAGACATACACTGACAACCAGTAACACAGACACACACTTACACCAAGTAACAAAGACACACACTGACACCCAGTAACAAAATCATACACTGACACCAAGTAAAAAAGACACACACTGACACCCAGTAACAAAGACACACACTGACACCCAGTAACAAAAACATACACTGACACCATGTAACAAAGACATACACTGACACCAAGTAACACAGACATACACTGACACCAAGTAAAATAGACACACACTGACACCAAGTAACAAAGACAGACACTGACACCAAGTAACAAAGACACACACTGAAAACCAGTAACAAAGACATAAACTGACACCCAGTAACACAGAGACACCCTTACACCAAGTAACAAAGAGACACACTGACACCCAGTAACAAAGACATACACTGACACCAAGTAACAAAGTCATACACTGACACCAAGTAACACAGACAAACACTGACACCAAGTAACAAAGACATACAGTGACACCCAGTAACAAAGACATACACTTACAACAACTAACAAAGACACACACTGACAGCCAGAAACACAGACATACACTTACACCAAGTAACAAAGACAAACACTGTCACCCAGTAACAAAGACATGCACTGACACCCAGTAACACAGACACACACTTACACCAAGTAACAAAGACACACACTGACACCCAGTAACAAAGACATACACTGACACCAATTAACAAAGACATACACTGACACCCAGTAACACAGTCACACACTTACACCAAGTAACAAAGACATACACTGACACCAAGTAACAAAGACACACACTGACACCCAGTAACACAGACACACACTTACACCAAGTAACAAAGACACACACTGACACCCAGTAGCAAAGACATACACTGACACCAATTAACAAAGACATACACTGACACCCAGTAACACAGTCACACACTTACACCAAGTAACAAAGACATACACTGACACCAAGTAACAAAGACACACACTGACACCCAGTAACACAGTCACACACTTACACCAAGTAACAAAGACATACACTGACACCAAGTAACAAAGACACACACTGACACCCAGTAACACAGACACACACTTACACCAAGTAACAAAGACACACACTGACACCCAGTAGCAAAGACATACACTGACACCAATTAACAAAGACATACACTGACACCCAGTAACACAGTCACACACTTACACCAAGTAACAAAGACATACACTGACACCAAGTAACAAAGACACACACTGACACCCAGTAACACAGTCACACACTTACACCAAGTAACAAAGACATACACTGACACCAAGTAACAAAGACACACACTGACACCCAGTAACACAGACACACACTTACACCAAGTAACAAAGACACACACTGACACCCAGTAACAAAGACATACACTGACACCAATTAACAAAGACATACACTGACACCCAG
Source organism: Heterodontus francisci (assembly GCF_036365525.1). Taxonomy (NCBI): domain Eukaryota; kingdom Metazoa; phylum Chordata; class Chondrichthyes; order Heterodontiformes; family Heterodontidae; genus Heterodontus; species Heterodontus francisci. Next base: position 5,692,225 of record NW_027140851.1, on the reverse strand, counting down.
TAACACAGTCACACACTTACACCAAGTAACAAAGACTTACACTGACACCAAGTAACAAAGACACACACTGACACCCAGTAACACAGACACACACTTACACCAAGTAACAAAGACACACACTGACACCCAGTAACAAAGACATACACTGACACCAATTAACAAAGACATACACTGACACCCAGTAACACAGTCACACACTTACACCAAGTAACAAAGACATACACTGACACCAAGTAACAAAGACACACACTGACACCCAGTAACACAGACACACACTCACACCAAGTAACAAAGACACACACTGACATCCAGTAACAAAGACATACACTGACACTCAGTAATAAAGACATACTCTGACATCCAGTAACACAGACACACACTTGCAACAAGTAACAAAGACACACACTGACACCCAGGAACAGAGACACACACTTGCACCAAGTAACAAAGACATACACTGACACCCAGTAACACAGACACACACTGGTTCCAAGTAACAAAGACACGCACTGACACCCAGTACCAAAGGCATACACATACAAACAGTAACAGAGACATACACTGACACGCAGCAACTCAGACATACACTGACACCCAGTAACACAGCCATACACTTACAACAAGTAACAAAGACATACACTGACTCCCAGTAACACAGACACACACTTAAATAAAGTAACAAAGACATATACTGACACCCAGTAACACAGACACACACTTACACCAGGAAACTAAGACACACACACACCCAGTAACAAAGACAGACACTGACACCAAGTAACAAAGACACACACTGACACCAAGTAGCAAAGACATACATTGACTCCCAGTAACACAGACACACACTGACACCAAGTAACAAAGACATACACTGACAACCAGTAACAAAGACATACACTGACACCCAGTAACACAGACACACTCTTACACCAAGTAACAAAGACACACACTGACACCCAGTAACAAAGACATACACTGACACCAAGTAACAAAGACATACACTGACACCCAGTAACACAGACAGACACTGACACCAAGTAACAAAGACATACAGTGACACCCAGTAACAAAGACATACACTGACAGCCAGAAACACAGACACACACTTACACCAAGTAACAAAGACAAACACTGACACCCAGTAACAAAGACATGCACTGACACACAGAAACACAGACACACACTTACACCAAGTAACAAAGACAAACACTGACACCCATTAACAAAGACATACACTGACACCAAGTGACAAAGACATAAAATGACACCCAGTAACATCGACACACACTGACACCCAGTAACAAAGTCATACACTGACACCCAGTAACACAGATACACACTTACACCAAGTAACAAAGTCATACACTGACTCCCAGTAACAAAGACATACACTTACACCCAGTAACACAGACATATACTGACACCCAGTAACACAGAAACACACTTACATCAAGTAACAAAGACAGACACTGACACGCAGTAACACAGACACTCACTTACACCAAGTAACAAAGACATACACTGACACCAAGTAACATAGAAACACACTGACACCAAGTAACAAAGACACGCACTGACACCCAGTAACAAAGACAATCACTTACACCCAGTAACACAGACATACACTGACACCAAGTAACAAAGACATACACTGACACCAAGTAACAAAGACACACACTGACACCTGTAACACAGACACACACTGACACCAAGTAACAAAGAAACACACTGACACCCAGTAACAAAGACAGACACTGACACCATGTAACAAAGACATACACTGCGACCAAGTAACAAAGTCATACACTGACACCAAGTAAAAAAGACACACACTGACACCAATTAACAAAGACACACTCAGACACCAAGTAACAAAGACATACACTGACACCCAGTAACAAATACATACACTGACACCCAGTAACAAATACATACACTGACACCCAGTAACACAGACACACACTTACACCAAGTAACAAAGACACACACTGACACCAAGTATCAAAGACATGCACTGACACCAAGTAACAAAGACATACACTGATACCCGGTAACAAAGACACACACTTACACCAAGTAACACAGACATACACTGACACCCAATAACACAGGCACACACTTACAGCAAGTAACAAAGACATGCACTGACACCAAGTAACACAGACACACACTTACACTAAGTAACAAATACATCCACTGACATCCAGTAACACAGAAACACACTGACACCCAGTAACACAGATACACACTTACACCAATTAACACAGACATACACTGACACCCAGTAACACAGACACCTACTTACACAAAGTAACAAAGACATACACTGACACTCAGTAACAAAGACACACACTGACACCCAGTAACAGTGACACACACATACACCAAGTAACAAAGACAGACACTGACACCCAGTAACACAGACACACACTGATACCAAGTAACAAAGACACGCACTGACACCCAGTAACAAAGACATACACTTACACCCAGTAACACAGACATACACTGACACCCAGTAACACAGACATACACTTACACCAAGTAACAAAGACACACACTGACACCCAGTCACAAAGACATACACTTACACCCAGCAGCACAGACATACAATGACACCCAGTAACACAGACATACACTTACAAAAAGTAACAAAGACATACACTGACTCCCAGTAACACAGACACAAACTTACACCAACTAACAAAGACATACACTGACACCCAGTAACACAGACACACACTTGCACCAAGAAACTAAGACACACACACACCCAGTAACAAAGACAGACACTGACACCAAGTAACAAAGACACAGACTGACACCATGTAACAAAGACATTCACTGACACCCAGTAACACAGACGCACACTGACACCAAGTAACAAAGACATACAGAGACAACCAGTAACAAAGACATGCATTGACACCCAGTGACACAGACACACACGTACACCAAGTAACACAGACACACACTGACACCCAGTAACAAAGACATACACTGACACCAAGTAACAAAGACATACACTGACACCCAGTAACACAGATACACACGGACACCAAGTAACAAAGACATACAGTGACACCCAGTAACAAAGACATACACTGACAGCCAGAAGCACAGACACAAACTGACACCCATTAACACAGACATGCACTTACACCAAGTAACAAAGACATACACAGACTCCCACTAACACAGACATACACTTACACCAAGTAACAAAGACAGACACTGACTCCCAGTAACACAGACACACACTTACACCAAGTAACAAAGACATACACTGACACTCAGTAATAAAGACATACTCTGACACCCAGTAACACAGACACACACTTACAACAAGTAACAAAGACATACACTGACACCCAGTAACACAGATACACACGGACACCAAGTAACAAAGACATACAGTGACACCCAGTAACAAAGACATACACTGACAGCCAGAAACACAGACACAAACTGACAACCATTAACACAGACATGCACTTACACCAAGTAACAAAGACATACACAGACTCCCACGAACACAGACATACACTGACACCAAGTAACAAAGACATACACTGACACCCAGTAACACAGATACACACGGACACCAAGTAACAAAGACATACAGTGACACCCAGTAACAAAGACATACACTGACAGCCAGAAACACAGACAGAAACTGACACCCATTAACACAGACATGCACTTACACCAAGTAACAAAGACATACACAGACTCCCACTAACACAGACATACACTTACACCAAGTAACAAAGACAGACACTGACTCCCAGTAACACAGACACACACTTACACCAAGTAACAAAGACATACACTGACACTCAGTAATAAAGACATACTATGACAACCAGTAACACAGACACACACTTACAACAAGTAACAAAGACACACACTGACACCCATTAACAGAGACACACAGTAACACCAATTAACAAAGACAGACACTGACACCCAGTAACACAGACACACACTGATACCAAGTAACAAAGACACGCACTGACACCCAGTAACAAAGACATACACTTACACCCAGTAACACAGACATACACTGACACCCAGTAACACAGACATACACTTACACCAAGTAACAAAGACATACACTGACACCCAGGAACACTGACACACACTTACACCAAGTAACAAAGACACACACTGACACCCAGTCACAAAGACATACACTTAATCCCAGCAACACAGACATACACTGACACCCAGTATCACAGACATACACTTACACCAAGTAACAAAGACATACACTGTCACCCAGTAACACAGACACACACTGACACCAAGTAACAAAGACATACACAGACAACCAGTAAGAAGGCATGCACTGACACCCAGTAACACAGACACACACTTACACCAAGTAACAAAGACACACACTGACACCCAGTAACAAAGACATACACTGACACCAAGAAACAAAGAAATACACTGACACCCAGTAACACAGGTACACACTGACACCAAGTAACAAAGACATACAGTGACACCCAGTAACAAAGACATACACTGACAGCCAGAAACACAGACAAACACTTACACCAAGTAACAAAGACAAACACTGACATGCAGTAACAAAGACATACACTGACACCAAGTAACAAAGACACACAGTGACACCCAGTAACACAGACACACTCTTACACCAAGTAACAAAGACATACACTGACTCACAGTAACACAGACACACACTTACACCAAGTAACAAAGACATACACTGACACTCAGTAATAAAGACATACTCTGACACCCAGTAACACAGACACACACTTACAACAAGTAACAAAGACACACACTGACACCCAGTAACAGAGACACACAGTTTCACCAAGTAACAAAGACAGACACTGACACCCAGTAACACAGACACACACTGACACCAAGTAACATAGAAACGCACTGACACCCTGTAACAAAGACATACACTTACACCAAGTAACAAAGACATACACTGACACCCAGTAACACTGACACACGCTGTCACCAAGTTACACAGTCACCCACTGACACCAAGTAGCAAAGACACGTACTGACACCAAGTAACAAAGAAATACACTGACAACCAGTAACAAAGACATACACTTACACCCAGTAACACAGACGCACACTTCCACCAAGTAACAAAGACACACACTGACGCCAAGTAACAAAGACATACACTGACACCCAGTATCAAAGACATACACATCCACCCAGTAACACAGACATTCACTGACACCCAGTAACTCAGACATGCACTTACACCAAGTACCAAAGACACACACTGACACGCAGTAACAAAGACATACACGTACACCAAGTATCAAAGACATAGACTGACACCAAATAACAAAGACATACACTGACACCCAGTAACAAAGACACACACTTACACCAAGTAACACAGACATACACTGACACCCAGTAACACAGACACACACTGACACCAAGTAACAAAGACACACACTGACACCCAGTAACAAAGACAAACACTTACACCCAGTAACACAGACACACACTTACACCAAGTAACAAAGACACACACTGACACCCAGTAACAAAGACATACACTGACACCATGTAACAAAGACATGCACTGACACATAGTAAAAAAGACACACACTGACACCAAGTAAAAAAGACATACACTGACACCCAGTAACAAAGAGAAACACTTACACCAAGTGACTCAGACATACACTGACACGCAGTAACACAGACACACACTTACACCAAGTAACATAGACACACACTTACACCAAGTAACAAAGACACACACTGACATCCAGTAACAAAGACATACACTGACACCAAGTGACAAAGACATACACTGACACCCAGTAACACAGGCACACACTGACACCAAGTAAGAAAGACATACACTGACACCAAGTAACAAAGACATACACATAGACGCAGTAACAAAGACACACACTGACACCCAGTAACACAGACACACACTTAGACCAAGTAACAAAGACATACACTGACACCCAGTAACACAGACACACAATGACACCAAGTAACACAGAAACACAATGACACCCAGTAACACAGACACACACTTACACCAAGGAACACAGACATACACTGACACCCAGTAACACAGACACCTACTTACACCCAGTAACAAAGACATACACTGACACTCAGTAATAAAGACATACTCTGACACCCAGTAACACAGACACACACTTACAACAAGTAACAAAGACACACACTGACACCCAGTCACAAAGACATACACTTACACCCAGCAACACAGACATACACTGACACCCAGTAACACAGACATACACTGACACCAAGTAACAAAGACATACACTGACACCCAGTAACACAGACACACACTGACACCAAGTAACAAAGACATACACTGACACCCAGTAACAAAGACATATACTGACACCCAGAAACACAGACACACAATTACATCAAGTAACAAAGACACACACTGACACCCAGTAACAAAGACAAACTCTTACACTAAGTAACAAAGACATACACTGACACCCAGTAACATAGACACACACTGACACCCAGTAACAAAGTCATACACTGACACCCAGTAACACAGATACACACTTACACCAAGTAACAAAGTCATACACTGACACCCAGTAACAAAGACATACACTTACACCCAGTAACACAGACATACACTGACACCCAGTAACACAGAAACACACTTACATCAAGTAACAAAGACATACACTGACACGCAGTAACACAGACACTCACTTACAACAAGTAACAAAGACATACACTGACACCCAGTAACATAGAAACACACTGACACCAAGTAACAAAGACAAGCACTGACACCCAGTAACAAAGACAATCACTTACACCCAGTAACACAGACATACACTGACACCAAGTAACAAAGACATACACTGACACCAAGTAACAAAGACACACACTGACACCTGTAACACAGACACACACTGACACCAAGTAACAAAGCAAAACACTGACACCCAGTAAGAAAGACATACACTGACACCCAGTAACACAGACACACACTGACACCAAGTAACAAAGAAACACACTGACACCCAGTAACAAAGACAGGCACTGACACCATGTAACAAAGACATACACTGAGACCAAGTAACAAAGTCATACACTGACACCAAGTAAAAAAGACACGCACTTACACCAAGTAACAAAGACACACACTGACACCCAGTAACACAGACACACACTTACACCAAGTAACAAATACATACACTGACATCCAGTAACACAGAAACACACTGACACCCAGTAACACAGACACACACTTACACCAATTTACACAGACATACACTGACACCCAGTAACACAGACACCTACTTACACAATGTAACAAAGACATACACTGACACTCAGTAACAAAGACACACACTGACACCCAGTAACAGTGACACACACTTACACCAAGTAACAAAGACAGACACTGACACCCAGTAACGCAGACACACACTGATACCAAGTAACAAAGACACGCTCTGACACACAGTAACAAAGACATACACTTACACCCAGTAACACAGACATACAGTGACACCCAGTAACACAGACATACACTTACACAAAGTAACAAAGACATACACTGACACACACTTACACCAAGTAACAAAGACACACACTGACACCCAGTAACACAGACACACACTTAGACCAAGTAACAAAGACATACACTGACACCCAGTAACACAGACACACAATGACACCAAGTAACACAGAAACACAATGACACCCAGTAACACAGACACACACTTACACCAAGGAACACAGACATACACTGACACCCAGTAACACAGACACCTACTTACACCCAGTAACAAAGACATACACTGACACTCAGTAATAAAGACATACTCTGACACCCAGTAACACAGACACACACTTACAACAAGTAACAAAGACACACACTGACACCCAGTCACAAAGACATACACTTACACCCAGCAACACAGACATACACTGACACCCAGTAACACAGACATACACTGACACCAAGTAACAAAGACATACACTGACACCCAGTAACACAGACACACACTGACACCAAGTAACAAAGACATACACTGACACCCAGTAACAAAGACATACACTGACACCCAGAAACACAGACACACAATTACATCAAGTAACAAAGACACACACTGACACCCAGTAACAAAGACAAACTCTTACACTAAGTAACGAAGACATACACTGACACCCAGTAACATAGACACACACTGACACCCAGTAACAAAGTCATACACTGACACCCAGTAACACAGATACACACTTACACCAAGTAACAAAGTCATACACTGACACCCAGTAACAAAGACATACACTTACACCCAGTAACACAGACATACACTGACACCCAGTAACACAGAAACACACTTACATCAAGTAACAAAGACATACACTGACACGCAGTAACACAGACACTCACTTACAACAAGTAACAAAGACATACACTGACACCCAGTAACATAGAAACACACTGACACCAAGTAACAAAGACAAGCACTGACACCCAGTAACAAAGACAATCACTTACACCCAGTAACACAGACATACACTGACACCAAGTAACAAAGACATACACTGACACCAAGTAACAAAGACACACACTGACACCTGTAACACAGACACACACTGACACCAAGTAACAAAGCAAAACACTGACACCCAGTAAGAAAGACATACACTGACACCCAGTAACACAGACACACACTGACACCAAGTAACAAAGAAACACACTGACACCCAGTAACAAAGACAGGCACTGACACCATGTAACAAAGACATACACTGAGACCAAGTAACAAAGTCATACACTGACACCAAGTAAAAAACACACACACTGACACCAATTAACAAAGACACACACTGACACCCAGTAACAAATACATATACTGACACCCAGTAACACAGACACACACTTACACCAAGTAACAAATACATACACTGACATCCAGTAACACAGAAACACACTGACACCCAGTAACACAGACACACACTTACACCAATTTACACAGACATACACTGACACCAGTAACACAGACACCTACTTACACAATGTAACAAAGACATACACTGACACTCAGTAACAAAGACACACACTGACACCCAGTAACAGTGACACACACTTACACCAAGTAACAAAGACAGACACTGACACCCAGTAACGCAGACACACACTGATACCAAGTAACAAAGACACGCACTGACACACAGTAACAAAGACATACACTTACACCCAGTAACACAGACATACAGTGACACCCAGTAACACAGACATACACTTACACAAAGTAACAAAGACATACACTGACACACACTTACATCAAGTAACAAAGACACACACTGACACCCAGTAACAAAGACAATCTCTTACACTAAGTAACGAAGACATACAATGACACCCAGTAACACAGACATACACTTACAAAAAGTAACAAAGACATACACTGACTCCCAGGAACACAGACACAAACGTACACCAACAAACAAAGACATGCACTGACACCCAGTAACACAGACACACACTTGCACCAAGAAACTAAGATACACACACACCCAGTAACAAAGACAGACACTTACACCAAGTAACCAAGACACAGACTGACACCAAGTAACAAAGACATTCACTGACAGCCAGTAACACAGACGCACACTGACACCAAGTAACAAAGACATACACAGACAACCAGTAACAAAGACATGCACTGACACCCAGTGACACAGACACACACGTACACCAAGTAACACAGACACACACTGACACCCAGTAACAAAGACATACACTGACACCAAGTAACAAAGACATACACTGACACCCAGTAACACAGATACACACTGACACCAAGTAACAAAGACATACAGTGACACCCAATAACAAAGAATCAAACTGACACCCAGTAACACAGACATGCACTTACACCAAGTAACAAAGACATACACAGACTCCCACTAACACAGACATACACTTACACCAAGTAACATAGACAGACACTGACTCCCAGTAACACAGACACACACTTACACCAAGTAATAAAGACATACACTGACACCCAGTAACACAGACACACACTTACAACAAGTAACAAAGACACACACTGACACCCAGTAACACAGACATGCACTTACACCAAGTAACAAAGACATACACAGACTCCCACTAACACAGACATACACTTACACCAAGTAACATAGACAGACACTGACTCCCAGTAACACAGACACACACTTACACCAAGTAATAAAGACATACTCTGACACCCAGTAACACAGACACACACTTACAACAAGTAACAAAGACACACACTGACACCCAGTCACAAAGACATACACTTACACCCAGCAACACAGACATACACTGACACCCAGTAACACAGACATACACTGACACCAAGTAACAAAGACATACACTGACACCCAGTAACACAGACACACACTGACACCAAGTAACAAAGACATACACTGACACCCAGTAACAAAGACATACACTGACACCCAGAAACACAGACACACAATTACATCAAGTAACAAAGACACACACTGACACCCAGTAACAAAGACAAACTCTTACACTAAGTAACGAAGACATACACTGACACCCAGTAACATAGACACACACTGACACCCAGTAACAAAGTCATACACTGACACCCAGTAACACAGATACACACTTACACCAAGTAACAAAGTCATACACTGACACCCAGTAACAAAGACATACACTTACACCCAGTAACACAGACATACACTGACACCCAGTAACACAGAAACACACTTACATCAAGTAACAAAGACATACACTGACACGCAGTAACACAGACACTCACTTACAACAAGTAACAAAGACATACACTGACACCCAGTAACATAGAAACACACTGACACCAAGTAACAAAGACAAGCACTGACACCCAGTAACAAAGACAATCACTTACACCCAGTAACACAGACATACACTGACACCAAGTAACAAAGACATACACTGACACCAAGTAACAAAGACACACACTGACACCTGTAACACAGACACACACTGACACCAAGTAACAAAGCAAAACACTGACACCCAGTAAGAAAGACATACACTGTCACCCAGTAACACAGACACACACTGACACCAAGTAACAAAGAAACACACTGACACCCAGTAACAAAGACAGGCACTGACACCATGTAACAAAGACATACACTGAGACCAAGTAACAAAGTCATACACTGACACCAAGTAAAAAACACACACACTGACACCAATTAACAAAGACACACACTGACACCCAGTAACAAATACATATACTGACACCCAGTAACACAGACACACACTTACACCAAGTAACAAATACATACACTGACATCCAGTAACACAGAAACACACTGACACCCAGTAACACAGACACACACTTACACCAATTTACACAGACATACACTGACACCAGTAACACAGACACCTACTTACACAATGTAACAAAGACATACACTGACACTCAGTAACAAAGACACACACTGACACCCAGTAACAGTGACACACACTTACACCAAGTAACAAAGACAGACACTGACACCCAGTAACGCAGACACACACTGATACCAAGTAACAAAGACACGCACTGACACACAGTAACAAAGACATACACTTACACCCAGTAACACAGACATACAGTGACACCCAGTAACACAGACATACACTTACACAAAGTAACAAAGACATACACTGACACACACTTACACCAAGTAACAAAGACACACACTGACACCCAGTCACAAAGACATACACTTACACCCAGCAGCACAGACATACAATGACACCCAGTAACACAGACATACACTTACAAAAAGTAACAAAGACATACACTGACTCCCAGGAACACAGACACAAACGTACACCAACAAACAAAGACATACACTGACACCCAGTAACACAGACACACACTTGCACCAAGAAACTAAGATACACACACACCCAGTAACAAAGACAGACACTTACACCAAGTAACCAAGACACAGACTGACACCAAGTAACAAAGACATTCACTGACAGCCAGTAACACAGACGCACACTGACACCAAGTAACAAAGACATACACAGACAACCAGTAACAAAGACATGCACTGACACCCAGTGACACAGACACACACGTACACCAAGTAACACAGACACACACTGACACCCAGTAACAAAGACATACACTGACACCAAGTAACAAAGACATACACTGACACCCAGTAACACAGATACACACTGACACCAAGTAACAAAGACATACAGTGACACCCAATAACAAAGAATCAAACTGACACCCAGTAACACAGACATGCACTTACACCAAGTAACAAAGACATACACAGACTCCCACTAACACAGACATACACTTACACCAAGTAACATAGACAGACACTGACTCCCAGTAACACAGACACACACTTACACCAAGTAACAAAGACATACACTGACACTCAGTAATAAAGACATACTCTGACACCCAGTAACACAGACACACACTTACAACAAGCAACAAAGACACACACTGACACCCAGTAACAGAGACACACAGGAACACCAATTAACAAAGACAGACACTGACACCCAGTAACACAGACACACACTGATACCAAGTAACAAAGACACGCACTGACACCCAGTAACAAAGACATACACTTACACCCAGTAACACCGACATGCACTGACACCCAGTGACACAGACATACACTTACACCAAGTAACAAAGACATACACTGACACCCAGTAACACTGACACACACTTACACCAAGTAACAAAGACACACACTGACACCCAGTCACAAAGACATACACTTAATCCCAGCAACACAGACATACACTGACACCCAGTATCACAGACATACACTTACACCAAGTAACAAAGACATACACTGACTCCCAGTAACACAGACACACACTTACACTAAGTAACAAAGACATACACTGTCACCCAGTAACAAAGACATACACTTACATCAAGTAACAAAGACATACATTGACACCTAGTAACACTGACACACACTGACACCAAGTAACACAGTCACACACTGACACCGAGTAGCAAAGACATGTACTGACACCAAGTAACAAAGACATACACTGACAACCAGTAACAAAGACATACACTTACACCCAGTAACACAGACGCACACTTCCACCAAGTAACACAGACATACACTTACACCAAGTACCAAAGACAGACACTGACGCCCAGTAACACAGACAAACACTTACACCAAGTAACAAAGACACACACAGACACGCAGTAACAAAGACATACACTTACACCAAGTAACAAAGACATACACTGACACCAAGTAACACAGACATACACTGCCACCCAGTAACACAGACACACACTGACACCCAGTAACAAAGACACACACTGACACCCAGTAACAAAGACATACACTGACACCAAGTAACAAAGAAATACACTGACACCCAGTAACACGGATAAACACTGACACCAAGTAACAAAGACATACAGTGACACCCAGTAACAAAGACATACACTGACAGCCAGAAACACAGACAAACACTTACACCAAGTAACAAAGACAAACACTGACACCCAGTAACAAAGACATACACTGACACCTAGTAACAAAGACATACACTGCCTCCCAGTAACACAGACACACACTTACACCAAGTAACAAAGACATACACTGACACTCAGTAATAAAGACATACTCTGAAACCCAGTAACACAGACACACACTTACAACAAGTAACAAAGACACACACTGACACCCAGTAACAGAGACACACAGTAACACCAAGTAACAAAGACAGACACTGACACCCAGTAACACAGTCACACACTGACACCGAGTAGCAAAGACACGTACTGACACCAAGTAACAAAGACAAACACTGACAACCAGTAACAAAGACATACACTTACACCCAGTAACACAGAAGCACACTTCCACCAAGTAACACAGACATACACTTACACCAAGTACCAAAGACAGACACTGACGCCCAGTAACACAGACAAACACTTACACCAAGTAACAAAGACACACACAGACACGCAGTAACAAAGACATACACTTACACCAAGTAACACAGACACACACTTACACCAAGTAACAAAGACATACACTGACACCAAGTAACAAAGACATACACTGACTCCCAGTAACAAAGACATACACTGACTCCCAGTAACAAAGACATAGAGTGACACCATATAACAGAGACAAACACTTACACCAAGTAACAAAGACATACACTGATATCCAGTAACACAGACACTCACTTACACCAAGTAACAAAGACATACACTGACTCCCAGTAACACAGACACACACTTACACCAAGTAACAAAGACATACACTGACACCAAGTAACACAGATAAACACTTACACCAAGTAACAAAGACAGACACTGACACCCAGTAACACAGACATACACATACACCAAGTAACAAAGACATACACTGACACCCAGTAACACAGACACACACTGACACCAAGTAGCAACGACACGCACTGACACAAAGTAACAAAGTCATACAGTGACACCCAGTAACAAAAACATACACTGACACCATGTAACAAAGACACACACTTACACCAAGTAACACAGGCACACACTGACACCAAGTAACAAAGACATACACTGACACCCAGTAACACAGACACACACTTACACCAAGTAACAAAGACATGCACTGACACCAAATAACAAAGACATACACTGGCACCCAGTAACAAAGAGACACACTAACACCAAGTAACAAAGACGCACACTGACACCCAGTAACAAAGACATACACAGACACCAAGTAACAAATACATACACTGACACCCAGTAACAAAAACATACACTGACACCATGTAACAAAGACACACACTTACACCAAGTAACACAGACACACGCTGACACCAAGTAACAAAGACATACACTGACACACAATAACTAAGACACACACTGACACCCAGTAACACACACACACACTGACACCCAGTAACACAGACACACACTTACACCAAGTAACAAAGACATACACTGACACCCAGTAACAAAGACACACACTTACACCAAGTAACACAGACATACACTGACACCCAGTAACACAGACACACACTTACACCAATTTACAAAGACGTACACTGACACCCAGTAACACAGACACTCAATTACACCAAGTAACAAAGACATGCACTGACACCAGTAAGAAAGACATACACTGACACCCAGTAACACAGACACACACTTACACCAAGTAACAAAGACATACACTGACACCCAGAAACACAGACAGACACTTACAAAAAGTAACAAAGAGATACACTGACACCCAGTAACATAGACACTCACTGACACCAAGTAACAACATCATGCACTGACACCCAGTAACAAAGGCATACAGTTATACCCAGTCACACAGACATAAAATGACACCAAGTAACAAAGACACACACTGACACCCAGTAACAAGCACATACACTTACACGCATTAACACAGACATACACTGACAGCCAGTAACACAGACACACACTTACAACAAGTAACAAAGACATGCACTGACACCCAGTAACACAGACACACACCTACACCAATTAACAAAGACATACAGTGACACCCAGTAACACAGACAAACACTGACACCAATTAACAAAGACATGCACTGACACCCAGTATCAAAGACATACACTTACACCAGGTAGCAAAGACATACACTCCCACCCAGTAACACAGACATGCACTGACACCCTGTAACACAGACATACACTTACACCAAGGAACAAAGACAGACACTGACGCCCAGTAACACAGACACACACTAACACCAAGTCACAAAGACACACACTGACACGCAGTAACAAAGACATACACTTACACCAAGTAACAAAGACATACACTGACAACAAATAACAAAGACATACACTGACACCAAGTAACAAAGACATGCACTGACACCACATAACAAAGACATACACTGACACACAATAACTAAGACACACACTGACAACCAGTAACACACACACACACACTGACACCCAGTAACACAGACACACACTGACACCAAGTAACAAGGACATACACTGTCACCCAGTAACAAAGACATACACTGATACCCAGTAACAAAGACACACACTTACACCAAGTAACAAAGACACACACTGACACCCAGTAACAAAGACATACACTGACACCCAGTAACACAGACACACACATACACCAAGTAACAACTACATACACTGACACCCAGTAACACAGACACCCACTTGCACCAAATAACAAAGACAGACACTGACACCCAGTAACAAAGACATACACTGACACCCAGTAACACAGACACACACTTACACCAAGTAACAAAGACAGACACTGACACCCAGTAACACAGACACACACTTGCACCATGTAACAAAGACTTACACTGACACCCAGCAACAAAGACATACACTGACACCCAGTAACACAGACACACACTTCACCAAGTAACAAAGACAGACACTGACACCCAGTAACACAGACACACACTTACACCAAGTAACAAAGACATACACTGACATCCAGTAACACAGACACACACTTACACCAAGTAACAAAGACATACACTGACACCAAGTAACAAAAACATACACTGACAACCAGTAGCAAAGACATACACTTACACCCAGTAACAAAGACATATACTGACACCCAGTAACACAGACGCACACTTCCACCAAGTAACAAAGACACACACTGACACCAAGTAACAAAGACATACACTGACACCCAGTATCAAAGACATACACTTACACCCAGTAACAAAGACATACACTTACACAAATTAACGCAGACATACACTGACACTCAGTAACACAGACACACACTTACACCAAGCAACAAGACATACACTGACACCCAGTAACACAGAAAAACACTGACACCAAGTAACAAAGACAGGCACTGACACCCAGTAACACAGACACACACTTGCACCATGTAACACAGACTTACACTGACGCCCAGTAACACAGACACACACTTACACCAAATAACAAAGACACACACTGACACGCAGTAACAAAGACATGCACTGACACCAAGTAACAAAGTTATACACTGACACCAAATAACAAAGACATACACTGACACCCAGTAACAAAGACACACACCTACACCAAGTAACACAGACATACATTGACACCCAGTAACACAGACACACACTTACACCAATTAACAAAGACAGACACTGACAACCAGTAACACAGACACACACTTACACCAAATAACAAAGACATACACTGACACCCAGTAACAAAGAGACACACAAACACCAAGTAACAAAGACACACACTGGCACCCAGTAACAAAGACATTCACTGACACCAAGTAACAAAGACGTACACTGACACCCAGTAACAAAGACATACAATGACACCATATAACAAAGACACACACTTACACCAAGCAACACAGACACACACTGACACCAAGTAACAAAGACATACACTGACACACAATAACTAAGACACACACTGACACCCAGTAACACAGACACACACTGACACCCGGTAACACAGACAGACACTTACACCAAGTAACAAAGACATCCACAGACATCCAGTAACACAGACACACACTTACACCAAGTAACAAAGACATACACTGACACCCAGTAACACAGACACACACTGACACCAAGTAGCAAAGACACGCACTGACACCAAGTAACAAAGACCTACACTGACAACCAGTAACAAAGACATACACTTACACCCAGTAACACAGACATATACTGTCTCCCAGTAACACAGACGCACACTTCCACCAAGTAACAAAGACACACACTGACACCAAGTAACAAAGACATACACTGACACCCAGAATCAAAGACATACACTTCCACCCAGTAACACAGACATGCACTGACACCCAGTAACACAGACATACACTTACACCAAGTAACAAAGACAGACACTGACGCCCAGTAACACAGACACACACTTTCACCAAGTAACAAAGACACACACTGACACGCAGTAACAAAGACATACACTTACACCAAGTAACAAAGACATACACTGACACCAAATAACAAAGACATACACTGACAGACAGTAACAAAGACACACACTTACACCAAGTAACACAGACATACACTGACACCCAGTAACACAGACACACACTTCCACCAATTAACAAAGACATACACTGACACCCAGTAACACAGACACACACTTACACCAAATAACAAAGACATGCACTGAAACCAAATAACAAAGACATACAATGAAACCCAGTAACAAAGAGACAAACTAACACCAAGTAACAAAGACACACACTGACACCCAGTAACAAAGACATACACTGACACCAAGTATCAAAGACATACACTGACACCCAGTAACAAAGACATACACTGACACCATGTAACAGAGGCACACACTTACACCAAGTAACACAGACAGACGCTGACACCCAGTAACACAGACACTCACTTACACCAAGTAACAAAGACATACATTGACATCCAGTAACACAGACACACACTTACACCAAGTAACAAAGACATACACTGACACCAAGTAACAAAGACAGACACTTATACCAAGTAACACAGACAAACACTTACACCAAGTAACAAAGACAGACACTGACACCCAGTAACACAGACACACACTTACACCAAGTAACAAACACATACACTGACATCCAGTAACACAGACACACACTTACACCAAGTAACAAAGACATACACTGACACACAGGAACACAGACACACACTGACACCAAGTAGCAAAGACACGCACTGACACCAAGTAACAGAGACATACACTGACACCCAGTAACACAGACGCAAACTTCCACCAAGTAACAAAGACACACACATACACCAAGTAACAAAGACATACACTTGCACCCAGTAACACAGACATACACTGACACCCAGTAACACAGACACACACTTACAAAAAGTAACAAAGACATACACTGACACCCAGTAACATAGACACTCACTGACACCAAGTAACAAAATCATGCACTGACGCCCAGTAACACACTCATACAGTTACACCCAGTCACACAGACATACACTGACAACAAGCAACAAAGACATACACTGACACCCAGTAACACAGACATACACTTACACCAAGTAACAAAGACATACACTGACACCAAGTAACAAAGAAACACACTGACACCCAGTAACACAGACACACACTTACACCAAGTAACAAAGACATACCCTGACACACAGTACCAAAGACACAAACTGACACCCTGTAACACAGACACACACTGACACCAAGTAACAAGGACATACACTGACACCCAGTAACAAAGACATACACTGACACCCAGTTACGAAGACACACAATTGCACCAAGGAACAAAGACTCACACTGACTCCCAGTAACAAAGACATACACTTGCACCAAGTAACAAAGACAGACACTGACACCCAGTATCACAGACACACACTGACACCCAGTAACAAAGACATACACTGACACCAAGTAGCAAAGACATACACTTACACCCAGTAACAAAGACATACACTTACACCCAGTAACACAGACAATCACTTACAACAAGTAACAAAGACCTACACTGACACCCAGTAACACAGACACAAACTTACACCAAGTAACAAAGACATACACTGACCCCGAGTAACACAGACACACACTGACACGAAGTAACAAAGATACACACTGACACCCCGTAACAAAGACATACACTTACACCAAGTAACAAAGACATACACTGACACCCAGTAACACAGACACACACTGACACGAAGTAACAAAGACACACACTGACATTCAGTAACAAAGACATACACTGACACCAAGTAGCAAAGACATACACTTACACCCAGTAACAAAGACAGACACTGACACCCAGTAACACAGACACGCACTTACACCAAGTAACAAAGACATGCACTGACACCCAGAAACACAGACACACACTTACAACAAGTAACAAAGACAGACAATGACACCAAGTTACACAGACACACACATACACCAAGTAACAAAAACACACACTGACACCCAGTAACAAAGACATACACTAACACCCAGTAACACAGACATACACTGACACCCAGTAACACAGACACACTTACAAATAGTAACAAAGACATACACTGTCACCCAGTAACACAGACAAACACTGACACCCAGTAACACAGACACACACTTACACCAAGTAACAAAGACATCCACTGACAACCAGAAACACAGACACACACTTACAAAAAGTAACAAAGACAAACACTTACACCAAGTAACAAAGACATACACTGACACCCAGTAACACAGACACACACTGACACCAAGTAGCAAAGACACGCACTGACACCAAGTAACAAAGACCTACACTGACAACCAGTAACAAATACATACACTTACACCCAGTAACACAGACATGTACTGACTCCCAGTAACACAGACGCACACTTCCACCAAGTAACAAAGACACACACTGACACTAAGTAACAAAGACATACACTGACACCCAGAATCAAAGACATACACTTCCACCCAGTAACACAGACATGCACTGACACCCAGTAACACAGACATACACTTACACCAAGTAACAAAGACAGACACTGACGCCCAGTAACACAGACACACACTTACACAAAATAACAAAGACATGCACTGAAACCAAATAACAAAGACATACAATGAAACCCAGTAACAAAGAGACAAACTAACACCAAGTAACAAAGACACATACTGACACCCAGTAACAAAGACATACACTTACACCAAGTAACAAAGACATACACTGACACCAAATAACAAAGACATACACTGACACCCAGTAACAAAGACACAC
Source organism: Heterodontus francisci (assembly GCF_036365525.1). NCBI lineage: Eukaryota > Metazoa > Chordata > Chondrichthyes > Heterodontiformes > Heterodontidae > Heterodontus > Heterodontus francisci. Next base: position 5,671,399 of record NW_027140851.1, on the reverse strand, counting down.
ACTTACACCAAGTAACACAGACATACACTGACACCCAGTAACACAGACACACACTTCCACCAATTAACAAAGACATACACTGACACCCAGTAACACAGACACACACTTACACCAAATAACAAAGACACACAATGAAACCCAGTAACAAAGAGACAAACTAACACCAAGTAACAAAGACACACACTGACACCCAGTAATAAAGACATACACTGACACCAAGTATCAAAGACATACACTGACACCCAGTAACAAAGACATGCACTGACACCCAGTAACAAAGACATACAAAGACACCATGTAACAGAGGCACACACTTACACCAAGTAACACAGACAGACGCTGACACCCAGTAACACAGACACTCACTTACACCAAGTAACAAAGACATACATTGACATCCAGTAACACAGACACACACTTACACCAAGTAACAAAGTCATACACTGACACCAAGTAACAAAGACAGACACTTACACCAAGTAACACAGACAAACACTTACACCAAGTAACAAAGACAGACACTGACACCCAGTAACACAGACACACACTTACACCAAGTAACAATCACATACACTGACATCCAGTAACACAGACACACACTTACACCAAGTAACAAAGACATACACTGACACACAGGAACACAGACACACACTGACACCAAGTAGCAAAGACACGCACAGACACCAAGTAACAGAGACATACACTGACACCCAGTAACACAGACACACACTTCCACCAATTAACAAAGACATACACTGACACCCAGTAACACAGACACACACTTACACCAAATAACAAAGACACACAATGAAACCCAGTAACAAAGAGACAAACTAACACCAAGTAACAAAGACACACACTGACACCCAGTAATAAAGACATACACTGACACCAAGTATCAAAGACATACACTGACACCCAGTAACAAAGACATGCACTGACACCCAGTAACAAAGACATACAAAGACACCATGTAACAGAGGCACACACTTACACCAAGTAACACAGACAGACGCTGACACCCAGTAACACAGACACTCACTTACACCAAGTAACAAAGACATACATTGACATCCAGTAACACAGACACACACTTACACCAAGTAACAAAGTCATACACTGACACCAAGTAACAAAGACAGACACTTACACCAAGTAACACAGACAAACACTTACACCAAGTAACAAAGACAGACACTGACACCCAGTAACACAGACACACACTTACACCAAGTAACAATCACATACACTGACATCCAGTAACACAGACACACACTTACACCAAGTAACAAAGACATACACTGACACACAGGAACACAGACACACACTGACACCAAGTAGCAAAGACACGCACTGACACCAAGTAACAGAGACATACACTGACACCCAGTAACACAGACGCAAACTTCCACCAAGTAACAAAGACACACACATACACCAAGTAACAAAGACATACACTTGCACCCAGTAACACAGACATACACTGACACCCAGTAACACAGACACACACTTACAGCAAGTAACAAAGACATACACTGACACCCAGAAACACAGACACACACTTACAAAAAGTAACAAAGACATACACTGACACCCAGTAACATAGACACTCACTGACACCAAGGAACAAAATCATGCACTGACGCCCAGTAACAAACTCATACAGTTACACCCAGTCACACAGACATACACTGACAACAAGCAACAAAGACATACACTGACACCCAGTAACACAGACATACACTTACACCAAGTAACAAAGACATACACTGACACCAAGTAACAAAGAAACACACTGACACCCAGTAACACAGACACACACTTACACCAAGTAACAAAGACATACCCTGACACACAGTACCAAAGACACAAACTGACACCCTGTAACACAGACACACACTGACACCAAGTAACAAGGACATACACTGACACCCAGTAACAAAGACATACACTGACACCCAGTTACAAAGACACACAATTGCACCAAGGAACAAAGAATCACACTGACTCCCAGTAACAAAGACATACACTTGCACCAAGTAACAAAGACAGACACTGACACCCAGTATCACAGACACACACTGACACCCAGTAACAAAGACATACACTGACACCAAGTAGCAAAGACATACACTTACACCCAGTAACAAAGACATACACTTACACCCAGTAACACAGACAAACACTTACACCAAGTAACAAAGACCTACACTGACACCCAGTAACACAGACACAAACTTACACCAAGTAACAAAGACATACACTGACACCGAGAAACACAGACACACACTGACACGAAGTAACAAAGATACACACTGACACCCGGTAACAAAGACATACACTTACACCAAGTAACAAAGACATACACTGACACCCAGTAACACAGACACACACTGACACGAAGTAACAAAGACACACACTGACATTCAGTAACAAAGACATACACTGACACCAAGTAGCAAAGACATACACTTACACCCACTAACAAAGACAGACACTGACACCCAGTAACACAGACACGCACTTACACCAAGTAACAAAGACATGCACTGACACCCAGTAACACAGACACACACTTACACCAAGTAACAAAGACATACACTGACACCCAGAAACACAGACACACACTTACAACAAGTAACAAAGACAGACAATGACACCATGTTACACAGACACACACATACACCAAGTAACAAAAACACACACTGACACCCAGTAACAAAGACATACACTAACACCCAGTAACACAGACATACACTGACACCCAGTAACACAGACACACTTACAAATAGTAACAAAGACATACACTGTCACCCAGTAACTCAGACAAACACTGACACCCAGTAACACAGACACACACTTACACCAAGTAACAAAGACATCCACTGACAACCAGAAACACAGACACACACTTACAAAAAGTAACAAAGACAAACACTTACACCAAGTAACAAAGACATACACTGACACTCAGTAACACAGACACACACTGACACCAAAGAGCAAAGACACGCACTGACACCAAGTAACAAAGACCTACACTGACACCAAGTAACAAAGACATACACTGACACCCAGAATCAAAGACATACACTTCCACCCAGTAACACAGACATGCACTGACACCCAGTAACACAGACATACACTGACACCAAGTAACAAAGACAGACACTGACGCCCAGTAACACAGACACACACTTACACCAAATAACAAAGACATGCACTGAAACCAAATAACAAAGACATACAATGAAACCCAGTAACAAAGAGACAAACTAACACCAAGTAACAAAGACACACACTGACACCCAGTAACAAAGACATACACTTACACCAAGTAACAAAGACATACACTGACACCAAATAACAAAGACATACACTGACACCCAGTAACAAAGACACACACTTACACCAAGTAACACAGACATACACTGACACCCAGTAACACAGACACACACTTCCACCAATTAACAAAGACATACACTGACACCCAGTAACACAGACACACACTTACACCAAATAACAAAGACATGCACTGAAACCAAATAACAAAGACATACAATGAAACCCAGTAACAAAGAGACAAACTAACACCAAGTAACAAAGACACACACTGACACCCAGTAATAAAGACATGTACTGACACCAAGTATCAAAGACATACACTGACACCCAGTAACAAAGACATACACTGACACCATGTAACAGAGGCACACACTTACACCAAGTAACACAGACAAACACTTACACCAAGTAACAAAGACAGACGCTGACACCCAGTAACACAGACACTCACTTACACCAAGTAACAAAGACATACATTGACATCCAGTAACACAGACACACACTTACACCAAGTAACAAAGACATACACTGACACCAAGTAACAAAGACAGACACTTACACCAAGTAACACAGACAAACACTTACACCAAGTAACAAAGACAGACACTGACACCCAGTAACACAGACACACACTTACACCAAGTAACAAAGACATACACTGACACACAGTAACACAGACACACACTGACACCAAGTAGCAAAGACACGCACTGACACCAAGTAACAAAGACATACACTGACACCCAGTAACACAGACGCAAACTTCCACCAAGTAACAAAGACACATACTGACACCAAGTAACAAAGACATACACTTACACCCAGTAACACAGACATACACTGACACCCAGTAACACAGACACACACTTACACCAAGTAACAAAGACATACACTGAAACCAAAAAAAACAGACACACACTTACAAAAAGTAACAAAGACATACACTGACACCCAGTAACATAGACACTCACTGACACCAAGTAACAAAATCATGCCCTGACACCCAGTAACAAACTCATAGAGTTACACCCAGTCACACAGACATACACTGACAACAAGCAACAAAGACATACACTGACACCCAGTAACACTGACATACACTTACACCAAGTAACAAAGACATACACTGACACCAAGTAACAAAGAAACACACTGACACCCAGTAACACAGACACACACTTACACCAAGTAACAAAGACATACCCTGACACACAGTACCAAAGACACAAACTGACACCCTGTAACACAGACACACACTGACACCAAGTAACAAGGACATACACTGACACCCAGTAACAAAGACATACACTGACACCCAGTTACAAAGACACACAATTGCACCAAGGAACAAAGACTCACACTGACACCCAGTAACAAAGACATACACTTGCACCAAGTAACAAAGACAGACACTGACACCCAGTATCACAGACACACACTGACACCCAGAAACAAGGACAAACACTGACACCAAGTAGCAAAGACATACACTTACACCCAGTAACAAAGACATACACTTACACCCAGTAACACAGACAAACACTTACACCAAGTAACAAAGACCTACACTGACACCCAGTAACACAGACACACACTTACACCAAGTAACAAAGACATACACTGACACCGAGTAACACAGACACACACTGACACGAAGTAACAAAGATACACACTGACACCCAGTAACAAAGACATACACTTACACCAAGTAACAAAGACATACACTGACACCCAGTAACACAGACACACACTGACACGAAGTAACAAAGACACACACTGACACCCAGTAACAAAGAAATACACTGACACCAAGTAGCAAAGACATACACTTACACCCAGTAACAAAGACAGACACTGTCACCCAGTAACACAGACACGCACTTACACCAAGTAACAAAGACATGCACTGACACCCAGTAACACAGACACACACTTACACCAAGTAACAAAGACATATACTGACACCCAGAAACACAGACACACACTTACAACAAGTAACAAAGACAGACAATGACACCAAGTAACACAGACACACACATACACCAAGTAACAAAAACACACACTGACACCCAGTAACAAAGACATACACTAACACCCAGTAACACAGACATACACTGACACCCAGTAACACAAACACACTTACACCTAGTAACAAAGACATACACTGTCACCCAGTAACACAGACAAACACTGACACCCAGTTACACAGACACACACTTACACCAAGTAACAAAGACATCCACTGACACCCAGAAACACAGACACACACTTACAAAAAGTAACAACGACATACACTGACACCCAGTAACATAGACACTCACTGAGACCAAGTAACAAAATCATGCACTGACACCCAGTAACAAACTCATACAGTTACCCAGTAACACAGACATAAACTGACACCAAGTAACAAAGACATACACTGATACCCAGTAACACAGACATACACTTACACCCAGTAACAAAGACATACACTGACACCAAGTAACAAAGACACACACTGACACCCAGTAACACTGACACACACTTACACCAAGTAACAAAGACATACCCTGACACCATGTAACAGAGGCACACACTTACACCAAGTAACACAGACAAACACTTACACCAAGTAACAAAGACATACATTGAATTCCAATAACACAGACACACACTTACACCCAGTAACAAAGACATACACTGACACCATGTAACAGAGGCACACACTTACACCAAGTAACACAGACAAACACTTACACCAAGTAACAAAGACAGACGCTGACACCCAGTAACACAGACACTCACTTACACCAAGTAACAAAGACATACATTGACATCCAGTAACACAGACACACACTTACACCAAGTAACAAAGACATACACTGACACCAAGTAACAAATACAGACACTTACACCAAGTAACACAGACAAACACTTACACCAAGTAACAAAGACAGACACTGACACCCAGTAACACAGACACACACTTACACCAAGTAACAAAGACATACACTGACACACAGTAACACAGACACACACTGACACCAAGTAGCAAAGACACGCACTGACACCAAGTAACAAAGACATACACTGACACCCAGTAACACAGACGCAAACTTCCACCAAGTAACAAAGACACATACTGACACCAAGTAACAAAGACATACACTTACACCCAGTAACACAGACATACACTGACACCCAGTAACACAGACACACACTTACACCAAGTAACAAAGACATACACTGAAACCAAAAAAAACAGACACACACTTACAAAAAGTAACAAAGACATACACTGACACCCAGTAACATAGACACTCACTGACACCAAGTAACAAAATCATGCACTGACACCCAGTAACAAACTCATACAGTTACACCCAGTCACACAGACATACACTGACAACAAGCAACAAAGACATACACTGACACCCAGTAACACTGACATACACTTACACCAAGTAACAAAGACATACACTGACACCAAGTAACAAAGAAACACACTGACACCCAGTAACACAGACACACACTTACACCAAGTAACAAAGACATACCCTGACACACAGTACCAAAGACACAAACTGACACCCTGTAACACAGACACACACTGACACCAAGTAACAAGGACATACACTGACACCCAGTAACAAAGACATACACTGACACCCAGTTACAAAGACACACAATTGCACCAAGGAACAAAGACTCACACTGACACCCAGTAACAAAGACATACACTTGTACCAAGTAACAAAGACAGACACTGACACCCAGTATCACAGACACACACTGACACCCAGTAACAAAGACATACACTGACACCAAGTAGCAAAGACATACACTTACACCCAGTAACAAAGACATACACTTACACCCAGTAACACAGACAAACACTTACACCAAGTAACAAAGTCCTACACTGACACCCAGTAACACAGACACACACTTACACCAAGTAACAAAGACATACACTGACACCGAGTAACACAGACACACAATGACACGAAGTAACAAAGATACACACTGACACCCAGTAACAAAGACATACACTTACACCAAGTAACAAAGACATACACTGACACCCAGTAACACAGACACACACTGACACGAAGTAACAAAGACACACACTGACACCCAGTAACAAAGACATACACTGACACCAAGTAGCAAAGACATACACTTACACCCAGTAACAAAGACAGACACTGTCACCCAGTAACACAGACACGCACTTACACCAAGTAACAAAGACATGCACTGACATCCAGTAACACAGACACACACTTACACCAAGTAACAAAGACATATACTGACACCCAGAAACACAGACACACACTTACAACAAGTAACAAAGACAGACAATGACACCAAGTAACACAGACACACACATACACCAAGTAACAAAAACACACACTGACACCCAGTAACAAAGACATACACTAACACCCAGTAACACAGACATACACTGACACCCAGTAACACAGACACACTTACACCTAGTAACAAAGACATACACTGTCACCCAGTAACACAGACAAACATTGACACCCAGTTACACAGACACACACTTACACCAAGTAACAAAGACATCCACTGACACCCAGAAACACAGACACACACTTACAAAAAGTAACAAAGACATACACTGACACCCAGTAACATAGACACTCACTGAGACCAAGTAACAAAATCATGCACTGACACCCAGTAACAAACTCATACAGTTACACCCAGTAACACAGACATAAACTGACACCAAGTAACAAAGACATACACTGACACCCAGTAACACAGACATACACTTACACCCAGTAACAAAGACATACACTGACACCAAGTAACAAAGACATACACTGACACCCAGTAACACAGACGCAAACTTCCACCAAGTAACAAAGACACATACTGACACCAAGTAACAAAGACATACACTTACACCCAGTAACACAGACATACACTGACACCCAGTAACACAGACACACACTTACACCAAGTAACAAAGACATACACTGACACCCAGAAACACAGACACACACTTACAAAAAGTAACAAAGACATACACTGACACCCAGTAACATAGACACTCACTGACACCAAGTAACAAAATCATGCACTGACACCCAGTAACAAACTCATACAGTTACACCCAGTCACACAGACATACACTGACAACAAGCAACAAAGACATACACTGACACCCAGTAACACTGACATACACTTACACCAAGTAACAAAGACATACACTGACACCAAGTAACAAAGAAACACACTGACACCCAGTAACACAGACACACACTTACACCAAGTAACAAAGACATACCCTGACACACAGTACCAAAGACACAAACTGACACCCTGTAACACAGACACACACTGACACCAAGTAACAAGGACATACACTGACACCCAGTAACAAAGACATACACTGACACCCAGTTACAAAGACACACAATTGCACCAAGGAACAAAGACTCACACTGACACCCAGTAACAAAGACATACACTTGTACCAAGTAACAAAGACAGACACTGACACCCAGTATCACAGACATACACTTACACCCAGTAACACAGACAAACACTTACACCAAGTAACAAAGACCTACACTGACACCCAGTAACACAGACACACACTTACACCAAGTAACAAAGACATACACTGACACCGAGTAACACAGACACACACTGACACGAAGTAACAAAGATACACACTGACACCCAGTAACAAAGACATACACTTACACCAAGTAACAAAGACATACACTGACACCCAGTAACACAGACACACACTGACACGAAGTAACAAAGACACACACTGACACCCAGTAACAAAGACATACACTGACACCAAGTAGCAAAGACATACACTTACACCCAGTAACAAAGACAGACACTGTCACCCAGTAACACAGACACGCACTTACACCAAGTAACAAAGACATGCACTGACATCCAGTAACACAGACACACACTTACACCAAGTAACAAAGACATATACTGACACCAGGTAACACAGACACACACATACACCAAGTAACAAAAACACACACTGACACCCAGTAACAAAGACATACACTAACACCCAGTAACACAGACATACACTGACACCCAGTAACACAGACACACTTACACCTAGTAACAAAGACATACACTGTCACCTAGTAACACAGACAAACACTGACACCCAGTTACACAGACACACACTTACACCAAGTAACAAAGACATCCACTGACACCCAGAAACACAGACACACACTTACAAAAAGTAACAAAGACATACACTGACACCCAGTAACATAGACACTCACTGAGACCAAGTAACAAAATCATGCACTGACACCCAGTAACAAACTCATACAGTTACACCCAGTAACACAGACATAAACTGACACCAAGTAACAAAGACATACACTGACACCCAGTAACACAGACATACACTTACACCCAGTAACAAAGACATACACTGACACCAAGTAACAAAGACACACACTGACACCCAGTAACACTGACACACACTTACACCAAGTAACAAAGACATACCCTGACACACAGTAACACGGACACACACTTACACCATGTAACAAAGACATACATTGAATTCCAGTAACACAGACACACACTTACACCAAGTAACAAAGACATACACTGACACCAAGTAACAAAGACAGACACTTACACCAAGTAACACAGACAAACACTTACACCAAGTAACAAAGACAGACACTGACACCCAGTAACACAGACACACACTTACACCAAGTAACAAACACATACACTGACATCCAGTAACACAGACACACACTTACACCAAGTAACAAAAACATACACTGACACACAGTAACACAGACACACACTGACACCAAGTAGCAAAGACACGCACTGACAACAAGTAACAAAGACATACACTGACACCCAGTAACACAGACGCAAACTTGCAACAAGTAACAAAGACACACACTGACACCAAGTAACAAAGACATACACTTACACCCAGTAACACAGACATACACTGACACCCAGTAACACAGACACACACACACCAAGTAACAAAGACATACACTGACACCCAGAAACACAGACACACACTTACAAAATGTAACAAAGACATAAACTGACACCCAGTAACATAAACACTCACTGACACCAAGTAACAAAATCATGCACTGACACCCAGTAACAAACTCATACAGTTACACCCAGTCACACAGACATACACTGACAACAAGCAACAAAGACATACACTGACACCCAGTAACACAGACATACACTTACACCAAGTAACAAAGACATACCCTGACACACAGTACCAAAGACACAAACTGACACCCTGTAACACAGACACACACTGACACCAAGTAACAAGGACATACACTGACACCCAGTAACAAAGACATACACTGACACCCAGTTACAAAGACACACAATTGCACCAAGGAACAAAGACTCACACTGACACCCAGTAACAAAGACATACACTTGCACCAAGTAACAAAGACAGACACTGACACCCAGTATCACAGACAAACACTTACACCCAGTAACAAAGACCTACACTTACACCCAGTAACACATACACACACTTACACCAAGTAACAAAGACATACACTGACACCCAGTAACACAGACACACACTGACACGAAGTAACAAAGATACACACTGACGCCCAGTAACAAAGACATACACTTACACCAAGTAACAAAGACATACACTGTCACCCAGTAACACAGACACACACTGACACGAAGTAACAAAGACACACACTGACACCCAGTAACAAAGACATACACTGACACCAAATAGCAAAGACATACACTTACACCCAGTAACAAAGACATAGACTTACACCCAGTAACACAGACAAACACTTACACCAAGTAACAAAGACCTACACTGACACCCAGTAACACAGACACACACTGACACGAAGTAACAAAGATACACACTGACACCCAGTAACAAAGACATACACTTACACCAAGTAACAAAGACATACACTGACACCCAGTAACACAGACACACACTGACACGAAGTAACAAAGACACACATTGACACCCAGTAACAAAGACATACACTGACACCAAGTAGCAAAGACATACACTTACACCCAGTAACAAAGACAGACACTGACACCCAGTAACACAGACACGCACTTACACCAAGTAACAAAGACATGCACTGACACCCAGTAACACAGACACACAATGACACCAAGTAACACAGAAACACAATGACACCCAGTAACACAGACACACACTTACACCAAGGAACACAGACATACACTGACACCCAGTAACACAGACACCTACTTACACCCAGTAACAAAGACATACACTGACACTCAGTAATAAAGACATACTCTGACACCCAGTAACACAGACACACACTTACAACAAGTAACAAAGACACACACTGACACCCAGTCACAAAGACATACACTTACACCCAGCAACACAGACATACACTGACACCCAGTAACACAGACACACACTTACACCAAGTAACAAAGACATACACTGATACCCAGTAACACAGACACACACTTACATCAAGTAACAAAGACACACACTTACACCAAGTAACACAGACATACACTGACACCAGGTAACAAAGCCAGACAATTACACCAAGTAATAAAGACATACACTTACACCAAGTATTACTACATACACTGACACCAAGTAACAAAGACATACACTGATACCCAGTAACACAGACATACACTTACACCAAGTAACAAAGACATACACTGACACCAAGTCACAAAGACACACACTGACACCCAGTAACAAAGACATACACTGACACCAAGTCACAAAGACATACACTGATACCCAGTAACACAGTCACACACTTACACCAAGTAACACAGACATACACTGACACCAAGTAACAAAGACATACACTGATACCCAGTAACACAGACACACTCTTACACCAAGTAACAAAGACAGACGCTGATACCCAGTAACACAGACACACACTTACACCAATTAACAAATTCATACACTGACACCCAGTAACAAAGACATACACTGACGCCCAGTAACACAGACACACACGGACACCAAGTAACAAAGACACACTGTTACACCAAGTAACACAGATACACACTGACACCCAGTAACACAGACACACCCTTACACCAAGTAACATAGACATACACTGACACCAAGTAACAAAGACATACACTGACACCAAGTAACAAAGACATACACTTACACCAATAACAAAGACACACACTTACAACAAGTAACACAGACATACACTGACACCAAGTAACAAAGACAGTCCATTACACCAAGTAACAAAGAAACACACTTACACCAAGTATTTTGACATACACTGACACCAAGTAACAAGGACATACACTGGTATCCAATAACACAGGCACACACTTACACCAAGTAACAAAGACATACACTGACACCAAGCCACAAAGACATACACTGATACCCAGTAACACAGACACACACTGACACCAAGTAACAAAGACAGACAATTACACCAAGTAACAAAGACATACACTTACACCAAGTATTTTGACATACACTGACACCAAGTAACAAAGACATACACTGATACCCAGTCACACAGGCACACACTGGGGTGGTGGGGGGGTACATTGGCGCAGTGGTTAGCACCGCATCCTCACAGCTCCAGGGACCCGGGTTCGATTCTGGGTACTGCCTGTGCGGAGTTTGCAAGTTCTCCTTGTGTCTGCGTGGGTTGCCTCCCGGTGCTCCGGTTTCCTCCCACATGCCAAAGACTTGCAGGTTGATAGGTTAATTGGCCACCATAAATTGCCCCTAGTATAGGTAGGTGGTAGGGAAATATATAGGGATAGGTGGGGATGTGATAGGAATACGGGATTAGTGTAGGATTAGTATAAATGGGTTGTTGATGGTCGGCACAGACTCGGTGGGCCGAAGCGCCTGTTTAAGTGCTGTATCTCTAAACTAAACTAAATACTGACACCTAGTGTCACAGACACACACTGACACCCAGTAACACAAACAAACACACACTGAAACCCAGCAACACAGAGAAGCACTGATACACAGTAACAAAGACATGCACTGACACCAAGTAACACAGACACACACTGACACCCAGTAAAAAAGACATACACTGACACCAAGTCACAAAGACATACACTGATACCAAGTCACAAAGACATACACTGATGCCCAGTAACAAAGACACACACTTACACCAAGTAACACAGACATACACTGATACCAAGTAACAAAGACAGACAATTACACAAAGTAACTAAGACATACACTTACACCAAGTATTTTGACATACACTGACACCAAGTAACAAAGATATACACTGATACCCAGTAACGCAAACACACACTTACACCCAGTAAAAAAGACAGACATTGACAACAAGTCACAAAGACATACACTGATACCAAGTCACAAAGACATACACTGATGCCCAGTAACAGAGACACACACTGACACCAAGTAACAAAGACATACAAAGACACCAAGTAACAAAGACATACACGTACACCAAGTAAGAAAGACACACACTTACACCAAGTAACACAGACATACACTGACACCAAGTAACAAAGACAGACAATTACACCAAGTAACAAAGACATACACTTACACCAAGTATTTTGACATACACTGACACCAAGTAACAAAGACATACACTGATACCCAGTCACAGAGGCACACACTGGCGAAGGCGGGGGGGGGGGGGGGCACATTGGCGCGGTGGTTAGCACCGCAGCCTCACAGCTCCATGGACCAGGGTTCGATTCTGGGTACTGCCTGTGCGGAGTTTGCAATTTCTCCCTGTGTCTGCGTGGGTTTCCACCCGGTGCTGCGGTTTCCTCCCACATGCCAAAGACTTGCAGGTTGATCGGTTAATTGGCCTTCATAAATTACCCCTAGTATAGGTAGGTGGTCGGGAAATATATAGTGATAGGTGGGGATGTAATAGGAATACGGGGTTAGTGTAGGATTAGTATAAATGGGTAGTTGATGGTCGGCACAGACTCGGTGGGCCGAAGGGCCTGTTTAAGTGCTGTATCTCCAAACTAAACTAAATACTGACACCTAGTGTCACAGACACACACTGACACCCACTAAAACAAACAAACACACACTGAAACCCAGTAAAACAGAGAAACACTGATACACAGTAACAAAGACATGCACTGACAACAAGTCACAAAGACATACACTGATACCAAGTCACAAAGACATACACTGATGCCCAGTAACAAAGACACACACTTACACCAAGTATTTTGACATACACTGACACCAAGTAACAAAGATATACACTGATAACCAGTAACGCAGACACACACTTACACCCAGTAAAAAAGACATACACTGACACCAAGTCACAAAGACATACACTGATACCAAGTCACAAAGACATACACTGATGCCCAGTAACACAGACACACACTGACACCAAGTAACAAAGACATACACTGACACCAAGTAACAAAGACATACACGTACACCAAGTAACAAAGACACACACTTACACCAAGTAACACAGACATACACTGACACCAAGTAACAAAGACAGACAATTACACCAAGTAACAAAGACATACACTTACACCAAGTATTTTGACATACACTGACACCAAGTAACAAAGACATACACTGATACCCAGTCACACAGGCACACACTGGGGTGGTGGGGGGGTACATTGGCGCAGTGGTTAGCACCGCATCCTCACAGCTCCAGGGACCCGGGTTCGATTCTGGGTACTGCCTGTGCGGAGTTTGCAAGTTCTCCTTGTGTCTGCGTGGGTTGCCTCCCGGTGCTCCGGTTTCCTCCCACATGCCAAAGACTTGCAGGTTGATAGGTTAATTGGCCACCATAAATTGCCCCTAGTATAGGTAGGTGGTAGGGAAATATATAGGGATAGGTGGGGATGTGATAGGAATACGGGATTAGTGTAGGATTAGTATAAATGGGTTGTTGATGGTCGGCACAGATTCGGTGGGCCGAAGCGCCTGTTTAAGTGCTGTATCTCTAAACTAAACTAAATACTGACACCTAGTGTCACAGACACACACTGACACCCAGTAACACAAACAAACACACACTGAAACCCAGCAACACAGAGAAGCACTGATACACAGTAACAAAGACATGCACTGACACCAAGTAACACAGACACACACTGACACCCAGTAAAAAAGACATACACTGACACCAAGTCACAAAGACATACACTGATACCAAGTCACAAAGACATACACTGATGCCCAGTAACAAAGACACACACTTACACCAAGTAACACAGACATACACTGATACCAAGTAGCAAAGACAGACAATTACACAAAGTAACTAAGACATACACTTACACCAAGTATTTTGACATACACTGACACCAAGTAACAAAGATATACACTGATACCCAGTAACGCAAACACACACTTACACCCAGTAAAAAAGACAGACATTGACAACAAGTCACAAAGACATACACTGATACCAAGTCACAAAGACATACACTGATGCCCAGTAACAGAGACACACACTGACACCAAGTAACAAAGACATACACAGACACCAAGTAACAAAGACATACACGTACACCAAGTAACAAAGACACACACTTACACCAAGTAACACAGACATACACTGACACCAAGTAACAAAGACAGACAATTACACCAAGTAACAAAGACATACACTTACACCAAGTATTTTGACATACACTGACACCAAGTAACAAAGACATACACTGATACCCAGTCACAGAGGCACACACTGGCGAAGGGGGTGGGGGGGGCACATTGGCGCGGTGGTTAGCACCGCAGCCTCACAGCTCCATGGACCAGGGTTCGATTCTGGGTACTGCCTGTGCGGAGTTTGCAAGTTCTCCCTGTGTCTGCGTGGGTTTCCTCCCGGTGCTCCGGTTTCCTCCCACATGCCAAAGACTTGCAAGTTGATAGGTTAATTGGCCATCATAAATTGCCCCTAGTATAGGTAGGTGGTAGGGAATTATATAGGGATAGGTGGGGATGTGATAGGAATACGGGATTAGTGTAGGATTAGTATAAATAGGTGGTTGATGGCCGGCACAGACTCGGTGGGCCGAAGGGCCTGTAGAAGTGCTGTATCTCCACACTAAACTAAATACTGACACCTAGTGTCACAGACACACACTTACACCCAGTAACACAAACAAACACACACTGACACCAATTAACACAGACACACACTGACACCCAGTAACAACGACATACACTGACACCAAGTAACAAAGACATACACTTACACCAAGTAACAAAGACACACACTTACACCAGGTAACACAGACATACACTGACACCAAGTAACAAAGACATACACTTACATCAAGTATTTTGACATACACTGACACCAAGTAACAAAGACATACACTGATACCCAGTAACACAGACACGCACTTACACCAAGTAACACAGACATACAATGAGACCAAGTAACAAAGACATGCACTGATACCCAGTAACAAAGACACACACTTACACCAAGTAAAAAAGACAGACACTGACACCCAGTAACACAGACACACACTTACACCAAGTAACAAAGACATACACTGACACCCAGTAACAAAGACATACACTGACACCCAGTAACACAGACACACAAGGACACCAAGTAACAAAGACACACACCTACACCAAGTAACACAGACACACACTGACACCCAGTAACACAGAGAAACACACTGACACCAAGTAACACAGACATACACTGATACCAAGTAACAAAGACATACACTGATACCCAGTAACAAAGGCACACACTGGGGGGCGGGGGGGGTGGCACATTGGCGCAGTGGTTAGCACCGCAGCCTCACAGCTCCAGGGACCCGGGTTCTATTCTGGGTACTGCCTGTGCGGAGTTTGCAAGTTCTCCTTGTGTCTGCGTGGGTTGCCTCCCAGTGCTCCGGATTCCTCCCACATGTCAAAGTCTTGCAGGTTGATAGGTTAATTGGCCATCATAAATTGCCCCTCGTATAGGTAGGTGGTAGGGAAATATATAGGGATAGGTGGGGATGTGATAGGAATACGGGATTAGTGTAGGATTAGTATAAATGGGTGGTTGATGGTCGGCACAGACTCGGTGTGCCGAAGGGCCTGTTTAAGTGCTGTGTCTCTAAACTAAACTAAATACTGACACCTAGTGTCACAGACACACACTGACACCCAGTAACACAAACAAACAGACACTGACACCCAGGAACACAGAGAAACACTGACACAGTAACAAAGACATACACTGACACCAAGTAACACAGACACACACTGACACCAAGTAAAAAAGACATACACTGACACCAAGTCACAAAGACATACACTGATACCAAGTCACAAAGACAAACACTGATGCCCAGAAACAAAGACACACACTTACACCAAGTAACACAGACATACACTGACACCAAGTAACAAAGACAGACAATTACACCAAGTAACAAAGACATACACTTACACCAAGTATTTTGACATACACTGACACCAAGTAACAAAGAAATACACTGATACCCAGTAACGCAGACACACACTTGCACCCAGTAAAAAAGACAGACACTGACACCAAGTCACAAAAACATACACTGATACCAAGTCACAAAGACATACACTGAAGCCCAGTAACACAAACACACACTGACACCAAGTAACAAAGACATACACTTACACCAAGTAACACAGACATACACTGACACCAAGTAACAAAGACATACACTGACACCCAGTAACAAAGACAGACAATTACAACTAGTAACAAAGACATACACTTACACCAAGTATTTTGACATACACTGACACCAAGTAACACAGACATACACTGACACCAAGTAACAAAGACAGACAATTACACCAAGTAACAAAGACATACACTTACAACAAGTACTTTGACATACACTGACACCAAGTAACAAAGACATACACTGATACCCAGTAACGCAGACAAACACTTACACCCAGTAAAAAAGACATAAACTGACACCAAGTCACAAAAACATACACTGATACCAAGTCACAAAGACATACACTGAAGCCCAGTAACACAAACACACGCTGACACCAAGTAACAAAGACACACACTGACATCAAGTAAATAAGACACACACTTACACCAAGTAACACAGACATACACTGACACCCAGTAAAAAAGACAGACACTGACACCAAGTAACAAAGACACACACTGATACCAAGTCACAAAGACATACACTGATGCCCAGTAACACAGACACACACTGACACCTAGTAACAAAGACATACACTGACATCAAGTAACAAAGACACACACTTAGACCAAGTAACACAGACATACACTGACACCCAGTAACAAAGGCAGACAATTACACCTCGTAACAAAGACATACACTTACACCAAGTATTTTGACATACACTGACACCAAGAAACACAGACATACACTGACACCAAGTAACAAAGACAGGCAATTACACCAAGTAACAATGACATACACTTACACCAAGTATTTCGACATACACTGACACCAAGTAACAAAGACATGCACTGATACCCAGTAACGCAGACACACACTTACACCAAGTAAAAAAGACAGACACTGATACCCAGTAACACAGACACACACTTACACAAAGTAAAAAAGACAGACTCTGACACCCAGTAACAAAGACATACACTGACACCCAGTAACACAGACACACACTGACACCCAGTACCACAAACAATCACACTGACACCAAGTAACAAAGACATACACTCGTACCCAGTAACACAGGCACAAACTTACACCCAGTAAAATAGACATACACTTACACCAAGTATTTTGACATACACTGACTCCAAGTAACAAAGACATACACTGATACCCAGTAACGCAGACACACACTTACACCCAGTAAAGAAGACATACACTGACACCAAGTCACAAAAACATACACTGATACCAAGTCACAAAGACATACACTGAAGCCCAGGAACACAAACACACACTGACAGCAAGTAACAAAGACATACACTGACACCAAGTAACAAAGACACACACTTACACCAAGTAACACAGTCATACACTGACACCAAGTAACAAAGACATACACTGACACCCAGTAACAAAGACAGACAATTACACCTAGTAACAAAGACATACACTTACACCAAGTATTTTGACAAACACTGACACCAAGTAACACAGACATACACTGACACCAAGTAACAAAGACAGACAATTACACCAAGTAACAAAGACATACACTTACACCAAGTATTTCGACATACTCTGACACCAAGTCACAAAGACATGCACTGATACCCAGTAACACAGACACACACTTACACCAAGTAAAAAAGACAGACACTGACACCAAGTCACAAAGACATACACTGATACCAAGTCACAAAGACATACACTGATGCCCAGTAACACAGACACACACTGACACCAAGTAACAAAGACATACACTGACACCCAGTAACAAAGACAGACAATTACACCTAGTAACAAAGACATACACTTACACCAAGTATTTTGACATACACTGACACCAAGTAACACAGACATACACTGACACCAAGTAACAAAGACAGACAATTACACCAAGTAACAAAGACATACACTTACACAAAGTATTTCCACATACACTGACACCAAGTAACAAAGACATGCACTGATACCCAGTAACGCAGACACACACTTACACCAAGTAAAAAAGACAGACACTGATACCCAGTAACACAGACACACACTTACACCAAGTAACAAAGACATACACTTACACCAAGTAACAAAGACACACACTTACACCAAGTAACAGAGACATACACTGACACCAAGTAACAAAGACAGACAATTACACCTAGTAACAAAGACATACACTTACACCAAGTATTTTGACATACACTGACACCAAGTAACACAGACATACACTGACACCAAGTAACAAAGACAGACAATTACACCAAGTAACAAAGACATACACTTACACCAAGTATTTCGACATACACTGACACCAAGTAACAAAGACATGCACTGATACCCAGTAACGCAGACACACACTTACACCAAGTAAAAAAGACAGACACTGATACCCAGTAACACAGACACACACTTACACCAAGTAACAAAGACATACACTTACACCAAGTAACAAAGACACACACTTACACCAAGTAACAGAGACATACACTGACACCAAGTAACAAAGACAGACAATTACACCAAGTAACTAAGACATACACTTACACCAAGTATTTGACATACACTGACACCAAGTAACAAAGACATGCACTGATACCCAGTAACGCAGACACACACTTACACCCAGTAAAAAAAGACATACACTGACACCAAGTCACAAAGACACACACTGATACCAAGTCACAAAGACATACACTGATGCCCAGTAAGACAGACACACACTGACACCAAGTAACAAAGACATACACTGACATCAAGTAACAAAGACACACACTTACACCAAGTAACACAGACATACACTGACACTCAGTAACAAAGACAGACAATTACACCTAGTAACAAAGACATACACTTACACCAAGTATTTTGACATACACTGACACCAAGTCACAAAGACACACACTGATACCAAGTCACAAAGACATACACTGATGCCCAGTAACACAGACACACACTGACACCTAGTAACGAAGACATACACTGACATCAAGTAACAAAGACACACACTTAGACCAAGTAACACAGACATACACTGACACCCAGTAACAAAGACAGACAATTTCACCCAGTAACAAAGACACACACTTGCACCAAGTAACACAGACATGCACTGATACCCAGTAACGCAGACACACACTTACACCCAGTAAAAAAGACATACCCTGACACCAAGTCACAAAGACATACACTGATACCAAGTCACAAAGACATACACTGACGCACAGTAACACAGACACACACTGACACCAAGTAACAAAGACAAACACTGACACCAAGTAACAAAGACATACACTTACACCAAGTAACAAAGACACACACTTACACCAAGTAACACAGACATACACTGACAAAAAGTAACAAAGACAGACAATTACACCAAGTAACAAAGACATACACTTACACCAAGTATTTTGACATACACTGACACCAAGTAACAAAGACATACACTGATACCCAGTAACACAGGCACACACTGAGTGGGTGGGGGGGGGGCACATTGGCGCAGTGATTAGCACCGCAGCCTCACAGCTCCAGGGACCCGGGTTCGATTCTGGGTAATGCCTGTGCGGAGTTCGCAAGTTCGCCCTGTGTCTGCGTGGGTTTCTTCCCGGTGCTCCTGTTTCCTCCCACATGCCAAAGACTTGCAGTTTGATAGGTTAATTGGCCATCATAAATTGCCCCTAGTTTAGGAAGGTGGTAGGGAAATATATAGGGATAGGTGGGTATGTGATAGGAATACGGGATTAGTGTAGGATTAGTATAAATGTGTTGTTGATGGTCGGCAAAGACTCGGTGGGCCGAAGGGCCTGTTTAAGTGCTGTATCTCTAAACTAAACTAAATACTGACACCTAGTGTCACAGAAACACACTGACACCCAGTAACACAAACAAACAGACACTGACACCCAGTAACACAGAGCAACACTGATACACAGTAACAAAGACATACACTGACACCAAGTAACACAGACACACACTGACACCCAGTAAAAAAGACATACACTGACACCAATTCACAAAGACATATACTGATACCAAGTCACAAAGACATGCACTGATGCCCAGTAACAAAGACACACACTTACACCAAGTAACACAGGCATACACTGACACCAAGTAACAAAGACAGACAATTACTCCAAGTAACAAAGACATACACTTACACCAAGTATTTTCACATACACTGACACCAAGTAACAAAGACATACACTGATACCCAGTAACACAGACACACACTGACACCAAGTAACAAAGACATACACTTACACCAAATAACAAAGACACACACTTACACCAAGTAACAGAGACATACACTGACACCAAGTAACAAAGACAGACAATTACACCAATTAACTAAGACATACACTTACACCAAGTATTTGACATACACTGACACCAAGTAACAAAGCCATGCACTGATACCCAGTAACGCAGACACACACTTACACCCAGTAAAAAAGACATACACTGACACCAAGTCACAAAGACACACACTGATACCAAGTCACAAAGACATACACTGATGCCCAGTAACACAGACACACACTGACACCTAGTAACAAAGACATACACTGACATCAAGTAACAAAGACACACACTTACACCAAGTAACACAGACAGACACTGACACCCAGTAACAAAGACAGACAATTACACCTAGTAACAAAGACATACACTTACACCAAGTATTTTGACATACACTGACACCAAGTCACAAAGACACACACTGACACAGTAAAAAAGACATACACTGACACCAAGTCACAAAGACATACACTGATGCCCAGTAACACAGACACACACAGACACCAATTAACAAAGACATACACTGACACCAAGTAACAAAGACAGGCACTGACACCAAGTAACAAAGACACACACTTACACCAAGTAACACAGACACGCACTGACACCAAGTAAAAAAGTCAGAGAATTACACCAAGTAACACATACACACACTTACACCAAGTAACACAGACATACAATGACTCCAAGTAACAAAGACATACACTTACACCAAGTATTTTGACATACACTGACACCAAGTAACAAAGACATACACTGATACCCAGTACCGCAGACACACACTTACACCCAGTAAAAAAGACATACACTGACACCAAGTCACAAAGACATACACTGATACCAAGTCACAAAGACATACACTGATGCCCAGTAACAAAGACACACACTTGCACCAAGTAACACAGACATACACTGATACCCAGTAACGCAGACACACACTTACACCCAGTAAAAAAGACATACCCTGACACCAAGTCACAAAGACATACACTGATACCAAGTCACAAAGACATACACTGATGCACAGTAACACAGACACACACTGACACCAAGTAACAAAGACAAACACTGACACCAAGTAACAAAGACATACACTTACACCAAGTAACAAAGACACACACTTACACCAAGTAACACAGACATACACTGACAAAAAGTAACAAAGACAGACAATTACACCAAGTAACAAAGACATACACTTACACCAAGTATTTTGACATACACTGACACCAAGTAACAAAGACACACACTGATACCAAGTCACAAAGACATACACTGATGCCCAGTAACACAGACACACACTGACACCTAGTAACAAAGACATACACTGACATCAAGTAACAAAGACACACACTTAGACCAAGTAACACAGACATACACTGACACCCAGTAACAAAGACAGACAATTACACCTAGTAACAAAGACATACACTTACACCAAGTATTTTGACATACACTGACACCAAGTCACAAAGACACACACTGACACCCAGTAAAAAAGACATACACTGACACCAAGTCACAAAGACATACACTGATGCCCAGTAACACAGACACACACAGACACCAATTAACAAAGACATACACTGACACCAAGTAACAAAGACAGGCTTTGACACCAAGTAACAAAGACACACACTTACACCAAGTAACACAGACACGCACTGACACCAAGTAAAAAAGTCAGAGAATTACACCAAGTAACACATACACACACTTACACCAAGTAACACAGACATACAATGACACCAAGTAACAAAGACATACACATACACCAAGTATTTTGACATACACTGACACCAAGTAACAAAGACATACACTGATACCCAGTACCGCAGACACACACTTACACCCAGTAAAAAAGACATACACTGACACCAAGTCACAAAGACATACACTGATACCAAGTCACAAAGACATACACTGATGCCCAGTAACAAAGACACACACTTGCACCAAGTAACACAGACATACACTGATACCTAGTAACGCAGACACACACTTACACCCAGTAAAAAAGACATACCCTGACACCAAGTCACAAAGACATACACTGACGCACAGTAACACAGACACAGACTGACACCAAGTAACAAAGACAAACACTGACACCAAGTAACAAAGACATACACTTACACCAAGTAACAAAGACACACACTTACACCAAGTAACAAAGACACACCCTTACACCAAGTAACACAGACATACACTGACAAAAAGTAACAAAGACAGACAATTACACCAAGTAACAAAGACATACACTTACACCAAGTATTTTGACATACACTGACACCAAGTAACAAAGACATACACTGATACCCAGTAACACAGGCACACACTGAGTGGGTGGGGGGGGCACATTGGCGCAGTGATTAGCACCGCAGCCTCACAGCTCCAGGGACCCGGGTTCGATTCTGGGTAATGCCTGTGCGGAGTTCGCAAGTTCTCCCTGTGTCTGCGTGGGTTTCTTCCCGGTGCTCCTGTTTCCTCCCACATGCCAAAGACTTGCAGTTTGATAGGTTAATTGGCCATCATAAATTGCCCCTAGATTTGGTAGGTGGTAGGGAAATATATAGGGATAGGTGGGGATGTGATAGGAATACGGGATTAGTGTAGGATTAGTATAAATGGGTTGTTGATGGTCGGCAAAGACTCGGTGGGCCGAAGGGCCTGTTTAAGTGCTGTATCTCTAAACTAAACTAAATACTGACACCTAGTGTCACAGACACACACTGACACCCAGTAACACAAACAAACAGACACTGACACCCAGTAACACAGAGCAACACTGATACACAGTAACAAAGACATACACTGACACCAAGTAACACAGACACACACTGACACCCAGTAAAAAAGACATACACTGACACCAATTCACAAAGACATATACTGATACCAAGTCACAAAGACATGCACTGATGCCCAGTAACAAAGACACACACTTACACCAAGTAACACAGACATACACTGACACCAAGTAACAAAGACAGACAATTACACCAAGTATTTTGACATACACTGACACCAAGTAACAAAGACATACACTGATACCCAGTAACACAGACACACACTGACACCAAGTAACAAAGACATACACTTACACCAAATAACAAAGACACACACGAACACCAAGTAACAGAGACATACACTGACACCAAGTAACAAAGACAGACAATTACACCAAGTAACTAAGACATACACTTACACCAAGTATTTGACATACACTGACACCAAGTAACAAAGCCATGCACTGATACCCAGTAACGCAGACACACACTTACACCCAGTAAAAAAGACATACACTGACACCAAGTCACAAAGACACACACTGATACCAAGTCACAAAGACATACACTGATGCCCAGTAACACAGACACACACTGACACCTAGTAACAAAGACATACACTGACATCAAGTAACAAAGACACACACTTACACCAAGTAACACAGACATACACTGACACCCAGTAACAAAGACAGACAATTACACCTAGTAACAAAGACATACACTTACACCAAGTATTTTGACATACACTGACACCAAGTCACAAAGACACACACTGACACCCAGTAAAAAAGACATACACTGACACCAAGTCACAAAGACATACACTGATGCCCAGTAACACAGACACACAGAGACACCAATTAACAAAGACATACACTGACACCAAGTAACAAAGACAGGCACTGACACCAAGTAACAAAGACACACACTTACACCAAGTAACACAGACACGCACTGACACCAAGTAAAAAAGTCAGAGAATTACACCATGTAACACATACACACACTTACACCAAGTAACAC
Organism: Heterodontus francisci; assembly: GCF_036365525.1. Lineage (NCBI taxonomy): Eukaryota > Metazoa > Chordata > Chondrichthyes > Heterodontiformes > Heterodontidae > Heterodontus > Heterodontus francisci. The sequence goes on along the minus strand of NW_027140851.1, from coordinate 5,645,258 downwards.
AGACATACAATGACACCAAGTAACAAAGACATACACTTACACCAAGTATTTTGACATACACTGACACCAAGTAACAAAGACATACACTGATACCCAGTACCGCAGACACACACTTACACCCAGTAAAAAAGACATACACTGACACCAAGTCACAAAGACATACACTGATACCAAGTCACAAAGACATACACTGATACCAAGTCACAAAGACACACACTTGCACCAAGTAACACAGACATACACTGATACCCAGTAACGCAGACACACACTTACACCCAGTAAAAAAGACATACCCTGACACCAAGTCACAAAGACATACACTGATACCAAGTCACAAAGACATACACTGACGCACAGTAACACAGACACACACTGACACCAAGTAACAAAGACAAACACTGACACCAAGTAACAAAGACATACACTTACACCAAGTAACAAAGACACACACTTACACCAAGTAACACAGACATACACTGACAAAAAGTAACAAAGACAGACAATTACACCAAGTAACAAAGACATACACTTACACCAAGTATTTTGACATACACTGACACCAAGTAACAAAGACACACACTGATACCAAGTCACAAAGACATACACTGATGCCCAGTAACACAGACACACACTGACACCTAGTAACAAAGACATACACTGACATCAAGTAACAAAGACACACACTTAGACCAAGTAACACAGACATACACTGACACCCAGTAACAAAGACAGACAATTACACCTAGTAACAAAGACATACACTTACACCAAGTATTTTGACATACACTGACACCAAGTCACAAAGACACACACTGACACCCAGTAAAAAAGACATACACTGACACCAAGTCACAAAGACATACACTGATGCCCAGTAACACAGACACACACAGACACCAATTAACAAAGACATACACTGACACCAAGTAACAAAGACAGGCTTTGACAGCAAGTAACAAAGACACACACTTACACCAAGTAACACAGACACGCACTGACACCAAGTAAAAAAGTCAGAGAATTACACCAAGTAACACATACACACACTTACACCAAGTAACACAGACATACAATGACACCAAGTAACAAAGACATACACTTACACCAAGTATTTGGACATACACTGACACCAAGTAACAAAGACAGACACTGATACCCAGTACCGCAGACACACACTTACACCCAGTAAAAAAGACATACACTGACACCAAGTCACAAAGACATACACTGATACCAAGTCACAAAGACATACACTGATGCCCAGTAACAAAGACACACACTTGCACCAAGTAACACAGACATACACTGATACCCACTAACGCAGACACACACTTACACCCAGTAAAAAAGACATACCCTGACACCAAGTCACAAAGACATACACTGATACCAAGTCACAAAGACATACACTGATACCAAGTCACAAAGACATACACTGATACCAAGTCACAAAGACATACACTGATGCCCAGTAACAAAGACACACACTTGCACCAAGTAACACAGACATACACTGATACCCAGTAACGCAGACACACACTTACACCCAGTAAAAAAGACATACCCTGACACCAAGTCACAAAGACATACACTGATACCAAGTCACAAAGACATACACTGATACCAAGTCACAAAGACATACACTGACGCACAGTAACACAGACACACACTGACACCAAGTAACAAAGACAAACACTGACACCAAGTAACAAAGACATACACTTACACCAAGTAACAAAGACACACACTTACACCAAGTAACACAGACATACACTGACAAAAAGTAACAAAGACAGACAATTACACCAAGTAACAAAGACATACACTTACACCAAGTATTTTGACATACACTGACACCAAGTAACAAAGACATACACTGATACCCAGTAACACAGGCACACACTGAGTGGGTGGGGGGGGGCACATTGGCGCAGTGATTAGCACCGCAGCCTCACAGCTCCAGGGACCCGGGTTCGATTCTGGGTAATGCCTGTGCGGAGTTCGCAAGTTCTCCCTGTGTCTGCGTGGGTTTCTTCCCGGTGCTCCTGTTTCCTCCCACATGCCAAAGACTTGCAGTTTGATAGGTTAATTGGCCATCATAAATTGCCCCTAGATTTGGTAGGTGGTTGGGAAATATATAGGGATAGGTGGGGATGTGATAGGAATACGGGATTAGTGTAGGATTAGTATAAATGGGTTGTTGATGGTCGGCAAAGACTCGGTGGGCCGAAGGGCCTGTTTAAGTGCTGTATCTCTAAACTAAACTAAATACTGACACCTAGTGTCACAGACACACACTGACACCCAGTAACACAAACAAACAGACACTGACACCCAGTAACACAGAGCAACACTGATACACAGTAACAAAGACATACACTGACACCAAGTAACACAGACCACACACTGACACCCAGTAAAAAAGACATACACTGACACCAATTCACAAAGACATATACTGATACCAAGTCACAAAGACATGCACTGAAGCCCAGTAACAAAGACACACACTTACACCAAGTAACACAGACATACACTGACACCAAGTAACAAAGACAGACAATTACACCAAGTAACAAAGACATAAACTTACACCAAGTATTTTGACATACACTGACACCAAGTAACAAAGACATACACTGATACCCAGTAACACAGACACACACTGACACCAAGTAACAAAGACATACACTTACACCAAATAACAAAGACACACACGAACACCAAGTAACAGAGACATACACTGACACCAAGTAACAAAGACAGACAATTACACCAAGTAACTAAGACATACACTTACACCAAGTATTTGACATACACTGACACCAAGTAACAAAGCCATGCACTGATACCCAGTAACGCAGACACACACTTACACCCAGTAAAAAAGAGACATACACTGACACCAAGTCACAAAGACACACACTGATACCAAGTCACAAAGACATACACTGATGCCCAGTAACACAGAAACACACTGACACCTAGTAACAAAGACATACACTGACATCAAGTAACAAAGACACACACTTACACCAAGTAACACAGACATACACTGACACCCAGTAACAAAGACAGACAATTACACCTAGTAACAAAGACATACACTTACACCAAGTATTTTGACATACACTGACACCAAGTCACAAAGACATACACTGATACCCAGTAACACAGGCACACACTGACACCAAGTAACAAAGACATACACTGACATCAAGTAACAAAGACACAGACTTACACCAAGAAACACAGACATACACTGACACCCAGTAACAAAGACAGACAATTACACCTAGTAACAAAGACATACACTTCCACCAAGTATTTTGACATACATTGACACCCAGTAACAAAGACATACACTGACACCCAGTAACACAGACACACACGGACACCAAGTAACAAAGACGCACACTTACACCCAGTAACACAGACACACACTGACACCCAGTAACACAAACAAACACACTGACACCAAGTAACACAGACACACACTTACACCAAGTAACACAGACACACACTGACACCCAGTAACACAGGCACACACTGGGGGTGGGATGCACATTGGCGCAGTGGTTAGCACCGCAGCCTCACAGCTCCAGGGACCCGGGTTCGATTCTGGGTACTGCCTGTGCGGAGTTTGCAATTTCTCCCTGTGTCTGCGTGGGTTTCCTCCCGGTGCACCGGTTTCCTCCCACATGCCAAAGACTTGTAGGTTGATAGGTTAATTGGACATCATAAATTGCCCCTAGTATAGGTAGGTGGTAGGGAAATATATAGGGACAGTTGGGGATGTGATAGGAATACGGGATTAGTGTAGGATTAGTGTAAATGGGTGGGTGATGGTCGGCAAAGGCTCGGTGGGCCGAAGGGCCTGTTTAAGTGCTGTATCTCTAAACTAAACTAAATACTGACACCTAGTGTCACAGACACACACTGACACCCAGTAACACAAACAAACAGACACTGACACCCAGTCACACAGAGCAACACTGATAGACAGTAACAAAGACATACACTGACACCAAGTAACACAGACACACACTGACACCCAGTAAAAAAGACATACACTGACACCAATTCACAAAGACATATACTGATACCAAGTCACAAAGACATGCACTGATGCCCAGTAACAAAGACACACACTTACACCAAGTAACACAGACATACACTGACACCAAGTAACAAAGACAGACAATTACACCAAGTAACAAAGACATACACTTACACCAAGTATTTTGACATACACTGACACCAAGTAACAAAGACATACACTGATACCCAGTAACACAGACACACACTGACACCAAGTAACAAAGACATACACTTACACCAAATAACAAAGACACACACTTACACCAAGTAACAGAGACATACACTGACACCAAGTAACAAAGACAGACAATTACACCAAGTAACTAAGACATACACTTACACCAAGTATTTGACATACACTGACACCAAGTAACAAAGACATGCACTGATACCCAGTAACGCAGACACACACTTACACCCAGTAAAAAAGACATACACTGACACCAAGTCACAAAGACACACACTGATACCAAGTCACAAAGACATACACTGATGCCCAGTAACACAGACACACACTGACACCTAGTAACATAGACATACACTGACATCAAGTAACAAAGACACACACTTACACCAAGTAACACAGACATACACAGACACCCAGTAACAAAGACAGACAATTACACCTAGTAACAAAGACATACACTTACACCAAGTATTTTGACATACACTGACACCAAGTCACAAAGACATACACTGATACACAGTAACACAGGCACACACTTGGTGGGTGGGGGTGGGGCACATTGGCGCAGTGGTTAGCACCGCAGCCTCACAGCTCCAGGGACCCGGGTTCGATTCTGGGTACTGCCTGTGCGGAGTTTGCAAGTTCTCCCTGTGTCTGCGTGGGTTTCCTCCCGGTGCTCCGGTTTCCTCCCACATGCCAAAGACTTGCATGTTGATAGGTTAGTTGGCCATCATAAATTGCCCTAGTATAGGTAGGTGGTAGGGAAATATATAGGGATATGTGGGGATGTGATAGGAATACGGGATTAGTGTAGGATTAGTATAAATGGGCTGTTGATGCTCGGCAAAGACTCGGTGGGCCGAAGGGCCTGTTTAAGTGCAGTATCTCTAAACTAAACTAAATACTGACACCTAGTGTCACAGACACACACTGACACCCAGTAACACAAACAAACAGACACTGACACCCAGGAACACAGAGAAACACTGACACAGTAACAAAGACATACACTTACACCAAGTAACACAGACACACACTGACACCCAGTAAAAAAGACATACAGTGACACCAAGTCACAAAGACATACACTGATACCAAGTCACAAAGACATACACTGATGCCCAGTAACAAAGACACACACTTACACCAAGTAACACAGACATACACTGACACCAAGTAACAAAGACAGACAATTACACCAAGTAACAAAGACATACACTTAAACCAAGTATTTTGACATACACTGACACCAAGTAACAAAGACATACACTGATACCCAGTAACGCAGACACACACTAACACCCACTAAAAAAGACATACACTGACACCAAGTAACAAAAACATACACTGATACCAAGTCACAAAGACATACACTGAAGCCCAGTAACACAAACACACACTGACACCAAGTAACAAAGACATACACTGACACCAAGTAACAAAGACACACACTTACACCAAGTAACACAGACACACACAGACACCAAGTAACAAAGACATACACTGACACCCAGTAACAAAGACAGACAATTACACCTAGTAACAAAGACATGCACTTACACCAAGTATTTTGACATACACTGACACCAAGTAACACAGACACACACTTACACCAAGTACAAAAGACAGACACTGACACCAAGTCACAAAGACAGACACTGATACCAAGTCACAAAGACATACACTGATACCAAGTCACAAAGACATACACTGATGCCCAGTAACACAGACACACACTGACACCAAGTAACAAAGACAGACACTGACATCAAGTAAATAAGACACACACTTACACCAAGTAACACAGACATACACTGACACCCAGTAACAAAGACAGACAATTACACCTAGTAACAAAGACATACACTTACACCAAGTATTTTGACATACACTGACACCAAGTAACACAGACATACACTGACACCAAGTAACAAAGACAGACAATTACACCAAGTAACAAAGACATACACTTACACCAAGTATTTCGACATACACTGACACCAAGTAACAAAGACATGCACTGATACCCAGTAACGCAGACACACACTTATACCAAGTAAAAAAGACAGACACTGATACCCAGTAACACAGACACACACTGACATCAAGTCACAAAGACATACACTGATACCAAGTCACAAACACATACACTGACGCCCAGTAACACAGACACACACTGACACCAAGTAACAAAGACATACACTTACACCCAGTAACACAGACACACACTGACACCCAGTAACACAGACACACACTGACACCCAGTAACACAAACAAACACACTGACACCAAGTAACACAGACATGCACTGACACCAAGTAACACAGGCACACACTGGGTGGGCACATTGGTGCAGTGGTTAGCACCGCAGCCTCACAGCTCCAGGGACCCGGGTTCGATTCTGGGTACTGCCTGTGCGGAGTTTGCAAGTTCTCCCTGTGTCTGCGTGGGTTTCCTCCCGGTGCACCGGTGTCCTCCCACATGCCAAAGACTTGCAGGTTGATAGGTTAATTGGCCATCATAAATTGCCCCTAGTATAGTTAGGTGGTAGGGAAATATATAGGGATAGGTGGGGATGTGATAGGAATACGGGATTAGTGTAGGATTAGTATAAATGGGTTGTTGATGGTCGGCAAAGACTCGGTGGGCCGAAGGGCCTGTTTAAGTGCTGTATCTCTAAACTAAACTAAATACTGACACCTAGTGTCACAGACACACACTGACACCCAGTAACACAAACAAACAGACACTGACACCCAGTAACACAGAGCAACACTGATACACAGTAACAAAGACATACACTGACACCAAGTAACACAGACACACACTGACACCCAGTAAAAAAGACATACACTGACACCAATTCACAAAGACATATACTGATACCAAGTCACAAAGACATGCACTGATGCCCAGTAACAAAGACACACACTTACACCAAGTAACACAGACATACACTGACACCAAGTAACAAAGACAGACAATTACACCAAGTATTTTGACATACACTGACACCAAGTAACAAAGACATACACTGATACCCAGTAACACAGACACACACTGACACCAAGTAACAAAGACATACACTTACACCAAATAACAAAGACACACACGAACACCAAGTAACAGAGACATACACTGACACCAAGTAACAAAGACAGACAATTACACCAAGTAACTAAGACATACACTTACACCAAGTATTTGACATACACTGACACCAAGTAACAAAGCCATGCACTGATACCCAGTAACGCAGACACACACTTACACCCAGTAAAAAAGACATACACTGACACCAAGTCACAAAGACACACACTGATACCAAGTCACAAAGACATACACTGATGCCCAGTAACACAGACACACACTGACACCTAGTAACAAAGACATACACTGACATCAAGAAACAAAGACACACACTTACACCAAGTAACACAGACATACACTGACACCCAGTAACAAAGACAGACAATTACACCTAGTAACAAAGACATACACTTACACCAAGTATTTTGACATACACTGACACCAAGTCACAAAGACACACACTGACACCCAGTAAAAAAGACATACACTGACACCAAGTCACAAAGACATACACTGATGCCCAGTAACACAGACACACAGAGACACCAATTAACAAAGACATACACTGACACCAAGTAACAAAGACAGGCACTGACACCAAGTAACAAAGACACACACTTACACCAAGTAACACAGACACGCACTGACACCAAGTAAAAAAGTCAGAGAATTACACCATGTAACACATACACACACTTACACCAAGTAACACAGACATACAATGACACCAAGTAACAAAGACATACACTTACACCAAGTATTTTGACATACACTGACACCAAGTAACAAAGACATACACTGATACCCAGTACCGCAGACACACACTTACACCCAGTAAAAAAGACATACACTGACACCAAGTCACAAAGACATACACTGATACCAAGTCACAAAGACATACACTGATACCAAGTCACAAAGACACACACTTGCACCAAGTAACACAGACATACACTGATACCCAGTAACGCAGACACACACTTACACCCAGTAAAAAAGACATACCCTGACACCAAGTCACAAAGACATACACTGATACCAAGTCACAAAGACATACACTGACGCACAGTAACACAGACACACACTGACACCAAGTAACAAAGACAAACACTGACACCAAGTAACAAAGACATACACTTACACCAAGTAACAAAGACACACACTTACACCAAGTAACACAGACATACACTGACAAAAAGTAACAAAGACAGACAATTACACCAAGTAACAAAGACATACACTTACACCAAGTTTTTGACATACACTGACACCAAGTAACAAAGACACACACTGATACCAAGTCACAAAGACATACACTGATGCCCAGTAACACAGACACACACTGACACCTAGTAACAAAGACATACACTGACATCAAGTAACAAAGACACACACTTAGACCAAGTAACACAGACATACACTGACACCCAGTAACAAAGACAGACAATTACACCTAGTAACAAAGACATACACTTACACCAAGTATTTTGACATACACTGACACCAAGTCACAAAGACACACACTGACACCCAGTAAAAAAGACATACACTGACACCAAGTCACAAAGACATACACTGATGCCCAGTAACACAGACACACACAGACACCAATTAACAAAGACATACACTGACACCAAGTAACAAAGACAGGCTTTGACAGCAAGTAACAAAGACACACACTTACACCAAGTAACACAGACACGCACTGACACCAAGTAAAAAAGTCAGAGAATTACACCAAGTAACACATACACACACTTACACCAAGTAACACAGACATACAATGACACCAAGTAACAAAGACATACACTTACACCAAGTATTTGGACATACACTGACACCAAGTAACAAAGACAGACACTGATACCCAGTACCGCAGACACACACTTACACCCAGTAAAAAAGACATACACTGACACCAAGTCACAAAGACATACACTGATACCAAGTCACAAAGACATACACTGATGCCCAGTAACAAAGACACACACTTGCACCAAGTAACACAGACATACACTGATACCCACTAACGCAGACACACACTTACACCCAGTAAAAAAGACATACCCTGACACCAAGTCACAAAGACATACACTGATACCAAGTCACAAAGACATACACTGATACCAAGTCACAAAGACATACACTGATACCAAGTCACAAAGACATACACTGATGCCCAGTAACAAAGACACACACTTGCACCAAGTAACACAGACATACACTGATACCCAGTAACGCAGACACACACTTACACCCAGTAAAAAAGACATACCCTGACACCAAGTCACAAAGACATACACTGATAACAAGTCACAAAGACATACACTGATACCAAGTCACAAAGACATACACTGACGCACAGTAACACAGACACACACTGACACCAAGTAACAAAGACAAACACTGACACCAAGTAACAAAGACATACACTTACACCAAGTAACAAAGACACACACTTACACCAAGTAACACAGACATACACTGACAAAAAGTAACAAAGACAGACAATTACACCAAGTAACAAAGACATACACTTACACCAAGTATTTTGACATACACTGACACCAAGTAACAAAGACATACACTGATACCCAGTAACACAGGCACACACTGAGTGGGTGGGGGGGGGGGCACATTGGCGCAGTGATTAGCACCGCAGCCTCACAGCTCCAGGGACCCGGGTTCGATTCTGGGTAATGCCTGTGCGGAGTTCGCAAGTTCTCCCTGTGTCTGCGTGGGTTTCTTCCCGGTGCTCCTGTTTCCTCCCACATGCCAAAGACTTGCAGTTTGATAGGTTAATTGGCCATCATAAATTGCCCCTAGATTTGGTAGGTGGTTGGGAAATATATAGGGATAGGTGGGGATGTGATAGGAATACGGGATTAGTGTAGGATTAGTATAAATGGGTTGTTGATGGTCGGCAAAGACTCGGTGGGCCGAAGGGCCTGTTTAAGTGCTGTATCTCTAAACTAAACTAAATACTGACACCTAGTGTCACAGACACACACTGACACCCAGTAACACAAACAAACAGACACTGACACCCAGTAACACAGAGCAACACTGATACACAGTAACAAAGACATACACTGACACCAAGTAACACAGACCACACACTGACACCCAGTAAAAAAGACATACACTGACACCAATTCACAAAGACATATACTGATACCAAGTCACAAAGACATGCACTGATGCCCAGTAACAAAGACACACACTTACACCAAGTAACACAGACATACACTGACACCAAGTAACAAAGACAGACAATTACACCAAGTAACAAAGACATAAACTTACACCAAGTATTTTGACATACACTGACACCAAGTAACAAAGACATACACTGATACCCAGTAACACAGACACACACTGACACCAAGTAACAAAGACATACACTTACACCAAATAACAAAGACACACACGAACACCAAGTAACAGAGACATACACTGACACCAAGTAACAAAGACAGACAATTACACCAAGTAACTAAGACATACACTTACACCAAGTATTTGACATACACTGACACCAAGTAACAAAGCCATGCACTGATACCCAGTAACGCAGACACACACTTACACCCAGTAAAAAAGAGACATACACTGACACCAAGTCACAAAGACACACACTGATACCAAGTCACAAAGACATACACTGATGCCCAGTAACACAGAAACACACTGACACCTAGTAACAAAGACATACACTGACATCAAGTAACAAAGACACACACTTACACCAAGTAACACAGACATACACTGACACCCAGTAACAAAGACAGACAATTACACCTAGTAACAAAGACATACACTTACACCAAGTATTTTGACATACACTGACACCAAGTCACAAAGACATACACTGATACCCAGTAACACAGGCACACACTGACACCAAGTAACAAAGACATACACTGACATCAAGTAACAAAGACACAGACTTACACCAAGAAACACAGACATACACTGACACCCAGTAACAAAGACAGACAATTACACCTAGTAACAAAGACATACACTTCCACCAAGTATTTTGACATACATTGACACCCAGTAACAAAGACATACACTGACACCCAGTAACACAGACACACACGGACACCAAGTAACAAAGACGCACACTTACACCCAGTAACACAGACACACACTGACACCCAGTAACACAAACAAACACACTGACACCAAGTAACACAGACACACACTTACACCAAGTAACACAGACACACACTGACACCCAGTAACACAGGCACACACTGGGGGTGGGATGCACATTGGCGCAGTGGTTAGCACCGCAGCCTCACAGCTCCAGGGACCCGGGTTCGATTCTGGGTACTGCCTGTGCGGAGTTTGCAATTTCTCCCTGTGTCTGCGTGGGTTTCCTCCCGGTGCACCGGTTTCCTCCCACATGCCAAAGACTTGTAGGTTGATAGGTTAATTGGACATCATAAATTGCCCCTAGTATAGGTAGGTGGTAGGGAAATATATAGGGACAGTTGGGGATGTGATAGGAATACGGGATTAGTGTAGGATTAGTGTAAATGGGTGGGTGATGGTCGGCAAAGGCTCGGTGGGCCGAAGGGCCTGTTTAAGTGCTGTATCTCTAAACTAAACTAAATACTGACACCTAGTGTCACAGACACACACTGACACCCAGTAACACAAACAAACAGACACTGACACCCAGTCACACAGAGCAACACTGATAGACAGTAACAAAGACATACACTGACACCAAGTAACACAGACACACACTGACACCCAGTAAAAAAGACATACACTGACACCAATTCACAAAGACATATACTGATACCAAGTCACAAAGACATGCACTGATGCCCAGTAACAAAGACACACACTTACACCAAGTAACACAGACATACACTGACACCAAGTAACAAAGACAGACAATTACACCAAGTAACAAAGACATACACTTACACCAAGTATTTTGACATACACTGACACCAAGTAACAAAGACATACACTGATACCCAGTAACACAGACACACACTGACACCAAGTAACAAAGACATACACTTACACCAAATAACAAAGACACACACTTACACCAAGTAACAGAGACATACACTGACACCAAGTAACAAAGACAGACAATTACACCAAGTAACTAAGACATACACTTACACCAAGTATTTGACATACACTGACACCAAGTAACAAAGACATGCACTGATACCCAGTAACGCAGACACACACTTACACCCAGTAAAAAAGACATACACTGACACCAAGTCACAAAGACACACACTGATACCAAGTCACAAAGACATACACTGATGCCCAGTAACACAGACACACACTGACACCTAGTAACATAGACATACACTGACATCAAGTAACAAAGACACACACTTACACCAAGTAACACAGACATACACAGACACCCAGTAACAAAGACAGACAATTACACCTAGTAACAAAGACATACACTTACACCAAGTATTATGACATACACTGACACCAAGTCACAAAGACATACACTGATACACAGTAACACAGGCACACACTTGGTGGGTGGGGGTGGGGCACATTGGCGCAGTGGTTAGCAACGCAGCCTCACAGCTCCAGGGACCCGGGTTCGATTCTGGGTACTGCCTGTGCGGAGTTTGCAAGTTCTCCCTGTGTCTGCGTGGGTTTCCTCCCGGTGCTCCGGTTTCCTCCCACATGCCAAAGACTTGCATGTTGATAGGTTAGTTGGCCATCATAAATTGCCCTAGTATAGGTAGGTGGTAGGGAAATATATAGGGATATGTGGGGATGTGATAGGAATACGGGATTAGTGTAGGATTAGTATAAATGGGCTGTTGATGCTCGGCAAAGACTCGGTGGGCCGAAGGGCCTGTTTAAGTGCAGTATCTCTAAACTAAACTAAATACTGACACCTAGTGTCACAGACACACACTGACACCCAGTAACACAAACAAACAGACACTGACACCCAGGAACACAGAGAAACACTGACACAGTAACAAAGACATACACTTACACCAAGTAACACAGACACACACTGACACCCAGTAAAAAAGACATACAGTGACACCAAGTCACAAAGACATACACTGATACCAAGTCACAAAGACATACACTGATGCCCAGTAACAAAGACACACACTTACACCAAGTAACACAGACATACACTGACACCAAGTAACAAAGACAGACAATTACACCAAGTAACAAAGACATACACTTAAACCAAGTATTTTGACATACACTGACACCAAGTAACAAAGACATACACTGATACCCAGTAACGCAGACACACACTAACACCCACTAAAAAAGACATACACTGACACCAAGTAACAAAAACATACACTGATACCAAGTCACAAAGACATACACTGAAGCCCAGTAACACAAACACACACTGACACCAAGTAACAAAGACATACACTGACACCAAGTAACAAAGACACACACTTACACCAAGTAACACAGACACACACAGACACCAAGTAACAAAGACATACACTGACACCCAGTAACAAAGACAGACAATTACACCTAGTAACAAAGACATGCACTTACACCAAGTATTTTGACATACACTGACACCAAGTAACACAGACACACACTTACACCAAGTACAAAAGACAGACACTGACACCAAGTCACAAAGACAGACACTGATACCAAGTCACAAAGACATACACTGATACCAAGTCACAAAGACATACACTGATGCCCAGTAACACAGACACACACTGACACCAAGTAACAAAGACAGACACTGACATCAAGTAAATAAGACACACACTTACACCAAGTAACACAGACATACACTGACACCCAGTAACAAAGACAGACAATTACACCTAGTAACAAAGACATACACTTACACCAAGTATTTTGACATACACTGACACCAAGTAACACAGACATACACTGACACCAAGTAACAAAGACAGACAATTACACCAAGTAACAAAGACATACACTTACACCAAGTATTTCGACATACACTGACACCAAGTAACAAAGACATGCACTGATACCCAGTAACGCAGACACACACTTATACCAAGTAAAAAAGACAGACACTGATACCCAGTAACACAGACACACACTGACATCAAGTCACAAAGACATACACTGATACCAAGTCACAAACACATACACTGACGCCCAGTAACACAGACACACACTGACACCAAGTAACAAAGACATACACTTACACCCAGTAACACAGACACACACTGACACCCAGTAACACAGACACACACTGACACCCAGTAACACAAACAAACACACTGACACCAAGTAACACAGACATGCACTGACACCAAGTAACACAGGCACACACTGGGTGGGCACATTGGTGCAGTGGTTAGCACCGCAGCCTCACAGCTCCAGGGACCCGGGTTCGATTCTGGGTACTGCCTGTGCGGAGTTTGCAAGTTCTCCCTGTGTCTGCGTGGGTTTCCTCCCGGTGCACCGGTGTCCTCCCACATGCCAAAGACTTGCAGGTTGATCGGTTAATTGGCCATCATAAATTGCCCCTAGTATAGTTAGGTGGTAGGGAAATATATAGGGACAGTTGGGGATGTGATAGGAATACGGGATTAGTGTAGGATTAGTGTAAATGGGTGGTTGATGGTCGGCACAGACTCGGTGGGCCAATGGGCCTGTTTAAGTGCTGTATCTCTAAACTAAACTAAATACTGACACCTAGTGTCACAGATACACACTGACACCCAGTACCACAAACAAACAGACACTGACACCCAGTAACACAGAGAAACAGTGATACACAGTAACAAAGACATACACTGACACCAAGTAACACAGACACACACTGACACCCAGTAAAAAAGACATACACTGACACCAAGTCACAAAGACATACACTGATGCCCAGTAACACAGACACACACAGACACCAATTAACAAAGACATACACTGACACCAAGTAACAAAGGCAGGCAGTTACACCAAGTAACAAAGACACACACTCACACCAAGTAACAAAGACATGCACTGACACCAAGTAACAAAGACAGAGAATTACACCAAGTAACAAAGACATACACTTACACCAAGTATTTTGACATACACTGACACCAAGTAACAAAGACATACACTGATACCCAGTAACACAGACACACACTTACACCAAGTAACACAGACATACACTGACACCAAGTAACAAAGACAGACAATTACACCAAGTAACAAAGACATACACTTACACCAAGTATTTTGACATACACTGACACCAAGTAACGCAGACACACACTTACACCCAGTAAAAAAGACATACACTGACACCAATCACAAAGACATACACTGATACCAAGTCACAAAGACATACACGGATGCCAAGTAACACAGACACACACTGACAACAAGTAACAAAGACATACTCTGACACCAAGTAACAAAGACATACACTTACACCAAGTAACAACGACACACGCTTACACCAAGTAACAGAGACATACACTGACACCAAGTAACAAAGACAGACAATTACACCAAGTATCTATGAAATACACTTAAACCAAGTATTTTGACATACACTGACACCAAGTAACAAAGACATACACTGATACCCAGTAACGCAGACACACACTTACACCCAGTAAAAAAGACATACACTGACACCAAGTCACAAAGACATACACTGATACCAAGTCACAAAGACATACACTGATGCCCAGTAACACAGACATACACTGATGCCCAGTAACACAGACATACACTGACACCAAGTAACAAAGACATACACTGACATCAAGTAACAAAGACACACACTTACACCCAGTAACACAGACACACACTGACACCCAGTAACACAGACACACACGGACACCAAGTAACAAAGACACACACTTACACCAAGTAACACAGACATACACTGACACCAAGTAACAAAGACAGACAATTGCACCAAGTGACAAAGACATACACTTACACCAAGTATTTTGACATATACTGACACCAAGTAACAAAGACATACACTGATACCCAATAACACAGACACACACTTACACCAAGTAACAAAGACAGACACTGATACCCAGTAACACAGACACACACTTACACCAAGTAACAAAGACATACACTGACACCCAGTAACAAAGACATACACTGCCACCCAGTAACACAGACACACACAGACACCAAGTAACAAAGACACACACTTGCACCAAGTAACACAGACATACACTGACACCAAGTAACAAAGAAAGACAATTGCACCAAGTGACAAAGACATACACTTACACCAACTATTTTGACATACACTGACACCAAGTAACAAAGAAAGACAATTGCACCAAGTGACAAAGACATACACTTACACCAAGTATTTTGACATACTCTGATACCCAGTAACAAAGACATACACTGAGACCAAGTAACAAAGACATACACTTACACCAAGTAACATATACATACACTGACACCAGGTCACAAAGACACACACTGACACCCAGTAACAAAGCCATACACTGACACCAAGTAACAAAGACATACACTGATACCCAGTAACAAAGACATACACTTACACCAAGTAACAAAGACATACACTGATACCCAGTAACACAGACACACACTTACACCAAGAAACAAAGACTGACACTGATACCCAGTAACACAGACACACACTTACACCAAGTGAAAAATACATACACTGTCACCCAGTAACAAAGACATACACTGACACCCAGTAGCACAGACACACACGGACACCAAGTAGCAAAGACACACACTTACACCAAGTAACAAAGACATACACTGACACCAAGTCACACAGGCACACACTGGGTGGGGGGGCACATTGGCGCAGTGGTTAGCACCGCAGCCTCACCGCTCCAGGAACCCGGGTTCGATTCTGGCTATTGCCTGTGCGGAGTTTGCAAGTTCTCCCTGTGTCTGCGTGGGTTTCCTCCGGGTGCTCCGGTTTCCTCCCACATGTCAAAGACTTGCAGATTGTTAGGTTAATTGGCCATCATAAATTGCCCCTAGTATACTTAGGTGGTAGGGAAATATATAGGGATAGGTGGGGATGTGATAGGAATACGGGATTCGTGTAGGATTAGTATAAATGAGTTGTTGTTGGTCGGCACAGACTCGGTGGGCCGAAGGGCCTGTTTCAGTGCTGCTTCTCTAAACTAAATTAAATACTGACACCTAGTGTCACAGACACACACTGACACCCAGTACCACAGAGAAACACTGATACACAGTAACAAAGACATACACTGACATCAAGTAACACAGACACACACTGACACCAAGCAACAAAGGCATGCACTGACACCCAGTAACAAAGACATACACTGACACCAAGTCACAAAGACATACACTGATACCCAGTAACACAGACACACACTTACACCAAGTAACACAGACATACACTGACACCAAGTAACAAAGACATGCACTGATACCCAGCAACACAGACACACACTTACACCAAGTAACAAAGACAGACAATGATACCCAGTAACACAGACACACACTTACACCAACTAACAAAGACATACACTGACACCCAGAAACAAAGACATACACTGACACACAGTAACAAAGACACACACTTACACCAAGTAACACAGACATACACTGACACCAAGTAACAAAGACAGACAATTGCACCAAGTGACAAAGACAGACACTTACACCAAGTATTTTGACATACACTGACACCAAGTAACAATGACATACACTGATACCCAGTAACACAGACACACACTTACACCAAGTAACAAAGACAGACACTGATACCCAGTAACACTGACACACACTTACACCAAGTAACAAAGACATACACTGACACCCAGTAACACAGACATACACGGACACCAAGTAACAAAAACACACACTTACACCAGGAAACACAGACATACACTGACACCCAGAAACACAAACAAACACACTGACTCCAAGTAACACAGACATACACTTACACCAAGTATTTTGACATACACAGAATCCAAGTAACAAAGACACACACTTACACCAAGTAACACAGACATACACTGACACCAAGTAACAAAGACAGACAATTGCACCAAGTGACAAAGACAGACACTTACACCAAGTATTTTGACATACACTGACACCAAGTAACAATGACATACACTGATACCCAGTAACACAGACACACACTTACACCAAGTAACAAAGACAGACACTGATACCCAGTAACACTGACACACACTTACACCAAGTAACAAAGACATACACTGACACCCAGTAACACAGACATACACGGACACCAAGTAACATAAACACACACTTACACCAGGAAACACAGACATACACTGACACCCAGAAACACAAACAAACACACTGACTCCAAGTAACACAGACATACACTTACACCAAGTATTTTGACATACACAGAATCCAAGTAACAAAGACACACACTTACACCAAGTAACACAGACATACACTGACACCAAGTAACAAAGACATGCACTGATACCCAGTAACACAGACACACACTTACGCCAAGGAACACAGACATACACTGACACCCAGTAACACAGACACACACGGACACCAAGTAACAAAGACACACACTTACACCAAGTAACACAGACACACACTGACACCCAGAAACACAAACAAACACACTGACACCAAGTAACACAGACAGACACTGACACCAAGTAACAAAGACATACACTGACACCAAGTAACAATGACATACACTTGCACCCAGTAACAAAGACATACACTTACACCAAGTCACAAAGACATACTCTGATACCCAGTAACACAGACACACAATTACGCCAAGGAACACAGACATACACTGACACCCAGTAACACAGACACACACGGACACCAAGTAACAAAGACAGACAATTGCACCAAGTGTCAAAAACATACACTTACACCAAGTATTTTGACATACACTGTCACCAAGTAACAAAGACATACACTGATACCCAGTAACACAGACACACACTTACACCAAGTAACAAAGACATACACTGACACCAAGTCACAAAGACACACACTGACTCCCAGTAACAAAGACATACACTGACACCAAGTAACAAAGACACACACTTATACCAGGTAAAAAAGACAGACACTGACACCCAGTAACACAAACAAACACACTGACACCAAGTAACACAGACATACACTGACATCAAGTAACAAAGACACACACTTACACCAAGTAACACAGACATACACTGACACTCAGTAACAAAGACAGACAATTACACCTAGTAACAAAGACATACACTTACACCAAGTATTTTGACATACACTGACACCAAGTCACAAAGACATACACTGATACCCAGTAACACAGGCACACACTGACACCAAGTAACAAAGACATACACTGACACCCAGTAACAAAGACAGACTATTACACCTAGTAACAAAGACATACACTTACACCAAGTATTTTGACATACATTGACACCCAGTAGAACAAAGAACAAAGAACAAAGATAATTACAGCACAGGAACAGGCTCTTCGGCCCTCCAAGCCTGCGCCGATCCAGATCCTCTCTCTAAACATGTCGCCTATTTTCTAAGGTTCTGTATCTCTTTTCTTCCTGCCCATTCATGTATCTGTCTAGATACATCTTAAAAGAATCCATCGTGCCCACATCTACCACCTCCGCTGGCAATGCGTTCCAGGTGCCCACCACCCTCTGCGTAAAGAACTTTCCACGCATAACCCCCCTAAACTTTTCCCCTTTCACTTTGAACTCGTGTCCTCTAGTAATTGAAACCCCCACTCTGGGAAAAAGCCTCTTGCTATCCACCCTGTCTATACCTCTCATGATTTTGTACACCTCAATCAGGTCCCCCCTCAACCTCCGTCTTTCTAATGAAAATAATCCTAATCTGCTCAACCTCTCTTCATAGCTAGCGCCCTCCATACCAGGCAACATCCTTGTGAACCTCCTCTGCACCCTCTCCAAAGCATCCACATCCTTTTGATAATGTGGCGACCAGAACTGTACGCAGTATTCCAAATGTGGCCGAACCAAAGTCCTATACAACTGTAACATGACCTGCCAACTCTTGTACTCAATGCCCCGTCCGATGAAGGAAAGCATGCCGTATGCCTTCTTGACCACTCTATTTACCTGCGTTGCCACCTTCAGGGAACAGTGGACCTGAACACCCAAATCTCTCTGGACATCAATTTTCCCCAGGACTTTTCCATTTACTGTATAGTTCACTCTTGAATTGGATCTTCCAAAATGCATCACCTCGCATTTGCCCTGATTGAACTCCATCTGCCATTTCTCTGCCCAACTCTCCAATCTATCTATATTCTGCTGTATTCTCTGACAGTCCCCTTCACTATCTGGTACTCCACCAATCTTAGTGTCGTCTGCAAATTTGCTAATCAGTCCACCTATACTTTCCTCCAAATCATTAATGTATATCACAAACAACAGTGGTCCCAGCACGGATCCCTGTGGAACACCACTGGTCACACGTCTCCATTTTGAGAAACTCCCTTCTACTGCTACTCTCTGTCTCCTGTTGCCCAGCCAGTTCTTTATCCATCGAGCTAGTACACCTTGGACCCCAAGCGCCTTCACTTTCTCCATAAGCCTGCCATGGGGAACCTTATCAAACGCCTTACTGAAGTCCATGTATATGACATCGACAGCCCTTCCCTCATCAATCAACTTTGTCACTTCCTCAAAGAATTCTATTAAGTTGGTAAGACATGACCTTCCCTGCACAAAACCATGTTGCCTATCACTGATGAGCCCATTTTCTTCCAAATGGGAATAGATCCTATCCCTCAGTATCTTCTCCAGCAGCTTCCCTACCACTGACGTCAGGCTCACCGGTCTATAATTACCTGGATTATCCCTGCTACCCTTCTTAAACAAGGGGACAACATTAGCAATTCTCCAGTCCTCCGGGACCTCACCCGTGTTTAAGGATGCTGCAAAGATATCTGTTAAGGCCCCAGCTATTTCCTCTCTCGCTTCCCTCAGTAACCTGGGATGGATCCCATCCGGACCTGGGGACTTGTCCACCTTAATGCCCTTTAGAATACCCAACACTTCCTCCCTCCTTATGCCGACTTGACCTAGAGTAATCAAACATCTGTTCCTAACCTCAACATCCGTCATGTCCCTCTCCTCGGTGAATACCGATGCAAAGTACTCGTTTAGAATCTCACCCATTTTCTCTGAGTCCAAGCATAACATTCCTCCTTTGTCCTTTAGTGGGCCAATCCTTTCTCTAGATACCCTCTTTCTCCTTATATATGAATAAAAGGCTTTGGGATTTTCCTTAACCCTGTTTGCTAAAGATATTTCATGACCCCTTTTAGCCCTCTTAATTCCTCGTTTCAGATTGGTCCTACATTCCCGATATTCTTTCAAAGCTTCGTCTTTCATCAGCCGCCTAGACCTTATGTATGCTTCCTTTTTCCTCTTAGCTAGTCTCACAATTTCACCTGTCATCCATGGTTCCCTAATCTTGCCATTTCTATCCCTCATTTTCACAGGAACATGTCTCTCCTGCACGCTAATCAACCTCTCTTTAAAAGCCTCCCACATATCACATGTGGATTTACCTTCAAACAGCTGCTCCCAATCTACATTTCCCAGCTCCTGCCGAATTTTGGTATAGTTGGCCTTCCCCCAATTTAGCACTCTTCCTTTAGGACCACTCTCGTCTTTGTCCATGAGTATTTTAAAGCTTACGGAATTGTGATCACTATTCCCAAAGTAGTCCCCGACTGAAACTTCAACAACCTGGCCGGGCTCATTCCCCAACACCAGGTCCAGTATGGCCCCTTCCCGAGTTGGACTATTTACATACTGCTCTAGAAAACCCTCCTGGATGCTCCTTACAAATTCTGCTGCATCTGGACCTCTAACACTAAGCGAATCCCAGTCAATGTTGGGAAAATTAAAATCTCCTATCACCACCACCCTGTTGCTCCGACATCTTTCCATAATCTGTTTACATATTTGTACCTCTATCTCACGCTCGCTGTTGGGAGGCCTGTAGTACAGCCCCAACATTGTTACCGCACCCTTCCTATTTCTGAGTTCTGTCCATATTGCCTCACTGCTCGAGTCCTCCATAGTGCCCTCCTTCAGCACAGCTGTGATATCCTCTTTGACCAGGAATGCAAGTCCTCCACCCCTTTTACCTCCCTCTCTATCCCGCCTGAAGCATCGATATCCTGGGATATTTAGTTGCCAATCATGCCCTTCTCTCAACCAGGTCTCAGTAATAGCAATAACATCATACTCCCAGGTACCAATCCAAGCCCTAAGTTCATGTGCCTTACCAACTACACTTCTTGCATTAAAACAAATGCACCTCAGACCACCAGTCCCTTTATATTCATCATCTGCTCCCTGCCTGCTCTTCCCCTTAGTCACACTGACTTCATTATCTAGTTCCTTACAGGCTTTTGTTACTACCTCCTTACTGTCAACTGACCTCAATTGGTTCCCATCCCCCTGCCACATTAGTTTAAACCCTCCCCAACAGCGTTAGCAAAAGCACCTCCAAGGACATTGGTTCCAGTCCGGCCCAGGTGTAGACCGTCCAATTTGTAATAGTCCCACCTCCCCCAGAACCGGTCCCAATGTCCCAAAAATCTGAACCTCTCCTTCCTGCACCATCTCTCAAGCCACGCATTCATCCTGACTATTCTTTCATTTTTACTCTGACTATCACGTGGCACTGGTAGTAATCCTGAGATTACTACCTCTGAGGTCCTACTTTTTAACTTGGCTCCTAACTCCCTAAACTCTGCTTGTAGGACCTCATCCCGTTTTTTACCTATATCATTAGTGCCTATGTGCACAATGACAACTGGCTGTTCACCCTCCCCCTTTAGAATGTTCTGCAGCCGATCTGAGACGTCCCTGACCCGTGCACCTGGGAGGCAACATACCATTCGGGAGCCTCGTTTTCGACCACAGAACCGCCTATCTACTCCCCTTACAATCGAATCCCCTACGACTATAGCCCTTCCACTCTTTTTCCCGCCCTTCTGAACAGCAGAGCCAGCCACGGTGCCATGGACCTGGCTACTGCTGCCTTCCCCTGGTGAGCCATCTCCCTCAACAGTATCCAAAACGGTATACTTGTTTTGGAGGGAGATGACCGCAGGCGACTCCTGCGCTGCCTTCCTGCTCTTTCTCTGCCTTTTGGTCACCCATTCCCTTTCTACCCTCAGCAATCCTAATCTGCGGTGTGACCAATTCACTAAACGTGCTATCCACTACCTCCTCAGCATCGCGCATGCTCCAAAGTGAGTCCATCCGCAGCTCGAGAGCCGTCATGCGGTCTAACAAGAGCTGCAGCTGGACACACTTCCTGCACGTGAAGGAGCCAGGGTCATCAGCCATGTCCCTGAGCTCCCACATTGAGCAAGAGGAGCATGATACGGGTCTGAGATCTCCTGCCATTTTTAATCTTAAGTTTAAACTTAGTTAAATGAAAAAGGAACGAAAAGTTTTTTCCAATCACAATAAAACCAGAGAAATCGAAAAAGCCTTACCTTATAAAAACCCCACCGAGTCCTTTTTTTTGGTTAGAGGAGGAGGGCGGGTGGGAGACACTACAAGTGTGGTGTCTCGGGTTCAGAAACCGCCCAAATATATAGTGTTTTACTTCCCCAGCAGCCCCCTGGCCTCCGCCGAAAAACAAAAGGAAATTAAATTTACTTTCAAACTGACTTTTCCAGCTGCTCACTCGCTCACACGCTGCTCCCGAAAAAGCTGCTGCACTGAAAGGAAAGTTATTTTAAACCGCCCAAATATATAGTGTTTTACTTACCCAGCAGCCCCCTGGCCTCCGCCGAAAAACAAAAGGAAATTAAATTTACTTTCAAACTGACTTTTCCAGCTGCTCACTCGCTCACACGCTGATCCCGAAAAAGCTGCTGCACTGTCAGGAAAGTTATTTTAAACCGCCCAAATATATAGTGTTTTACTTACCCAGCAGCCCCCTGGCCTCCGCCGAAAAACAAAAGGAAATTAAATTTACTTTCAAACTGACTTTTCCAGCTGCTCACTCGCTCACACGCTGCTCCCGAAAAAGCTGCTGCACTGAAAGGAAAGTTATTTTAAACCGCCCAAATATATAGTGTTTTACTTACCCAGCAGCCCCCTGGCCTCCGCCGAAAAACAAAAGGAAATTCAATTTACTTTCAAACTGACTTTTCCAGCTGCTCACTCGCTCACACGCTGATCCCGAAAAAGCTGCTGCACTGTCAGGAAAGTTATTTTAAACCGCCCAAATATATAGTGTTTTACTTACCCAGCAGCCCCCTGGCCTCCGCCGAAAAACAAAAGGAAATTAAATTTACTTTCAAACTGACTTTTCCAGCTGCTCACTCGCTCACACGCTGCTCCCGAAAAAGCTGCTGCACTGAAAGGAAAGTTATTTTAAACCGCCCAAATATATAGTGTTTTACTTACCCAGCAGCCCCCTGGCCTCCGCCGAAAAACAAAAGGAAATTAAATTTACTTTCAAACTGACTTTTCCAGCTGCTCACTCGCTCACACGCTGCTCCCGAAAAAGCTGCTGCACTGTAAGGAAAGTTATTTTAAACCGCCCAAATATATAGTGTTTTACTTACCCAGCAGCCCCCTGGCCTCCGCCGAAAAACAAAAGGAAATTAAATTTACTTTCAAACTGACTTTTCCAGCTGCTCACTGGGATAGGTGGGGATGTGATAGGAATACGGGATTTGTGCAGGATTAGTATAAATGGGTTGTTGATTATCGGCAAAGACTCGGTGGGCCGAAGGGCCTGTTTAAGTGCTGCATCTCTAAACTAAACTAAATACTGACACCTAGTGTCACAGACACGCACTGACACCCAGTAACACAAACAAACAGACACTGACACCCAGTAACACAGAGCAACACTGATACACAGTAACAAAGACATACACTGACACCAAGTAACAAAGACATGCACTGATACCCAGTAACACAGACACACACTTACACCAAGTAAAAAAGACAGACACTGACACCAAGTCACAAAGACATACACTGATACCAAGTCACAAAGTCATGCACTGATACCAAGTCACAAGGACATACACTGATGCCCAGTAACACAGACACACACTGACACCAAGTAACAAAGACATACACTGACATCAAGTAAATAAGACACACACTTACACCAAGTAACACAGACATACACTTACACCAAGTAACACAGACATACACTGACACCAAGTAACAAAGACAGACAATTACACCAAGTAACAAAGACATACACTTACACCAAGTATTTTGACATACACTGACACCAAGTAACAAAGACATACACTGATACCCAGTAACACAGGCACACACTGGGTGGGGGGGGCACATTGGCGCAGTGGTTAGCACCGCAGCCTCACAGCTCCAGGGACCCGGGTTCGATTCTGGGTACTGCCTGTGCGGAGTTTGCAAGTTCTCCCTGTGTCTGCGTGGGTTTCCTCCCGGTGCTCCGGTTTCCTCCCACATGCCAAAGACTTGCAGGTTGATAGGTTAATTGGCCATCATAAATTGCCCCTAGTACAGGTAGGTGGTAGGGAAATATATAGGGATAGGTGGGGATGTGATAGGAATACGGGATTAGTGTAGGATTAGTATAAATGGGTTGTTGATGGTCGGCAAAGAGTCGGTGGGCCGAAGGGCCTGTTTAAGTGCTGTTTCTCTAAACTAAACTAAATACTGACACCTAGTGTCACAGACACGCACTGACACCCAGTAACACAAACAAACAGACACTGACACCCAGTAACACAGAGCAACACTGATACACAGTAACAAATACATACACTGACACCAAGTAACACAGACACACACTGACACCCAGTAAAAAAGACGTACACTGACACCAAGTCACAAAGACATACACTGATACCAAGTCACAAAGTCATGCACTGATACCAAGTCACAAGGACACACACTTACACCAAGTAACACAGACATACACTGACACCAAGTAACAAAGACAGACAATTACACCAAGTAACAAAGACATACAGTTACACCAAGTATTTTGACATACACTGACACCAAGTAACAAAGACATACACTGATACCCAGTAACGCAGACACACACTTACACCCAGTAAAAAATACATACACTGACACCAAGTCACAAAGACATACACGGATACCAAGTCACAAAGACATACACTGATGCCCAGTAACGCAGACACACACTGACACCAAGTAACAAAGACATACACTTACACCAAGTAACAAAGACACACACTTACACCAAGTAACAGAGACATACACTGACACCAAGTAACAAAGACAGACAATTACACCAAGTAACTAAGACATACACTTACACCAAGTATTTGACATACACTGACACCAAGTAACAAAGACATGCACTGATACCCAGTAACGCAGACACACACTTACACCCAGTAAAAAAAGACATACACTGACACCAAGTCACAAAGACACACACTGATACCAAGTCACAAAGACATACACTGATGCCCAGTAAGACAGACACACACTGACACCAAGTAACAAAGACATACACTGACATCAAGTAACAAAGACACACACTTACACCAAGTAACACAGACATACACTGACACTCAGTAACAAAGACAGACAATTACACCTAGTAACAAAGACATACACTTACACCAAGTATTTTGACATACACTGACACCAAGTCACAAAGACATACACTGATACCCAGTAACACAGGCACACACTGACACCAAGTAACAAAGACATACACTGACATCAAGTAACAAAGACACACACTTACACCAAGTAACACAGACATACACTGACACTCAGTAACAAAGACAGACAATTACACCTAGTAACAAAGACATACACTTACACCATGTATTTTGACATACATTGACACCCAGTAACAAAGACATACACTGATACCCAGTAACACAGGCACACACTGGGTGGGGGGGGGCACATTGGCGCAGTGGTTAGCACCGCAGCCTCACAGCTCCAGGGACCCGGGTTCGATTCTGGGTACTGCCTGTGCGGAGTTTGCAAGTTCTCCCTGTGTCTGCGTGGGTTTCTTGTCGGTGCTCCGGTTTCCTCCCACATGCCAAAGACTTGCAGGTTGATAGGTTAATTGGCCATCATAAATTGCCCCTAGTATAGGTAGGTGGTAGGGCAATATATAGGGATAGGTGGGGATGTGATAGGAATACGGGATTATTGCAGGATTAGTATAAATGGGTTGTTGATTATCGGCAAAGACTCGGTGGGCCGAAGGGCCTGTTTAAGTGCTGCATCTCTAAACTAAACTAAATACTGACACCTAGTGTCACAGACACGCACTGACACCCAGTAACACAAACAAACAGACACTGACTCCCAGTAACACAGAGCAACACTGATACACAGTAACAAAGACATACACTGACACCAAGTAACAAAGACATGCACTGATACCCAGTAACACAGACACACACTTACACCAAGTAAAAAAGACAGACACTGACACCAAGTCACAAAGACATACACTGATACCAAGTCACAAAGTCATGCACTGATACCAAGTCACAAGGACAGACACTGATGCCCAGTAACACAGACACACACTGACACCAAGTAACAAAGACATACACTGACATCAAGTAAATAAGACACACACTTACACCAAGTATCACAGACATACACTGACACCCAGTAACAAAGACAGACAATTGCACCTAGTAACAAAGACATACACTTACACCAAGTATTTTGACATACACTGACACCAAGTAACACAGACATACACTGACACCAAGTAACAAAGACAGACAATTACACCAAGTAACAAAGATATACACTTACACCAAGTATTTCGACATACACTGACACCAAGTAACAAAGACATACACTGATACCCAGTAACACAGACACACACTTACACCACGTAACAAAGACAGACACTGATACCCAGTAACACAGACACACACGAACACCAAGTAACACAGACACACACTGACACCCAGTAACACAAACAAACACACTGACACCAAGTAACACAGACATACACTGACACCAAGTAACAAAGACATTCACTGATACCCAGTAACACAGGCACACACTGGGGGGTGGGGGGGGGGCACATTTGCGCAGTGGTTAGCACCGCAGCCTCACAGCTCCAGGGACCCGGGTTCGATTCTGGGTACTGCCTGTGCGGAGTTTGCAAGTTCTCCCTGTGTCTGCGTGGGTTTCCTCCCGGTGCTCCGGTTTCCTCCCACATGCCAAAGACTTGCAGGTTGATAGGTTAATTGGCCATCATAAATTGCCCCTAGTATAGGTAGGTGGTAGGGAAATATATAGGGATAGGTGGGGATGTGATAGGAATACGGGATTAGTGTAGGATTCGTATAAATGGGTTGTTCATTATCGGCAAAGACTCGGTGGGCCGAAGGGCCTGTTTAAGTGCTGCACTCTAAACTAAATTAAATACTGACACCTAGTGTCACAGACACACACTGACACCCAGTAACACAAACAAACAGACACTGACACCCAGTAACACAGAGAAACACTGATACACAGTAACAAAGACATACACTGACACCAAGTAACACAGACACACACTGACACCCAGTAAAAAAGACATACGCTGACACCAAGTCACAAAGATAAACACTGATACCAAGTCACAAAGACATACACTGATGCCCAGTAACAAAGACACACACTTACACCAAGTAACACAGACATACACTGACACCAAGTAACAAAGACAGACAATTACACCAAGTAACAAAGACATACACTTACACCAAGTATTTTGACATACACTGACACCAAGTAACAAAGACATACACTGATACCCAGTAACGCAGACACACACTTACACCCCGTAAAAAAGACATACACTGACACCAAGTCACAAAGACATACACTGATACCAAGTCACAAAGACATACACTGACGCCCAGTAACACAGTCACACACTGACACCAAGTAACAAAGACATACACTGACACCAAGTAACAAAGACATACACTTACACCAAGTAACAAAGACACACACTTACACCAAGTAACACAGCCATACACTGAGACCAAGTAACAAAGACAGACAATTACACCAAGTAACAAAGGCATACACTTACACCAAGTATTTTGACATACACTGACACCAAGTAACAAAGACATACACTGATACCCAGTAACACAGGCACACACTGGGTGGGGGTGGGGGGCACATTGGCGCAGTGGTTAGCACCGCAGCCTCACAGCTCCAGGGACCCGGGTTCGATTCTGGGTACTGCCTGTGCGGAGTTTGCAAGTTCTCCCTGTGTCTGCGTGGGTTTCTTCCCGGTGCTCCGGTTTCCTCCCACATGCCAAAGACTTGCTGGTTGATAGGTTAATTGGCCATCATAAATTGCCCCTAGTATAGGTAGGTGGTAGGGAAATATATAGGGATAGGTGGGGATGTGATAGGAATACGGGATTAGTGTAGGATTAGTATTAATGGGTTGTTGATGGTCGGCAAAGACTCGGTGGGCCTCAGGGCCTGTTTAAGTGCTGTTTCTCTCAACTAAACTAATTACTGACATCTAGTGTCACAGACACGCACTGACACCCAGTAACACAAACAAACAGACACTGACACCCAGTAACACAGAGCAACACTGATACACCGTAACAAAGACATACACTGACACCAAGTAACACAGACACACACTGACACCCAGTAAAAAAGACGTACACTGACACCAAGTCACAAAGACATACACTGATACCAAGTCACAAAGACATACACTGATGCCCAGTAACAAAGACACACACTTACACCAAGTAACACAGACATACACTGACACCAAGTAACAAAGACAGACAATTACACCAAGTAACAAAGACATACACTTACACCAAGTATTTTGACATACACTGACACCAAGTAACAAAGACATACACTGATACCCAGTAACGCAGACACACACTTACACCCAGTAAAAAAGACATACACTGACACCAAGTCACAAAGACATACACGGATACCAAGTCACAAAGACATACACTGATGCCCAGTAACACAGACACACACTGACACCAAGTAACAAAGACACACACTTGCACCAAGTAACAAAGACACACACTTACACCAAGTAACAGAGACATACACTGACACCAAGTAACAAAGACAGACAATTACACCAAGTAACTAAGACATACACTTACACCAAGTATTTGACATACACTGACACCAAGTAACAAAGACATGCACTGATACCCAGTAACGCAGACACACACTTACACCCAGTAAAAAAGACATACACTGACACCAAGTCACAAAGACACACACTGACACCTAGTAACAAAGACATACACTGACATCAAGTAACAAAGACACACACTTACACCAAGTAACACAGACATACACTGACACCCAGTAACAAAGACAGACAATTACACCTAGTAACAAAGACATACACTTACACCAAGTATTTTGACATACACTGACACCAAGTAACACAGACATACACTGACACCAAGTAACAAAGACAGACAATTACACCAAGAAACAAAGATATACACTTACACCAAGTATTTCGACATCCACTGACACCAAGTAACAAAGACATGCACTGATACCCAGTAACGCAGACACACACTTACACCAAGTAAAAAAGACAGACACTGATACCCAGTAACACAGACACACACTTACACCAAGTAAAAAAGACAGACTCTGACACCCAGGAACAAAGATATACACTGACACCCAGTAACACAGACACACACGGACACCAAGTAACGCAGACACACACTGATACCCAGTAACACAAACAAACACACTGACACCAAGTAACACAGACAAACAGACACTGACACCCAGTAACACAGAGAAACACTGATACACAGTAACAAAGACATACACTGACACCAAGTAACACAGACACACACTGACACCCAGTAAAAATGACATACACTGACACCAAGTCACAAAGACATACACTGATACCAAGTCACAAAGACATACACTGATGCCCAGTAACAAAGACACACACTTGCACCAAGTAACACAGACATACACTGATACCCAGTAACGCAGACACACACTTACACCCAGTAAAAAAGACATACCCTGACACCAAGTCACAAAGACATACACTGATACCAAGTCACAAAGACATACACTGACGCACAGTAACACAGACACACACTGACACCAAGTAACAAAGACATACACTGACACCAAGTAACAAAGACATACACTTACACCAAGTAACAAAGACACACACTTACACCAAGTAACACAGACATACACTGACAAAAAGTAACAAAGACAGACAATTACACCAAGTAACAAAGACATACACTTACACCAAATAACAAAGACACACACTTACACCAAGTAACAGAGACATACACTGACACCAAGTAACAAAGACAGACAATTACACCAAGTAACTAAGACATACACTTACACCAAGTATTTGACATACACTGACACCAAGTAACAAAGACATGCACTGATACCCAGTAACGCAGACACACACTTACACCCAGTAAAAAAGACATACACTGACACCAAGTCACAAAGACACACACTGATACCAAGTCACAAAGACATACACTGATGCCCAGTAACACAGACACACACTGACACCTAGTAACAAAGACATACACTGACATCAAGTAACAAAGACACACACTTACACCAAGTAACACAGACATACACTGACACCCAGTAACAAAGACAGACAATTACACCTAGTAACAAAGACACACACTTACACCAAGTATTTTGACATACACTGACACCAAGTAACACAGACATACACTGACACCAAGTAACAAAGACAGACAATTACACCAAGAAACAAAGATATACACTTACACCAAGTATTTCGACATCCACTGACACCAAGTAACAAAGACATGCACTGATACCCAGTAACGCAGACACACACTTACACCAAGTAAAAAAGACAGACACTGATACCCAGTAACACAGACACACACTTACACCAAGTAAAAAAGACAGACTCTGACACCCAGGAACAAAGACATACACTGACACCCAGTAACACAGACACACACGGACACCAAGTAACGCAGACACACACTGATACCCAGTAACACAAACAAACACACTGACACCAAGTAACACAGACAAACAGACACTGACACCCAGTAACACAGAGAAACACTGATACACAGTAACAAAGACATACACTGACACCAAGTAACACAGACACACACTGACACCCAGTAAAAATGACATACACTGACACCAAGTTACAAAGACATACACTGATACCAAGTCACAAATACATACACTGATGCCAAGTAACAAAGACACACACTTGCACCAAGTAACACAGACATACACTGATACCCAGTAACGCAGACACACACTTACACCCAGTAAAAAAGACATACCCTGACACCAAGTCACAAAGACATACACTGATACCAAGCCACAAAGACATACACTGACGCACAGTAACACAGACACACACTGACACCAAGTAACAAAGACATACACTGACACCAAGTAACAAAGACATACACTTACACCAAGTAACAAAGACACACACTTACACCAAGTAACACAGACATACACTGACAAAAAGTAACAAAGACAGACAATTACACCAAGTAACAAAGACATACACTTACACCAAGTATTTTGACATACACTGACACCAAGTAACAAAGACATGCACTGATACCCAGTAACACAGGCACACACTGAGTGGGTGGGGGGGGGGGCACATTGGCGCAGTGATTAGCACCGCAGCCTCACAGCTCCTGGGACCCGGGTTCGATTCTGGGTAATGCCTTTGCGGAGTTCGCAAGTTCTCCCTGTGTCTGCGTGGGTTTCTTCCCGGTGCTCCGGTTTCCTCCCACATGCCAAAGACTTGCAGTTTGATAGGTTAATTGGCCATCATAAATTGCCCCTAGTATAGGTAGGTGGTAGGGAAATATATAGGGATAGGTGGGGATGTGATAGGAATACGGGATTAGTGTAGGATTAGTATAAATGGGTTGTTGATGGTCGGCAAAGACTCGGTGGGCCGAAGGGCCTGTTTAAGCGCTGTATCTCTAAACTAAACTAAATACTGACACCTAGTGTCACAGACACACACTGACACCCAGTAACACAAACAAACAGACACTGACACCCAGTAACACAGAGCAATACTGATACACAGTAACAAAGACATACATTGACACCAAGTAACACAGACACACACAGACACCCAGTAAAAAAGACATACACTGACACCAATTCACAAAGACATATACTGATACCATGTCACAAAGACATGCACTGATGCCCAGTAACAAAGACACACACTTACACCAATTAACACAGACATACACTGACACCAAGTAACAAAGACAGACAATTACACCAAGTAACAAAGACATACACTTACACCAAGTATTTTGACATACACTGACACCAAGTAACAAAGACATACACTGATACCCAGTAACACAGACACACACTGACACCAAGTAACAAAGACATACACTTACACCAAATAACAAAGACACACACTTACACCAAGTAACAGAGACATACACTGACACCAAGTAACAAAGACTGACAATTACACCAAGTAACTAAGACATACACTTACACCAAGTATTTGACATACACTGACACCAAGTAACAAAGACATGCACTGATACCCAGTAACGCAGACACACACTTACACCCAGTAAAAAAGACATACACTGACACCAAGTCACAACGACACACACTGATACCAAGTCACAAAGACATACACTGATGCCCAGTAACACAGACACACACTGACACCTAGCAACAAAGACATACACTGACATCAAGTAACAAAGACACACACTTACACCAAGTAACACAGACATACACTGACACCCAGTAACAAAGACAAACAATTACACCTAGTAACAAAGACATACACTTACACCAAGTATTTTGACATACACTGACACCAAGTCACAAAGACATACACTGATACCCAGTAACAG
The DNA here is from genome assembly GCF_036365525.1 of Heterodontus francisci. Lineage (NCBI taxonomy): Eukaryota > Metazoa > Chordata > Chondrichthyes > Heterodontiformes > Heterodontidae > Heterodontus > Heterodontus francisci. Next base: position 5,610,924 of record NW_027140851.1, on the reverse strand, counting down.
AGGCACACACTGACACCAAGTAACAAAGACATCCACTGACATCAAGTAACAAAGACATACACTTACACCAAGAAACACAGACATACACTGACACCCAGTAACAAAGACAGACAATTACACCTAGTAACAAAGACATACACTTACACCAAGTATTTTGACATACATTGACACCCAGTAACAAAGACATACACTGACACCCAGTAACACAGACACACACGGACAGCAAGTAACAAAGACGCACACTTACACCCAGTAACACAGACACACACTGACACCCATTAACACAAACAAACACACTGACACCAAGTAACACAGACACACACTTACACCAAGTAACACAGACACACACTGACACCCAGAACCACAAACAAACATACACTGACACCCAGTAACACAGAGAAACAGTGATACACAGTAACAAAGACATACACTGACACCAAGTAACACAGACACACACTGACACCCAGTAAAAAAGACATACACTGACACCAAGTCACAAAGACATACACTGATGCCCAGTAACACAGACACACACAGACACCAATTAACAAAGACATACACTGACACCAAGTAACAAAGACAGGCACTGACACCAAGTAACAAAGACACACACTTACACCAAGTAACACAGACATGCACTGACACCAAGTAAAAAAGTCAGAGAATTACACCAAGTAACACAGACACACACTTACACCAAGTAACACAGACACACAATGACACCAAGTAACAAAGACATACACTTACACCAAGTATTTTGACATACACTGACACCAAGTAACAAAGACATACACTGATACCCAGTACCGCAGACAGACACTTACACCCAGTAAAAAAGACATACACTGACACCAAGTCACAAAGACGTACACTGATACCAAGTCACAAAGACATACAGTGATGCCCAGTAACACAGACACACACTGACAACAAGTAACAAAGACATACACTGACACCAAGTAACAAAGACATACACTTACACCAAGTAACAAAGACACACACTTACACCAAGTAACAGAGACATACACTGACAACAAGTAACAAAGACAGACAATTACACCAAGTAACTATGAAATACACTTACACCAAATATTTTGACATACACTGACACCAAGTAACAAAGACATACACTGATACCCAGCAACTCAGACACACACTTACACCCAGTAAAAAAGACATACACTGACACCAAGTCACAAAGACATACACTGATACCAAGTCACAAAGACATACACTGATGCCCAGTAACACAGACAAACACTGACACCAAGTAACAAAGACATACACTGACACCCAGTCACGAAGACAGACAATTACACGTAGTAACAAAGACATACACTTACACCAAGTATTTTGACATACACTGACACCAAGTAACAAAGACATACACTTACACCAAGTATTTTGACATACACTGACACCAAGTAACAAAGACATACACTGATACCCAGTAACACAGACACACACTTACACCAAGTAATACAGACATACAATGACACCAAGTAACAAAGACATACACTTACACCAAGTATTTTGACATACACTGACACCAAGTAACAAAGACATACACTGATACCCAGTAACGCAGACACGCACTTACACCCAGTAAAAAAGACATACACTGACACCAAGTCACAAAGACATACACTGATGCCCAGTAACACAGACACACACTGACAACCAGTAACAAAGACATACACTGACACCAAGTAACAAAGACATACACTTACACCAAGTAACAAAGACACACACTTACACCAGGTAACAGAGACATACACTGACACCAAGTAACAAAGTCAGACTATTATACCAAGTAACTATGAAATACACTTACACCAAGTATTTTGACATACACTGACACCAAGTAACAAAGACATACACTGATACCCAGCAACGCAGACACACACTTATACCCAGTCAAAAAGACATACACTGATACCAAGTCACAAAGACATACACTGATGCCCAGTAACACAGACAAACACTGACACCAAGTAACAAAGACATACACTGGCATCAAGGAACAAAGACACACACTTACACCAAGTAACACAGACATACACTGACACCCAGTAACAAAGACAGACAATTACACCTAGTAACAAAGACATACACTTACACCAAGTATTTTGACATACACTGACACCAAGTAACAAAGACATAGACTGATACACAGTAACACAGGCACACACTTGGTGGGTGGGGGTGGGGCACATTGGCGCAGTGGTTAGCACCGCAGCCTCACAGCTCCAGGGACCCGGGTTCGATTCTGGGTACTGCCTGTGCGGAGTTTGCAAGTTCTCCCTGTGTCTGCGTGGGTTTCCTCCGGGTGCTCCGGTTTCCTCCCACATGCCAAAGATTTGCATGTTGATAGGTTAGTTGGCCATCATAAATTGCCCTAGTATAGGTAGGTGGTAGGGAAATATATAGGGATATGTGGGGATGTGATAGGAATACGGGATTAGTGTTGGATTAGTATAAATGGGTTGTTGATGCTCGGCAAAGACTCGTTGGCCGAAGGGCCTGTTTAAGTGCTGTATCTACAAACTAAACTAAATACTGACACCTTGTGTCACAGACACACACTGACACCCAGTAACACAAACAAACAGACACTGACACCCAGGAACACAGAGAAACACTGACACAGTAACAAAGACATACACTTACACCAAGTAACACAGACACACACTGACACCCAGTAAAAAAGACAGACAATTACACCAAGTAACAAAGACATACACTTACACCAAGTATTTTGACATACACTGACACCAAGTAACAAAGACATACACTGATACCCAGTAACACAGACACACACTTACACCAAGTAATACAGACATACAATGACACCAAGTAACAAAGACATACACTTACACCAAGTATTTTGACATACACTGACACCAAGTAACAAAGACATACACTGATACCCAGTAACGCAGACACGCACTTACACCCAGTAAAAAAGACATACACTGACACCAAGTCACAAAGACATACACTGATGCCCAGTAACACAGACACACACTGACAACCAGTAACAAAGACATACACTGACACCAAGTAACAAAGACATACACTTACACCAAGTAACAAAGACACACACTTACACCAGGTAACAGAGACATACACTGACACCAAGTAACAAAGACAGACTATTATACCAAGTAACTATGAAATACACTTACACCAAGTATTTTGACATACACTGACACCAAGTAACAAAGACATACACTGATACCCAGCAACGCAGACACACACTTATACCCAGTAAAAAAGACATACACTGACACCAAGTCACAAAGACATACACTGATACCAAGTCACAAAGACATACACTGATGCCCAGTAACACAGACAAACACTGACACCAAGTAACAAAGACATACACTGGCATCAAGGAACAAAGACACACACTTACACCAAGTAACACAGACATACACTGACACCCAGTAACAAAGACAGACAATTACACCTAGTAACAAAGACATACACTTACACCAAGTATTTTGACATACACTGACACCAAGTAACAAAGACATAGACTGATACACAGTAACACAGGCACACACTTGGTGGGTGGGGGTGGGGCACATTGGCGCAGTGGTTAGCACCGCAGCCTCACAGCTCCAGGGACCCGGGTTCGATTCTGGGTACTGCCTGTGCAGAGTTTGCAAGTTCTCCCTGTGTCTGCGTGGGTTTCCTCCCGGTGCACCGGTTTCCTCCCACATGCCAAAGACTTGCAGGTTGATCGGTTAATTGGCCATCATAAATTGCCCCTAGTATAGGTAGGTGGTAGGGAAATATATAGGGACAGTTGGGGATGTGATAGGAATACGGGATTAGTGTAGGATTAGTGTAAATGGGTGGTTGATGGTCGGCACAGACTCGGTGGGCCAGTGGGCCTGTTTAAGTGCTGTATCTCTAAACTAAACTAAATACTGACACCTAGTGTCACAGACACACACTGACACCCAGTAACACAAACAAACAGACACTGACACCCAGGAACACAGAGAAACACTGACACAGTAACAAAGACATACACTTACACCAAGTAACACAGACACACACTGACACCCAGTAAAAAAGACAGACAATTACACCAAGTAACAAAGACATACACTTACACCAAGTATTTTGACATACACTGACACCAAGTAACAAAGACAGGCACTGATACCCAGTAACACAGACACACACTTACACCAAGTAATACAGACATACAATGACACCAAGTAACAAAGACATACACTTACACCAAGTATTTTGACATACACTGACACCAAGTAACAAAGACATACACTGATACCCAGTAACGCAGACACGCACTTACACCCAGTAAAAAAGACATACACTGACACCAAGTCACAAAGACATACACTGATGCCCAGTAACACAGACACACACTGACAACCAGTAACAAAGACATACACTGACACCAAGTAACAAAGACATACACTTACACCAAGTAACAAAGACACACACTTACACCAGGTAACAGAGACATACACTGACACCAAGTAACAAAGACAGACTATTATACCAAGTAACTATGAAATACACTTACACCAAGTATTTTGACATACACTGACACCAAGTAACAAAGACATACACTGATACCCAGCAACGCAGACACACACTTATACCCAGTAAAAAAGACATACACTGACACCAAGTCACAAAGACATACACTGATACCAAGTCACAAAGACATACACTGATGCCCAGTAACACAGACAAACACTGACACCAAGTAACAAAGACATACACTGGCATCAAGGAACAAAGACACACACTTACACCAAGTAACACAGACATACACTGACACCCAGTAACAAAGACAGACAATTACACCTAGTAACAAAGACATACACTTACACCAAGTATTTTGACATACACTGACACCAAGTAACAAAGACATAGACTGATACACAGTAACACAGGCACACACTTGGTGGGTGGGGGTGGGGCACATTGGCGCAGTGGTTAGCACCGCAGCCTCACAGCTCCAGGGACCCGGGTTCGATTCTGGGTACTGCCTGTGCAGAGTTTGCAAGTTCTCCCTGTGTCTGCGTGGGTTTCCTCCCGGTGCACCGGTTTCCTCCCACATGCCAAAGACTTGCAGGTTGATCGGTTAATTGGCCATCATAAATTGCCCCTAGTATAGGTAGGTGGTAGGGAAATATATAGGGACAGTTGGGGATGTGATAGGAATACGGGATTAGTGTAGGATTAGTGTAAATGGGTGGTTGATGGTCGGCACAGACTCGGTGGGCCAGTGGGCCTGTTTAAGTGCTGTATCTCTAAACTAAACTAAATACTGACACCTAGTGTCACAGATACACACTGACACCCAGTACCACAAACAAACAGACACTGACACCCAGTAACACAGAGAAACAGTGATACACAGTAACAAAGACATACACTGACACCAAGTAACACAGACACACACTGACACCCAGTAAAAAAGACATACACTGACACCAAGTCACAAAGACATACACTGATACCCAGTAACACAGACACACACTTACACCAAGTAATACAGACATACAATGACACCAAGTAACAAAGACATACACTTACACCAAGTATTTTGACATACACTGACACCAAGTAACAAAGACATACACTGATACCCAGTAACGCAGACAAGCACTTACAACCAGTAAAAAAGACATACACTGACACCAAGTCACAAAGACATACACTGATGCCCAGTAACACAGACACACACTGACAACCAGTAACAAAGACATACACTGACACCAAGTAACAAAGACATACACTTACACCAAGTAACAAAGACACACACTTACACCAGGTAACAGAGACATACACTGACACCAAGTAACAAAGACAGACTATTATACCAAGTAACTATGAAATACACTTACACCAAGTATTTTGACATACACTGACACCAAGTAACAAAGACATACACTGATACCCAGCAACGCAGACACACACTTATACCCAGTAAAAAAGACATACACTGACACCAAGTCAAAAAGACATACACTGATACCAAGTCACAAAGACATACACTGATGCCCAGTAACACAGACAAACACTGACACCAAGTAACAAAGACATACACTGGCATCAAGGAACAAAGACACACACTTACACCAAGTAACACAGACATACACTGACACCCAGTAACAAAGACAGACAATTACACCTAGTAACAAAGACATACACTTACACCAAGTATTTTGACATACACTGACACCAAGTAACAAAGACATAGACTGATACACAGTAACACAGGCACACACTTGGTGGGTGGGGGTGGGGCACATTGGCGCAGTGGTTAGCACCGCAGCCTCACAGCTCCAGGGACCCGGGTTCGATTCTGGGTACTGCCTGTGCGGAGTTTGCAAGTTCTCCCTGTGTCTGCGTGGGTTTCCTCCGGGTGCTCCGGTTTCCTCCCACATGCCAAAGATTTGCATGTTGATAGGTTAGTTGGCCATCATAAATTGCCCTAGTATAGGTAGGTGGTAGGGAAATATATAGGGATATGTGGGGATGTGATAGGAATACGGGATTAGTGTAGGATTAGTATAAATGGGTTGTTGATGCTCGGCAAAGACTCGTTGGCCGAAGGGCCTGTTTAAGTGCTGTATCTACAAACTAAACTAAATACTGACACCTTGTGTCACAGACACACACTGACACCCAGTAACACAAACAAACAGACACTGACACCCAGGAACACAGAGAAACACTGACACAGTAACAAAGACATACACTTACACCAAGTAACACAGACACACAATGACACCCAGTAAAAAAGACAGACAATTACACCAAGTAACAAAGACATACACTTACACCAAGTATTTTGACATACACTGACACCAAGTAACAAAGACATACACTGATACCCAGTAACACAGACACACACTTACACCAAGTAATACAGACATAAAATGACACCAAGTAACAAAGACATACACTTACACCAAGTATTTTGACATACACTGACACCAAGTAACAAAGACATACACTGATACCCAGTAACGCAGACACGCACTTACACCCAGTAAAAAAGACATACACTGACACCAAGTCACAAAGACATACACTGATGCCCAGTAACACAGACACACACTGACAACCAGTAACAAAGACATACACTGACACCAAGTAACAAAGACATACACTTACACCAAGTAACAAAGACACACACTTACACCAGGTAACAGAGACATACACCGACACCAAGTAACAAAGACAGACTATTATACCAAGTAACTATGAAATACACTTACACCAAGTATTTTGACATACACTGACACCAAGTAACAAAGACATACACTGATACCCAGCAACGCAGACACACACTTATACCCAGTAAAAAAGACATACACTGACACCAAGTCACAAAGACATACACTGATACCAAGTCACAAAGACATACACTGATGCCCAGTAACACAGACAAACACTGACACCAAGTAACAAAGACATACACTGGCATCAAGGAACAAAGACACACACTTACACCAAGTAACACAGACATACACTGACACCCAGTAACAAAGACAGACAATTACACCTAGTAACAAAGACATACACTTACACCAAGTATTTTGACATACACTGACACCAAGTAACAAAGACATAGACTGATACACAGTAACACAGGCACACACTTGGTGGGTGGGGGTGGGGCACATTGGCGCAGTGGTTAGCACCGCAGCCTCACAGCTCCAGGGACCCGGGTTCGATTCTGGGTACTGCCTGTGCAGAGTTTGCAAGTTCTCCCTGTGTCTGCGTGGGTTTCCTCCCGGTGCACCGGTTTCCTCCCACATGCCAAAGACTTGCAGGTTGATCGGTTAATTGGCCATCATAAATTGCCCCTAGTATAGGTAGGTGGTAGGGAAATATATAGGGACAGTTGGGGATGTGATAGGAATACGGGATTAGTGTAGGATTAGTGTAAATGGGTGGTTGATGGTCGGCACAGACTCGGTGGGCCAGTGGGCCTGTTTAAGTGCTGTATCTCTAAACTAAACTAAATACTGACACCTAGTGTCACAGATACACACTGACACCCAGTACCACAAACAAACAGACACTGACACCCAGTAACACAGAGAAACAGTGATACACAGTAACAAAGACATACACTGACACCAAGTAACACAGACACACACTGACACCCAGTAAAAAAGACATACACTGACACCAAGTCACAAAGACATACACTGATGCCCAGTAACACAGACACACACAGACACCAATTAACAAACACATACACTGACACCAAGTAACAAAGACAGGCAGTTACACCAAGTAACAAAGACACACACTCACACCAAGTAACACAGACATGCACTGACACCAAGTAACACAGACATACACTGACACCAAGTAACAAAGACATACACTTACACCAAGTAACAAAGACATACACTTACACCAAGTATTTCGACATACACAGACACCAAGTAACAAAGACATGCACTGATACCCAGTAACGCAGACACACACTTATACCAAGTAAAAAAGACAGACACTGATACCCAGTAACACAGACACACACTGACATCAAGTCACAAAGACATACACTGATACCAAATCACAAAGACATACACTGACGCCCAGTAACACAGACACACACTGACACCAAGTAACAAAGACATACACTTACACCCAGTAACACAGACACACACTGACACCCAGTAACACAAACAAACACACTGACACCAAGTAACACAGACATACACTGACACCAAGTAACAAAGACAGACAATTACACCAAGTAACAAAGACATACACTTACACCAAGTATTTTGACATACACTGACACCAAGTAACAAAGACATACACTGATACCCAGTAACAAAGACATACACTGACACCAAGTAACAAAGACATACACTTACACCAAGTAACAAATACATACACTGACACAAAGTCACAAAGACACACACTGACACCCAGTAACAAAGCCATACACTGACACCAAGTAACAAAGACATACACTGATACCCAGTAACAAAGACATACACTTACACCAAGTAACAAAGACATACACTGATACCCAGTAACACAGACACACACTTACACCAAGAAACAAAGACTGACACTGATACCCAGTAACACAGACACACACTTACACCAAGTAAAAAAGACATACACTGTCACCCAGTAACAAAGACATACACTGACACCCAGTAGCACAGACACACACGGACACCAAGTAACAAAGACACACACTTACACCAAGTAACAAAGACATACACTGACACCAAGTCACACAGGCACACACTGGGTGGGGGGGCACATTGGCGCAGTGGTTAGCACCGCAGCCTCACAGCTCCAGGAACCCGGGTTCGATTCTGGTTACTGCCTGTGCGGAGTTTGCAAGTTCTCCCTGTGTCTGCGTGGGTTTCCTCCGGGTGCTCCGGTTTCCTCCCACATGTCAAAGACTTGCAGGTTGATAGGTTAATTGGCATTCATAAATTGCCCCTAGTATATTTAGGTGGTAGGGAAATATATAGGGATAGGTGGGGATGTGATAGGAATACGGGATTAGTGTAGGATTAGTATCAATGGGTGGTTGATGGTCGGCACAGACTCGGTTGGCCGAATGGCCTGTTTAAGTGCTGTATCTCTAAACTAAACTAAATACTGACACCTAGTGTCACTGATACACACTGACACCCAGTAACACAAACAAACACACACTGACACTCAGTAACACAGAGAAATACTGATACCAAGTCACAAAGACATACACAGATACCCAGTAACACAGACACACACTGACACCAAGTCACAAAGACGTACACTGATGCCCAGTAACACAGACACACACTGACACAAAGTAACAAAGACAGACACTGACACCAAGTAACAAAGACATACACTTACACCAAGTCACAAAGACATACACTGACACCAAGTCACAAAGACACACACTGACACCCAGTAACGAAGCCATACACTGACACCAAGTAACAAAGACATACACTGATACCCAGTTACAAAGACATACACTTACACCAAGTAACAAAGACATACACTGATACCCAGTAACACAGGCACACACTGGGTGGGCACATTGGCGCAGTGGCTCGCACCGCAGCCTCACAGCTCCAGGGACCCGGGTTCGTTCTTGGTACTGCCTGTGCGGAGATTGCAAGTTCTCCCTGTGTCTGCGTGGGTTTCCTCCGGGTGCTCCGGTTTCCTCCCTCATGCCAAAGACATGCAGGTTGATAGGTTAATTGGCCATCATAAATAGCCCCTAGTATAGGTAGGTGGTAGGGAAATATATAGGGATAGGTGGGGATGTGATCGGAATACGGGATTAGTGTAGGATTAGTATAAATGAGTTGTTGTTGGTCGGCACAGACTCGGTGGGCCGAAGGGCCTGTTTAAGTGCTACATCTCTAAACTAAATTAAATACTGACACCTAGTGTCACAGACACACACTGACTCCCAGTACCACAGAGAAACACTGATACACAGTAACATTGACATACACTGACATCAAGTAACACAGACACACACTGACACCAAGCAACAAAGACATGCACTGACACCCAGTAACAAAGACATACACTTACACCAAGTCACAAAGACATACACTGATGCCCAGTAACACAGACACACACAGACACCAATTAACAAACACATACACTGACACCAAGTAACAAAGACAGGCAGTTACACCAAGTAACAAAGACACACACTCACACCAAGTAACACAGACATGCACTGACACCAAGTAACACAGACATACACTGACACCAAGTAACAAAGACATACACTTACACCAAGTAACAAAGACATACACTTACACCAAGTATTTCGACATACACAGACACCAAGTAACAAAGACATGCACTGATACCCAGTAACGCAGACACACACTTATACCAAGTAAAAAAGACAGACACTGATACCCAGTAACACAGACACACACTGACATCAAGTCACAAAGACATACACTGATACCAAATCACAAAGACATACACTGACGCCCAGTAACACAGACACACACTGACACCAAGTAACAAAGACATACACTTACACCCAGTAACACAGACACACACTGAAACCCAGTAACACAAACAAACACACTGACACCAAGTAACACAGACATACAATGACACCAAGTAACAAAGACAGACAATTACACCAAGTAACAAAAACATACACTTACACCAAGTATTTTGACATACACTGACACCAAGTAACAAAGACATACACTGATACCCAGTAACAAAGACATACACTGACACCAAGTAACAAAGACATACACTTACACCAAGTAACAAATACATACACTGACACAAAGTCACAAAGACACACACTGACACCCAGTAACAAAGCCATACACTGACACCAAGTAACAAAGACATACACTGATACCCAGTAACAAAGACATACACTTACACCAAGTAACAAAGACATACACTGATACCCAGTAACACAGACACACACTTACACCAAGAAACAAAGACTGACACTGATACCCAGTAACACAGACACACACTTACACCAAGTAAAAAAGACATACACTGTCACCCAGTAACAAAGACATACACTGACACCCAGTAGCACAGACACACACGGACACCAAGTAACAAAGACACACACTTACACCAAGTAACAAAGACATACACTGACACCAAGTCACACAGGCACACACTGGGTGGGGGGGGGCACATTGGCGCAGTGGTTAGCACCGCAGCCTCACAGCTCCAGGAACCCGGGTTCGATTCTGGTTACTGCCTGTGCGGAGTTTGCAAGTTCTCCCTGTGTCTGCGTGGGTTTCCTCCGGGTGCTCCGGTTTCCTCCCACATGTCAAAGACTTGCAGGTTGATAGGTTAATTGGCATTCATAAATTGCCCCTAGTATATTTAGGTGGTAGGGAAATATATAGGGATAGGTGGGGATGTGATAGGAATACGGGATTAGTGTAGGATTAGTATCAATGGGTGGTTGATGGTCGGCACAGACTCGGTTGGCCGAATGGCCTGTTTAAGTGCTGTATCTCTAAACTAAACTAAATACTGACACCTAGTGTCACTGATACACACTGACACCCAGTAACACAAACAAACACACACTGACACTCAGTAACACAGAGAAATACTGATACCAAGTCACAAAGACATACACAGATACCCAGTAACACAGACACACACTGACACCAAGTCACAAAGACGTACACTGATGCCCAGTAACACAGACACACACTGACACAAAGTAACAAAGACAGACACTGACACCAAGTAACAAAGACATACACTTACACCAAGTCACAAAGACATACACTGACACCAAGTCACAAAGACACACACTGACACCCAGTAACGAAGCCATACACTGACACCAAGTAACAAAGACATACACTGATACCCAGTTACAAAGACATACACTTACACCAAGTAACAAAGACATACACTGATACCCAGTAACACAGGCACACACTGGGTGGGCACATTGGCGCAGTGGCTCGCACCGCAGCCTCACAGCTCCAGGGACCCGGGTTCGATTCTTGGTACTGCCTGTGCGGAGATTGCAAGTTCTCCCTGTGTCTGCGTGGGTTTCCTCCGGGTGCTCCGGTTTCCTCCCTCATGCCAAAGACATGCAGGTTGATAGGTTAATTGGCCATCATAAATAGCCCCTAGTATAGGTAGGTGGTAGGGAAATATATAGGGATAGGTGGGGATGTGATAGGAATACGGGATTAGTGTAGGATTAGTATAAATGAGTTGTTGTTGGTCGGCACAGACTCGGTGGGCCGAAGGGCCTGTTTAAGTGCTACATCTCTAAACTAAATTAAATACTGACACCTAGTGTCACAGACACACACTGACTCCCAGTACCACAGAGAAACACTGATACACAGTAACAAAGACATACACTGACATCAAGTAACACAGACACACACTGACACCAAGCAACAAAGACATGCACTGACACCCAGTAACAAAGACATACACTTACACCAAGTCACAAAGACATACACTGATACCCAGTAACACAGACACACACTTACACCAAGTAACACAGACATACACTGACACAAAGTAACAAAGACATGCACTGATACCCAGCAACACAGACACACACTTACACCAACTAACAAAGACATACACTGACACCCAGAAACAAAGACATACACTGACACACAGTAACAAAGACACACACTTACACCAAGTAACACAGACATACACTGACACCAAGTAACAAAGACAGACAATTGCACCAAGTGACAAAGACAGACACTTACACCAAGTATTTTGACACACACTTACACCAAGTAACAAAGACATACACTGACACCCAGCAACACAGACATACACGGACACCAAGTAACAAAAACACACACTTACACCAGGAAACACAGACATACACTGACACCCAGAAACACAAACAAACATACTGACAACAAGTAACACAGACATACACTTACACAAAGTATTTTGACATACACAGAATCCAAGTAACAAAGACACACACTTACACCAAGTAACACAGACATACACTGACACCAAGTAACAAAGACATGCACTGATACCCAGTAACACAGACACACACTTACGCCAAGGAACACAGACATACACTGACACCCAGTAACACAGACACACACGGACACCAAGTAACAAAGACACACACGGACACCAAGTAACACAGACACACACTGACACCCAGAAACACAAACAAACACACTGACACCAAGTAACACAGACAGACACTGACACCAAGTGACAAAGACATACACTTACACCAAGTATTTTGACATATACTGACACCAAGTAACAAAGACATACACTGATACCCAATAACACAGACACACACTTACACCAAGTAACAAAGACAGACACTGATACCCAGTAACACAGACACACACTTACACCAAGTAACAAAGACATACACTGACACCCAGTAACAAAGACATACACTGACACCCAGTAACACAGACACACGCTTACACCAAGAAACAAAGACTGACACTGATACCAAGTAACACAGACACACACTTACACCAAGTAAAAAAGACATACACTGTCACCAAGTAACAAAGACACACACTTGCACCAAGTAACACAGACATACACTGACACCAAGTAACAAAGACATACACTGATACCCAGTAACAAAGACATACACTGACACCAGGTAACAAAGACATACACTTACACCAAGTAACAAATACATACACTGACACCAAGTCACAAAGACACACACTGACACCCAGTAACAAAGCCACACACTGATACCCAGTAACACAGACACACACTTACACCAAGTAACACAGACATACACTGACACCAAGTAACAAAGACATACACTGATACCCAGTAACACAGACACACGCTTACACCAAGAAACAAAGACTGACACTGATACCAAGTAACACAGACACACACTTACACCAAGTAAAAAAGACATACACTGTCACCCAGTAACAAAGACATACACTGACACCCAGTAGCACAGACACACACGGACAGCAAGTAACAAAGACACACACTTACACCAAGTAACAAAGACATACACTGACACCAAGTCACACAGGCACACACTGGGTGGGGGGGGGGGCACGTTGGCGCAGTGGTTAGCACCGCAGCCTCACAGCTTCAGGAACCCGGGTTCGATTCTGGGTGCTGCCAGTGCGGAGATTGAAAGTTCTCCCTGTGTCTGCGTGGGTTTCCTCCCGGTGCTCCGGTTTCCTCCCACATGCCAAAGACTTGCAGGTTGATAGGTTAATTGGCCATCATAAATTGCCCCTAGTATAGGTAGGTGGTAGGGAAATATATAGGGACAGGTGGGGATGTGATAGGAATACGGGATTAGTGTTGGATTAGTATAAATGAGTTGTTGATGGTCGGCACAGACTCGGTGGGCCGAAGGGCCTGTTGAAGTGCTGCATGTCTAAACTAAACTAAATACTGACACCTAGTGTCACAGACACACACTGACACCCAGTAACACAGAGAAACACTGATACACAGTAACAAAGACATACACTGACACCAAGTCACAAAGACACACGCTGACACCCAGTAACAAAGACACACACTGACGCCAAGTCACAAAGACACACACTGATACCCAGTAACACAGACACACACTTACTCCAAGTAACAAAGACATACACTGACACCAAGTAACAAAGACATACACTGACACCAAGTAACAATGACATACACTTACACCCAGTAACAAAGACATACACTTACACCAAGTCACAAAGACATACACTGATACCCAGTAACACAGACACACACTTACACCAGGTAACACAGACATACACTGACACCAAGTAACAAAGACATGCACCGATACCCAGTAACACAGACACACACTTACGCCAAGTAACAAAGACATACACTGACACCCAGTAACACAGACACACACGGACACCAAGTAACAAAGACATACACTTACACCAAGTAACACAGACATACACTGACACCAAGTAACAAAGACAGACAATTGCACCAAGTGTCAAAGACATACACTTACACCAAGTATTTTGACATACACTGACACCAAGTAACAAAGACATCCACTGATACCCAGTAACACAGACACACACTTACACCAAGTAACAAAGACATACACTGACACCAAGTCACAAAGACACACACTGACTCCCAGTAACAAAGACATACACTGACACCAAGTAACAAAGACATACACTTACACCAAGTAACAAAGACACACACTTACACCAAGTAACACAGACATACACAGACACCAAGTAACAAAGACAGGCAATTACACCAAGTAACAAAGACATACACTTCCACCAAGTATTTTGTCATACACTGACACCAAGTAACAAAGACATACACTGATACCCAGTAACAAAGACACACACTTACTCCAAGTAACAAAGACATACACTGACACCAAGTCACAAAGACACACGCTGACACCCAGTAACAAAGACATACACTGACGCCAAGTAACAAAGACATACACTTACACCAAGTAACAAAGACACACACTTACACCAAGTAACACAGACATACACTGACACCAAGTAACAAAGACAGGCAATTACACCAAGTAACAAAGACATACACTGACGCCAAGTCACAAAGACACACACTGATACCCAGTAACACAGACACACACTTACACCAAGTAACACAGACATACACTGACACCAAGTAACAAAGACATACACTGATACCCAGTAACACAGACACACGCTTACACCAAGAAACAAAGACTGACACTGATACCAAGTAACACAGACACACACTTACACCAAGTAAAAAAGACATACACTGTCACCCAGTAACAAAGACATACACTGACACCCAGTAGCACAGACACACACGGACACCAAGTAACAAAGACACACACTTACACCAAGTAACAAAGACAGACACTGACACCAAGTCACACAGGCACACACTGGGTGGGGGGGGGGGCACGTTGGCGCAGTGGTTAGCACCGCAGCCTCACAGCTTCAGGAACCCGGGTTCGATTCTGGGTGCTGCCAGTGCGGAGATTGCAAGTTCTCCCTGTGTCTGCGTGGGTTTCCTCCCGGTGCTCCGGTTTCCTCCCACATGCCAAAGACTTGCAGGTTGATAGGTTAATTGGCCATCATAAATTGCCCCTAGTATAGGTAGGTGGTAGGGAAATATATAGGGACAGGTGGGGATGTGATAGGAATACGGGATTAGTGTAGGATTAGTATAAATGAGTTGTTGATGGTCGGCACAGACTCGGTGGGCCGAAGGGCCTGTTGAAGTGCTGCATGTCTAAACTAAACTAAATACTGACACCTAGTGTCACAGACACACACTGACACCCAGTAACACAGAGAAACACTGATACACAGTAACAAAGACATACACTGACACCAAGTCACAAAGACACACGCTGACACCCAGTAACAAAGACATACACTGACGCCAAGTCACAAAGACACACACTGATACCCAGTAACACAGACACACACTTACTCCAAGTAACAAAGACATACACTGACACCAAGTAACAAAGACATACACTGACACCAAGTAACAATGACATACACTTACACCCAGTAACAAAGACATACACTTACACCAAGTCACAAAGACATACACTGATACCCAGTAACACAGACACACACTTACACCAGGTAACACAGACATACACTGACACCAAGTAACAAAGACATGCACTGATACCCAGTAACACAGACACACACTTACGCCAAGTAACAAAGACATACACTGACACCCAGTAACACAGACACACACGGACACCAAGTAACAAAGACACACACTTACACCAAGTAACACAGACATACACTGACACCAAGTAACAAAGACAGACAATTGCACCAAGTGTCAAAGACATACACTTACACCAAGTATTTTGACATACACTGACACCAAGTAACAAAGACATCCACTGATACCCAGTAACACAGACACACACTTACACCAAGTAACAAAGACATACACTGACACCAAGTCACAAAGACACACACTGACTCCCAGTAACAAAGACATACACTGACACCAAGTAACAAAGACATACACTTACACCAAGTAACAAAGACACACACTTACACCAAGTAACACAGACATACAATGACACCAAGTAACAAAGACAGGCAATTACACCAAGTAACAAAGGCATACACTTCCACCAAGTATTTTGTCATACACTGACACCAAGTAACAAAGACATACACTGATACCCAGTAACAAAGACACACACTTACTCCAAGTAACAAAGACAGACACTGACACCAAGTGACAAAGACACACGCTGACTCCCAGTAACAAAGACATACACTGACGCCAAGTCACAAAGACACACACTGATACCCAGTAACACAGACACACACTTACACCAAGTAACACAGACATACACTGACACCAAGTCACAAAGACATACACTGATGCCCAGTAACACAGACACACACTGACACAAAGTAACAAAGACAGACACTGACACCAAGTAACAAAGACATACACTTACACCAAGTCACAAAGACATACACTGACACCAAGTCACAAAGACACACACTGACACCCAGTTACAAAGACATACACTTACACCAAGTAACAAAGACATACACTGTCACCCAGTAACAAAGACACACGCTTACACCAAGAAACAAAGACTGACACTGATACCAAGTAACACAGACACACACTTACACCAAGTAAAAAAGACATACACTGTCACCCAGTAACAAAGACATACACTGACACCCAGTAGCACAGACACACACGGACAGCAAGTAACAAAGACACACACTTACACCAAGTAACAAAGACATACACTGACACCAAGTCACACAGGCACACACTGGGTGGGGGGGGGGGGGGGCACGTTGGCGCAGTGGTTAGCACCGCAGCCTCACAGCTTCAGGAACCCGGGTTCGATTCTGGGTGCTGCCAGTGCGGAGATTGCAAGTTCTCCCTGTGTCTGCGTGGGTTTCCTCCCGGTGCTCCGGTTTCCTCCCACATGCCAAAGACTTGCAGGTTGATAGGTTAATTGGCCATCATAAATTGCCCCTAGTATAGGTAGGTGGTAGGGAAATATATAGGGACAGGTGGGGATGTGATAGGAATACGGGATTAGTGTAGGATTAGTATAAATGAGTTGTTGATGGTCGGCACAGACTCGGTGGGCCGAAGGGCCTGTTGAAGTGCTGCATGTCTAAACTAAACTAAATACTGACACCTAGTGTCACAGACACACACTGACACCCAGTAACACAGAGAAACACTGATACACAGTAACAAAGACATACACTGACACCAAGTCACAAAGACACACGCTGACACCCAGTAACAAAGACATACACTGACGCCAAGTCACAAAGACACACACTGATACCCAGTAACACAGACACACACTTACTCCAAGTAACAAAGACATACACTGACACCAAGTAACAAAGACATACACTGACACCAAGTAACAATGACATACACTTACACCCAGTAACAAAGACATACACTTACACCAAGTCACAAAGACATACACTGATACCCAGTAACACAGACACACACTTACACCAGGTAACACAGACATACACT
This sequence comes from Heterodontus francisci, assembly GCF_036365525.1. Classification (NCBI taxonomy): domain Eukaryota; kingdom Metazoa; phylum Chordata; class Chondrichthyes; order Heterodontiformes; family Heterodontidae; genus Heterodontus; species Heterodontus francisci. Next base: position 5,591,877 of record NW_027140851.1, on the reverse strand, counting down.
GACACCAAGTAACAAAGACATGCACTGATACCCAGTAACACAGACACACACTTACGCCAAGTAACAAAGACATACACTGACACCCAGTAACACAGACACACACGGACACCAAGTAACAAAGACACACACTGACACCAAGTAACACAGACATACACTGACACCAAGTAACAAAGACAGACAATTGCACCAAGTGTCAAAGACATACACTTACACCAAGTATTTTGACATACACTGACACCAAGTAACAAAGACATCCACTGATACCCAGTAACACAGACACACACTTACACCAAGTAACAAAGACATACACTGACACCAAGTCACAAAGACACACACTGACTCCCAGTAACAAAGACATACACTGACACCAAGTAACAAAGACATACACTTACACCAAGTAACAAAGACACACACTTACACCAAGTAACACAGACATACACAGACACCAAGTAACAAAGACAGGCAATTACACCAAGTAACAAAGACATACACTTCCACCAAGTATTTTGTCATACACTGACACCAAGTAACAAAGACATACACTGATACCCAGTAACAAAGACACACACTTACTCCAAGTAACAAAGACATACACTGACACCAAGTCACAAAGACACACGCTGACTCCCAGTAACAAAGACATACACTGACGCCAAGTCACAAAGACACACACTGATACCCAGTAACACAGACACACACTTACACCAAGTAACACAGACATACACTGACACCAAGTCACAAAGACATACACTGATGCCCAGTAACACAGACACACACTGACACAAAGTAACAAAGACAGACACTGACACCAAGTAACAAAGACATACACTTACACCAAGTCACAAAGACATACACTGACACCAAGTCACAAAGACACACACTGACACCCAGTTACAAAGACATATACTTACACCAAGTAACAAAGACATACACTGTCACCCAGTAACAAAGACATACACTGACACCCAGTAGCACAGACACACACGGACACCAAGTAACAAAGACACACACTTACACCAAGTAACAAAGACATACACTGACACCAAGTCACACAGGCACACACTGGGTGGGGGGGTGGGTGGGGGGGGGGCACATTGGCGCAGTGGTTAGCACCGCAGCCTCACAGCTCCAGGAACCCGGGTTCGATTCTGGGTACTGCCTGTGCGGAGTTTGCAAGTTCTCCCTGTGTCTGCGTGGGTTGCCTCCGGGTGCTCTGGTTTCCTCCCACATGTCAAAGACTTGCAGTTTGATAGGTTAATTGGCCATCATAAATTGCCCCTATTATAGGTAGGTGGTCGGGAAATATATAGGGAGAGGTGGGGATGTGATAGGAATACGGGATTAGTGTAGGATTAGTATAAATGGGTGGTTGATGGTCGGCACAGACTCGGTTGGCCGAAAGGCCTGTTTAAGTGCTGCATCTCTAAACTAAACTAAATACTGACACCTCGTGTCACAGACACACACTGACACCCAGTAACACAAACAAACACACACTGACACCCAGTAATACAGAGAAACACTGATAAACAGTAACACAGACACACACTGACACCCAGTAACAAAGACATACACTGATACCAAGTCACAAAGACATACACTGATACCCAGTAACACAGACACACACTGACACCAAGTCACAAAGACATACACTGATGCCCAGTAACAAAGACACACACTGACACAAAGTAACAAAGACAGACACTGACACCAAGTAACAAAGACATACACTTACACCAAGTCACAAAGACATACACTGACACCAAGTCACAAAGACACACACTGACACCCAGTAACAAAGCCATACACTGACACCAAGTAACAAAGACATACACTGATACCCAGTTACAAAGACATACACTTACACCAAGTAACAAAGACATACACTGACACCTAGTGTCACAGACACACACTGACACCCAGTAACACAGAGACACACTGATACACAGTAACAAAGACATACACTGACATCAAGTAACACAGACACACACTGACACCCAGTAAAAAAGACATACACTGACACCAAGTCACAAAGACATTCACTGATGCCCAGTAACACAGACACACACAGACACCAAGTAACAAAGACATGCACTGACACCAAGTAACAAAGACATACACTTACACCAAGTAACAAAGACACACACTGACACCAAGTAACACAGAAATACACTGACACCAAGTAACAAAGACAGACAATTACACCAAGTAACAAAGACATACATTTACACCAAGTATTTTGACATACACTGACACCAAGTAACAAAAACATACACTGATACCCAGTAACACAGACACACACTTACACCAAGTAGCAAAGACATACACTGACACCAAGTCACAAAGACACACACTGACATCCAGTAACAAAGACATTTACTGACTCCAAGTCACAAAGACATACACTGATACCCAGTAACACAGACACACACTTACACCAAGTAACACAGACATACACTGACACCAAGTAACAAAGACATGCACTGATACCCAGTAACACAGACACACACTTACATCAAGTAACAAAGACAGACACTGATACCCAGTAACACAGACACACACTTACAGCAAGTAACAAAGACATACACTGACACCCAGTAACACAGACACACACGGACTCCAAGTAAAAAAGACACACACTTACACCAAGTAACACAGACACACACTGACACCCAGTAACACAAACAAACACACTGACACCAAGTCACACAGACATACATTGATACCAAGACACAAAGACATACACTGATACCAAGTCACAAAGACATTCACTGATGCCCAGTAACACAGACACACACAGACCCCAAGTAACAAAGACATGCACTGACACCAAGTAACAAAGACATACACTAACACCAAGTAACAAAGACACACACTTGCACCAAGTAGCACAGAAATACACTGACACAAAGAAACAAAGATAGACAATTACAAAAAGTAACAAAGACATACACTTACACCAAGTATTTTGACATACACTGACATCAAGTAACAAAGACATACACTGATACCCAGTAACACAGACACACACTTACACCAAGTAGCAAAGACATACACTGACACCAAGTCACAAAGACACACACTGACATCCAGTAACAAAGACATACACTGACACCAAGTCACAAAGACATTCACTGATGCCCAGTAACACAGACACACACAGACACCAAGTAACAAAGACATGCACTGACACCAAGTAACAAAGACATACACTTACACCAAGTAACAAAGACACACACTGACACCAAGTAACACAGAAATACACTGACACCAAGTAACAAAGACAGACAATTACACCAAGTAACAAAGACATACATTTACACCAAGTATTTTGACATACACTGACACCAAGTAACAAAAACATACACTGATACCCAGTAACACAGACACACACTTACACCAAGTAGCAAAGACATACACTGACACCAAGTCACAAAGACACACACTGACATCCAGTAACAAAGACATTTACTGACTCCAAGTCACAAAGACATACACTGATACCCAGTAACACAGACACACACTTACACCAAGTAACACAGACATACACTGACACCAAGTAACAAAGACATGCACTGATACCCAGTAACACAGACACACACTTACATCAAGTAACAAAGACAGACACTGATACCCAGTAACACAGACACACACTTACAGCAAGTAACAAAGACATACACTGACACCCAGTAACACAGACACACACGGACTCCAAGTAAAAAAGACACACACTTACACCAAGTAACACAGACACACACTGACACCCAGTAACACAAACAAACACACTGACACCAAGTCACACAGACATACATTGATACCAAGACACAAAGACATACACTGATACCAAGTCACAAAGACATTCACTGATGCCCAGTAACACAGACACACACAGACCCCAAGTAACAAAGACATGCACTGACACCAAGTAACAAAGACATACACTAACACCAAGTAACAAAGACACACACTTGCACCAAGTAGCACAGAAATACACTGACACAAAGAAACAAAGATAGACAATTACAAAAAGTAACAAAGACATACACTTACACCAAGTATTTTGACATACACTGACATCAAGTAACAAAGACATACACTGATACCCAGTAACACAGACACACACTTACACCAAGTAACAAAGACATACACTGACACCAAGTCACAAAGACACACACTGACATCCAGTAACAAAGACATACACTGACACCAAGTCACAAAGACATACACTGATACCCAGTAACACAGACACACACTTACACCAAGTAACACAGACATACACTGACACCAAGTCACAAAGAGATACACTGATACCCAGTAACACAGACACACACTTACACCAAGTAACAAAGACATACACTGACACCAAGTCACAAAGACACACACTGACTCCCAGTAATAAAGACATACACTGACACCAAGTAACAAAGACATACACTTACACCAAGTAACAAAGACACACACTTACACCAAGTAACACAGACATACACTGACACCAAGTAACAAAGACAGGCAATTACACCAAGTAACAAAGACATACACTTCCACCAAGTATTTGACATACACTGACACCAAGTCACAAAGACATACACTGATACCCAGTAACAAAGACACACACTTACTCCAAGTAACAAAGACATACACTGACACCAAGTCACAAAGACACACGCTGACTCCCAGTAACAAAGACATACACTGACGCCAAGTCACAAAGACACACAATGATACCCAGTAACACAGACACACACTTACACCAAGTAACACAGACATACACTGACACCAAGTCACAAAGACATACACTGATGCCCAGTAACACAGACACACACTGACACCAAGTAACAAAGACATACACTTACACCAAGTCACAAAGACATACACTGACACCAAGTCACAAAGACACACACTGACACCCAGTTCCAAAGACATACACTTACACCAAGTAACAAAGACATGCAATGATACCAAGTCACAAAGACACACGCTGACTCCCAGTAACAAAGACATACACTGACGCCAAGTCACAAAGACACACAATGATACCCAGTAACACAGACACACACTTACACCAAGTAACACAGACATACACTGACACCAAGTCACAAAGACATACACTGATGCCCAGTAACACAGACACACACTGACACCAAGTAACAAAGACATACACTTACACCAAGTCACAAAGACATACGCTGACACCAAGTCACAAAGACACACACTGACACCCAGTTCCAAAGACATACACTTACACCAAGTAACAAAGACATGCACTGATACCCAGCAACACAGGCACACACTGGGTGGGCACATTGGCGCAGTGGCTAGCACCGCAGCCTCACAGCTCCAGGGACCCGGGTTCGATTCTTGGTGCTGCCTGTGCGGAGATTGCAAGTTCTCCCTGTGTCTGCGTGGGTTTCCTCCGGGTGCTCCGGTTTCCTCCCACAAGCCAAAGACTTGCAGGTTGATAGGTTAATTGGCCATCATAAATTGCCCCTAGTATAGGTAGGTGGTAGGGAAATATATAGGGACAGGTGGGGATGTGATAGGAATACGGGATTAGTGTAGGATTAGTATAAATTAGTTGTTGATGGTCGGCACAGACTCGGAGGGCCGAAGGGCCTGTTTAAGTGTTGCATCTCTAAACTAAACTAAATACTGACACCTCGTGTTACAGACACACACTGACACCCAGTAACACAGAGAAACACACACTGACACCCAGTAACACAGAGAAACAGTGATGAACAGTAACAAAGACATACACTGACACGAAGTAACACAGACATACACTGACACCAAGTAACAAAGACAGACAATTGCACCAAGTGACAAGGACATATACTTACACCACGTATTTTGACATACACTGACACCAAGTAACAAAGACATGCACTGACATCCAGTAACACAGACACACACAGACACCATGTAACAAAGACATGCACTGACACCAAGTAGCAAAGACACACACTGACACCAAGTAACACAGAAATACACTGACATCAAGTAACAAAGACAGACAATTACACCAAGTATTTTGACATACACTGACACCAAGTAACAAAAACATACACTGATACCCAGTAACACAGACACACAATTACACCAAGTAACAAAGACATTTACTGACTCCAAGTCACAAAGACATGCACTGATCCCCAGTAACACAGACACACACTTACATCAAGTATCAAAGACAGACACTGATACCCAGTAACACAGACACACACTTACACAAAGTAACAAAGACATACACTGACACCCAGTAACAAATACATACACTGACACCCAGTAACACAGACACACACGGACTCCAAGTAACAAAGACACACACTTACTCCAAGTAACACAGACACACACTGACACCCAGTAACACAAACAAACACACTGACACCAAGTCACACAGACATACACTGATACCAAGTCACAAAGACATACACTGATACCAAGTCACAAAGACATTCACTGATGCCCAGTAACACAGACACACACAGACCCCAAGTAACAAAGACATGCACTGACACCAAGTAACAAAGACATACACTTACACCAAGTAACAAAGACACACACTTGCACCAAGTAACACAGAAATACACTGACACAAAGTAACAAAGATAGACAATTACACCAAGTAACAAAGACATACACTTACACCAAGTATTTTGACATACACTGACACCAAGTAACAAAGACATACACTGATACCCAGTAACACAGACACACACTTACACCAAGTAACAAAGACATACACTGACACAAAGTCACAAAGACACACACTGACATCCAGTAACAAAGACATACACTGACACCAAGTCACAAAGACATACACTGATACCCAGTAACACAGACACACACTTACACCAAGAAACAAAGACTGACACTGATACCCAGTAACACAGACACAGACTTACACCAAGTAAAAAAGACATACACTGTCACCCAGTAACAAAGACATACACTGACACCCAGTAGCACACACACATAAGGACACCAAGTAACAAAGACACACACTTACACCAAGTAACAAAGACATACACTGACACCAAGTCACACAGGCACACACTGGGTGGGGGGGCGAGGCACATTGGCGCAGTGGTTAGCACCGCAGCCTCACAGCTCCAGGAACCCGGGTACGATTCTGGGTACTGCCTGTGCGGAGTTTGCAAGTTCTCCCTGTGTCTGCGTGGGTTTCCTCCGGGTGCTCCGGTTTCCTCCCACATGTTAAAGACTTGCAGGTTGATAGGTTAATTGGCCATCATAAATTGCCCCTAGTATATTTAGGTGGTGGGGAAATATATAGGGATAGGTGGGGATGTGATAGGAATACGGGATTAGTGTAGGATTAGTATAAATGGGTGGTTGATGGTCGGCACAGACTCGGTTGGCCGAATGGCCTGTTTAAGTGCTGTATCTCTAAACTAATCTAAATACTGACACCTAGTGTCACTGATACACACTGACACCCAGTAACACAAACAAACACAGACTGACACTCAGTAACACAGAGAAACACTGATACCAAGTCACAAAGACATACACAGATACCCAGTAACACAGACACGCACTGACACCAAGTCACAAAGACATACACTGATGCCCAGTAACACAGACACACACTGACACAAAGTAACAAAGACAGACACTGACACCAAGTAACAAAGACATACACTTACACCAAGTATTTTGACATACACTGACACCAAGTAACAAAAACATACACTGATACCCAGTAACATACACTGATACATGGACTTCAGTAAGGCGTTTGATAAGGTTCCCCATGGCAGGCTGATGGAGAAAGTGAAGGCGCTTGGGGTCCAAGGTGTACTAGCTAGATGGATAAAGAACTGGCTGGGCAACAGGAGACAGAGAGTAGCAGTCGAAGGGAGTTTCTCAAAATGGAGACGTGTGACCAGTGGTGTTCCACAGGGATCCGTGCTGGGACCACTGTTGTTTGTGATATACATTAATGATTTGGAGGAAAGTATAGGTGGACTGATTAGCAAATTTGCAGACGACACTAAGATTGGTGGAGTAGCAGATAGTGAAGGGGACTGTCAGAGAATACAGCAGAATATAGATAGATTGGAGAGTTGGGCAGAGAAATGGCAGATGGAGTTCAATCAGGGCAAATGCGAGGTGATGCATTTTGGAAGATCCAATTCAAGAGTGAACTATACAGTAAATGGAAATGTCCTGGGGAAAATTGATGTACAGAGAGATTTGGGTGTTCAGGTCCACTGTTCCCTGAAGGTGGCAACGCAGGTAAATAGAGTGGTCAAGAAGGCATACGGCATGCTTTCCTTCATCGGACGGGGCATTGAGTACAAGAGTTGGCAGGTCATGTTACAGTTGTATAGGACTTTGGTTCGGCCACATTTGGAATACTGCGTACAGTTCTGGTCGCCACATTATCAAAAGGATGTGGATGCTTTGGAAAGGGTGCAGAGGAGGTTCACCAGGATGTTGCCTGGTATAGAGGGCGCTAGCTATGAAGAGAGGTTGAGTAGATTAGGATTATTTTCATTAGAAAGACGGAGGTTGAGGGGGGACCTGATTGAGGTGTACAAAATCATGAGAGGTATAGACAGGGTGGATAGCAAGAAGCTTTTTCCCAGAGTGGGGGTTTCAATTACTAGAGGACACGAGTTCAAAGTGAAAGGGGAAAAGTTTAGGGGGGATATGCGTGGAAAGTTCTTTACGCAGAGGGTGGTGGGCACCTGGAACGCATTGCCAGCGGAGGTGGTAGATGCGGGCACGATGGAGTCTTTTAAGATGTATCTAGACAGATACATGAATGGGCAGGAAGAAAAGAGATAGAGAAGCTTAGAAAATAAGCGACATGTTTAGAGAGAGGATCTGGATCGGCGCAGGCTTGGAGGGCCGAAGGGCCTGTTCCTGTGCTGTAATTATCTTTGTTCTTTGTTCTTTGTTCGAACACAGACACACACTTACACCAAGTAACAAAGACATACACTGACACCAAGTCACAAAGACACACACTGACATCCAGTAACAAAGACATTTACTGACTTCAAGTCACAAAGACATACACTGATACCCAGTAACACAGACACACACTTACATCAAGTAACAAAGACAGACACTGATACCCACTAACACAGACACACACTTACACAAAGTAACAAAGACATACACTGACACCCAGTAACAAATACATACACTGACACCCAGTAACACAGATACACTCGGACTCCAAGTAACAAAGACACACACTTACACCAAGTAACACAGACAAACACTGACACCCAGGAACACAAACAAACACACTGTCACCAAGTCAAACAGACATACACTGATACCAAGTCACAAAGACATTCACTGATGCCCAGTAACACAGACACACACAGACCCCAAGTAACAAAGACATGCACTGACACCAAGTAACAAAGACATACACTTACACCAAATAACAAAGACACACAGTTGCACCAAGTAACACTGAAATACACTGACAGAAAGTAACAAAGATAGACAATTACACCAAGTAACAAAGACATACACTTACACCAAGTATTTTGACATACACTGACACCAAGTAACAAAGACATACACTGATACCCAGTAACACAGACACACACTTACAACAAGTAACAAAGACATACACTGACACAAAGTCACAAAGACACACAATGACATCCAGTAACAAAGACATACACTGACACCAAGTCACAAAGACATACACTGATACCAAGAAACACAGACACACACTTACACCAAGAAACAAAGACTGACACTGATACCGAGTAACACAGACACACACTTACACCAAGTAAAAAAGACATACACTGTCACCCAGTAACAAAGACATACACGGACACCCAGTAGCACAGACACACACGGACACCAAGTAACAAAGACACACACTTACACCAAGTAACAAAGACATACACTGACACCAAGTCACACAGGCACACACTGGGTGGGTGGGGGGGGCACATTGGCGCAGTGGTTAGCACCGCAGCCTCACAGCTCCAGGAACCCGGGTTCGATTCTGGGTACTGCCTGTGCGGAGTTTGCAAGTTCTCCCTGTGTCTGCGTGGGTTTCCTCCGGGTGCTCTGGTTTCCTCCCACATGTCAAAGACTTGCAGTTTGGTAGGTTAATTGGCCATCATAAATTGCCCCTAGTATAGGTAGGTGGTCGGGAAATATATAGGGATAGGTGGGGATGTGATAGGAATACGGGATTAGTGTAGGATTAGTATAAATGGGTGGTTGATGGTCGGCACAGACTCGGTTGGCCGAAAGGCCTGTTTAAGTGCTGCATCTCGAAACTAAACTAAACACTGACACCTCGTGTCACAGACACACACTGACACCCAGTAACACAAACAAACACACACTGACACCCAGTAATACAGAGAAACACTGATAAACAGTAACACAGACACACGCTGACACCCAGTAACAAAGACAGACACTGATACCAAGTCACAAAGACATACACTGATACCCAGTAACACAGACACACACTGACACCAAGTCACAAAGACATACACTGATGCCCAGTAACAAAGACACACACTGACACAAAGTAACAAAGACAGACACTGACACCAAGTAACAAAGACATACACTTACACCAAGTCACAAAGACATACACTGACACCAAGTCACAAAGACACACACTGACACCCAGTAACAAAGCCATACACTGACACCAAGTAACAAAGACATACACTGATACCCAGTTACAAAGACATACACTTACACCAAGTAACAAAGACATACACTGATACCCAGTAACACAGACACACACTGGGTGGGCACATTGGCGCAGTGGCTGGCACCGCAGCCTCACAGCTTCAGGAACCCGGGTTCGATTCTGGGTGCTGCCTGTGCGGAGATTGCAAGTTCTCCCTGTGTCTGCGTGGGTTTCCTCCCGGTGCTCCGGTTTCCTCCCACATGCCAAAGACTTGCAGGTTGATAGGTTAATTGGCCATCATAAATTGCCCCTAGTATAGGTAGGTGGTAGGGAAATATATAGGGACAGGTGGGGATGTGATAGGAATACGGGATTAGTGTAGGATTAGTATAAATGAGTTGTTGATGGTCGGCACAGACTCGGTGGGCCGAAGGGCCTTTTTAAGTGCTGCATCTCTAAACTAAACTAAATAATGACACCTCGTGTCACAGACACACACTGACACCCAGTAACACAGAGAAACATTGATACACAGTAACAAAGACATACACTGACATCAAGTAACACAGACACACACTGACACCCAGTAAAAAAGACATACACTGACACCAAGTCACAAAGACATACACTGATACCAAGTCACAAAGACATTCACTGATGCCCAGTAACACAGACACAGACAGACACCAAGTAACAAAGACATGCAGTGACACCAAGTAACAAAAACATACACTTACACCAAGCAACAAAGACACACACTGACACCAAGTAACACAGAAATACACTGACACCAAGTAACAAAGACAGACAATTACACCAAGTAACAAAGACATACATTTACACCAAGTATTTTGACATACACTGACACCAAGTAACAAAAACATACACTGATACCCAGTAACACAGACACACACTTACACCAAGTAACAAAGACATACACTGACACCAAGTCACAAAGACACACACTTACATCCAGTAACAAAGACATTTACTGACTCCAAGTCACAAAGACATACACTGATACCCAGTAACACAGACACACACTTACACCAAGTAACACAGACATACACTGACACCAAGTAACAAAGACATGCACTGATACCCAGTAACACAGACACACACTTACATCAAGTAACAAAGACAGACACTGATACCCAGTAACACAGACACACACTTACACCAAGTAACAAAGACATACACTGACACCCAGTAACACAGACACACACGGACTCCAAGTAAAAAAGACACACACTTACACCAAGTAACACAGACACACACTGACACCCAGTAACACAAACAAACACACTGACACCAAGTCACACAGACATACACTGATACCAAGACACAAAGACATACACTGATACCAAGTCACAAAGACATTCACTGATGCCCAGTAACACAGACACACACAGACCCCAAGTAACAAAGACATGCACTGACACCAAGTAACAAAGACATACACTAACAAAAAGTAACAAAGACACACACTTGCACCAAGTAGCAAAGAAATACACTGACACAAAGAAACAAAGATAGACAATTACAAAAAGTAACAAAGACATACACTTACACCAAGTATTTTGACATACACTGACATCAAGTAACAAAGACACACACTGACACCCAGTAAAACAAACAAACACACTGACACCAAGTCACACAGACATACACTGATACCAAGACACAAAGACATACACTGATACCAAGTCACAAAGACATTCACTGATGCCCAGTAACACAGACACACACTTACACCAAGTAACAAAGACATACACTGACACCAAGTCACAAAGACACACACTGACATCCAGTAACAAAGACATACACTGACACCAAGTCACAAAGACATACACTGATACCCAGTAACACAGACACACACTTACACCAAGTAACACAGACATACACTGACACCAAGTCACAAAGACATACACTGATACCCAGTAACACAGACACACACTTACACCAAGTAACAAAGACAGACACTGATACCCAGTAACACAGACACACAATTACACAAAGTAACAAAGACATACACTGACACCCAGTAACAAAGACATACACTGACACCCAGTAACACAGACACATACGGACTCCAAGTAACAAAGACACACACTTACACCAAGTAACAGAGACACACACTGACACCCAGAAACACAAACAAACACACTGACAACAAGTAACACAGACATACACTGATACCAAGTCACAAAGACAAACACTGATGCCCAGTAACACAGACACACACTGACACCAAGTAACAAAGACATACACTGACACCAAGTAACAAAGACATACACTTACACCCAGCAACAAAGACATTCACTTACACCGAGTCACAAAGACATACACTGATACCCAGTAACACAGACACACACTGACACCAAGTAACAAAGACATGCACTGACACCAAGTACCAAAGACATACACTTACACCAAGTAACAAAGACACACACTTACACCAAGTAACAAAGACATGCACTGACACCAAGTACCAAAGACACACACTGACATCCAGTAACAAAGACATACACTGACACAAAGTCACAAAGACATACACTGATAGCAAGAAACACAGACACACACTTACACCAAGAAACAAAGACTGACACTGACACCAAGTCACACGGGCACACACTGGGTGGGGGGGGGGGGGCACATTGGCGCAGTGGTTAGCACCGCAGCCTCACAGCTCCAGGAACCCGGGTTCGATTCTGGGTACTGCCTGTGCGGAGTTTGCAAGTTCTCCCTGTGTCTGCGTGGGTTTCCTCCGGGTGCTCCGGTTTCCTCCCACATGTCAAAGACTTGCAGTTTGATAGGTTAATTGGCCATCATAAATTGCCCCTAGCAGAGGTAGGTGGTAGGGAAATATATAGGGATAGGTGGGGATGTGATAGGAATACGGGATCAGTGTAGGATTAGTATAAATGGGTGGTTGATGGTCGGCACAGACTCGGTGGGCCGAAGGGCCTGTTTAAGTGCTGCATCTCTAAACTAAACTAAATACTGACACCTCGTGTCACAGACACACACTGACACCCAGTAACACAAACAAACACACACTGACACCCAGTAATACAGAGAAACACTGATAAACAGTAACAAAGACATACACTGACAGCAAGTAACACAGACACACACTGACACCCAGTAACAAAGACATACACTGATACCAAGTCACAAAGACATACACTGATACCCAGTAACACAGACACACACTGACACCAAGTCACAAAGACATACACTGATGCCCAGTAACACAGACACACACTGACTCCAAGTAACAAAGACACACACTTACACCAAGTAACACAGACACACACTGACACCCAGTAACACAAACAAACACACTGACACCAAGTCACACAGACATACACTGATACCAAGTCACAAATACATACACTGATACCAAGTCACAAAGACATTCACTGATGCCCAGTAACACAGACACACACAGACCCCAAGTAACAAAGACATGCACTGACACCAAGTAACAAAGACATACACTGACACCAAGTAACAAAGACATACACTTGCACCAAGTAACACAGAAATACACTGACACAAAGTAACAAAGATAGACAATTACAACAAGTAACAAAGACATACACTTACACCAAGTATTTTGACATCCACTGACACCAAGTAACAAAGACATACACTGATACCCAGTAACACAGACACACACTTACACCAAGTAACAAAGACATGCACTGACACCAAGTAACAAAGGCATACACTTACACCAAGTAACAAACACACACACACTTACACCAAGTAAAACAGACATACACTGACACCAAATAACAAAGACATACACTGACACCAAGTAACAAATTCATACACTTACAATAAGTAACAAAGACAGAAAATTACACCAAGTAACAAAGACATACACTTACACCAAGCATTTTGACGTACACTGACAGCAAGTAACAAAGACATGCACTGATACCCAGTAACAAAGACATACACTGACACCAAGTAACAAATACATACACTTACAATAAGTAACAAAGACAGAAAATTACACCAAGTAACAAAGACATACACTTACACCAAGCATTTTGACGTACACTTACACCAAGTAACAAAGACATACACTGACACCAAGTCGCAAAGACACACACTGACACCCAGTAACAAAGACATAAACTGACACCAAGTAACAAAGACATACAGTGATACCCAGTAACACAGACACACACTTACACCAAGTAACACAGACATACACTGACACCAAGTAACACAGACATACAGTGATACCCAGTAACACAGACACAAACTTGCACCAAGTAACAAAGACAGACACTGATACCCAGTAACACAGTCACACACTTACACCAAGTAACAAAGACATGCACTGACACCCAGTAACAAAGACACACACGGACACCAAGTAACAAAGACACACACTTACACCAAGTAACACAGACACACACTGACACCCAGTAGCACAGACACACACTTACACCAAGTAACAGAGACATACACTGACACCAAGTAACAAAGACATACTCTGATACCCAGTAACACAGACACACACTTACACCAAGTAACACAGACATACACTGATACCCAGGAGCACATACACACACTAACACCATGTAACACAGACATACACTGACACCAAGTAACAAAGACATACAATTACACCAAGTAACAAAGACACCAACTTACACCAAGTAACACAGATAAACACTGGCACCAAGTAACAAAGACATGCACTGACACCCAGTAACACAGACACACACGGACACCAAGTAACAAAGACACACACTTACACCAAGTAACACAGACACACACTTACACCAAGTAACAAAAACATACACTTACACCAAGTAACACAGACATACACTGACACCAAGTAACAAAGACATACAATTACACCAAGTAACACAGACAAACACTTACACCAAGTAACAAATACATACACTGACACCATGTCACAAATACACACACTGACACCCAGTAACAAAGACACACACTTACACCAAGTAACAAAGACATACACTTACACCAAGTAACACAGAGATACACTGACACCAACTAACTAAGACATACACTGATACCCAGTAACACAGACACACGCTGACACCCAGTTAGATACACACACTGACCCCCGGTAACACAGACACACACTGACCCCCAGTAACACTGACATACACTTACACAAAGTCACAAAGACACACACTGACACCCAGCAACAAAGACATACACTGACACCAAGTCACAAAGACATACACTGATAACCAGTATCACAGACACATACTTACACCAAGTAACAAAGACATGCACTGACCCCCAGTAACAAAGACATACACTGACACCCAATAACACAGACACACACGGACACCAAGTAACAAAGACACACACTTACACCAAGTAACACAGACACACACTGATACCCAGGAACACAGACACACACTTACACCAAATAACACAGACACACACTTACATCAAGTAACAAAAACATACACTGACACCAAGTAACAGAGACATACACTGACACCAAGTAACAGAGACACACACTTACACCAAGTAACACAGACACACACTGATACCCAGGAACACAGACACACACTTACACCAAATAACACAGACACACACTTACATCAAGTAACAAAAACATACACTTACACCAAGTAACACAGACATACACTGACATCAAGTAACAAAGTCATACAATTACACCAAGTAACACAGACACACACTTGCACCAAGTAACAAATACATACACTGACACCATGTCACAAATACACACACTGACACCCAGTAACAAAGACACACACTTACACCAAGTAACAAAGACATACACTTACACCAAGTAACACAGAGATACACTGACACCAAGTAACAAAGACATACACTGATACCCAGTAACACAGACACACGCTGACACCCAGTTAGATACACACACTGACCCCCAGCAACACAGACACACACTGACCCCCAGTAACACAGACATACACTGACACCAAGTCACAAAGACACACACTGACACCCAGCAACAAAGACATACACTGACACCAAGTAACAAAGACATACACTGATAACCAGTATCACAGACACACACTTACACCAAGTAACAAAGACATAAACTGACACCAAGTCACAAAGACACACACTTCCACCCAGTAACAAAGACATACACTGACACCAAGTCACAAAGACATACACTGATACCCAGGAACACAGACACACACTGACACCCAGTAACAAAGACATACACTGATAGCAAGTCACAAAGACATACACTGATACCCAGTAACACAGAAACACACTGACACCCAGTAACAAAGACGTACACTGACACCAAGTCACAAAGACATACACCGATACCCAGGAAAATAGACACACACTGACACCCAGTAACAAAGACATACACTGATACCCAGTAACAAAGACATACACTGACACCAAGTCACAAAGACATACACTGATACCCATTAACACAGACACACAGTTACACCAAGTAACACAGACATACACTGACACCAAGTAACAAAGACAGACACTGATACCCAGGAACACAGACACACACTTACACCAAGTAACACAGACACACACTTACACCAAGTAACAAAGACATACACTGACACCAGGTAACACAGACATACACTGACACCAAGTAACAAAGACATACAATTACACCAAGTAACAAAGACACACACTTACACCAAGTAACACAGATATACACTGGCACCAAGTAACAAAGACATGCACTGACACCCAGGAACACAGACACATACTGACACCCAGTAACAAAGACATACACTGATAGCAAGTCACAAAGACATACACTGATACCCAGTAACACAGAAACACACTGACACCCAATAACACAGACACACACTTACACCAAGTAACAAAGACATACACTGACACCAAGTCACAAAGACACACACTGACACCCAGTAACAAAGACATACACTGACACCAAGTCACAAAGACATACACTGATACCCAGTAACACAGACACACAGTTACAAAAAGTAACACAGACATACACTGACACCAAGTAACAAATACATACACTGATACCCAGTAACACAGACACACACTTACACCAAGTAACAAAGACAGACACTGATACCCATTAACACAGACACACACTTACACCAAGTAACAAAGACATACACTAACACCCAGTAACAAAGACACACACTGACACCCAGTAACACAGACACACACGTACACCAAGTAACACAGACATACACTGACACCAAGTTACAAAGACATACATTGATACCCAGTAACACAGACACACACTTACACCAAGTAACACAGACATACACTGACACCAAGTAACAAAGACATACACTGATTCCCAGGAACACAGACATACACTTACACCAAGTAACAAAGACACACACTTCGCCAAGTAACACAGACATACACTGACACCAAGTAACAAAGACATACACTGATACCCAGTAACACAGACTCGCCCTTACACCAAGTAACACAGACATACACTGACACCAAGTCACAAAGACATACACTGATACCCAGGAACACAGACACACACTTACACCAAGTAACACAGACACACACTTACACCAAGTAACAAAGACATACACTGACACCAAGTAACAAAGACATACACTGATACCCAGTAACACAGACACACGCTGACACCCAGTTAGATACATACACTGACCCCCAGTAACACATACACACACTGACCCCCAGTAACACAGACATACACTGACACCAAGTCACAAGGACACACACTGACACCCAGCAACAAAGACATACACAGACAACAAGTCACAAAAACATACACTGATACACAGACACACACTTACACCATGTAACACAGACATACACTGACACCAAGTAACAAAGACATACACTGATACCCAGTATCACAGACACACACTTACACCAAGTAACAAAGACATATACTGACACCAAGTCACAAAGACACACACTTACACCCAGTAACAAAGACATACACTGACACCAAGTCACAAAGACATACACTGATACCCAGGAACACAGACACACACTGACACCAAGTAACAAAGACATGCACTGACACCAAGTAACAAAGACATACACTTACCCCAAGTAACAGAGACATACACTGACACCAAGTAACAAAGACATACTCTGATACCCAGTAACACAGACACACACTTACACCAAGTAACACAGACATACACTGATACCCAGGAGCACAGACACACACTTACACCAAATAACACAGACACACACTTACACCAAGTTACAAAAACATACACTTACACCATGTAACACAGACATACACTGACACCAAGTAACAAAGACATACAATTACACCAAGTAACAAAGACACCAACTTACACCAAGTAACACAGATATACACTGGCACCAAGTAACAAAGACATGCACTGACACCCAGTAACACAGACACACACGGACACCAAGTAACAAAGACACACACTTACACCAAGTAACACAGACACACACTTACACCAAGTAACAAAAACATACACTTACACCAAGTAACACAGACATACACTGAGACCAAGTAACAAAGACATACAATTACACCAAGTAACACAGACACACACTTGCACCAAGTAACAAAGACATGCACTGACACCCAGTAACAAAGACATACACTGACACCCAATAACACAGACACACACGGACACCAAGTAACAAAGACACACACTTACACCAAGTAACACAGACACACACTGACACCCAGTAACACAGACACACACTTACACCAAGTAAGAGAGACAGACACTGACACCAAGTAACAAAGACATACTCTGATACCCAGTAACACAGACACACACTTACACCAAGTAACACAGACATACACTGACACCCAGTAACAAAGACATACACTGACACCCAATAACACAGACACACACGGACACCAAGTAACAAAGACACACACTTACACCAAGTAACACAGACACACACTGACACCCAGTAACACAGACACACACTTACAACAAGTAAGAGAGACAGACACTGACACCAAGTAACAAAGACATACTCTGATACCCAGGAACACAGACACACACTTACACCAAATAACACAGACACACACTTACACCAAGTAACAAAAACATACACTGACACCATGTAACACAGACATACACTGACACCAAGTAACAAAGACATACAATTACACCAAGTAACAAAGACACAAACTTACACCAAGTAACACAGATATACACTGACACCAAGTAACAAAGATATGCACTGACACACAGTAAAACAGACACACACGGACACCAAGTAACAAAGACACACACTTGCACCAAGTAACACAGACACACACTTACACCAAGTCACAAAAACATACACTTACACCAAGTAACACAGACATACACTGACACCAAGAAACAAAGACATACAATTACACCAAGTAACACAGACACACACTTGCACCAAGTAACAAATACATACACTGACACCATGTCACAAATACACACACTGACACCCAGTAACAAAGACACACACTTACACCAAGTAACAAAGACATACACTTACACCAAGTAACACAGAGATACACTGACACCAAGTAACAAAGACATACACTGATACCCAGTAACACAGACACACGCTGACACCCAGTTAGATACACACACTGACCCCCAGTAACACAGACACACACTGACCCCCAGTAACACAGACAAACACTGACACCAAGTCACAAAGACACACACTGACACCCAGCAACAAAGACATATACTGACACCAAGTAACAAAGACATACACTGATAACCAGTATCACAGACACACACTTACACCAAGTAACAAAGACATAAACTGACACCAAGTCACAAAGACACACACTTACACCCAGTAACAAAGACATACACTGACACCAAGTCACAAAGACATACACTGATACCCAGGAACACAGACACACACTGACACCCAGTAACAAAGACATACACTGATAGCAAGTCACAAAGACATACACTGATACCCAGTAACAAAGAAACACACTGACACCCAGTAACAAAGACATACACTGACACCAAGTCACAAAGACATACACTGATACCCAGGAAAATAGACACACACTGACACCCAGTAGCAAAGACATACACTGATACCCAGTAACAAAGACATACACTGACACCAAGTCACAAAGACATACACTGATACCCAGTAACACAGACACACAGTTACACCAAGTAACACAGACATCCACTGACACCAAGTAACAAAGACATACACTGATACCCAGGAACACAGACACACACTTACACCCAGGAACACAGACACACACTTACAACAAGTAACAAAGACATACACTGACACCCAGGAACACAGACACACACTTACACCCAGGAACACAGACACACACTTACAACAAGTAACAAAGACATACACTGACACCAAGTAACACAGACATACACTGACACCAAGTCACAAAGACATACACTGATACCCAGGAACACAGACACACACTTACACCAAGTAACACAGACACACACTTACACCAAGTAACAAAGACATACACTGACACCAAGTCACAAAGACATACACTGATACCCAGTAACACAGACACAGGCTGACACCCAGTTAGATACACACACTGACCCCCAGTAACACAGACACACACTGACCCCCAGTAACACAGACATACACTGACACCAAGTCACAAAGACACACACTGACACCCAGCAACAAAGACATACACTGACACCAAGTCACAAAAACATACACTGATACACAGACACACACTTACACCATGTAACACAGACATACACTGACACCAAGTAACAAAGACATACACAGATACCCAGTATCACAGACACACACTTACACCAAGTAACAAAGATATACACTGACACCAAGTCACAAAGACACACACTTACACAAGGTAAAAAAGACATACACTGACACCAAGTCACAAAGACATACACTGATACCCAGGAACACAGACACACACTGACACCAAGTAACAAAGACATGCACTGACACCAAGTAACAAAGACATACACTTACACCAAGTAACAAAGACACACACTTACACCAAGTAACACAGACATACACTGACACCAAGTCACAAAGACACACACTGACACCCAGCAACAAAGACATACACTGACACCAAGTCACAAAGACATACACTGATACACAAACACACACTTACACCAAGTATCACAGACATCCACTGACACCAAGTAACAAAGACATACACTGATACCCAGTATCACAGACACACACTTACACCAAGTAACAAAGACATACACTGACACCAAGTCACAAAGACACACACTTACACCCAGTAACAAAGACATACACTGAAAACAAGTCACAAAGACATACACTGATACCCAGGAACACAGACACACACTGACATCCAGTAACAAAGACATTCACTGATACCAAGTCACAAAGACATACACTGATACCCAGTAACACAGACACACACTGACATCCAGTAACAAAGACATACACTGATACAAAGTCACAAAGACATACACTGATACCCAGTAACACAGACACACACTGACACCAAGTAACAAAGACATACAATTACACCAAGTAACAAAGACACACACTTACACCAAGTAACACAGACATACACTGACACCAAGTAACAAGGACATACACTGACACCAAGTAACAAAGACATACACTTACACCAAGTAACAAAGTCAGACAATTACACAAAGTAACAAAGACATACACTTACACCAAGTATTTTGACACACACTGACACCAACTAACACAGACATACACTGACAACAAGTAACAAATACATACACTGATACCCAGTAACACAGACACACACTTACACCAAGTAACAAAGACACACACTTACACCAAGTAACACAGACATACACTGACACCAAGTAACAAAGACATACACTGACAGCAAGTAACAAAGACATACACTGACACCAAGTCACAAAGACATACACTGATACCCAGGAAAACAGACACACACTTACACCAAGTAACACAGACACACACTTACACCAAGTAACAAAGACATACACTGACACCAAGTAACAAAGACATACACTGATACCCAGTAACACAGACACACGCTGACACCCAGTTAGATACACACACTGACCCCCAGTAACACAGACACACACTGACCCCCAGTAACACAGACATACACTGACACCAAGTCACAAAGACATACACTTACACCAAGTAACACAGACATACACTGACACCAAGTAACAAAGACATACACTGATACCCAGTATCACAGACGCACACTTACACCAAGTAACAAAGACATACACTGACACCAAGTCACAAAGACACACACTTACACCCAGTAACAAAGACATACACTGACACCAAGTCACAAAGACATACACTGATACCCAGGAACACAGACACACACTGACACTCAGTAACAAAGACATACGCTGATACCAAGTCACCAAGACATACACTGATACCCAGTAACACAGAAACACACTGACACCCAGTAACAAAGACATACACTGATACCAAGTCACAAAGACATACACTGGTACCCAGTAACACAGACACACACTGACATCCAGAAACAAAGACATACACTGATACCAAGTCACAAAGACATACACTGATACCCAGTAACACAGACACACACTGACAGCAAGTAACAAAGACATGCACTGACACCAAGTAACAAAGACATACACTTACACCAAGTAACAAAGACACACACTTACACCAAGTAACACAGACATACACTGACACCAAGTCACAAAGACACACACTGACACCCAGCAACAAAGACATACACTGACACCAAGTCACAAAGACATACACTGATACACAGACATACACTTACACCAAGTAACACAGACATACACTGACACCAAGTAACAAAGACAGACACTGATACCCAGTAACACAGACACACACTTACACCAAGTAACAAAGACATACACTAACACCCAGTAACAAAGACACACACTGACACCCAGTAACACAGACACACACGTACACCAAGTAACACAGAAATACACTGACACCAAGTTACAAAGACATACATTGATACCCAGTAACACAGACACACACTTACACCAAGTAACACAGACATACACTGACACCAAGTCACAAAGACATACACTGATACCCAATAACACAGACACACGCTGACACCCAGTTAGATACACACACTGACCCCCAGTAACACAGACACACACTGACCCCCAGTCACACAGACATACACTGACACCAAGTCACAAAGACACACACTGACACCCAGCAACAAAGACATACACTGACACCAAGTCACAAAAACATACACTGATACACAGACACACACTTACACCATGTAACACAGACATACACTGACACCAAGTAACAAAGACATACACAGATACCCAGTATCACAGACACACACTTACACCAAGTAACAAAGACATACACTGACACCAAGTCACAAAGACACACACTTACACAAGGTAAAAAAGACATACACTGACACCAAGTCACAAAGACATACACTGATACCCAGGAACAAAGAAACACACTGACACCAAGTAACAAAGACATGCACTGACACCAAGTAACAAAGACAGACACTGATACCCAGTAACACAGACACACACTTACACCAAGTAACAAAGACATACACTAACACCCAGTAACAAAGACACACACTGACACCCAGTAACACAGACACACACGTACACCAAGTAACACAGAAATACACTGACACCAAGTTACAAAGACATACATTGATACCCAGTAACACAGACACACACTTACACCAAGTAACACAGACATACACTGACACCAAGTCACAAAGACATACACTGATACCCAGTAACACAGACACACGCTGACACCCAGTTAGATACACACACTGACCCCCAGTAACACAGACACACACTGACCCCCAGTCACACAGACATACACTGACACCAAGTCACAAAGACACACACTGACACCCAGCAACAAAGACATACACTGACACCAAGTCACAAAAACATACACTGATACACAGACACACACTTACACCATGTAACACAGACATACACTGACACCAAGTAACAAAGACATGCACAGATACCCAGTATCACAGACACACACTTACACCAAGTAACAAAGACATACACTGACACCAAGTCACAAAGACACACACTTACACAAGGTAAAAAAGACATACACTGACACCAAGTCACAAAGACATACACTGATACCCAGGAACAAAGAAACACACTGACACCAAGTAACAAAGACATGCACTGACACCAAGTAACACAGACATACACTGACACCAAGTCACAAAGACACACACTGACACCCAGCAACAAAGACATACACTGACACCAAGTCACAAAGACATACACTGATACACAAACACACACTTACACCAAGTATCACAGACATCCACTGACACCAAGTAACAAAGACATACACTGATACGCAGTATCACAGACACACACTTACACCAAGTAACAAAGACATTCACTGACACCAAGTCACAAAGACACACACTTACACCCAGTAACAAAGACATACACTGAAACCAAGTCACAAAGACATACACTGATACCCAGGAACACAGACACACACTGACACCCAGTAACAAAGACATACACTGATACCAAGTCACAAAGACATACACTGATACCCAGTAAAACAGACACACACTGACACCCAGTAACAAAGACATACACTGATACCAAGTCACAAAGACATACACTGATACCCAGTAACACAGCCACACACTGACATCCAGTAACAAAGACATACACTGATACAAAGTCACAAAGACATACACTGATACCCAGTAACACAGACACACACTGACACCAAGTAACAAAGACATACACTTACACCAAGTAACAAAGACACACACTTACACCAAGTAACACAGACATACACTGACACCAAGTAACAAGGACATACACTGACACCAAGTAACAAAGACATACACTTACACCAAGTAACAAAGTCAGACAATTACACAAAGTAACAAAGACATACACTTACACCAAGTATTTTGACACACACTGACACCAAGTAACAAAGACATACACTGATACACAGTAACACAGACACACACTTACACCAAGTAACAAAGACATACACTGACACCAAGTCACAAAGACACACACTGACACCCAGTAACAAAGACATACACTTACACTAAGTCACAAAGACATACACTGATACCCAGTAACACAGACAAACACTTACACCAACTAACACAGACATACACTGACAACAAGTAACACATACATACACTGATACCCAGTAACACAGACACACACTTACACCAAGTAACAAAGACACACACTTACACCAAGTAACACAGACATACACTGACACCAAGTAACAAAGACATACACTGACAGCAAGTAACAAAGACATACACTGACACCAAGTCACAAAGACATACACTGATACCCAGGAAAACAGACACACACGTACACCAAGTAACACAGACACACACTTACACCAAGTAACAAAGACATACACTGACTCCAAGTAACAAAGACATACACTGATACCCAGTAACACAGACACACGCTGACACCCAGTTAGATGCATACACTGACCCCCAGTAACACAGACACACACTGACCCCCAGTAACACAGACATACACTGACACCAAGTCACAAAGACATACACTTACACCAAGTAACACAGACATACACTGACACCAAGTAACAAAGTCATACACTGATACCCAGTATCACAGACGCACACTTACACCAAGTAACAAAGACATACACTGACACCAAGTCACAAAGACATACACTGATACCCAGGAACACAGACACACACTGACACCCAGTAACAAAGACATACACTGATACCAAGTCACAAAGACATACACTGGTACCCAGTAACACAGACACACACTGACATCCAGAAACAAAGACATACACTGATACCAAGTCACAAAGACATACACTGATACCCAGTAACACAGACACACACTGACAGCAAGTAACAAAGACATGCACTGACACCAAGTAACAAAGACATACACTTACACCAAGTAACAAAGACACACACTTACACCAAGTAACACAGACATACACTGACACCAAGTCACAAAGACACACACTGACACCCAGCAACAAAGACATACACTGACACCAAGTCACAAAGACATACACTGATACACAGACATACACTTACACCAAGTAACACAGACATACACTGACACCAAGTAACAAAGACATACACTGATACCCAGTATCACAGACACACACTTACACCAAGGAACAAAGACATACACTGACACCCAGTAACAAAGACACTCACTTACACCCAGTAACAAAGACATACACTGACACCAAGTCACAAAGACATGCACCTGTACCCAGTAACACAGACACACACTTACACCAAGTAACAAAGACATACACTGACACCAAGTAACAAAGGCATACACTGACACCAAGTAACAAAGACACTCACTTACACCCAGTAACAAAGACATGCACTGACACCAAGTAACAAAGACATACACTTACACCAAGTAACAAAGACACACACTTACACCAAGTAACACAGACATACACTGACACCAAGTAACAAAGGCATACACTGACACCAAGTAACAAAGACATCCACTGACACCAAGTAACAAAGACATACACTTACACCAAGTAACTAAGTCAGACAATTACACAAAGTAACAAAGACATACACTTACACCAAGTATTTTGACACACACTGACACCAAGTAACAAAGACATACACTGATACCCAGTAACACAGACACACACTGACACCCAGTAACAAAGACATACACTTACACCAAGTAACAAAGACACACACTGACACCCAGCAACAAAGACATACACTGACACCAAGTCACAAAGACATACACTGATAAACAGACATACACTTACACCAAGAAACACAGACATACACTGACACCAAGTAACAAAGACATACACTGATACCCAGTATCACAGACACACACTTACACCAAGGAACAAAGACATACACTGACACCCAGTAACAAAGACACTCACTTACACCCAGTAACAAAGACATACACTGACACCAAGTCACAAAGACATGCACTGATACCCAGTAACACAGACACACACTTACACCAAGTAACACAGACATACACTGACACCAAGTAACAAAGGCATACACTGACACCAAGTAACAAAGACACTCACTTACACCCAGTAACAAAGACATGCACTGACACCAAGTAACAAAGACATACACTTACACCAAGTAACAAAGACACACACTTACACCAAGTAACACAGACATACACTGACACCAAGTAACAAAGGCATACACTGACACCAAGTAACAAAGACATCCACTGGCACCAAGTAACAAAGACATACACTTTCACCAAGTAACTAAGTCAGACAATTACACAAAGTAACAAAGACATACAATTACACCAAGTATTTTGACACACACTGACACCAAGTAACAAAGACATACACTGATACCCAGTAACACAGACACACACTTACACCAAGTAACACAGACATACACTGACAACAAGTAACAAATCCATACACTGATACCCAGTAACACAGACACACACTTACACAAAGTAACAAAGACATACACTGACACCAAGTCACAAAGACACACACTGACACCCAGTAACAAAGACATACACTGACACCAAGTCACAAAGACAAACACTGATACCCAGTAACACAGAGACACACTTACACCAAGTAACACAGACATACACTGACACCAAGTAACAAATACATACACTGATACCCAGTAACGCAGACACACACTTACACCAAGTAACAAAGACAGACACTGATACCCAGTAACACAGACACACACTTACACCAAGTAACAAAGACATACACTGACACCCAGTAACAAAGACATACACTGACACCCAGTAACACAGACACACACGGACACCAAGTAACAAAGACACACACTTACACCAAGTAACACAGACACACACTGACACCCAGTAACACAGACACTCACGTACACCAAGTAACACAGACATACACTGACACCAAGTTACAAAGACATACACTGATACCCAGTAACACAGACACACACTTACACCAAGTAACACAGACATACACTGACACCAAGTAACAAAGACATACACTGATACCCAGGAACACAGACATACACTTACACCAAGTAACAAAGACACACACTTACACCAAGTAACACAGACATACACTGACACCAAGTAACAAAGAAATACACTGACACCAAGTAACAAAGACATACACTGACACCAAGTCACAAAGACATACACTGATACCCAGTAACACAGACACACACTTACACATAAGTAACACAGACATACACTGACACCAAGTAACAAAGACATACACTGATACCCAGGAACACAGACACACACTTACACCAAGTAACACAGAAACAAACTTACACCAAGAAACAAAGACATACACTTACACCAAGTAACACAGACATACACTGACACCAAGTAACAAATACATACACTGATACCCAGTAACGCAGACACACACTTACAACAACTAACAAAGACAGACACTGATACCCAGTAACACAGACAGACACTTACACCAAGTAACAAAGACATACACTGACACCCAGTAACAAAGACATACACTGACACCCGGTAACACAGACACACACGGACACCAAGTAACAAAGACACACACTTACACCAAGTAACACAGACACACACTGACCCCCAGTAACACAGACACTCACGTACACCAAGTAACACAGACATACACTGACACCAAGTTACAAAGACATACACTGATACCCAGTAACACAGACACACACTTACACCAAGAAACACAGACATACACTGACACCAAGTAACAAAGACATACACTGATACCCAGGAACACAGACATACACTTACACCAAGTAACAAAGACACACACTTACACAAAGTAACACAGACATACACTGACACCAAGTAACAAAGACATACACTGACACCAAGTCACAAAGACATACACTGATACCCAGTGACAGAGACAGACACTTACACACAAGTAACACAGACATACACTGACACCAAGTAACAAAGACATACACTGATACCCAGGAACACAGACACACACTTACACCAAGTAACACAGAAACAAACTTACACCAAGAAACAAAGACATACACTGACACCAAATAACACAGACATACACTGACAACAAGTAACAAAGACATACAATTACACCAAGTAACAAAGACACACACTTACACCAATAACACAGAAATACACTGACACCAAATAACAAAGACATGCAGTGACACCCAGTAACACAGACACACACTTACACCAAGTAACACAGACATACACTGACACCAAGTAACAAAGACATACACTGATACCCATTAACACAGACACACACTTACACCAACTAACACAGGCATACAGTGACACCAAGTAACAAAGACATACACTTACACCAAGTAACACAGACATACACTGATACCCAGTAACACAGACACACACTTACACCAAGTAACAAAGACAGACAATGATACCCAGTAACACAGACACACACTTACACCAAGTAACAAAGACAGACACTGACACCCAGTAACACAGACACACATTTACACCAAGTAACAATGACATACACTGACACCCAGTAACAAAGACATACACTGACACCCAGTAACACAGACATACACTTACACCAAGCAACACAGACATACACTGACACAAAGTAACAAAGTCATACACTGATACCCAGTAACACAGACACACACTTACACCAAGTAACACAGACATACACTGACACCAAGTAACAAAGACATACACTGATACCCAGGAACACAGACACACACTAACACCAAGTAACACAGACACACACTTACACCAAGTAACAAAGACATACACTGACACCAAGTAACACAGACATACACTGACACCAAGAAACAAAGACATACAATTACACCAAGTAACAAAGACACACATTTACACCAAGTAACACAGATATACACTGACACCAAGTAACAAAGACATGCACTGACATCCAGTAACACAGACACACCCTTACACCAACTAACACAGACATACACTTTCACCAAGTAACAAAGACATAGATTGATACCCAGGAACACAGACAGACACTTACACCAAGGAACACAGACAGACACTGACACCAAGTAACAAAGACATACAATTACACCAAGTAACAAAGACACATACTTGCAACAAGTAACACAGATATACACTGACACCAAGTAACAAAGACATACACTGATACCCAGTAACACATACACACACTTACACCAACTAACACAGACATACACTGAGACCAAGTAACAAAGACATAGACTGATACCCAGGAACACAGACACACACTTACACCAAGTAACACAGACACACACTTTTACCAAGTAACAAAGACATACAATTACACCATGTAACACAGACTTACACTGACACCAAGTAACAAAGACATACAATTACACCAAGTAACAAAGACACACACTTACACCAAGTAACAAAGACAGACACTGATACCCAGTAACACAGACACACACTTACACAAAGTAACAAAGACATACACTGACACCCAGTAACACAAACAAACACACACTGACACCCAGTAACACAGAGAAACGCTAATAAACAGTAACACAGACAGACACTGACACCAAGTCACAAAGACACACACTTACACCAAGTAACAAAGACAGACTATTACACCAAGAAACAAAGACATACACTGACACCAAGTAACAAAGGCATACACTTACACCAAGTAACTTAGACAGACAATTACACCAAGTAACATTTACATACACTCACACCAAGTATTTTTAAATACACTGACACCAAGTAACAAAGACATACACTGATACCCAGTAACACAGACACACATTTACACCAAGTAACAAAGACATACACTGACACCCAGTCACAAAGACAGACACTGATACCCAGTAACACAGACACACACTTACACCAAGTAACACAGACATAAACTTTCACCAAGTAACAAAGACATACACTGACACCCAGTAACACAGACACACGGACAGCAAGTAACAAAGACACACACTTACACCAAGTAACACAGATACACACTGACACCCAGTAACACAGGCACACGGTTACACCAAGCAACACAGACATACACTGACACCAAGTAACAAAGACATACACTAATACCCAGGAACACAGACACACACTTACACCAAGTAACACAGACAGACACTTACACCAAGTAACAAAGTCATACACTGACACCAAGTAACACAGACATACACTGACACCAAGTAACAAATACATACAATTACACCAAGTAACAAAGACACACACTTACACCAAGTAACACAGATATACACTGACACCAAGTAACAAAGACATACACTGATACCCATTAACACAGACATACACTGACACCAATTAACAAAGACATACACTTACACCAAGTAACACAGACATACACTGATACCCAGTAACACAGACACACACTTACACCAAGTAACAAATACAGACACTGATACCCAGGAACACAGTCACACACTTACACCAAGTAACAAAGACATACACTGACACCCAGTAACACAGACACACACTTACACCAAGTAACAAAGACTTACACTGACACCCAGTAACAAAGACATACACTGACACGCAGTAACACAGACACACACGGACACCAGGTAACAAAGACACACACTTACACCAAGTAACACAGACATACACTGACACCCAGTAACACAGACACACACTTTCACCAAGCAACACAGACATACACTGACACAAAGTAACAAAGACATACACTGATACCCAGGAACACAGACACACACTTACACCAATTAACACAGACACACACTTACACCAAGCAACAAAGAAATACACTGACACCAAGTAACACAGACATACACTGACACCAAGTAACAAAGACATACAATTACACCAAGTAACAAAGACACACACTTACACCAAGTAACACAGATATACACTGACATCCAGTAACACAGACACACACTTACACCAAGTAACACAGACATACACTGACACCAAGTAACAAAGACATACACTGATACCCAGTAACACAGACACACACTTACACCAACTAACACAGACATACAATGACACCAAGTAACAAAGACATAGACTGATACCCAGGAACACAGACACACACTTACACCAAGTAACACTGACACACACTTACACCAAGTAACAAAGACATACAATTACACCAATGTAACAAAGACTTACACTGACACCAAGTAACAAAGACACACACTGACACCAAGTAACAAAGACAGACACTGATACCCAGTAACACAGACACAAACTTACACCAAGTAACACAGACATACACTGACACCAAGTAACAAAGGCATACACTGACACCAAGTAACAAAGACATACACTGACACCAAGTAACAAAGACATACACTTACACCAAGTAACAAAGACACACACTTACACCAAGTAACACAGACATACACTGACACCAAGTCACAAAGACACACACTGACACCCAGCAACAAAGACATACACTGACACCAAGTCACAAAGACATACACTGATACACAGACATACACTTACACCAAGTATTTTGACACACACTGACACCAAGTAACAAAGATATACACTGATACCCAGTAACACAGACACACACTTACACCAAGTAACAAAGACATACACTGACACCAAGTCACAAAGACACACACTGACACCCAGTAACAAAGACATACACTTACACCAAGTCACAAAGACATACACTGATACCCAGTAACACAGACACACACTTACATCAAGTAACACAGACATACACTGACAACAAGTAACAAAAACATACACTGATACCCAGTAACACAGACACACACTTACACCAAGTAACAAAGACACACACTTACACCAAGTAACACAGACATACACTGACACCAAGTAACAAAGACATACACTGACAGCAAGTAAGAAAGACATATACTGACACCAAGTCACAAAGACATACACTGGTACCCAGGAAAACAGACACACACTTACACCAAGTAACAAAGACACGCCCTTACACCAAGTAACAAAGACATACACTGACACCAAGTAACAAAGACATAAACTGATACCCAGTAACACAGACACACGCTGACACCCAGTTAGATACACACACTGACCCCCAGTAACACAGACACACACTGACCCCCAGTAACACAGACATACACTGACACCAATCACAAAGACATACACTTACACCAAGTAACACAGACAAACACTGACACCAAGTAACAAAGACATACAATTACACCAATGTAACAAAGACTTACACTGACACCAAGTAACAAAGACACACACTGACACCAAGTAACAAAGACAGACACTGATACCCAGTAACACAGACACAAACTTACACCAAGTAACACAGACATACACTGACACCAAGTAACAAAGGCATACACTGACACCAAGTAACAAAGACATACACTGACACCACGTAACAAAGACATACACTTACACCAAGTAACAAAGACACACACTTACACCAAGTAACACAGACATACACTGACACCAAGTCACAAAGACACACACTGACACCCAGCAACAAAGACATACACTGACACCAAGTCACAAAGACATACACTGATACACAGACATACACTTACACCAAGTATTTTGACACACACTGACACCAAGTAACAAAGATATACACTGATACCCAGTAACACAGACACACACTTACACCAAGTAACAAAGACATACACTGACACCAAGTCACAAAGACACACACTGACACCCAGTAACAAAGACATACACTTACACCAAGTCACAAAGACATACACTGATACCCAGTAACACAGGCACACACTTACATCAAGTAACACAGACATACACTGACAACAAGTAACAAATACATACACTGATACCCAGTAACACAGACACACACTTACACCAAGTAACAAAGACACACACTTACACCAAGTAACACAGACATACACTGACACCAAGTTTCAAAGACATACACTGACAGCAAGTAACAAAGACATATACTGACACCAAGTCACAAAGACATACACTGCTACCCAGGAAAACAGACACGCCCTTACACCAAGTAACAAAGACATACACTGACACCAAGTAACAAAGACATAAACTGATACCCAGTAACACAGACACACGCTGACACCCAGTTAGATACACACACTGACCCCCAGTAACACAGACACACACTGACCCCCAGTAACACAGACATACACTGACACCAATCACAAAGACATACACTTACACCAAGTAACACAGACAAACACTGACACCAAGTAACAAAGACATACACTGATACCCAGTATCACAGACACACACTTACACCAAGTAACAAAGACATACACTGACACCAAGCCACAAAGACACACACTTACACCCAGTAACAAAGACATACACTGACACCAAGTCACAAAGACATACACTGACACCCAGGAACACAGACACACACTGACACCCAGTAACAAAGACATACACTTATACCAAGTCACAAAGACATACACTGATACCCAGTAACACAGAAACACACTGACACCCAGTAACAAAGACATACACTGATACCAAGTCACAAAGACATACACTGTTACCCAGTAACACAGACACACACTGACATCCAGTAACAAAGACATACACTGATACCAAGTCACAAAGACATACACTGACATCCAGTAACACAGACACACACTGACACCAAGTAACAAAGACATGCACTGACACCAAGTAACAAAGACATACACTTACACCAAGTAACAAAGACACACACTTACACCAAGTAACACAGACATACACTGACACCAAGTCACAAAGACACACACTGACACCCAGCAACAAAGACATACACTGACACCAAGTCACAAAGACATACACTGATACACAGACATACACTTACACCAAGTAACACAGACATACACTGACACCAAGTAACAAAGACATACACTGATACCCTGTATCACAGACACACACTTACACCAAGGAACAAAGACATACACTGACACCAAGTAACAATGACACTCACTTACACCCAGTAACAAAGACATACACTGACACCAAGTCACAAAGACATGCACTGATACCCAGTAACACAGACACACACTGACACCAAGTAACAAAGACATGCACTGACACCAAGTAACAAAGACATACACTTACACCAAGTAACAAAGACACACACTTACACAAAGTAACACAGACATACACTGACACCAAGTAACAAAGGCATACACTGACACCAAGTAACGAAGACATACACTTACACCAAGTAACAAAGACATACAATTACACCAAGTAACAAAGACACACACTTACACCAAGTAACAAAGACAGACACTGATACCCAGTAACACAGACACACACTTACACAAAGTAACAAAGACATACACTGACACCCAGTAACACAAACAAACACACACTGACACCCAGTAACACAGAGAAACTCTAATAAACAGTAACACAGACAGACACTGACACCAAGTCACAAAGACACACACTTACACCAAGTAACAAAGACAGACAATTACACCAAGAAACAAAGACATACACTGACACCAAGTAACAAAGGCATACACTTACACCAAGTAACTTAGACAGACAATTACACCAAGTAACATTTACATACACTCACACCAAGTATTTTTAAATACACTGACACCAAGTAACAAAGACATACACTGATACCCAGTAACACAGACACACATTTACACCAAGTAACAAAGACATACACTGACACCCAGTCACAAAGACACACACTGACACCCAGTAACAAAGACATACAATGAGACCAAGTCACAAAGACATACACTGATACCCAGTAACACAGACACACACTTACACCAAGTAACACAGACATAAACTTTCACCAAGTAACAAAGACATACACTGACACCCAGTAACACAGACACACGGACAGCAAGTAACAAAGACACACACTTACACCAAGTAACACAGATACACACTGACACCCAGTAACACAGGCACACGGTTACACCAAGCAACACAGACATACACTGACACCAAGTAACAAAGACATACACTAATACCCAGGAACACAGACACACACTTACACCAAGTAACACAGACAGACACTTACACCAAGTAACAAAGTCATACACTGACACCAAGTAACACAGACATACACTGACACCAAGTAACAAAGACATACAATTACACCAAGTAACAAAGACACACACTTACACCAAGTAACACAGATATACACTGACACCAAGTAACAAAGACATGCACTGAAAGCCAGCAACACAGACACACACTTACACCAAGTAACACAGACGTGCACTGACACCAAGTAACAAAGACATACACTGATACCCATTAACACAGACATACACTGACACCAATTAACAAAGACATACACTTACACCAAGTAACACAGACATACACTGATACCCAGTAACACAGACACACACTTACACCAAGTAACAAATACAGACACTGATACCCAGGAACACAGTCACACACTTACACCAAGTAACAAAGACATACACTGACACCCAGTAACACAGACACACACTTACACCAAGTAACAAAGACTTACACTGACACCCAGTAACAAAGACATACACTGACCACGCAGTAACACAGACACACACGGACACCAGGTAACAAAGACACACACTTACACCAAGTAACACAGACATACACTGACACCCAGTAACACAGACACACACTTTCACCAAGCAACACAGACATACACTGACACAAAGTAACAAAGACATACACTGATACCCAGGAACACAGACACACACTTGCACCAATTAACACAGACACACACTTACACCAAGCAACAAAGAAATACACTGACACCAAGTAACACAGACATACACTGACACCAAGTAACAAAGACATACAATTACACCAAGTAACAAAGACACACACTTACACCAAGTAACACAGATATACACTGACATCCAGTAACACAGACACACACTTACACCAAGTAACACAGACATACACTGACACCAAGTAACAAAGACATACACTGATACCCAGTAACACAGACACACACTTACACCAACTAACACAGACATACAATGACACCAAGTAACAAAGACATAGACTGATACCCAGGAACACAGACACACACTTACACCAAGTAACACTGACACACACTTACACCAAGTAACAAAGACATACAATTTCACCAATGTAACAAAGACTTACACTGACACCAAGTAACAAAGACACACACTGACACCAAGTAACAAAGACAGACACTGATACCCAGTAACACAGACACAGACTTACACCAAGTAACACAGACATACACTGACATCAAGTAACAAAGGCATACACTGACACCAAGTAACAAAGACATACACTGACACCAAGTAACAAAGACATACACTTACACCAAGTAACAAAGACACACACTTACACCAAGTAACACAGACATACACTGACACCAAGTCACAAAGACACACACTGACACCCAGCAACAAAGACATACACTGACACCAAGTCACAAAGACATACACTGATACACAGACATACACTTACACCAAGTATTTTGACACACACTGACACCAAGTAACAAAGATATACACTGATACCCAGTAACACAGACACACACTTACACCAAGTAACAAAGACATACACTGACACCAAGTCACAAAGACACACACTGACACCCAGTAACAAAGACATACACTTACACCAAGTCACAAAGACATGCACTGATACCCAGTAACACAGACACACACTTACATCAAGTAACACAGACATACACTGACAACAAGTAACAAATACATACACTGATACCCAGAAACACAGACACACACTTACACCAAGTAACAAAGACACACACTTACACCAAGTAACACAGACATACACTGACACCAAGTAACAAAGACATACACTGACAGCAAGTAACAAAGACATATACTGACACCAAGTCACAAAGACATACACTGGTACCCAGGAAAACAGACACACACTTACACCAAGTAACAAAGACACGCCCTTACACCAAGTAACAAAGACATACACTGACACCAAGTAACAAAGACATAAACTGATACCCAGTAACACAGACACACGCTGACACCCAGTTAGATACACACACTGACCCCCAGTAACACAGACACACACTGACCCCCAGTAACACAGACATACACTGACACCAATCACAAAGACATACACTTACACCAAGTAACACAGACAAACACTGACACCAAGTAACAAAGACATACACTGATACCCAGTATCACAGACACACACTTACACCAAGTAACAAAGACATACACTGACACCAAGTCACAAAGACACACACTTACACCCAGTAACAAAGACATACACTGACACCAAGTCACAAAGACATACACTGACACCCAGGAACACAGACACACACTGACACCCAGTAACAAAGACATACACTTATACCAAGTCACAAAGACATACACTGATACCCAGTAACACAGAAACACACTGACACCCAGTAACAAAGACATACACTGATACCAAGTCACAAAGACATACACTGTTACCCAGTAACACAGACACACACTGACATCCAGTAACAAAGACATACACTGATACCAAGTCACAAAGACATACACTGACACCCAGTAACACAGACACACACTGACACCAAGTAACAAAGACATGCACTGACACCAAGTAACAAAGACATACACTTACACCAAGTAACAAAGACACACACTTACACCAAGTAACACAGACATACACTGACACCAAGTCACAAAGACACACACTGACACCCAGCAACAAAGACATACACTGACACCAAGTCACAAAGACATACACTGATACACAGACATACACTTACACCAAGTAACACAGACATACACTGACACCAAGTAACAAAGACATACACTGATACCCTGTATCACAGACACACACTTACACCAAGGAACAAAGACATACACTGACACCAAGTAACAATGACACTCACTTACACCCAGTAACAAAGACATACACTGACACCAAGTCACAAAGACATGCACTGATACCCAGTAACACAGACACACACTGACACCAAGTAACAAAGACATGCACTGACACCAAGTAACAAAGACATACACTTACACCAAGTAACGAAGACACACACTTACACAAAGTAACACAGACATACACTGACACCAAGTAACAAAGGCATACACTGACACCAAGTAACGAAGACATACACTTACACCAAGTAACAAAGACAGACAATTACACCAAGTAACAAAGACACACACTTACACCAAGTATTTTAACATACACTGACACCAAGTAACAAAGACATACACTGATACCCAGTAACACAGACACACACTTACACCAAGTAACAAAGACATACACTGACACCAAGTCACAAAGACACTCACTGACGCCCAGTAACAAAGACATACACTGACACAAAGTCACAAAGACAAACACTGATACCCAGTAACACAGACACACACTTACACCAAGTAACACAGACATACACTGACACCAAGTAACAAATACATACAGTGATACCCAGTAACGCAGACACACACTTACACCAAGTAACAAAGACAGACACTGATACCCAGTAGCACAGACACACAATTACACCAAGTAACAAAGACATACACTGACACCCAGTAACAAAGACATACACTGACACCCAGTAACACAGACACACACGGACACCAAGTAACAAAGACACACACTTACACCAAGTAACACAGACACACACTGACACCCAGTAACACAGACACACACGTACACCAAGTAACACAGACATACACTGACACCAAGTTACAAAGACATACACTGATACCCAGTAACACAGACACACACTTACACCAAGTAACACAGACATACACTGACACCAAGTAACAAAGACATACACTGATACCCAGGAACACAGACATACACTTACACCAAGTAACAAAGACACACACTTACACCAAGTAACACAGACATACACAGACACCAAGTAAGAAAGACATACACTGACACCAAGTAACAAAGACATACACTGATACCCAGGAACACAGACACACTCTTACACCAAGTAACACAGAAACAAACTTACACCAAGAAACAAAGACATACACTGACACCAAGTAACACAGACATACACTGACACCAAGTAACAAAGACACACACTTACACCAATAACACAGAAATACACTGCCACCAAGTAACAAAGACATGCAGTGACACCCAGTAACGCAGACACACACTTACACCAAGTAACACAGACATACACTGACACCAAGTAACAAAGACATACACTGATACCCATTAACACAGACACACACTTACACCAACTAACACAGACATACACTGACACCAAGTAACAAAGACATACACTTACACCAAGTAACACAGACATACACTGATGCCCAGTAACACAGACACACACTTACACCAAGTAACAAAGACAGACACTGACACCCAGTAACACAGACACACACTTATACCAAGTAACAAAGACATACACTGACATCCAGTAACAAAGACATACACTGACACCCAGTAACACAGACACACACGGACACCAAGCAACACAGACCTGCACTGACACAAAGTAACAAAGACATACACTGATACCCAGTAACACAGACACACACTTACACCAAGTAACACAGACATACACTGACACCAAGTAACAAAGACATACACTGATACCCAGGAACACAGACACACACTTACACCAAGTAACACAGACACACACTTACACCAAGTAACAAAGACATACACTGACACCAAGTAACACAGACATACACTGACACCAAGTAACAAAGACATACAATTACACCAAGTAACAAAGACACACATTTACACCAATTAACACAGATATACACTGACACCAAGTAATAAAGACATGCACTGACATCCAGTAACACAGACACACACTTACACCAACTAACACAGACATACACTGACACCAAGTAACAAAGACATAGACTGATACCCAGGAACAAAGACACACACTTGCACCAAGTAACACAGACATACACTGACACCAAGTAACAAAGACATACAATTACACCAAGTAACAAAGACACACACTTACACCAAGTAACACAGATACACACTGACACCAGTAACAAAGACATACACTGATACCCAGTAACACATACACACACTTACACCAACTAACACAGACATACACTGAGACCAAGTAACAAAGACATAGACTGATACCCAGGAACACAGACACACACTTACACCAAGTAACACAGACACACACTTTCACCCAGTAACAAAGACATACAATTACACCAAGTAACACAGACTTACACTGACACCAAGTAACAAAGACATACAATTACACCAAGTAACAAAGACAGACACTGATACCCAGTAACACAGACACACACTTACACAAAATAACAAAGACATACACTGACACCCAGTAACACAAACAAACACACACTGACACCCAGTAACACAGAGAAACGATAATAAACAGTAACACAGACAGACACTGACACCAAGTCACAAAGACACACACTTACACCAAGTAACAAAGACAGACAATTACACCAAGTAACAAGACATACACTGACACCAAGTAACAAAGGCATACACTTACACCAAGTAACAAAGACAGACAATTACACCAAGTAACATTTACATACACTTACACCAAGTATTTTTACATACACTTACACCAAGTAACAAAGACATACACTGATACCCAGTAACACAGACACACATTTACACCAAGTGACAAAGACATACACTGACACCAAGTCACAAAGACACACACTGACACCCAGTAACAAAGACATACAATGATACCAAGTCACAAAGACATACACTGATACCCAGTAACACAGACACACACTTACACCAAGTAACACAGACATAAACTATCACCAAGTAACAAAGACATACACTGACACCAAGTAACACAGACATACACTGACACCAAGTAACAAATACATACAATTACACCAAGTAACAAAGACACACACTTACACCAAGTAACACAGATATACACTGACACCAAGTAACAAAGACATGCACTGACAGCCAGCAACACAGACACACACTTACACAAAGTAACAAAGACATACACTGACACCCAGTAACACAAACAAACACACACTGACACCCAGTAACACAGAGAAACGATAATAAACAGTAACACAGACAGACACTGACACCAAGTCACAAAGACACACACTTACACCAAGTAACAAAGACAGACAATTACACCAAGTAACAAGACATACACTGACACCATGTAACAAAGGCATACACTTACACCAAGTAACAAAGACAGACAATTATACCAAGTAACATTTACATACACTTACACCAAGTATTTTTACATACACTGACACCCAGTAACACAGACACACGGACAGCAAGTAGCAAAGACACACACTTACACCAAGTAACACAGATACACACTGACACCCAGTAACACAGACACACACTTACACCAAGCAACACAGACATACACTGACACCAAGTAACAAAGACATACACTGATACCCAGGAACACAGACACACACTTACACCAAGTAACACAGACACACACTTACACCAAGTAACAAAGACATACACTGACACCAAGTAACACAGACATACACTGACACCAAGTAACACAGACATACACTGACACCAAGTAACAAAGACATACACTGATAGCCATTAACACAGACATACACTGACACCAATTAACAAAGACATACACTTACACCAAGTAACACAGACATACACTGATACCCAGGAACACAGACACACACTTACACCAAGTAACACAGACACACACTTACACCAAGTAACAAAGACATACACTGACACCAAGTAACACAGACATACACTGACACCAAGTAACAAAGACATACAATTACACCAAGTAACAAAGACACACATTTACACCAATTAACACAGATATACACTGACACCAAGTAATAAAGACATGCACTGACATCCAGTAACACAGACACACACTTACACCAACTAACACAGACATACACTGACACCAAGTAACAAAGACATACACTGACACCCAGTAACACAGACACACACGGACACCAAGCAACACAGACCTGCACTGACACAAAGTAACAAAGACATACACTGATACCCAGTAACACAGACACACACTTACACCAAGTAACACAGACATACACTGACACCAAGTAACAAAGACATACACTGATACCCAGGAACACAGACACACACTTACACCAAGTAACACAGACACACACTTACACCAAGTAACAAAGACATACACTGACACCAAGTAACACAGACATACACTGACACCAAGTAACAAAGACATACAATTACACCAAGTAACAAAGACACACATTTACACCAATTAACACAGATATACACTGACACCAAGTAATAAAGACATGCACTGACATCCAGTAACACAGACACACACTTACACCAACTAACACAGACATACACTGACACCAAGTAACAAAGACATAGACTGATACCCAGGAACAAAGACACACACTTGCACCAAGTAACACAGACATACACTGACACCAAGTAACAAAGACATACAAT
Source organism: Heterodontus francisci (assembly GCF_036365525.1). Lineage (NCBI taxonomy): Eukaryota > Metazoa > Chordata > Chondrichthyes > Heterodontiformes > Heterodontidae > Heterodontus > Heterodontus francisci. Next base: position 5,547,876 of record NW_027140851.1, on the reverse strand, counting down.
TACACCAAGTAACAAAGACACACACTTACACCAAGTAACACAGATACACACTGACACCAGTAACAAAGACATACACTGATACCCAGTAACACATACACACACTTACACCAACTAACACAGACATACACTGAGACCAAGTAACAAAGACATAGACTGATACCCAGGAACACAGACACACACTTACACCAAGTAACACAGACACACACTTTCACCCAGTAACAAAGACATACAATTACACCAAGTAACACAGACTTACACTGACACCAAGTAACAAAGACATACAATTACACCAAGTAACAAAGACAGACACTGATACCCAGTAACACAGACACACACTTACACAAAATAACAAAGACATACACTGACACCCAGTAACACAAACAAACACACACTGACACCCAGTAACACAGAGAAACGATAATAAACAGTAACACAGACAGACACTGACACCAAGTCACAAAGACACACACTTACACCAAGTAACAAAGACAGACAATTACACCAAGTAACAAGACATACACTGACACCAAGTAACAAAGGCATACACTTACACCAAGTAACAAAGACAGACAATTACACCAAGTAACATTTACATACACTTACACCAAGTATTTTTACATACACTTACACCAAGTAACAAAGACATACACTGATACCCAGTAACACAGACACACATTTACACCAAGTGACAAAGACATACACTGACACCAAGTCACAAAGACACACACTGACACCCAGTAACAAAGACATACAATGATACCAAGTCACAAAGACATACACTGATACCCAGTAACACAGACACACACTTACACCAAGTAACACAGACATAAACTATCACCAAGTAACAAAGACATACACTGACACCAAGTAACACAGACATACACTGACACCAAGTAACAAATACATACAATTACACCAAGTAACAAAGACACACACTTACACCAAGTAACACAGATATACACTGACACCAAGTAACAAAGACATGCACTGACAGCCAGCAACACAGACACACACTTACACAAAGTAACAAAGACATACACTGACACCCAGTAACACAAACAAACACACACTGACACCCAGTAACACAGAGAAACGATAATAAACAGTAACACAGACAGACACTGACACCAAGTCACAAAGACACACACTTACACCAAGTAACAAAGACAGACAATTACACCAAGTAACAAGACATACACTGACACCATGTAACAAAGGCATACACTTACACCAAGTAACAAAGACAGACAATTATACCAAGTAACATTTACATACACTTACACCAAGTATTTTTACATACACTGACACCCAGTAACACAGACACACGGACAGCAAGTAGCAAAGACACACACTTACACCAAGTAACACAGATACACACTGACACCCAGTAACACAGACACACACTTACACCAAGCAACACAGACATACACTGACACCAAGTAACAAAGACATACACTGATACCCAGGAACACAGACACACACTTACACCAAGTAACACAGACACACACTTACACCAAGTAACAAAGACATACACTGACACCAAGTAACACAGACATACACTGACACCAAGTAACACAGACATACACTGACACCAAGTAACAAAGACATACACTGATAGCCATTAACACAGACATACACTGACACCAATTAACAAAGACATACACTTACACCAAGTAACACAGACATACACTGATACCCAGTAACACAGACACACACTTACACCAAGTAACAAAGTCAGACACTGATACCCAGTAACACAGTCACACACTTACACCAAGTAACAAAGACATACACTGACACCCAGTAACACAGATATACACTGACACCAAGTAACAAAGACATGCACTGACAGCCAGCAACACAGACACACACTTACACCAAGTAACACAGACATACACTGACACCAAGTAACAAAGACATACACTGATACCCATTAACACAGACATACACTGACACCAATTAACAAAGACATACACTTACACCAAGTAACACAGACATACACTGATACCCAGTAACACAGACACACACTTACACCAAGTAACAAAGTCAGACACTGATACCCAGTAACACAGTCACACACTTACACCAAGTAACAAAGACATACACTGACACCCAGTAACACAGACACACACTTACACCAAGTAACAAAGACATACACTGACACCCAGTAACAAGGACATACACTGACACCCAGTAACACAGATACACACTTACACCAAGCAACACAGATATACACTGACACAAAGTAACAAAGACATACACTGATACCCAGGAACACAGACACACACTTACACCAAGTAACACAGACACACACTTACACCAAGTAACAAAGACATACACTGACACCAAATAACACAGACATATAATGACACCAAATAACAAAGACATACAATTACACCAAGTAACAAAGACACACACTTACACCAAGTAACACAGATATACACAGACATCCAGTAACACAGACACACACTTACACCAAGTAACACAGACATACACTGACACCAAGTAACAAAGACATGCACTGCTACCCAGTAACACAGACACACACTTACACCAACTAACACAGACATACACTGACACCAAGTAACAAAGACATAGACTGATACCCAGGAACACAGACACACACTTACACCAAGTAACACTGACACACACTTACACCAAGTAACAAAGACATACAATTACACCAATGTAACACAGACTTACACTGACACCAAGTAACAACGACACACACTTACACCAAGTAACAAAGACAGACACTGATAGCCAGTAACACAGACACACACACACACCAAGTAACACAGACATATACTGACACCAAGTAACAAATACATACACTGATTCCCAGTAACGCAGACACGCACTTACACCAAGTAACAAAGACAAACACTGATACCCAGTAACACAGACACACAATTACACCAAGTAACAAAGACATACACTGACACCCAGTAACAAAGACATACAATGACACCCAGTAACACAGACACACACGGACACCAATTAACAAAGACACATACTTACACCAAGTAACACAGACACACACTGACACCCAGTAACACAGACACACACGTACACCAAGTAACACAGACATACACTGACACCAAGTTACAAAGACATACACTGATACCCAGTAACACAGACACACACTTACACCAAGTAACACAGACATACACTGACACCAAGTAACAAAGACATACACTGATACCCAGGAACACAGACATACACTTACACCAAGTAACAAAGACACACACTTACATCAAGTAACACAGACATACACTGACACCAAGTAACACAGACACACACTTACACCAAGTAACACAGATACACACTGACACCCAGTAACACAGACACCCACTTACACCAAGCAACACAGACATACACTGACACCAAGTAACAAAGACATACACTGATACCCAGGAACACAGACACACACTTACACCAAGTAACAAAGACATACACTGACACCAAGTAACAAAGACATAGACTGATACCCAGGAACACAGACACACACTTACACCAAGTAACACTGACACACACTTACACCAAGTAACAAAGACATACAATTACACCAATGTAACACAGACTTACACTGACACCAAGTAACAAAGACACACACTTACACCAAGTAACAAAGACAGACACTGATATCCAGTAACACAGACACACACTTACACCAAGTAACACAGACATACACTGACACCAAGTAACAAATACATACACTGATACCCAGTAACGCAGACACACACTTACACCAAGTAACAAAGACAGACACTGATACCCAGTAACACAGACACACACTCTCACCAAGTAACAAAGACATACACTGACACCCAGTAACAAAGACATACACTGACACCCAGTAACACAGACACACACGGACACCAAGTAACAAAGACACACACTTACACCAAGTAACACAGACACACACTGACACCCAGTAACGCAGACGCACACGTACACCAAGTAACATAGACATACACTGACACCAAGTTACAAAGACATACACTGATACCCAGTAACACAGACACACACTTACACCAAGTAACACAGACATACACTGACACCAAGTAACAAAGACAAACACTGATACCCAGGAACACAGACATACACTTACACCAAGTAACAAAGACACACACTTACACCAAGTAACACAGACATACACTGACACCAAGTAACACAGACACACACTTACACCAAGTAACACAGATACACACTGACACCCAGTAACACAGACACACACTTACACCAAGCAACACAGACATACACTGACACCAAGTAACAAAGACATACACTGATACCCTGGAACACAGACACACACTTACACCAAGTAACAAAGACACACACTTACACCAAGTAACAAAGACATACACTGACACCAAGTAACACAGACATACACTGACACCAAGTAACAAAGACATACAATTACACCAAGTAACAAAGACACACACTTACACCAAGTAATACAGATATACACAGACATCCAGTAACACAGACACACACTTACACCAAGTAACACAGACATACACTGACACCAAGTAACAAAGACATGCACTGATACCCAGTAACACAGACACACACTTACACCAACTAACACAGACATACACTGACACCAAGTAACAAAGACATAGACTGATACCCAGGAACACAGACACACACTTACACCAAGTAACTCTGACACACACTTACACCAAGTAACAAAGACATACAATTACACCAATGTAACACAGACTTACACTGACACCAAGTAACAACGACACACACTTACACCAAGTAACAAAGACAGACACTGACACCCAGTAACACAGACACACACTTACACCAAGTAACACAGACATATACTGACAGCAAGTAACAAATACATACACTGATTCCCAGTAACGCAGACACGCACTTACACCAAGTAACAAAGACAGACACTGATACCCAGTAACACAGACACACAATTACACCAAATAACAAAGACATACACTGACACCCAGTAACAAAGACATACAATGACACCCAGTAACACAGACACACACGGACACCAATTAACAAAGACACATACTTACACCAAGTAACACAGACACACACTGACACCCAGTAACACAGACACACACGTACACCAAGTAACACAGACATACACTGACACCAAGTTACAAAGACATACACTGATACCCAGTAACACAGACACACACTTACACCAAGTAACACAGACATACACTGACACCAAGTAACAAAGACATACACTGATACCCAGGAACACAGACATACACTTACACCAAGTAACAAAGACACACACTTACACCAAGTAACACAGACATACACTGACACCAAGTAACACAGACACACACTTACACCAAGTAACACAGATACACACTGACACCCAGTAACACAGACACCCACTTACACCAAGCAACACAGACATACACTGACACCAAGTAACAAAGACATACACTGATACCCAGGAACACAGACACACACTTACACCAAGTAACAAAGACATACACTGACACCAAGTAACAAAGACATAGACTGATACCCAGGAAGACAGACACTCACTTACACCAAGTAACACTGACACACACTTACACCAAGTAACAAAGACATACAATTACACCAATGTAACACAGACTTACACTGACACCAAGTAACAAAGACACACACTTACACCAAGTAACAAAGACAGACACTGATACCCAGTAACACAGACACACACTTACACCAAGTAACACAGACATACACTGACACCAAGTAACAAATACATACACTGATACCCAGTAACGCAGACACACACTTACACCAAGTAACAAAGACATACAGTGACACCCAGTAACAAAGACATACACTGACACCCAGTAACACAGACACACACGGACACCAAGTAACAAAGACACACACTTACACCAAGTAGCACAGACACACACTGACACCCAGTAACGCAGACACACACGTACACCAAGTAACACAGACATACACTGACACCAAGTTACAAAGACATACACTGATACCCAGTAACACAGACACAATCTTTCACCACGTAACACAGACATACACTGACACCAAGTAACAAAGACATACACAGATACCCAGGAACACAGACATACACTTACACCAAGTAACAAAGACACACACTTACACCAAGTAACACAGACATACACTGACACCAAGTAACACAGACACACACTTACACCAAGTAACACAGATACACACTGACACCCAGTAACACAGACACACACTTACACCAAGAAACACAGACATACACTGACACCAAGTAACAAAGACATACACTGATACCCAGGAACACAGACACACACTTACACCAAGTAACAAAGACACACACTTACACCAAGTAACAAAGACATACACTGACACCAAGTAACACAGACATACACTGACACCAAGTAACAAAGACATACAATTACACCAAGTAACAAAGACACACACTTACACCAAGTAACACAGATATACACTGACACCAAGTAACAAAGACATGCACTGACAGCCAGTAACACAGACACACACTTACACCAAGTAACACAGACATACACTGACACCAAGTAACAAAGACATACACTGATACCGATTAACACAGACATACACTGACACCAAGTAACAAAGACATACACTTACACCAATTAACACAGACATACACTGATACCCAGTAACACAGTTCACACTTACACCAAGTAACAAAGACTGACACTGATACCCAGTAACACAGACACACACTTACACCAAGTAACAAAGACATACACTGACACCCGGTAACACAGACACACACTTACACCAAGTAACAAAGACATACACCGACACCCAGTAACAAAGACATACACTGACACCAAGTAACACAGACACACACGGACACCAAGTAACAAAGACACACACTTACACCAAGTAACACAGACACACACTGACACCCAGTAACACAGACACACACTTACACCAAGCAACACAGACATACACTGACACAAAGTAACAAAGACATACACTGATACCCAGGAACACAGACACACACTTATACCAAGTAACACAGACACACACTTACACCAAGTAACAAAGACATACACTTACACCAAGTAACACAGACATACACTGACACCAAGTAACACAGACACACACTTACACCAAGTAACACAGATACACACTGACACCCAGTAACACAGACACACACTTACACCAAGCAACACAGACATACACTGACACCAAGTAACAAAGACATACACTGATACCCTGGAACACAGACACACACTTACACCAAGTAACAAAGACACACACTTACACCAAGTAACAAAGACATAGACTGACACCAAGTAACACAGACATACACTGACACCAAGTAACAAAGACATACAATTACACCAAGTAACAAAGACACACACTTACACCAAGTAATACAGATATACACAGACATCCAGTAACACAGACACACACTTACACCAAGTAACACAGACATACACTGACACCAAGTAACAAAGACATGCACTGATACCCAGTAACACAGACACACACTTACACCAACTAACACAGACATACACTGACACCAAGTAACAAAGACATAGACTGATACCCAGGAACACAGACACACACTTACACCAAGTAACACTGACACACACTTACACCAAGTAACAAAGACATACAATTACACCAATGTAACACAGACTTACACTGACACCAAGTAACAACGACACACACTTACACCAAGTAACAAAGACAGACACTGACACCCAGTAACACAGACACACACTTACACCAAGTAACACAGACATATACTGACAGCAAGTAACAAATACATACACTGATTCCCAGTAACGCAGACACGTACTTACACCAAGTAACAAAGACAGACACTGATACCCAGTAACACAGACACACAATTACACCAAGTAACAAAGACATACACTGACACCCAGTAACAAAGACATACAATGACACCCAGTAACACAGACACACACGGACACCAATTAACAAAGACACATACTTACACCAAGTAACACAGACACACACTGACACCCAGTAACACAGACACACACGTAGACCAAGTAACACAGACATACACTGACACCAAGTTACAAAGACATACACTGATACCCAGTAACACAGACACACACTTACACCAAGTAACACAGACATACACTGACACCAAGTAACAAAGACATACACTGATACCCAGGAACACAGACATACACTTACACCAAGTAACAAAGACACACACTTACACCAAGTAACACAGACATACACTGACACCAAGTAACACAGACACACACTTACACCAAGTAACACAGATACACACTGACACCCAGTAACACAGACACCCACTTACACCAAGCAACACAGACATACACTGACACCAAGTAACAAAGACATACACTGATACCCAGGAACACAGACACACACTTACACCAAGTAACAAAGACATACACTGACACCAAGTAACAAAGACATACACTGATACCCAGGAAGACAGACACTCACTTACACCAAGTAACACTGACACACACTTACACCAAGTAACAAAGACATACAATTACACCAATGTAACACAGACTTACAGTGACACCCAGTAACAAAGACATACACTGACACCCAGTAACACAGACACACACGGACACCAAGTAACAAAGACACACACTTACACCAAGTAACACAGACACACACTGACACCCAGTAACGCAGACACACACGTACACCAAGTAACACAGACATACACTGACACCAAGTTACAAAGACATACACTGATACCCAGTAACACAGACACAATCTTACACCAAGTAACACAGACATACACTGACACCAAGTAACAAAGACATACACAGATACCCAGGAACACAGACATACACTTACACCAAGTAACAAAGACACACACTTACACCAAGTAACACAGACATACACTGACACCAAGTAACACAGACACACACTTACACCAAGTAACACAGATACACACTGACACCCAGTAACACAGACACACACTTACACCAAGAAACACAGACATACACTGACACCAAGTAACAAAGACATACACTGATACCCAGGAACACAGACACACACTTACACCAAGTAACAAAGACACACACTTACACCAAGTAACAAAGACATACACTGACACCAAGTAACACAGACATACACTGACACCAAGTAACAAAGACATACAACTACACCAAGTAACAAAGACACACACTTACACCAAGTAACACAGATATACACTGACACCAAGTAACAAAGACATGCACTGACAGCCAGTAACACAGACACACACTTACACCAAGTAACACAGACATACACTGACACCAAGTAACAAAGACATACACTGATACCGATTAAAACAGACATACACTGACACCAAGTAACAAAGACATACACTTACACCAATTAACACAGACATACACTGATACCCAGTAACACAGTTCACACTTACACCAAGTAACAAAGACTGACACTGATACCCAGTAACACAGACACACACTTACACCAAGTAACAAAGACATACACTGACACCCAGTAACACAGACACACACTTACACCAAGTAACAAAGACATACACCGACACCCAGTAACAAAGACATACACTGACACCAAGTAACACAGACACACACGGACACCAAGTAACAAAGACACACACTTACACCAAGTAACACAGACACACACTGACACCCAGTAACACAGACACACACTTACACCAAGCAACACAGACATACACTGACACAAAGTAACAAAGACATACACTGATACCCAGGAACACAGACACACACTTATACCAAGTAACACAGACACACACTTACACCAAGTAACAAAGACATACACTGACACCAAGTAACACAGACATACACTGACACCAAGTAACAAAGACATACAATTACACCAAGTAACAAAGACACACACTTACACCAAGTAACACAGATATACACTGACATCGAGTAACACAGACACACACTTACACCAAGTAACACAGACATACACTGACACCAAGTAACAAAGACATACACTGATACCCAGTAACACAGACACACACTTACACCAACTAACACAGACATACACTGACACCAAGTAACAAAGACATAGACTGAAACCCAGGAACACAGACATACACTGACACCCAGTAACAAAGACATACACTGGCAACCAGTAACACAGACACACACGGACACCAAGTTACAAAGACACACACTTACACCAAGTAACACAGACACATACTGACACCCAGTAACACAGACACACACGTACACCAAGTAACACAGACATACACTGACACCAAGTTACAAAGACATACACTGATACCCAGTAACACAGAAACACACTTACACCAAGTAACACAGACATACACTGACACCAAGTAACAAAGACATACACTGACACCAAGTAACAAAGACATACACTGACACCAAGTAACAAAGACATACACTGATACCCAGTAACACAGACACACACTTACACCAAGTAACACAGACATAAACTGACACCAAGTAACAAAGACATACACTGATACCCAGGAACACAGACACACACTTACACCAAGTAACACAGAAACAAACTTACACCAAGAAACAAAGACATACACTGACACCAAGTAACACAGACATACACTGACACCAAGTAACAAAGACATACAATTACAACAAGAAACAAAGACACACACTTACACCAATAACACAGAAATACACTGACACCAAGTAACAAAGACATGCACTGACACCCAGTAACACAGACACACACTTACACCAAGTAACACAGACATACACTGACACCAAGTAACACAGACATACACTGATACCCATTAACACAGACACAAACTTACACCAACTAACACAGACATACACTGACACCAAGTAACAAAGACATACACTTACACCAAGTAACACAGACTTACACTGATACCCAGTAACACAGACACACACTTACACCAAGTAACAAAGACAGACACTGATACCCAGTAACACAGAAACACACTTACACCAAGTAACAAAGACATACACTGACACCCATTAACACAGACACACACTTACACCAAGTAACAAAGACATACACTGACACCCAGTAACAAAGACATACACTGACACCCAGTAACACAGACACGCACGGACACCAAGTAACAAAGACACACAGTTACACCAAGTAACACAGACACACACTGACACCCAGTAACACAGACACACACATACACCAAGCAAAACAGACATACACAGACACAAAGTAACAAAGACATACACTGATACCCAGTAACACAGACACACACTTACACCAAGTAACACAGACACACACTTACACCAAGTAACAAAGAAATACACTGACACCAAGTAACACAGACATACACTGACACCAAGTAACAAAGACATACAATTACAACAAGTAACAAAGACACACACTTACACCAAGTAACTCAGATATACACTGACACCAAGTAACAAAGACATGCACTGACATCCAGTAACACAGACACACACTTACACCAACTAACACAAACATACACTGACACCAAGTAACAAAGACATAGACTGATACCCAGGAACACAGACACAGACTTACACCAAGTAACACAGACATACACTGACACCAAGTAACAAAGACATACAATTACACCAAGTAACAAAGACACACACTTACACCAAGTAACACAGATATACACTGACACCAAGTAACAAAGACATACACTGATACCCAGTAACACATACACACACATACACCAACTAACACAGACATACACTGACACCAATTAACAAAGACATAGACTGATACCCAGGAACACAGACTCACGCCTACACCAAGTAACACAGACACACACTTACACCAAGTAACAAAGACATACAATTAGACCAAGTAACACAGACTTACACTGACACCAAGTAACAAAGACATACAATTACACCAAGTAACAAAGACACAAACTGTCACCAAGTAACAAAGACAGACACTGATACCCATTAACACTGACACACACTTACACAAAGTAACAAAGACATACACTGACACCCAGTAACACAAACAAACACACACTGACACCCAGTAACACAGAGAAACACTAATAGACAGTAACACAGACAGACACTGATACCAAGTCACACAGACACACAATTACACCAAGTAACAAAGAAAGACAATTACACCAAGTAACAAAGACATACACTGACACCAAGTAACAAAGGCATACACTTACACCAAGTAACAAAGACAGACAATTACATCAAGTAACATTTACATACACTTACAACAAGAATTTTTACATACACTGACACCAAGTAACAAAGACATACACTGATACCCAGTAACACAGACACACACTTACACCAAGTAACAAAGACATACACTTACACCAAGTAACACAGACACACTGACACCCAGTAACACAAACAAAAACACTGACACCAAGTAACACAGACATACACGGATACCAAGTCACAAAGACATATACTGATGCCCAGTAACACAGACACACACTAATGCCAAGTAACAAAGACATACACTGACACCAAGTAACAAAGACATACACTTACACCAAGTAACAATGACACACAGTTACACCAAGTAACACAGACACACACGGACACCAAGTTACAAAGACACACACTTACACCAAGTAACACAGACACATACTGACACCCAGTAACACAGACACACACGTACACCAAGTAACACAGACATACACTGACACCAAGTTACAAAGACATACACTGATACCCAGTAACACAGAAACACACTTACACCAAGTAACACAGACATACACTGACACCAAGTAACAAAGACATACACTGACACCAAGTAACAAAGACATACACTGACACCAAGTAACAAAGACATACACTGATACCCAGTAACACAGACACACACTTACACCAAGTAACACAGACATAAACTGACACCAAGTAACAAAGACATACACTGATACCCAGGAACACAGACACACACTTACACCAAGTAACACAGAAACAAACTTACACCAAGAAACAAAGACATACACTGACACCAAGTAACACAGACATACACTGACACCAAGTAACAAAGACATACAATTACAACAAGAAACAAAGACACACACTTACACCAATAACACAGAAATACACTGACACCAAGTAACAAAGACATGCACTGACACCCAGTAACACAGACACACACTTACACCAAGTAACACAGACATACACTGACACCAAGTAACACAGACATACACTGATACCCATTAACACAGACACAAACTTACACCAACTAACACAGACATACACTGACACCAAGTAACAAAGACATACACTTACACCAAGTAACACAGACTTACACTGATACCCAGTAACACAGACACACACTTACACCAAGTAACAAAGACAGACACTGATACCCAGTAACACAGAAACACACTTACACCAAGTAACAAAGACATACACTGACACCCATTAACACAGACACACACTTACACCAAGTAACAAAGACATACACTGACACCCAGTAACAAAGACATACACTGACACCCAGTAACACAGACACGCACGGACACCAAGTAACAAAGACACACAGTTACACCAAGTAACACAGACACACACTGACACCCAGTAACACAGACACACACATACACCAAGCAAAACAGACATACACAGACACAAAGTAACAAAGACATACACTGATACCCAGTAACACAGACACACACTTACACCAAGTAACACAGACACACACTTACACCAAGTAACAAAGAAATACACTGACACCAAGTAACACAGACATACACTGACACCAAGTAACAAAGACATACAATTACAACAAGTAACAAAGACACACACTTACACCAAGTAACTCAGATATACACTGACACCAAGTAACAAAGACATGCACTGACATCCAGTAACACAGACACACACTTACACCAACTAACACAAACATACACTGACACCAAGTAACAAAGACATAGACTGATACCCAGGAACACAGACACAAACTTACACCAAGTAACAAAGACAGACACTGACACCCAGTAACACAGACACACACTTATACCAAGTAACAAAGACATACACTGACATCCAGTAACAAAGACATACACTGACACCCAGTAACACAGACACACACGGACACCAAGCAACACAGACCTGCACTGACACAAAGTAACAAAGACATACACTGATACCCAGTAACACAGACACACACTTACACCAAGTAACACAGACATACACTGACACCAAGTAACAAAGACATACACTGATACCCAGGAACACAGACACACACTTACACCAAGTAACACAGACACACACTTACACCAAGTAACAAAGACATACACTGACACCAAGTAACACAGACATACACTGACACCAAGTAACAAAGACATACAATTACACCAAGTAACAAAGACACACATTTACACCAAGTAACACAGATATACACTGACACCAAGTAATAAAGACATGCACTGACATCCAGTAACACAGACACACACTTACACCAACTAACACAGACATACACTGACACCAAGTAACAAAGACATAGACTGATACCCAGGAACACAGACACACACTTGCACCAAGTAACACAGACATACACTGACACCAAGTAACAAAGACATACAATTACACCAAGTAACAAAGACACACACTTACACCAAGTAACACAGATACACACTGACACCAAGTAACAAAGACATACACTGATACCCAGTAACACATACACACACTTACACCAACTAACACAGACATACACTGATACCAAGTAACAAAGACATAGACTGATACCCAGGAACACAGACACACACTTACACCAAGTAACACAGACACACACTTTCACCCAGTAACAAAGACATACAATTACACCAAGTAACACAGACTTACACTGACACCAAGTAACAAAGACATACAATTACACCAAGTAACAAAGACAGACACTGATACCCAGTAACACAGACACACACTTACACAAAGTAACAAAGACATACACTGACACCCAGTAACACAAACAAACACACACTGACACCCAGTAACACAGAGAAACGATAATAAACAGTAACACAGACAGACACTGACACCAAGTCACAAAGACACACACTTACACCAAGTAACAAAGACAGACAATTACACCAAGTAACAAGACATACACTGACACCAAGTAACAAAGGCATACACTTACACCAAGTAACAAAGACAGACAATTACACCAAGTAACATTTACATACACTTACACCAAGTATTTTTACATACACTGACACCAAGTAACAAAGACATACACTGATACCCAGTAACACAGACACACATTTACACCAAGTGACAAAGACATACACTGACACCAAGTCACAAAGACACACACTGACACCCAGTAACAAAGACATACAATGATACCAAGTCACAAAGACATACACTGATACCCAGTAACACAGACACACACTTACACCAAGTAACACAGACATAAACTATCACCAAGTAACAAAGACATACACTGACACCAAGTAACACAGACATACACTGACACCAAGTAACAAATACATACAATTACACCAAGTAACAAAGACACACACTTACACCAAGTAACACAGATATACACTGTCACCAAGTAACAAAGACATGCACTGACAGCCAGCAACACAGACACACACTTACACAAAGTAACAAAGACATACACTGACACCCAGTTACACAAACAAACACACACTGACACCCAGTAACACAGAGAAACGATAATAAACAGTAACACAGACAGACACTGACACCAAGTCACAAAGACACACACTTAGACCAAGTAACAAAGACAGACAATTACACCAAGTAACAAGACATACACTGACACCATGTCACAAAGGCATACACTTACACCAAGTAACAAAGACAGACAATTATACCAAGTAACATTTACATACACTTACACCAAGTATTTTTACATACACTGACACCCAGTAACACAGACACACGGACAGCAAGTAGCAAAGACACACACTTACACCAAGTAACACAGATACACACTGACACCCAGTAACACAGACACACACTTACACCAAGCAACACAGACATACACTGACACCAAGTAACAAAGACATACACTGATACCCAGGAACACAGACACACACTTACACCAAGTAACACAGACACACACTTACACCAAGTAACAAAGACATACACTGACACCAAGTAACACAGACATACACTGACACCAAGTAACAAATACATACAATTACACCAAGTAACAAAGACACACACCTACACCCAGTAACACAGATATACACTGACACCAAGTAACAAAGACATGCACTGACAGCCAGCAACACAGACACACACTTACACCAAGTAACACAGACATACACTGACACCAAGTAACAAAGACATACACTGATACCCATTAACACAGACATACACTGACACCAATTAACAAAGACATACACTTACACCAAGTAACACAGACATACACTGATACCCAGTAACACAGACACACACTTACACCAAGTAACAAAGTCAGACACTGATACCCAGTAACACAGTCACACACTTACAACAAGTAACAAAGACATACACTGACACCCAGTAACACAGACACACACTTACACCAAGTAACAAAGACATACACTGACACCCAGTAACAAGGACATACACTGACACCCAGTAACACAGATACACACTTACACCAAGCAACACAGATATACACTGACACAAAGTAACAAAGACATACACTGATACCCAGGAACACAGACACACACTTACACCAAGTAACACAGACACACACTTACACCAAGTAACAAAGACATACACTGACACCAAATAACACAGACATATAATGACACCAAATAACAAAGACATACAATTACACCAAGTAACAAAGACACACACTTACACCAAGTAACACAGATATACACAGACATCCAGTAACACAGACACACACTTACACCAAGTAACACAGACATACACTGACACCAAGTAACAAAGACATGCACTGCTACCCAGTAACACAGACACACACTTACACCAACTAACACAGACATACACTGACACCAAGTAACAAAGACATAGACTGATACCCAGGAACACAGACACACACTTACACCAAGTAACACTGACACACACTTACACCAAGTAACAAAGACATACAATTACACCAATGTAACACAGACTTACACTGACACCAAGTAACAACGACACACACTTACACCAAGTAACAAAGACAGACACTGATAGCCAGTAACACAGACACACACATACACCAAGTAACACAGACATATACTGACACCAAGTAACAAATACATACACTGATTCCCAGTAACGCAGACACGCACTTACACCAAGTAACAAAGACAGACACTGATACCCAGTAACACAGACACACAATTACACCAAGTAACAAAGACATACACTGACACCCAGTAACAAAGACATACAATGACACCCAGTAACACAGACACACACGGACACCAATTAACAAAGACACATACTTACACCAAGTAACACAGACACACACTGACACCCAGTAACACAGACACACACGTACACCAAGTAACACAGACATACACTGACACCAAGTTACAAAGACATACACTGATACTCAGTAACACAGACACACACTTACACCAAGTAACACAGACATACACTGACACCAAGTAACAAAGACATACACTGATACCCAGGAACACAGACATACACTTACACCAAGTAACAAAGACACACACTTACATCAAGTAACACAGACATACACTGACACCAAGTAACACAGACACACACTTACACCAAGTAACACAGATACACACTGACACCCAGTAACACAGACACCCACTTACACCAAGCAACACAGACATACACTGACACCAAGTAACAAAGACATACACTGATACCCAGGAACACAGACACACACTTACACCAAGTAACAAAGTCATACACTGATACCCAGTAACACAGACACACACTTACACCAAGTAACACAGACATACACTGACACCAAGTAACAAAGACATACACTGATACCCAGGAACACAGACATACACTTACACCAAGTAACAAAGACACACACTTACACCAAGTAACACAGACATACACTGACACCAAGTAACACAGACACACACTTACACCAAGTAACACAGATACACACTGACACCCAGTAACACAGACACACACTTACACCAAGCAACACAGACATACACTGACACCAAGTAACAAAGACATACACTGATACCCTGGAACACAGACACACACTTACACCAAGTAACAAAGACACACACTTACACCAAGTAACAAAGACATACACTGACACCAAGTAACACAGACATACACTGACACCAAGTAACAAAGACATACAATTACACCAAGTAACAAAGACACACACTTACACCAAGTAATACATATATACACAGACATCCAGTAACACAGACACACACTTACACCAAGTAACACAGACATACACTGACACCAAGTAACAAAGACATGCACTGATACCCAGTAACACAGACACACACTTACACCAACTAACACAGACATACACTGACACCAAGTAACAAAGACATAGACTGATACCCAGGAACACAGACACACACTTACACCAAGTAACACTGACAAACACTTACACCAAGTAACAAAGACATACAATTACACCAATGTAACACAGACTTACACTGACACCAAGTAACAACGACACACACTTACACCAAGTAACAAAGACAGACACTGACACCCAGTAACACAGACACACACTTACACCAAGTAACACAGACATATACTGACAGCAAGTAACAAATACATACACTGATTCCCAGTAACGCAGACACGCACTTACACCAAGTAACAAAGACAGACACTGATACCCAGTAACACAGACACACAATTACACCAAGTAACAAAGACATACACTGACACCCAGTAACAAAGACATACAATGACACCCAGTAACACAGACACACACGGACACCAATTAACAAAGACACATACTTACACCAAGTAACACAGACACACACTGACACCCAGTAACACAGACACAAACGTACACCAAGTAACACAGACATACACTGACACCAAGTTACAAAGACATACACTGATACCCAGTAACACAGACACACACTTACACCAAGTAACACAGACATACACTGACACCAAGTAACAAAGACATACACTGATACCCAGGAACACAGACATACACTTACACCAAGTAACAAAGACACACACTTACACCAAGTAACACAGACATACACTGACACCAAGTAACACAGACACACACTTACACCAAGTAACACAGATACACACTGACACCCAGTAACACAGACACCCACTTACACCAAGCAACACAGACATACACTGACACCAAGTAACAAAGACATACACTGATACCCAGGAACACAGACACACACTTACACCAAGTAACAAAGACATACACTGACACCAAGTAACAAAGACATAGACTGATACCCAGGAACACAGACACTCACTTACACCAAGTAACACTGACACACACTTACACCAAGTAACAAAGACATACAATTACACCAATGTAACACAGACTTACACTGACACCAAGTAATAAAGACACACACTTACACCAAGTAACAAAGACAGACACTGATACCCAGTAACACAGACACACACTTACACCAAGTAACACAGACATACACTGACACCAAGTAACAAATACATACACTGATACCCAGTAACGCAGACACACACTTACACCAAGTAACAAAGACAGACACTGATACCCAGTAACACAGACACACACTTACACCAAGTAACGAAGACATACAGTGACACCCAGTAACAAAGACATACACTGACACCCAGTAACACAGACACACACGGACACCAAGTAACAAAGACACACACTTACACCAAGTAACACAGACACACACTGACACCCAGTAACGCAGTCACACACGTACACCAAGTAACACAGACATACACTGACACCAAGTTACAAAGACATACACTGATACCCAGTAACACAGACACAATCTTACACCAAGTAACACAGACATACAC
This sequence comes from Heterodontus francisci, assembly GCF_036365525.1. Classification (NCBI taxonomy): domain Eukaryota; kingdom Metazoa; phylum Chordata; class Chondrichthyes; order Heterodontiformes; family Heterodontidae; genus Heterodontus; species Heterodontus francisci. Next base: position 5,528,002 of record NW_027140851.1, on the reverse strand, counting down.
TGACACCAAGTAACAAAGACATACACAGATACCCAGGAACACAGACATACACTTACACCAAGTAACAAAGACACACACTTACACCAAGTAACACAGACATACACTGACACCAAGTAACACAGACACACACTTACACCAAGTAACACAGATACACACTGACACCCAGTAACACAGACACACACTTACACCAAGAAACACAGACATACACTGACACCAAGTAACAAAGACATACACTGATACCCAGGAACACAGACACACACTTACACCAAGTAACAAAGACACACACTTACACCAAGTAACAAAGACATACACTGACACCAAGTAACACAGACATCCCCTGACACCAAGTAACAAAGACATACAATTACACCAAGTAACAAAGACACACACTTACACCAAGTAACACAGATATACACTGACACCAAGTAACAAAGACATGCACTGACAGCCAGTAACACAGACACACACTTACACCAAGTAACACAGACATACACTGACACCAAGTAACAAAGACATACACTGATACCGATTAACACAGACATACACTGACACCAAGTAACAAAGACATGCACTTACACCAATTAACACAGACATACACTGATACCCAGTAACACAGTTCACACTTACACCAAGTAACAAAGACTGACACTGATACCCAGTAACACAGACACACACTTACACCAAGTAACAAAGACATACACTGACACCCAGTAACACAGACACACACTTACACCAAGTAACAAAGACATACACCGACACCCAGTAACAAAGACATACACTGACACCAAGTAACACAGACACACACGGACACCAAGTAACAAAGACACACACTTACACCAAGTAACACAGACACACACTGACACCCAGTAACACAGACACACACTTACACCAAGCAACACAGACATACACTGACACAAAGTAACAAAGACATACACTGATACCCAGGAACACAGACACACACTTATACCAAGTAACACAGACACACACTTACACCAAGTAACAAAGACATACACTGACACCAAGTAACACAGACATACACTGACACCAAGTAACAAAGACATACAATTACACCAAGTAACAAAGACACACACTTACACCAAGTAACACAGATATACACTGACATCCAGTAACATAGACACACACTTACACCAAGTAACACAGACATACACTGACACCAAGTAACAAAGACATACACTGATACCCAGTAACACAGACACACACTTACACCAACTAACACAGACATACACTGACACCAAGTAACAAAGACATAGACTGATACCCAGGAACACAGACATACACTGACACCCAGTAACAAAGACATACACTGGCAACCAGTAACACAGACACACACGGACACCAAGTTACAAAGACACACACTTACACCAAGTAACACAGACACATACTGACACCCAGTAACACAGACACACACGTACACCAAGTAACACAGACATACACTGACACCAAGTTACAAAGACATACACTGATACCCAGTAACACAGAAACACACTTACACCAAGTAACACAGACATACACTGACACCAAGTAACAAAGACATACACTGACACCAAGTAACAAAGACATACACTGACACCAAGTCACAAAGACATACACTGATACCCAGTAACACAGACACACACTTACACCAAGTAACACAGACATAAACTGACACCAAGTAACAAAGACATACACTGATACCCAGGAACACAGACACACACTTACACCAAGTAACACAGAAACAAACTTACACCAAGAAACAAAGACATACACTGACACCAAGTAACACAGACATACACTGACACCAAGTAACAAAGACATACAATTACAACAAGAAACAAAGACACACACTTACACCAATAACACAGAAATACACTGACACCAAGTAACAAAGACATGCACTGACACCCAGTAACACAGACACACACTTACACCAAGTAACACAGACATACACTGACACCAAGTAACAAAGACATACACTGATACCCATTAACACAGACACACACTTACACCAACTAACACAGACATACACTGACACCAAGTAACAAAGACATACACTTACACCAAGTAACACAGACTTACACTGATACCCAGTAACACAGACACACACTTACACCAAGCAACACAGACATACACTGACACCAAGTAACACAGATACACACTGACACCCAGTAACACAGACACACACTTACACCAAGCAACACAGACATACACTGACACCAAGTAACAAAGACATACACTGATACCCAGGAACACAGACACACACTTACACCAAGTAACACAGACACACACTTACACCAAGTAACAAAGACATACACTGACACCAAGTAACACAGACATACACTGACACCAAGTAACAAATACATACAATTACACCAAGTAACAAAGACACACACCTACACCCAGTAACACAGATATACACTGACACCAAGTAACAAAGACATGCACTGACAGCCAGCAACACAGACACACACTTACACCAAGTAACACAGACATACACTGACACCAAGTAACAAAGACATACACTGATACCCATTAACACAGACATACACTGACACCAATTAACAAAGACATACACTTACACCAAGTAACACAGACATACACTGATACCCAGTAACACAGACACACACTTACACCAAGTAACAAAGTCAGACACTGATACCCAGTAACACAGTCACACACTTACAACAAGTAACAAAGACATACACTGACACCCAGTAACACAGACACACACTTACACCAAGTAACAAAGACATACACTGACACCCAGTAACAAGGACATACACTGACACCCAGTAACACAGATACACACTTACACCAAGCAACACAGATATACACTGACACAAAGTAACAAAGACATACACTGATACCCAGGAACACAGACACACACTTACACCAAGTAACACAGACACACACTTACACCAAGTAACAAAGACATACACTGACACCAAATAACACAGACATATAATGACACCAAATAACAAAGACATACAATTACACCAAGTAACAAAGACACACACTTACACCAAGTAACACAGATATACACAGACATCCAGTAACACAGACACACACTTACACCAAGTAACACAGACATACACTGACACCAAGTAACAAAGACATGCACTGCTACCCAGTAACACAGACACACACTTACACCAACTAACACAGACATACACTGACACCAAGTAACAAAGACATAGACTGATACCCAGGAACACAGACACACACTTACACCAAGTAACACTGACACACACTTACACCAAGTAACAAAGACATACAATTACACCAATGTAACACAGACTTACACTGACACCAAGTAACAACGACACACACTTACACCAAGTAACAAAGACAGACACTGATAGCCAGTAACACAGACACACACATACACCAAGTAACACAGACATATACTGACACCAAGTAACAAATACATACACTGATTCCCAGTAACGCAGACACGCACTTACACCAAGTAACAAAGACAGACACTGATACCCAGTAACACAGACACACAATTACACCAAGTAACAAAGACATACACTGACACCCAGTAACAAAGACATACAATGACACCCAGTAACACAGACACACACGGACACCAATTAACAAAGACACATACTTACACCAAGTAACACAGACACACACTGACACCCAGTAACACAGACACACACGTACACCAAGTAACACAGACATACACTGACACCAAGTTACAAAGACATACACTGATACTCAGTAACACAGACACACACTTACACCAAGTAACACAGACATACACTGACACCAAGTAACAAAGACATACACTGATACCCAGGAACACAGACATACACTTACACCAAGTAACAAAGACACACACTTACATCAAGTAACACAGACATACACTGACACCAAGTAACACAGACACACACTTACACCAAGTAACACAGATACACACTGACACCCAGTAACACAGACACCCACTTACACCAAGCAACACAGACATACACTGACACCAAGTAACAAAGACATACACTGATACCCAGGAACACAGACACACACTTACACCAAGTAACAAAGTCATACACTGATACCCAGTAACACAGACACACACTTACACCAAGTAACACAGACATACACTGACACCAAGTAACAAAGACATACACTGATACCCAGGAACACAGACATACACTTACACCAAGTAACAAAGACACACACTTACACCAAGTAACACAGACATACACTGACACCAAGTAACACAGACACACACTTACACCAAGTAACACAGATACACACTGACACCCAGTAACACAGACACACACTTACACCAAGCAACACAGACATACACTGACACCAAGTAACAAAGACATACACTGATACCCTGGAACACAGACACACACTTACACCAAGTAACAAAGACACACACTTACACCAAGTAACAAAGACATACACTGACACCAAGTAACACAGACATACACTGACACCAAGTAACAAAGACATACAATTACACCAAGTAACAAAGACACACACTTACACCAAGTAATACATATATACACAGACATCCAGTAACACAGACACACACTTACACCAAGTAACACAGACATACACTGACACCAAGTAACAAAGACATGCACTGATACCCAGTAACACAGACACACACTTACACCAACTAACACAGACATACACTGACACCAAGTAACAAAGACATAGACTGATACCCAGGAACACAGACACACACTTACACCAAGTAACACTGACAAACACTTACACCAAGTAACAAAGACATACAATTACACCAATGTAACACAGACTTACACTGACACCAAGTAACAACGACACACACTTACACCAAGTAACAAAGACAGACACTGACACCCAGTAACACAGACACACACTTACACCAAGTAACACAGACATATACTGACAGCAAGTAACAAATACATACACTGATTCCCAGTAACGCAGACACGCACTTACACCAAGTAACAAAGACAGACACTGATACCCAGTAACACAGACACACAATTACACCAAGTAACAAAGACATACACTGACACCCAGTAACAAAGACATACAATGACACCCAGTAACACAGACACACACGGACACCAATTAACAAAGACACATACTTACACCAAGTAACACAGACACACACTGACACCCAGTAACACAGACACAAACGTACACCAAGTAACACAGACATACACTGACACCAAGTTACAAAGACATACACTGATACCCAGTAACACAGACACACACTTACACCAAGTAACACAGACATACACTGACACCAAGTAACAAAGACATACACTGATACCCAGGAACACAGACATACACTTACACCAAGTAACAAAGACACACACTTACACCAAGTAACACAGACATACACTGACACCAAGTAACACAGACACACACTTACACCAAGTAACACAGATACACACTGACACCCAGTAACACAGACACCCACTTACACCAAGCAACACAGACATACACTGACACCAAGTAACAAAGACATACACTGATACCCAGGAACACAGACACACACTTACACCAAGTAACAAAGACATACACTGACACCAAGTAACAAAGACATAGACTGATACCCAGGAACACAGACACTCACTTACACCAAGTAACACTGACACACACTTACACCAAGTAACAAAGACATACAATTACACCAATGTAACACAGACTTACACTGACACCAAGTAATAAAGACACACACTTACACCAAGTAACAAAGACAGACACTGATACCCAGTAACACAGACACACACTTACACCAAGTAACACAGACATACACTGACACCAAGTAACAAATACATACACTGATACCCAGTAACGCAGACACACACTTACACCAAGTAACAAAGACAGACACTGATACCCAGTAACACAGACACACACTTACACCAAGTAACAAAGACATACAGTGACACCCAGTAACAAAGACATACACTGACACCCAGTAACACAGACACACACGGACACCAAGTAACAAAGACACACACTTACACCAAGTAACACAGACACACACTGACACCCAGTAACGCAGTCACACACGTACACCAAGTAACACAGACATACACTGACACCAAGTTACAAAGACATACACTGATACCCAGTAACACAGACACAATCTTACACCAAGTAACACAGACATACACTGACACCAAGTAACAAAGACATACACAGATACCCAGGATATCAGACATACACTTACACCAAGTAACAAAGACACACACTTACACCAAGTAACACAGACATACACTGACACCAAGTAACACAGACACACACTTACACCAAGTAACACAGATACACACTGACACCCAGTAACACAGACACACACTTACACCAAGAAACACAGACATACACTGACACCAAGTAACAAAGACATACACTGATACCCAGGAACACAGACACACACTTACACCAAGTAACAAAGACACACACTTACACCAAGTAACAAAGACATACACTGACACCAAGTAACACAGACATCCCCTGACACCAAGTAACAAAGACATACAATTACACCAAGTAACAAAGACACACACTTACACCAAGTAACACAGATATACACTGACACCAAGTAACAAAGACATGCACTGACAGCCAGTAACACAGACACACACTTACACCAAGTAACACAGACATACACTGACACCAAGTAACAAAGACATACACTGATACCGATTAACACAGACATACACTGACACCAAGTAACAAAGACATGCACTTACACCAATTAACACAGACATACACTGATACCCAGTAACACAGTTCACACTTACACCAAGTAACAAAGACTGACACTGATACCCAGTAACACAGACACACACTTACACCAAGTAACAAAGACATACACTGACACCCAGTAACACAGACACACACTTACACCAAGTAACAAAGACATACACCGACACCCAGTAACAAAGACATACACTGACACCAAGTAACACAGACACACACGGACACCAAGTAACAAAGACACACACTTACACCAAGTAACACAGACACACACTGACACCCAGTAACACAGACACACACTTACACCAAGCAACACAGACATACACTGACACAAAGTAACAAAGACATACACTGATACCCAGGAACACAGACACACACTTATACCAAGTAACACAGACACACACTTACACCAAGTAACAAAGACATACACTGACACCAAGTAACACAGACATACACTGACACCAAGTAACAAAGACATACAATTACACCAAGTAACAAAGACACACACTTACACCAAGTAACACAGATATACACTGACATCCAGTAACACAGACACACACTTACACCAAGTAACACAGACATACACTGACACCAAGTAACAAAGACATACACTGATACCCAGTAACACAGACACACACTTACACCAACTAACACAGACATACACTGACACCAAGTAACAAAGACATAGACTGATACCCAGGAACACAGACATACACTGACACCCAGTAACAAAGACATACACTGGCAACCAGTAACACAGACACACACGGACACCAAGTTACAAAGACACACACTTACACCAAGTAACACAGACACATACTGACACCCAGTAACACAGACACACACGTACACCAAGTAACACAGACATACACTGACACCAAGTTACAAAGACATACACTGATACCCAGTAACACAGAAACACACTTACACCAAGTAACACAGACATACACTGACACCAAGTAACAAAGACATACACTGACACCAAGTAACAAAGACATACACTGACACCAAGTCACAAAGACATACACTGATACCCAGTAACACAGACACACACTTACACCAAGTAACACAGACATAAACTGACACCAAGTAACAAAGACATACACTGATACCCAGGAACACAGACACACACTTACACCAAGTAACACAGAAACAAACTTACACCAAGAAACAAAGACATACACTGACACCAAGTAACACAGACATACACTGACACCAAGTAACAAAGACATACAATTACAACAAGAAACAAAGACACACACTTACACCAATAACACAGAAATACACTGACACCAAGTAACAAAGACATGCACTGACACCCAGTAACACAGACACACACTTACACCAAGTAACACAGACATACACTGACACCAAGTAACAAAGACATACACTGATACCCATTAACACAGACACACACTTACACCAACTAACACAGACATACACTGACACCAAGTAACAAAGACATACACTTACACCAAGTAACACAGACTTACACTGATACCCAGTAACACAGACACACACTTACACCAAGTAACAAAGACAGACACTGATACCCAGTAACACAGAAACACACTTACACCAAGTAACAAAGACATACACTGACACCCATTAACACAGACACACACTTACACCAAGTAACAAAGACATACACTGACACCCAGTAACAAAGACATACACTGACACCCAGTAACACAGACACGCACGGACACCAAGTAACAAAGACACACAGTTACACCAAGTAACACAGACACACACTGACACCCAGTAACACAGACACACACATACACCAAGCAAAACAGACATACACAAACACAAAGTAACAAAGACATACACTGATACCCAGTAACACAGACACACACTTACACCAAGTAACACAGACACACACTTACACCAAGTAACAAAGAAATACACTGACACCAAGTAACACAGACATACACTGACACCAAGTAACAAAGACATACAATTACAACAAGTAACAAAGACACACACTTACACCAAGTAACACAGATATACACTGACACCAAGTAACAAAGACATGCACTGACATCCAGTAACGCAGACACACACTTACACCAACTAACACAAACATACACTGACACCAAGTAACAAAGACATAGACTGATACCCAGGAACACAGACACAAACTTACACCAAGTAACACAGACATACACTGACACCAAGTAACAAAGACATACAATTACACCAAGTAACAAAGACACACACTTACACCAAGTAACACAGATATACACTGACACCAAGTAACAAAGACATACACTGATACCCAGTAACACATACACACACATACACCAACTAACACAGACATACACTGACACCAAGTAACAAAGACATAGACTGATACCCAGGAACACAGACACACGCCTACACCAAGTAACACAGACACACACTTACACCAAGTAACAAAGACATACAATTAGACCAAGTAACACAGACTTACACTGACACCAAGTAACAAAGACATACAATTACACCAAGTAACAAAGACACAAACTTACACCAAGTAACAAAGACAGACACAGATACCCAGTAACACTGACACACACTTACACCAAGTAACAAAGACATACACTGACACCCAGTAACACAAACAAACACACACTGACACCTAGTAACACAGAGAAACACTAATAAACAGTAACACAGACAGACACTGATACCAAGTCACACAGACACACAATTACACCAAGTAACAAAGAAAGACAATTACACCAAGTAACAAAGACATACACTGACACCAAGTAACAAAGGCATACACTTACACCAAGTAACAAAGACAGACAATTACACCAAGTAACATTTACATACACTTACAACAAGTATTATTACATACACTGACACCAAGTAACAAAGACATACACTGATACCCAGTAACACAGACACACACTTACACCAAGTAACAAAGACATGCACTTACACCAAGTAACACAGACACACTGACACCCAGTAACACAAACAAAAACACTGACACCAAGTAACACAGACATACACGGATACCAAGTCACAAAGGCATATACTGATGCCCAGTAACACAGACACACACTAACACCAAGTAACAAAGACATACACTGACACCAAGTAACAAAGACATACACTTACACCAAGTAACAATGACACACAGTTACACCAAGTAACACAGACATACACTGACACCAAGTAACAAAGACAAACAATTACACCAAGTAACAAAGACACAAACTTACACCAAGTAACAAAGACAGACACTGATACCCAGTAACACTGACACACACTTACACCAAGTAACACAGACCTACACAGACACCAAGTAACAAAGACATGCACTGATACCCAATAACACAGACACACACTTACACCAACTAACACAGACATACACTGACACCAAGTAACAAAGACATACACTTACACCAAGTAACACAGACTTACACTGATACCCAGAAACACAGACACACTCTTACACCAAGTAACAAAGACATACACTGACACCCATTAACACAGACACACACTTACACCAAGTAACAAAGACATACACTGACACCCAGTAACAAAGACATACACTGACACCCAGTAACACAGACACGCACGGACAACAAGTAACAAAGACACACAGTTACACCAAGTAACACAGACACACACTGACAGCCAGTAACACAGACACACACATACACCAAGCAACACAGACATACACAGACACAAAGTAACAAAGACATACACTGATACCCAGTAACACAGACACACACTTACACCAAGTAACACAGACACACACTTACACCAAGTAACAAAGACATACACTGACACCAAGTAACACAGACATACACTGACACCAAGTAACAAAGACATACAATTACACCAAGTAACAAAGACACACACTTACACCAAGTAACACAGATATACACTGACACCAAGTAACAAAGACATGCACTGACATCCAGTAACACAGACACACACTTACACCAACTAACACACACATACACTGACACCAAGTAACAAAGACATAGACTGATACCCAGGAACACAGACACAAACTTACACCAAGTAACACAGACATACACTGACACCAAGTAACAAAGACATACAATTACACCAAGTAACAAAGACACACACTTACACCAAGTAACACAGATATACACTGACACCAAGTAACAAAGACCTACACTGATACCCAGTAACACATACACACACTTACACCAACTAACACAGACATACACTGACACCAAGTAACAAAGACATAGACTGATACCCAGGAACACAGACACACACTTACACCAAGTAACAAAGACATACAATTACACCAAGTAACACAGACTTACGCTGACACCAAGTAACAAAGACATACAATTACACCAAGTAACAAAGACACAAACTTACACCAAGTAACAAAGACAGACACTGATACCCAGTAACACTGACACACACTTACACCAAGTAACAAAGACATACACTGACACCCAGTAACACAAACAAACACACACTGACACCCAGTAACATAGAGAAACACTAATAAACAGTAACACAGACAGACACTGATACCAAGTCACAAAGACACACAATTACACCAAGTAACAAAGAAAGACAATTACACCAAGTAACAAAGACATACACTGACACCAAGTAACAAAGGCATACACTTACACCAAGTAACAAAGACAGACAATTACACCAAGTAACATTTACATACACTTACACCAAGTATTTTTACATACACTGACACCAAGTAACAAAGACATACACTGATACCCAGTAACACAGACACACACTTACACCAAGTAACAAAGACATACACTTACACCAAGTAACACAGACACACACTGACACCCAGTAACACAAACAAACACACTGACACCAAGTAACACAGACATACACTGATACCAAGTCACAAAGACATACACTGATGCCCAGTAACACAGACACACACTAACACCAAGTAACAAAGACATACACTGACACAAAGTAACAAAGACATACACTGACACCAAGTAACAATGACACACACTTACACCAAGTAACACAGACATACACTGACACCAAGTAACAAAGACAGACAATTACACCAAGTATCAAAGACATACACTTACACCTTGTATTTTGACATACACTGACACCAAGTAACAAAGACATACTCTGATACCCAGTAACACAGACACACACTAACACCAAGTAACACAGACCTACACTGACACCAAGTAACAAAGACATGCACTGATACCCAATAACACAGACACACACTTACACCAAGTAACAAAGACAGACACTGATACCCAGTAACACAGACACAGACTTACACCAAGTAACAAAGACAGACACTGATACCCAGTAACACAGACACACACTTACACCAAGTAACAAAGACATACACTGACACCCAGTAACAAAGACATACACTGACACCCAGTAACACAGACACACACGGACACCAAGTAACAAAGACACACACTTACACCAAGTAACACAGACACACACTGACACCAAGTAACACAAACAAACACACTGACACCAAGTAACACAGACATACACTGATACCAAGTCACAAAGACATACACTGATGCCCAGTAACACAGACACACACTGACACCAAGTAACAAAGACACACACTGACACCAAGTAACAAAGACATACACTTACACCCAGTAACAAAGACATACACTGATACCCAGTAACACAGACACACACTTACACCAAGTAACACAGACATACACTGACACCAAGTAACAAAGAAATGCACTGATACACAGTAACACAGACACACACTTACACCAAGTAACAAAGACAGACACTGATACCCAGTAACACAGACACACACATACACCAAGTAACAAAGACATACACTGACACCCAGTAACAAACACATGCACTGACACCCAGTAACACAGACATACACGGACCCCAAGTAACAAAGACATACACTTACACCCAGTAACAAAGACATACACTGATACCCAGTAACACAGACACACACTTACACCAAGTAACACAGACATACACTGACACCAAGTAACAAAGAAATGCACTGATACACAGTAACACAGACACACACTTACACCAAGTAACAAAGACAGACACTGATACCCAGTAACACAGACACAGACATACACCAAGTAACAAAGACATACACTGACACCCAGTAACAAACACATGCACTGACACCCAGTAACACAGACATACACGGACCCCAAGTAACAAAGACACAGACTTACACCAAGTAACATAGACACACACTGACACCAAGTAACACATACAAACACACTGACACCAAGTAACACAGACATACACTGATACCAAGTCACAAAGACTTACACTGATGCCCAGTAACACAGACACACACTGACACCAAGTAACAAAGACCTACACTTACACCCAGTAACAAAGACATACACTGACACCCAGTAACACAGACACACACGGACACCAAGTAACAAAGACACACAATTACTCCAAGTAACACAGAAACACACTGCCACCCAGTAACACAGACACTCACGTACACCAAGTAACACAGGCATACACTGACACCAAGTTACAAAGACATACACTGATACCCAGTAACACAGACACACACTTACACCAAGTAACACAGACATACACTGACACCAAGTAACAAAGACATACACTGATACCCAGGAACACAGACATACACTTACACCAAGTAACAAAGACACACACTTACACCAAGTAACACAGACATACACTGACACCAAGTAACAAAGACATACACTGATACCCAGTAACACAGACACACACTTACACCAAGTAACACAGACATACACTGACACCAAGTAACAAAGAAATGCACTGATACACAGTAACACAGACACACACTTACACCAAGTAACAAAGACAGACACTGATACCCAGTAACACAGACACACACATACACCAAGTAACAAAGACATACACTGACACCCAGTAACAAACACATGCACTGACACCCAGTAACACAGACATACACGGACCCCAAGTAACAAAGACACAGACTTACACCAAGTAACATAGACACACACTGACACCAAGTAACACATACAAACACACTGACACCAAGTAACACAGACATACACTGATACCAAGTCACAAAGACATACACTGATGCCCAGTAACACAGACACACACTGACACCAAGTAACAAAGACCTACACTTACACCCAGTAACAAAGACATACACTGACACCCAGTAACACAGACACACAAGGACACCAAGTAACAAAGACACGCAATTACACCAAGTAACACAGACACACACTGCCACCCAGTCACACAGACACTCACGTACACCAAGTAACACAGACATACACTGACACCAAGTTACAAAGACATACACTGATACCCAGTAACACAGACACACACTTACACCAAGTAACACAGACATACACTGACACCAAGTAACAAAGACATACACTGATACCCAGGAACACAGACATACACTTACACCAAGTAACAAAGACACACACTTACACCAAGTAACACAGACATACACTGACACCAAGTAACAAAGACATACACTGATACCCAGTAACACAGACACACACTTACACACAAGTAACACAGACATACACTGACACCAAGTAACAAAGACATACACTGATACCCAGGAACACAGACACACACTTACACCAAGTAATACAGTAACAAACTTACACCAAGAAACAAAGACATACACTGACACCCAGCAACAAAGACATACAATTACACCAAGTAACATAGACACACACTGACACCCAGTAACACATACAAACACACTGACACCAAGTAACACAGACATACACTGATACCAAGTAACAAAGACATACACTGACACCAAGTAACAAAGACATACACTTACACCAAGTAACAATGACACACACTTACACCAAGTAACACAGACATACACTGACACCAAGTGACAAAGATAGACAATTACACCAAGTATCAAAGACATACACTTACACCTTGTATTTTGACATACACTGACACCAAGTAACAAAGACATACACTGATACTCAGTAACACAGACACACACTTACACCAAGTAACACAGACATACACTGACACCAAGTAACAAAGACATGCACTGATACCCAATAACACAGACACACACTTACACCAAGTAACAAAGACAGACACCGATACCCAGTAACACAGACACACACTTACACCAAGTAACAAAGACATACACTGACACCCAGTAACAAAGACATACACTGACACCCAGTAACACAGACACACACGGACACCAAGTAACAAAGACACACACTTACACCAAGTAACACAGACACACACTGACACCCAGTAACACAAACAAACACACTGACACCAAGTAACACAGACATACACTGATACCAAGTGACAAAGACACACACTGACTCCCAGTAACAAAGACATACACTTACACCAAGTAACACAGGCATACACTGACACCAAGTAACAAAGACATGCACAGATACCCAGTAACACAGACACAGACTTACACCAAGTAACAAAGACAGACACTGATACCCAGTAACACAGACACACACTTACACCAAGTAACAAAGACAGACACTTACACCAAGTAACAAAGACATACACTGATACCCAGTAACACAGACAGACACTTACACCAAGTAACAAAGACATACACTGACACCAAGTCACAAAGACACACACTGACTCCCAGTAACAAAGACATACACTTACACCAAGTAACACAGACATACACTGACACCAAGTAACAAAGACATGCACAGATACCCAGTAACACAGACACAGACTTACACCAAGTAACAAAGACAGACACTGATACACAGTAACACAGACACACACTTACACCAAGTAACAATCACATACACTAACACCCAGTAACAAAGACATACACTGACACCCAGTAACACAGACACACACGGACACCAAGTAACAAAGACACACACTTACACCAAGTAACACAGACACACACTGACACCCAGTAACACAAACAAACACACTGACACCAAGTAACACAGACATACACTGATACCAAGTCACAAATACATACACTGATGCCCAGTAACACAGACACACCCTGACAACAAGTAACAAAGACATACACTGACACCAAGTATTTTGACATACACTGATACCAAGTCACAAAGACATACACTGATACCCAGTAACACAGAAGCACTCTTACACCAAGTAACAAAGACATACACTGACACCAAGTCACAAAGACACACACTGACACCCAGTAACAAAGACATACACTGATACCCAGTAACACAGACACACACTTACACCAAGTAACAAAGACATACACTGACACCCAGTAACAAAGACATGCACTGTTACCCAGTAACACAGACACACACGGACACCAAGTAACAAAGACACACACTTACACCAAGTAACACAGACACACACTGACACCCAGTAACACAAACAAACACACTGACACAAAGTAACACAGGCATACACTGATACCAAGTCACAAAGACATACACTGATGCCCAGTAACACAGACACACACTGACACCAAGTAACAAAGACATACACTGACACCAAGTAACAAAGACATACACTTACACCAAGTAACAATGACACACACTTACACCATGTAACACAGACATACACTGACACCAAGTGACAAAGACAGACAATTACACCAAGTATCAAAGACATACACTTACACCTTGTATTTTGACATGCACTGACACCAAGTAACGAAGACATACACTGATACCCAGTAACACAGACACACACTTACACCAAGTAACACAGACATACACTGACACCAAGTAACAAAGACATGCACTGATACCCAATAACACAGACACACACTTACACCAAGTAACAAAGACAGACACTGATACCCAGTAACACAGACACAGACTTACACCAAGTAACAAAGACAGACACTGATACCCAGTAACACAGACACACACTTACACCAAGTAACAAAGACATACACTGACACTGAGTAACAAAGACATACACTGACACCCAGTAACACAGACACACACGGACACCAAGTAACAAAGACACACACTTGCACCAAGTAACACAGACACACACTGACACCCAGTAACACAAACAAACACACTGACACCAAGTAACACAGACATACACTGATACCAAGTCACAAAGACACACACTGACTCCCAGTAACAAAGACATACACTTACACCAAGTAACACAGACATACACTGACACCAAGTAACAAAGACATGCACAGATACCCAGTAACACAGTCACAGACTTACATCAAGTAACAAAGACAGACACTGATACCCAGTAACACAGACACACACTTACACCAAGTAACAAAGACAGACACTTACACCAAGTAACAAAGACATACACTTACACCAAGTAACACAGACATACACTGACACCAAGTAACAAAGCCATGCACAGATACCCAGTAACACAGACACAGACTTACACCAAGTAACAAAGACAGAAACTGATACCCAGTAACACAGACACACACTTACAACAAGTAACAAAGACATACACTGACACCCAGTAACAAAGACATACACTGACACCCAGTAACACAGACACACACGGACACCAAGTAACAAAGACACACACTTACACCAAGTAACACAGACACACACTGACACCCAGTAACACAAACAAACACACTGACACCAAGTAACACAGACATACACTGATACCAAGTCACAAGTACATACACTGATGCCCAGTAACACAGACACACCCTGACAACAAGTAACAAAGACATACACTGACACCAAGTATTTTGACATACACTGATACCAAGTCACAAAGACATACACTGATCCCCAGTAACACAGAAACACACTTACACCAAGTAACAAAGACATACACTGACACCAAGTCACAAAGACACACACTGACTCCCAGTAACAAAGACAGACACTGACACCTAGTCACAAAGACATACACTGATACCCAGTAACCCAGACACACACTTAAACTAAGTACAAAAGAACAAAGAACAAAGATAATTACAGCACAGGAACAGGCCCTTCGGCCCTCCAAGCCTGCGCCGATCCAGATCCTCTCTCTAAACATGTCGCCTATTTTCTAAGGTTCTGTATCTCTTTTCTTCCTGCCCATTCATGTATCTGTCTGGATACATCTTAAAAGACTCCATCGTGCCCGCATCTACCTCCTCCGCTGGCAATGTGTTCCAGGTGCCCACCACCCTCTGCGTAAAGAACTTTCGACGCATATCCCCCCTAAACCTTTCCCCTTTCACTTTGAACTCGTGTCCTCTAGTAATTGAAACCCCCACCCTGGGAAAAAGCCTCTTGCTATTCATCCTGTCTATACCTCTCATGATTTTGTACACCTCAATCAGGTCCCCCCTCAACCTCCGTCTTTCTAATGAAAATAATCCTAATCTACTCAACCTCTCTCCATAGCTAGCGCCCTCCATACCAGGCAACATCCTGGTGAACCTCCTCTGCACCCTCTCCAAAGCATCCACATCCTTTTGATAATGTGGCGACCAGAACTGTACGTAGTATTCCAAATGTGGCCGAACCAAAGTCCTATACAACTGTAACATGACCTGCCAACTCTTGTACTCAATGCCCCGTCCGATGAAGGAAAGCATGCCGTTTGCCTTCTTGACCACTCTATTTACCTGCGTTGCCACCTTCAGGGAACAGTGGACGTGAACACCCAAATCTCTCTGGACATCAATTTTCCCCAGGACTTTTCCATTTACTGTATAGTTCACTCTTGAATTGGATCTTCCAAAATGCATCACCTCGCATTTGCCCTGATTGAACTCCATCTGCCATTTCTCTGCCCAACTCTCCAATCTATCTATATTCTGCTGTATTCTCTGACAGTCCCCTTCACTATCTGGTACTCCACCAATCTTAGTGTCGTCTGCAAATTTGCTAATCAGTCCACCTATACTTTCCTCCAAATCATTAATGTATATCACAAACAACAGTGGTCCCAGCACGGATCCCTGTGGAACACCACTGGTCACACGTCTCCGTTTTGAGAAACTCCCTTCTACTGCTACTCTCTGTCTCCTGTTGTAACACAGACGCACACTTACACCAAGTAACAAAGACAGACAATGATACCCAGTAACACAGGCACACACTTACACCAAGTAACAAAGACATACACTGACACCCAGTAACAAAGACATAAACTGACACTCAGTAGCGCAAACACACACGGACACCAAGTAACAAAGACACAGACTTACACCAAGTAACACAGACACACACTGACACCCAGTAACACAGACACACACTTACACCAAGTAACACCGACATACACTGACACCAAGTAACAAAGACATACACTGATACCCAGTAACACAGACACACACTTACACCAAGAAACAAAGACAGACAATTACACCAAGAAACACAGACATACACTGACACCAAGTAACAAAGACATACACTGATACCCAGTAACACAGGCACACACATATACCAAGTAACACAGACATACACTGACACCAAGTAACAAAGACATGCACTGATACCCAGTAACACAGACACACACTTACACCAAGAAACAAAGACAGACAATTACACCAAGAAACACAGACATACACTGACACCAAGTAACAAAGACATACACTGATACCCAGTAACACAGACACACACTTACACCAAGTAACAAAGACATACACTGACACCAAGTCACAAAGACACACACTTACACGAAGTAACAAAGACATACACTGACACCAAGTCACACAGGCACACACTGGGGGGGCACATTGGCGCAGTGGTTCGCACCGCAGCCTCACAGCTCCAGGAACCCGGGTTCGATTCTGGGTACTGCCTGTGCGGAGTTTGCAAGTTCTCCCTGTGTCTGCGTGGGTTTCCTCCGGGTGCTCCGGTTTCCTCCCACATGTCAAAGACTTGCAGGTTGATAGGTTAATTGGCCATCATAAATTGCCCCTAGTATAGGTAGGTGGTAGGGAAATTTATAGGGACAGGTGGGGATGTGATAGGATTACGGGATTAGTGTAGGATTAGAATAAATGGGTGGTTGATGGTCGGCACTGACTCGGTGGGCCGAATGGCCTGTTTAAGTGCTGAATCTCTAAACTAAACTAAATACTGACACCTAGTGTCACTGATACACACTGACACCCAGTAACACAAACAAACACACAATGACACCCAGTAACACAGAGAAACACTGATAAACAGTAACAAAGACATACACTGACACCAAGTAACACAGACACACACTGACACCCAGTAACAAAGACATACACTGATACCAAGTCACAAAGACATACACTGATACCCAGTATCACAGACACACACTGACACCAAGTCACAAAGACACACAATGATGCCCAGTAACACAGACACACACTGACACCAAGTAACAAAGACATACACTGACACCAAGTCACAAAGACACACACTGACACCCAGTAACAAAGCCATACACTGACACCAAGTAACAAAGACATACACTGATACCCAGTAACAAAGACATTCACTTACACCAAGTAAGAAAGACATACACTGATTCCCAGTAACACAGGCACACACTGGGTTGGCACATTGGCGCAGTGGTTAGCACCGCAGCCTCACAGCTCCAGGGACCCGGGTTCGATTCTGGGTGCTGCCTGCGCGGAGTTTGCAAGTTCTCCCTGTGTCTGCGTGGGTTTCCTCCGGGTGTTGCGGTTTCCTGCCACATGCCAAAGACTTGCAGGTTGATAGGTTAATTGGCCATCATAAATTGCCCCTAGTATAGGTAGGTGGTAGGGAAATATATCGGGACAGGTGGGGATGTGATAGGAATACGGGATTAGTGTAGGATTTGTATAAATCAGTTGTTGATGGTCGGCAGAGACTCGGTGGGCCGAAGGGCATGTTTAAGTGCTGCATCTCTAAACTAAACTAAATACTGACACCTAGTGTCACAGATACACACTGACACCCAGTAACACAAACAAACACACACTTACATCCAGTAACACAGAGAAACACTGATACACAGTAACAAAGACATACACTGACATCAAGTAACACAGACATACAGTGATACCAAGTCACGAAGACATTCACTGATGCCCAGTAACACAGACACACACAGACACCAAGTAACAAAGAAAGACACTGATACCCAGTAACACTGACACCCAGTAACACAAACAAACACACACTGACATCCAGTAACACAGAGAAACACTGATACACAGTAACAAAGACATACACTGACATCAAGTAACACAGACACACACTGACACCCAGTAAAAAAGACATACACTGATACCAAGTCACAAAGACATTCACTGATGCCCAGTAACACAGACACACACTTACAACAAGTAACACAGACATACACAGACACCAAGTAACAAAGACATGCACTTATGCCCAGTAACACAGACACACACATAAACCAAGTAACAAAGACAGACACTGATACCCAGTAACACAGACACACACTTACACCAAGTAACAAAGACATACACTGACACCCAGTAACAAAGACATACACTGACACCCAGTAACACAGACACACACGGACACCAAGTAACAAAGACACACACTTACACCAAGTAACACAGACACACACTGACACCCAGTAACACAAACAAACACACTGACATCAAGTAACACAGACATACACTGATACCAAGACACAAAGACATGCACTGATGCCCAGTAACACAGACACACACAGACACCAAGTAACAAAGACATACACTGACACCAAGTAACAAAGGCATATACTTACACCCAGTAACAAAGACATACACTTACTCCAAGTCACAAAGACATACACTGATACCCAGTAACACAGACACACACTTACACCAAGTAACACAGACATACACTGACACCAAGTAACAAAGACATGCACTGATACCCAGTAACACAGGCACACACTTACACCAAGTAACAAAGACAGACACTGATACCCAGTAACACAGACACATACTTACACCAAGTAACAAAGACATACACTGACACCCAGTAACAAAAACATACACTGACACCCAGTAACACAGACACACACGGACACCAAGTAACAAAGACACACACTTACACCAAGTCACACAGACATACAATGACACCAAGTAACAAAGACAGACAATTGCACCAAGTGACAAAGACATACACTTACACCAAGTATTTTGCCATACACAGACACCAAGTAACAAAGACATACAGTGATACCCAGTAACACAGACACACACTTACACCAAGTAACAAAGACAGAAACTAATACCCAGTAACACAGACACACACTTACACCAAGTAACAAAGACATACGCTGACACCCAGTAACAAAGACATACACTGACACCCAGTAACACAGACTAACACGGACACCAAGTAACAAAGACACACACTTACACCAAGTAACACAGACATACACTGCCACCAAGTAAGAAAGACATACAATTACACCAAGTAACACAGACAAACACTGACACCCAGTAACACAAACAAACACACTGACACCAAGTAACACAGACATACACTGACACCAAGTAACAAAGACATACACTTACACCCACTAACAAAGACATACACTTACACCAAGTCACAAAGACATACACTGAAACCCAGTAACACAGACACACACTTACACCAAGTAACACAGACATACACTGACACCAAGTAACAAAGACATGCACTGATACCCAGTAACACAGACACACACTTACACCAAGTAACACAGACATACACTGACACCAAGTAACAAAGACATACACTGATACCCAGTAACACAGGCACACACTTACAGCAAGTAACACAGACATACACTGACACCAAGTAACAAAGACATGCACTGATACTCAGTAACACAGACACACACTTACACCAAGTAACAAAGACAGACAATCACACCAAGAAACAAAGACATACACTTACACCAAGTATTTTGACATACACTGACACCAAGTAACAAAGACATACACTGATACCCAGTAACACAGACACACACTTACACCAAGTCACAAAGACATACACTGACACCAAGTCACAAAGACACACACTGACTCCCAGTAACAAAGACATACACTGACACCAAATCACAAAGTCATACACTGACACCCAGTATCACAGACACACACGGACACCAAGTAACAAAGACACACACTTACACCAAGTAACACAGGCACACACTGACACCCAGTAACACAAACAAACACACTGACACCAAGTAACACCGACATACAGTGATACCAAGTCACAAAGACATACACTGATGCCCAGTAACACAGACACACACTTACACCAAGTAACAAAGACTGACACTGATACCCAGTAACACAGACACACACTTACACCAAGTAACAAAGACATACGCTGACACCCAGTAACAAAGACATACACTGACACCCAGTAACACAGACACACACGGACACCAAGTAACAAAGACACACACTTACACCAAGTAACAAAGACAGACACTGACACCAAGTCACACAGGCACACACTGGGGGGGTGGGGGGTGTGGGGTGGTGGCACATTGGCGCAGTGGTTAGCACCGCAGCCTCAAAGCTCCAGGAACCCGGGTTCGATTCTGTGTACTGCCTGTGCGGAGTTTGCAAGTTCTCCCTGTGTCTGCGTGGGTTTCCTCCGGGTGCTCCGGTTTCCTCCCACATGTCAAAGACTTGCAGGTTGATAGGTTAATTGGCCATCATAAATTTCATAGTATAGGTAGGTGGTAGGGAAATATATAGGGATAGGTGGGGATGTGATAGGAATACGGGATTAGTGTAGGATTACTATAAATGGGTGGTTGATGGTCGGCACAGACTAGGTGGGTCGAATGGCCTGTTTAAGTGCTGTATCTCTAAACTAAACTAAATACTGACACCTAGTGTCACTGATACACACTGACACCCAGTAACACAAACAAACACACACTGACACCCAGTAACACAGAGAAACAGTGATGAACAGTAACAAAGACATACACTGACACGAAGTAACACAGGCACACTCTGACACCCAGTGACAAAGACATACACTGATACCAAGTCACAAAGACATACACTGATACCCAGTAACACAGACACACACTGACACCAAGTCACAAAGACACACACTGACACCTAGTAACACAGACACACACTGACACCCAGTGAAAAAGACATACACTGACACCAAGTCACAAAGACATACACTGATACCAAGTCACAAAGACATTCACTGATGCCCAGTAACACAGACACACACAGACACCAAGTAACAAAGACATGCACTGACAGCAAGTAACAAAGACATACACTTACACCAAGTAACAAAGACACACACTTACACCAAGTAACACAGACATACACTGACACCAAGTAACAAAGACAGACAATTACACCAAGTAACAAAGTCATACACTTACACCAAGTATTTTGACATACACTGACACCAAGTCACAAAGACATACACTGATACCTACTAACACAGACACACACTTACACCAAGTAAAAAGACAGACAATGATACCCAGTAACACAGACACACGCTTACACCAATTAACAAAGACATACACTGACACCCAGTAACAAAGACATACACTGACACCCAGTAACACAGACACACACGGACACCAAGTAACAAAGACACACACTTACACCAAGTAACACAGACATACACTGACACCAAGTAACAAAGACAGACAATTACACCAAGTAACAATGACATACACTGACACCAAGTATTTTGACATACAATGACACCAAGTAACAAAGACATACAATGATATCCAGTAACACAGGCACACACTGGGTGGGCACATTGGCGCAGTGGTTAGCACCGCAGCCTCACAGCTTCAGGAACCCGGGTTCGATTCCGGGTACTGCCTGTGCGGAGTTTGCAAGTTCTCCCTGTGTCTGCGTGGGTTTCCTCCGGGTGCTCCGGTTTCCTCCCAC
This sequence comes from Heterodontus francisci, assembly GCF_036365525.1. Classification (NCBI taxonomy): domain Eukaryota; kingdom Metazoa; phylum Chordata; class Chondrichthyes; order Heterodontiformes; family Heterodontidae; genus Heterodontus; species Heterodontus francisci. Next base: position 5,503,476 of record NW_027140851.1, on the reverse strand, counting down.
GTGTCAAAGACTTGCAGGTTGATAGGTTAATTGGCCGTCATAAATTGCCCCTCGTATAGGTAGGTGGTAGGGAAATATATAGGGATAGGTGGGGATGTGATAGGAATACGGGATTAGTGTAGGATAAGTATACATGTGTGGTTGATGGTCGGCACTGACTCGGTGGGCCGAATGGCCTGTTTAAGTGCTGTTTCTCTAAACTAAACTATATACTGACACCTAGTGTCACTGATACACACTGACACCCAGTAACACAAACAAACACACACTGAAACCCAGTAACACAGAGAAACACTGATAAACAGTAACAAAGACATACACTGACACCAAGTCACAAAGACATACACTGATGCCCAGTAACACAGACACACACTGACACCAAGTAACAAAGACATACACTGACACCAAGTCACAAAGACACACACTGACACCCAGTAACAAAGCCATACACTGACACCAAGTAACAAAGACATACACTGATACTCAGTAACAAAGACATTCACTTACACCAAGTAACAAAGTCATACACTGATACCCAGTAACACAGACACACACTGACACCAAGTCACAAAGAGATACACTGATGCCCAGGAACACAGACACACACTGACACCAAGTAACAAAGACATACAGTGACACCAAGTAACAAAGACATACACTGACACCAAGTCACAAAGACACACACTGACACACAGTAACAAAGCCATACACTGACACCCAGTAACAAAGCCATACACTGACACCAAGTAACAAAGGCATTCACAGACACCAAGTAACAAAGACATGCACTGACACCAAGTAACAAAGACAGACAATTGCACCAAGTGACAAAGACATACACTTACACCAAGTATTTTGGCATACACAGACACCAAGTAACAAAGACATACACTGATACCCAGTAACACAGACACACACTTACACCAAGTAACAAAGACAGAAACTAATATCCAATAACACAGACACACACTTACACCAAGTAACAAAGACATACACTGACACCCAGTAACAAAGACATACACTGACACCCAGTAACACAGACACACGCGGACACCAAGTAACAAAGGCACACACTTACACCAAGTAACACAGACATACACTGACACCAAGTAACAAAGACAGACAATTGCACCAAGTGACAAAGACACACACTTACACCAAGTATTTTGACAAACACTGACATCAAGTAACAAAGACCTACACTGATACCCAGTAACAAAGACATACACTGACACCCAGTAACACAGGTACACACGGACACCAAGTAACACAGACACACACTTACACCAAGTAACACAGACACACACTGACACCCAGTAACACAAACAAACACACTGACACCAAGTAACACAGACATACACTGACACCAAGTAACAAAGACATACACTTACACCCAGTAACAAAGACATACACTTACACCAAGTCACAAAGACATACACTGATACCCAGTGACACAGACACACACTTACACCAAGTAACACAGACATACACTGACACCAAGTAACAAAGACATGCACTGATACCCAGTAACACAGACACACACTTACACCAAGTAACACAGACATACACTGACACCAAGTAACAAAGACATACACTGATACCCAGTAACACAGGCACACACTTACACCAAGTAACACAGACATACACTGACACCAAGTAACAAAGACATGCACTGATACCCAGTTACACAGACACACACTTACACCAAGTAACAAAGACAGACAATTACACCAAGAAACAAAGCCATACACTTACACCAAGTATTTTGACATACACTGACACCAAGTAACAAAGACATACACTGATACCCAGTAACACAGACACACACTTACACCAAGTAACAAAGACATACACTGACACCAAGTCACAAAGACACACACTGACTCCCAGTAACAAAGACATACACTGACACCAAGTCACAACGACAGACACTGACACCCATTTTCACAGACACACACGGACACCAAGTAACAAAGACACACACTTACACCAAGTAACACAGGCACACACTGACACCCAGTAACACAAACAAACACACTGACACCAAGTAACACAGACATACACTGATACCAAGTCACAAAGACATACACTGATACCCAGTAACGCAGACACACACTTACACCAAGTAACAAAGACTGACACTGATACCCAGTAACACAGACACACACTGACACCAAGTAACAAAGACATACACTGACACCCAGTAACAAAGACATACACTGACACCCAGTAACACAGACACACACGGACACCAAGTAACAAAGACACACACTTACACCAAGTAACAAAGACATACACTGACACCAAGTCACACAGGCTCACACTGGGGGGGGGGGGGGGGAGGGGGTTGGGGCACATTGGCGCAGTGGTTAGCACCGCAGCCTCACAGCTCCAGGATCCCGGGTACGATTCTGGGTACTGCCTGTGCGGAGTTTGCAAGTTCTCCCTGTGTCTGCGTGGGTTTCCTCCGGGTGCTCCGGTTTCCTCCCACATGTCAAAGACTTGCAGGTTGATAGGTTAATTGGCCATCATAAATTTCCCCTAGTATAGGTAGGTGGTAGGGGAATATGTAGGGATAGGTGGGGATGTGATAGGAATACGGGATTAGTGCAGTATTAGTATAAATGGGTGGTTGATGGTCGGCACAGACTCGGTGGGTCGAATGGCCTGTTAAAGTGCTGTATCTCCAAACTAAACTAAATACTGACACCTAGTGTCACTGATACACACTGACACCCAGTAACACAAACAAACACACACTGACACCCAGGAACACAGAGAAACAGTGATAAACAGTAACAAAGACATACACTGACACCAAGTAACACAGACACACACTGATACCCAGTAACAAAGACATACACTGATACCAAGTCACAAAGACATACACTGATACCCAGTAACACAGATACACACTGACACCAAGTCACAAAGACATACACTGATGCCCAGTAACACAGACACACACAGACACCAAGTAACAAAGACATACACTGATACCCAGTAACACAGACACACACTTACACCAAGTAACAAAGACAGAAACTAATATCCAGTAACACAGACACACACTTACACCAAGTAACAAAGACATACACTGACACCCAGTAACAAAGACATACACTGACACCCAGTAACACAGACACACGCGGACACCAAGTAACAAAGGCACACACTTACACCAAGTAACACAGACATACACTGACACCAAGTAACAAAGACAGACAATTGCACCAAGTGACAAAGACACACACTTACACCAAGTATTTTGACAAACACTGACATCAAGTAACAAAGACCTACACTGATACCCAGTAACAAAGACATACACTGACACCCAGTAACACAGGTACACACGGACACCAAGTAACACAGACACACACTTACACCAAGTAACACAGACACACACTGACACCCAGTAACACAAACAAACACACTGACACCAAGTAACACAGACATACACTGACACCAAGTAACAAAGACATACACTTACACCCAGTAACAAAGACATACACTTACACCAAGTCACAAAGACATACACTGATACCCAGTGACACAGACACACACTTACACCAAGTAACACAGACATACACTGACACCAAGTAACAAAGACATGCACTGATACCCAGTAACACAGACACACACTTACACCAAGTAACACAGACATACACTGACACCAAGTAACAAAGACATACACTGATACCCAGTAACACAGGCACACACTTACACCAAGTAACACAGACATACACTGACACCAAGTAACAAAGACATGCACTGATACCCAGTTACACAGACACACACTTACACCAAGTAACAAAGACAGACAATTACACCAAGAAACAAAGCCATACACTTACACCAAGTATTTTGACATACACTGACACCAAGTAACAAAGACATACACTGATACCCAGTAACACAGACACACACTTACACCAAGTAACAAAGACATACACTGACACCAAGTCACAAAGACACACACTGACTCCCAGTAACAAAGACATACACTGACACCAAGTCACAACGACAGACACTGACACCCATTTTCACAGACACACACGGACACCAAGTAACAAAGACACACACTTACACCAAGTAACACAGGCACACACTGACACCCAGTAACACAAACAAACACACTGACACCAAGTAACACAGACATACACTGATACCAAGTCACAAAGACATACACTGATACCCAGTAACGCAGACACACACTTACACCAAGTAACAAAGACTGACACTGATACCCAGTAACACAGACACACACTGACACCAAGTAACAAAGACATACACTGACACCCAGTAACAAAGACATACACTGACACCCAGTAACACAGACACACACGGACACCAAGTAACAAAGACACACACTTACACCAAGTAACAAAGACATACACTGACACCAAGTCACACAGGCTCACACTGGGGGGGGGGGGGGGGGGGGGGAGGGGGTTGGGGCACATTGGCGCAGTGGTTAGCACCGCAGCCTCACAGCTCCAGGATCCCGGGTACGATTCTGGGTACTGCCTGTGCGGAGTTTGCAAGTTCTCCCTGTGTCTGCGTGGGTTTCCTCCGGGTGCTCCGGTTTCCTCCCACATGTCAAAGACTTGCAGGTTGATAGGTTAATTGGCCATCATAAATTTCCCCTAGTATAGGTAGGTGGTAGGGGAATATGTAGGGATAGGTGGGGATGTGATAGGAATACGGGATTAGTGCAGTATTAGTATAAATGGGTGGTTGATGGTCGGCACAGACTCGGTGGGTCGAATGGCCTGTTAAAGTGCTGTATCTCCAAACTAAACTAAATACTGACACCTAGTGTCACTGATACACACTGACACCCAGTAACACAAACAAACACACACTGACACCCAGGAACACAGAGAAACAGTGATAAACAGTAACAAAGACATACACTGACACCAAGTAACACAGACACACACTGATACCCAGTAACAAAGACATACACTGATACCAAGTCACAAAGACATACACTGATACCCAGTAACACAGATACACACTGACACCAAGTCACAAAGACATACACTGATGCCCAGTAACACAGACACACACTGACACCAAGTAACAAAGACATACACTGACACCAAGTCACAAAGACACACACTGACACCAAGTAACAAAGACATACACTGATACCCAATAACAAAGACATGCACTTACACCAAGTAACAAAGACATACACTGATACCCAGTAACACAGGCACACACTGGGTGGGCACATTGGCGCAGTGGTTCGCACCGCAGCCTCACAGCTCCAGGGACCAGGTTTCGATTCTGGGTGCTGCCTGTGCGGAGTTTGCAAGTTCTCCCTGTGTCTGCGTGGGTTTCCTCCGGGTGCTCCGGTTTCCTCCCACATGCCAAAGACTTGCAGGTTGATAGGTTAATTGGCCATCATAAATTGCCCCTAGTATAGGTAGGTGGTAGGGAAATATATCGGGACAGGTGGGGATGTGATAGGAATACGGGATTCGTGTAGGATTAGTATAAATGAGTTGTTGATGATCGGCAGAGACTCGGTGGGCCGAAGGGCCTGTTTAAGTGCTGCATCTCCACACAAAATTAAATACTGACACCCAGTGTCACCGACACACACTGGCACCAATTAACACAAACAAACACACAATGACATCCAGTAACACAGAGAAACACTGATACACAGTAACAAGGACATACACTGACATCAAGTAACACAGACACACACTGACACCCAGTAAAAAAGACATACACTGATAGCAAGTCACAAAGACATTCACTGATGCCCAGTAACACAGACACACACAGACACCAAGTAACAAAGACATGCACTGACACAGAGTAACAAAGACGGACAATTACACCAAGTAACAAAGAGATACACTTACACCACGTATTTTGACATGCACTGATACCCAGTAACGCAGACACACACTTGCACCAAGTAACACAGACATACACAGACACCAAGTAAGAAAGACATGCACTTACACCAAGTAACAAAGACAGACACTGATACCCAGTAACACAGACACACACTTACACCAAGTAACAAAGACATACACTGACACCCAGTAACAAAGACATACACTGACACCCAGTAACACAAACAAACACACACTGACACCCAGCAACACAGAGAAACACTGATAAACATTAACAAAGACATACACTGACAACAAGTAACACAGACACACACTGACACCCAGTAACAAAGACATACACTGATACCAAGTCACAAAGACAACACTGATACCCAGTAACACAGACACACACAGACACCAAGTAACAAAGACATACACTGACACCAAGTAACAAAGACATACACTGACACCAAGTCACAAAGACACACACTGACACCCAGTAACAAAGCCATACACTGACACCAAGTAACAAAGACATACACTGATACCCAGTAACAAAGACATTCACTTACACCAAGTAACAAAGACATACACTGATACCCAGTAACACAGACACACAGTGACACCAAGTCACAAAGACATACACTGATGCCCAGTAACACAGACACACACTGACACCAAGTAACAAAGACATACAGTGACACCAAGTAACAAAGACATACACTGACACCAAGTCACAAGGACACACACTGACACCCAGTAACAAAGCCATACACTGACACCCAGTAACAAAGCCATACACTGACACCAAGTAACAAAGACATTCACAGACACCAAGTAACAAAGACATGCACTGACACCAAGTAACAAAGACGGACAATTACTCCAAGTAACAAAGACATACACTTACACCACGTATTTTGACATGCACTGATACCCAGTAACGCAGACACACACTTGCACCAAGTAACACAGACATACACAGACACCAAGTAACAAAGACATGCACTTACACCAAGTAACAAAGACAGACACTGATGATACTCAGTAACACAGACACACACTTACACCAAGTAACAAAGACATACACTGACACCAAGTAACAAAGACACACACTTACACCAAGTAACACAGAGACACACTGACACCCAGTAACACAAACAAACACACTGACATCAAGTAACACAGACATACACTGATACCAAGTCTCAAAGACATACACTGATGCCCAGTAACACAGACACACACTGACACCAAGTAACAAAGACATGCACTGACACCAAGTAACAAAGGCAAAAACTTACACCCAGTAAAAAAGACATACACTTACAACCAGTAACACAAACAAACACACACTGACATCCAGTAACACAGAGAAACACTGATACACAGTAACAGAGACATACACTGTCATGAAGTAACACAGACACACACTGACACCCAGTAAAAAAGACATACACTGACACCAAGTCACAAAGACATACACTGATACCAAGTCACAAAGACATTCACTGATGCCCAGTAACACAGACACACACAGACACCAAGTAACAAAGACATGCACTGACACCAAGTAACAAAGACATAAACTGACACCAAGTAACAAAGACACGCACTTACACCAAGTAACACAGACATACACTGACACCAAGTAACAAAGACATACACTGACACCCAGTAACACAAACAAACACACACTGACACCCAGCAACACAGAGAAACACTGATAAACATTAACAAAGACATACACTGACAACAAGTAACACAGACACACACTGACACCCAGTAACAAAGACATACACTGATACCAAGTCACAAAGACAACACTGATACCCAGTAACACAGACACACACAGACACCAAGTAACAAAGACATACACTGACACCAAGTAACAAAGACATACACTGACACCAAGTCACAAAGACACACACTGACACCCAGTAACAAAGCCATACACTGACACCAAGTAACAAAGACATACACTGATACCCAGTAACAAAGACATTCACTTACACCAAGTAACAAAGACATACACTGATACCCAGTAACACAGACACACAGTGACACCAAGTCACAAAGACATACACTGATGCCCAGTAACACAGACACACACTGACACCAAGTAACAAAGACATACAGTGACACCAAGTAACAAAGACATACACTGACACCAAGTCACAAGGACACACACTGACACCCAGTAACAAAGCCATACACTGACACCCAGTAACAAAGCCATACACTGACACCAAGTAACAAAGACATTCACAGACACCAAGTAACAAAGACATGCACTGACACCAAGTAACAAAGACGGACAATTACTCCAAGTAACAAAGACATACACTTACACCACGTATTTTGACATGCACTGATACCCAGTAACGCAGACACACACTTGCACCAAGTAACACAGACATACACAGACACCAAGTAACAAAGACATGCACTTACACCAAGTAACAAAGACAGACACTGATGATACTCAGTAACACAGACACACACTTACACCAAGTAACAAAGACATACACTGACACCAAGTCACAAAGACACACACTGACACCAAGTAACAAAGACATACACTGATACCCAATAACAAAGACATGCACTTACACCAAGTAACAAAGACATACACTGATACCCAGTAACACAGGCACACACTGGGTGGGCACATTGGCGCAGTGGTTCGCACCGCAGCCTCACAGCTCCAGGGACCAGGTTTCGATTCTGGGTGCTGCCTGTGCGGAGTTTGCAAGTTCTCCCTGTGTCTGCGTGGGTTTCCTCCGGGTGCTCCGGTTTCCTCCCACATGCCAAAGACTTGCAGGTTGATAGGTTAATTGGCCATCATAAATTGCCCCTAGTATAGGTAGGTGGTAGGGAAATATATCGGGACAGTTGGGGATGTGATAGGAATACGGGATTCGTGTAGGATTAGTATAAATGAGTTGTTGATGATCGGCAGAGACTCGGTGGGCCGAAGGGCCTGTTTAAGTGCTGCATCTCCACACAAAATTAAATACTGACACCCAGTGTCACCGACACACACTGGCACCAATTAACACAAACAAACACACAATGACATCCAGTAACACAGAGAAACACTGATACACAGTAACAAGGACATACACTGACATCAAGTAACACAGACACACACTGACACCCAGTAAAAAAGACATACACTGATAGCAAGTCACAAAGACATTCACTGATGCCCAGTAACACAGACACACACAGACACCAAGTAACAAAGACATGCACTGACACAGAGTAACAAAGACGGACAATTACACCAAGTAACAAAGAGATACACTTACACCACGTATTTTGACATGCACTGATACCCAGTAACGCAGACACACACTTGCACCAAGTAACACAGACATACACAGACACCAAGTAAGAAAGACATGCACTTACACCAAGTAACAAAGACAGACACTGATACCCAGTAACACAGACACACACTTACACCAAGTAACAAAGACATACACTGACACCCAGTAACAAAGACATACACTGACACCCAGTAACACAAACAAACACACACTGACACCCAGCAACACAGAGAAACACTGATAAACATTAACAAAGACATACACTGACAACAAGTAACACAGACACACACTGACACCCAGTAACAAAGACATACACTGATACCAAGTCACAAAGACAACACTGATACCCAGTAACACAGACACACACAGACACCAAGTAACAAAGACATACACTGACACCAAGTAACAAAGACATACACTGACACCAAGTCACAAAGACACACACTGACACCCAGTAACAAAGCCATACACTGACACCAAGTAACAAAGACATACACTGATACCCAGTAACAAAGACATTCACTTACACCAAGTAACAAAGACATACACTGATACCCAGTAACACAGACACACAGTGACACCAAGTCACAAAGACATACACTGATGCCCAGTAACACAGACACACACTGACACCAAGTAACAAAGACATACAGTGACACCAAGTAACAAAGACATACACTGACACCAAGTCACAAGGACACACACTGACACCCAGTAACAAAGCCATACACTGACACCCAGTAACAAAGCCATACACTGACACCAAGTAACAAAGACATTCACAGACACCAAGTAACAAAGACATGCACTGACACCAAGTAACAAAGACGGACAATTACTCCAAGTAACAAAGACATACACTTACACCACGTATTTTGACATGCACTGATACCCAGTAACGCAGACACACACTTGCACCAAGTAACACAGACATACACAGACACCAAGTAACAAAGACGTGCACTTACACCAAGTAACAAAGACAGACACTGATGATACTCAGTAACACAGACACACACTTACACCAAGTAACAAAGACATACACTGACACCAAGTAACAAAGACACACACTTACACCAAGTAACACAGAGACACACTGACACCCAGTAACACAAACAAACACACTGACATCAAGTAACACAGACATACACTGATACCAAGTCTCAAAGACATACACTGATGCCCAGTAACACAGACACACACTGACACCAAGTAACAAAGACATACACTGACACCAAGTAACAAAGGCAAAAACTTACACCCAGTAAAAAAGACATACACTTACAACCAGTAACACAAACAAACACACACTGACATCCAGTAACACAGAGAAACACTGATACACAGTAACAGAGACATACACTGTCATGAAGTAACACAGACACACACTGACACCCAGTAAAAAAGACATACACTGACACCAAGTCACAAAGACATACACTGATACCAAGTCACAAAGACATTCACTGATGCCCAGTAACACAGACACACACAGACACCAAGTAACAAAGACATGCACTGACACCAAGTAACAAAGACATAAACTGACACCAAGTAACAAAGACACGCACTTACACCAAGTAACACAGACATACACTGACACCAAGTAACAAAGACAGAAAATTACACCAAGTAACAAAGACATACACTTACACCAAGTCACAAAGACACACACTGACACCCAGTAACAAAGACATACACTGATAGCGAGTAACACAGACACAGACTTACACCACGTAACAAAGACATACACTGACACCAAGTCACAAAGACACACACTGACATCCAGTAACAAAGACATACACTGACACCAAGTCACAAAGACATACACTGATACCCACTAACACAGACACACACTTACACCAAGTGACACAGAAATACACTGACACCAAGTAACAAAGACATGCACTGATACCCAGTAACACAGACACACACTTACACCAAGTAAAAAAGACAGACACTGATACCCATTAACACAGACACACACTTACACCAAGTAACAAAGACATACACTGACACCCAGTAACAAAGACATACACTGACACCCAGTAACACAGACACACACGTACACCAAGTAACAAAGACACACACTTACACCAAGTAACACAGACACACACTGACACCCAGTAACACAAACAAACACACTGACATCAAGTAACACAGACATACACTGATACCAAGTCACAAAGACATACACTGATGCCCAGTAACACAGACACACACTTACACCAAGTAACACAGACATACACTGACAACAAGTAACAAAGACAGACAATTGCACCAAGTGACAAAGACATACACTTACACCAAGTATTTTGACATACACAGACACCAATTAACAAAGACATACACTGATACCCAGTAACACAGACACACACCTACACCAAGTAACAAAGACAGAAACTGATACCCAGTAACACAGACACACACTTACACCAAGTAACAAAGACATACACTGACACCCAGTAACAAAGACATACACTGACACCCAGTAACACAGACACACGCGGACACCAAGTAACAAAGGCACACACTTACACCAAGTAACACAGACATACACTGACACCAAGTAACAAAGACAGACAATTGCACCAAGTGACAAAGACACACACTTACACCAAGTATTTTGACATACACTGACATCAAGTAACAAAGACATACACTGGTACCCAGTAAAAAAGACAGACACTGATACCCATTAACACAGACAGACACTTACACCAAGTAACAAAGACATACACTGACACTCAGTAACAAAGACATACACTGACACCCAGTAACACAGACACACACGTACACCAAGTAACAAAGACACACACTTACACCAAGTAACACAGACACACACTGACACCCAGTAACACAAACAAACACACTGACATCAAGTAACACAGACATACAATGATATCAAGTCACAAAGACATACACTGATGCCCAGTAACACAGACGCACACTGACACCAAGTAACAAAGGCATACACTGACACCAAGTAACAAAGGCAAAAACTTACACCCAGTAACAAAGACATACACTTACACCAAGTCACAAAGACATACACTGATACCCAGTAACACAGACACACACTTACACCAAGTAACACAGACATACACTGACACCAAGTAATAAAGACATGCACTGAAACCAAGTAACAAAGGCAAAAACTTACACCCAGTAACAAAGACATACACTTACACCAAGTCACAAAGACATACACTGACACCCAGTAACAAAGACATACACTGACACCCAGTAACACAGACACACGCGGACACCAAGTAACAAAGGCACACACTTACACCAAGTAACACAGACATACACTGACACCAAGTAACAAAGACAGACAATTGCACCAAGTGACAAAGACACACATTTACACCAAGTATTTTGACATACACTGACATCAAGTAACAAAGACATACACTGATACCCAGTAACAAAGACATACACTGACACCCAGTAACACAGGTACACACGGACACCAAGTAACAAAGACACACACTTACACCAAGTAACACAGACACACACTGACACCCAGTAACACAAACAAACACACTGAGACCAAGTAACACAGACATACACTGACACCAAGTAACAAAGACATACACTTACACCCAGTAACAAAGACATACACTTACACCAAGTAACACACACATACACTGACACCAAGTAACAAAGACATGCACTGATACCCAGTAACACAGACACACACTTACACCAAGTAACACAGACATACACTGACACCAAGTAACAAAGACATACACTGACACCCAGTAACAAAGACATACACAGACACCCAGTAACACAGACACGCACGGACAACAAGTAACAAAGACACACAGTTACACCAAGTAACACAGACACACACTGACAGCCAGTAACACAGACACACACATACACCAAGCAACACAGACATACACAGACACAAAGTAACAAAGACATACACTGATACCCAGTAACACAGACATACACTGACACCAAGTAACACAGACATACACTGACACCAAGTCACAAAGACACACACTGACACCCAGCAACAAAGACATACACTGACACCAAGTCACAAAGACATACACTGATACACAGACATACACTTACACCAAGTAACACAGACATACACTGACACCAAGTAACAAAGACATACACTGATACCCTGTATCACAGACACACACTTACACCAAGGAACAAAGACATACACTGACACCAAGTAACAATGACACTCACTTACACCCAGTAACAAAGACATACACTGACACCAAGTCACAAAGACATGCACTGATACCCAGTAACACAGACACACACTGACACCAAGTAACAAAGACATGCACTGACACCAAGTAACAAAGACATACACTTACACCAAGTAACAAAGACACACACTTACACAAAGTAACACAGACATACACTGACACCAAGTAACAAAGGCATACACTGACACCAAGTAACGAAGACATACACTTACACCAAGTAACAAAGACAGACAATTACACCAAGTAACAAAGACACACACTTACACCAAGTATTTTAACATACACTGACACCAAGTAACAAAGACATACACTGATACCCAGTAACACAGACACACACTTACACCAAGTAACAAAGACATACACTGACACCAAGTCACAAAGACACTCACTGACACCCAGTAACAAAGACATACACTGACACAAAGTCACAAAGACAAACACTGATACCCAGTAACACAGACACACACTTACACCAAGTAACACAGACATACAATGACACCAAGTAACAAATACATACAGTGATACCCAGTAACGCAGACACACACTTACACCAAGTAACAAAGACAGACACTGATACCCAGTAACACAGACACACAATTACACCAAGTAACAAAGACATACACTGACACCCAGTAACAAAGACATACACTGACACCCAGTAACACAGACACACACGGACACCAAGTAACAAAGACACACACTTACACCAAGTAACACAGACACACACTGACACCCAGTAACACAGACACACACGTACAACAAGTAACACAGACATACACTGACACCAAGTTACAAAGACATACACTGATACCCAGTAACACAGACACACACTTACACCAAGTAACACAGACATACACTGACACCAAGTAACAAAGACATACACTGATACCCAGGAACACAGACATACACTTACACCAAGTAACAAAGACACACACTTACACCAAGTAACACAGACATACACAGACACCAAGTAAGAAAGACATACACTGACACCAAGTAACAAAGACATACACTGATACCCAGGAACACAGACACACACTTACACCAAGTAACACAGAAACAAACTTACACCAAGAAACAAAGACATACACTGACACCAAGTAACACAGACATACACTGACACCAAGTAACAAAGACACACACTTACACCAATAACACAGAAATACACTGACACCAAGTAACAAAGACATGCAGTGACACCCAGTAACGCAGACACACACTTACACCAAGTAACACAGACATACACTGACACCAAGTAACAAAGACATACACTGATACCCATTAACACAGACACACACTTACACCAACTAACACAGACATACACTGACACCAAGTAACAAAGACATACACTTACACCAAGTAACACAGACATACACTGATACCCAGTAACACAGACACACACTTACACCAAGTAACAAAGACAGACACTGACACCCAGTAACACAGACACACACTTATACCAAGTAACAAAGACATACACTGACATCCAGTAACAAAGACATACACTGACACCCAGTAACACAGACACACACGGACACCAAGCAACACAGACCTGCACTGACACAAAGTAACAAAGACATACACTGATACCCAGTAACACAGACACACACTTACACCAAGTAACACAGACATACACTGACACCAAGTAACAAAGACATACACTGATACCCAGGAACACAGACACACACTTACACCAAGTAACACAGACACACACTTACACCAAGTAACAAAGACATACACTGACACCAAGTAACACAGACATACACTGACACCAAGTAACAAAGACATACAATTACACCAAGTAACAAAGACACACATTTACACCAAGTAACACAGATATACACTGACACCAAGTAATAAAGACATGCACTGACATCCAGTAACACAGACACACACTTACACCAACTAACACAGACATACACTGACACCAAGTAACAAAGACATAGACTGATACCCAGGAACACAGACACACACTTGCACCAAGTAACACAGACATACACTGACACCAAGTAACAAAGACATACAATTACACCAAGTAACAAAGACACACACTTACACCAAGTAACACAGATACACACTGACACCAAGTAACAAAGACATACACTGATACCCAGTAACACATACACACACTTACACCAACTAACACAGACATACACTGAGACCAAGTAACAAAGACATAGACTGATACCCAGGAACACAGACACACACTTACACCAAGTAACACAGACACACACTTTCACCCAGTAACAAAGACATACAATTACACCAAGTAACACAGACTTACACTGACACCAAGTAACAAAGACATACAATTACACCAAGTAACAAAGACAGACACTGATACCCAGTAACACAGACACACACTTACACAAAGTAACAAAGACATACACTGACACCCAGTAACACAAACAAACACACACTGACACCCAGTAACACAGAGAAACGATAATAAACAGTAACACAGACAGACACTGACACCAAGTCACAAAGACACACACTTACACCAAGTAACAAAGACAGACAATTACACCAAGTAACAAGACATACACTGACACCAAGTAACAAAGGCATACACTTACACCAAGTAACAAAGACAGACAATTACACCAAGTAACATTTACATACACTTACACCAAGTATTTTTACATACACTGACACCAAGTAACAAAGACATACACTGATACCCAGTAACACAGGCACACATTTACACCAAGTGACAAAGACATACACTGACACCAAGTCACAAAGACACACACTGACACCCAGTAACAAAGACATACAATGATACCAAGTCACAAAGACATACACTGATACCCAGTAACACAGACACACACTTACACCAAGTAACACAGACATAAACTATCACCAAGTAACAAAGACATACACTGACACCAAGTAACACAGACATACACTGACACCAAGTAACAAATACATACAATTACACCAAGTAACAAAGACACACACTTACACCAAGTAACACAGATATACACTGACACCAAGTAACAAAGACATGCACTGACAGCCAGCAACACAGACACACACTTACACAAAGTAACAAAGACATACACTGACACCCAGTTACACAAACAAACACACACTGACACCCAGTAACACAGGGAAACGATAATAAACAGTAACACAGACAGACACTGACACCAAGTCACAAAGACACACACTTACACCAAGTAACAAAGACAGACAATTACACCAAGTAACAAGACATACACTGACACCATGTCACAAAGGCATACACTTACACCAAGTAACAAAGACAGACAATTATACCAAGTAACATTTACATACACTTACACCAAGTATTTTTACATACACTGACACCCAGTAACACAGACACACGGACAGCAAGTAGCAAAGACACACACTTACACCAAGTAACACAGATACACACTGACACCCAGTAACACAGACACACACTTACACCAAGCAACACAGACATACACTGACACCAAGTAACAAAGACATACACTGATACCCAGGAACACAGACACACACTTACACCAAGTAACACAGACACACACTTACACCAAGTAACAAAGACATACACTGACACCAAGTAACACAGACATACACTGACACCAAGTAACAAATACATACAATTACACCAAGTAACAAAGACACACACTTACACCCAGTAACACAGATATACACTGACACCAAGTAACAAAGACATGCACTGACAGCCAGCAACACAGACACACACTTACACCAAGTAACACAGACATACACTGACACCAAGTAACAAAGACATACACTGATACCCATTAACACAGACATACACTGACACCAATTAACAAAGACATACACTTACACCAAGTAACACAGACATACACTGATACCCAGTAACACAGACACACACTTACACCAAGTAACAAAGTCAGACACTGATACCCAGTAACACAGTCACACACTTACACCAAGTAACAAAGATATACACTGACACCCAGTAACACAGACACACACTTACACCAAGTAACAAAGACATACACTGACACCCAGTAACAAGGACATACACTGACACCCAGTAACACAGACACACACGGACACCAATTAACAAAGACACATACTTACACCAAGTAACACAGACACACACTGACACCCAGTAACACAGACACACACGTACACCAAGTAACACAGACATACACTGACACCAAGTTACAAAGACATACACTGATACCCAGTAACACAGACACACACTTACACCAAGTAACACAGACATACACTGACACCAAGTAACAAAGACATACACTGATACCCAGGAACACAGACATACAATTACACCAAGTAACAAAGACACACACTTACACCAAGTAACACAGATATACACAGACATCCAGTAACACAGACACACACTTACACCAAGTAACACAGACATACACTGACACCAAGTAACAAAGACA
Source organism: Heterodontus francisci (assembly GCF_036365525.1). NCBI lineage: Eukaryota > Metazoa > Chordata > Chondrichthyes > Heterodontiformes > Heterodontidae > Heterodontus > Heterodontus francisci. Next base: position 5,485,621 of record NW_027140851.1, on the reverse strand, counting down.
TGCACTGCTACCCAGTAACACAGACACACACTTACACCAACTAACACAGACATACACTGACACCAAGTAACAAAGACATAGACTGATACCCAGGAACACAGACACACACTTACACCAAGTAACACTGACACACACTTACACCAAGTAACAAAGACATACAATTACACCAATGTAACACAGACTTACACTGACACCAAGTAACAACGACACACACTTACACCAAGTAACAAAGACAGACACTGATAGCCAGTAACACAGACACACACATACACCAAGTAACACAGACATATACTGACACCAAGTAACAAATACATACACTGATTCCCAGTAACGCAGACACGCACTTACACCAAGTAACAAAGACAGACACTGATACCCAGTAACACAGACACACAATTACACCAAGTAACAAAGACATACACTGACACCCAGTAACAAAGACATACAATGACACCCAGTAACACAGACACACACGGACACCAATTAACAAAGACACATACTTACACCAAGTAACACAGACACACACTGACACCCAGTAACACAGACACACACGTACACCAAGTAACACAGACATACACTGACACCAAGTTACAAAGACATACACTGATACCCAGTAACACAGACACACACTTACACCAAGTAACACAGACATACACTGACACCAAGTAACAAAGACATACACTGATACCCAGGAACACAGACACACACTTACATCAAGTAACACAGACATACACTGACACCAAGTAACACAGACACACACTTACACCAAGTAACACAGATACACACTGACACCCAGTAACACAGACACCCACTTACACCAAGCAACACAGACATACACTGACACCAAGTAACAAAGACATACACTGATACCCAGGAACACAGACACACACTTACACCAAGTAACAAAGACATACACTGACACCCAGTAACAAAGACATACACTGACACCCAGTAACACAGACACACACGAACACCAAGTAACAAAGACACACACTTACACCAAGTAACACAGACACACACTGACACCCAATAACGCAGACACACACGTACACCAAGTAACATAGACATACACTGACACCAAGTTACAAAGACATACACTGATACCCAGTAACACAGACACACACTTACACCAAGTAACACTTACATACACTGACACCAAGTAACAAAGACATACACTGATACCCAGGAACACAGACATACACTTACACCAAGTAACAAAGACACACACTTACACCAAGTAACACAGACATACACTGACACCAAGTAACACAGACACACACTTACACCAAGTAACACAGATACACACTGACACCCAGTAACACAGACACACACTTACACCAAGCAACACAGACATACACTGACACCAAGTAACAAAGACATACACTGATACCCTGGAACACAGACACACACTTACACCAAGTAACAAAGACACACACTTACACCAAGTAACAAAGACATACACTGACACCAAGTAACACAGACATACACTGACACCAAGTAACAAAGACATACAATTACACCAAGTAACAAAGACACACACTTACACCAAGTAATACAGATATACACAGACATCCAGTAACACAGACACACACTTACACCAAGTAACACAGACATACACTGACACCAAGTAACAAAGACATGCACTGATACCCAGTAACACAGACACACACTTACACCAACTAACACAGACATACACTGACACCAAGTAACAAAGACATAGACTGATACCCAGGAACACAGACACACACTTACACCAAGTAACACTGACACACACTTACACCAAGTAACAAAGACATACAATTACACCAATGTAACACAGACTTACACTGACACCAAGTAACAAAGACACACACTTACACCAAGTAACAAAGACAGACACTGATACCCAGTAACACAGACACACACTTACACCAAGTAACACAGACATACACTGACACCAAGTAACAAATACATACACTGATACCCAGTAACGCAGACACACACTTACACCAAGTAACAAAGACAGACACTGATACCCAGTAACACAGACACACACTTACACCACGTAACAAAGACATACAGTGACACCCAGTAACAAAGACATACACTGACACCCAGTAACACAGACACACACGGACACCAAGTAACAAAGACACACACTTACACCAAGTAACACAGACACACACTGACACCCAGTAACGCAGACACACACGTACACCAAGTAACACAGACATACACTGACACCAAGTTACAAAGACATACACTGATACCCAGTAACACAGACACAATCTTACACCAAGTAACACAGACATACACTGACACCAAGTAACAAAGACATACACAGATACCCAGGAACACAGACATACACTTACACCAAGTAACAAAGACACACACTTACACCAAGTAACACAGACATACACTGACACCAAGTAACACAGACACACACTTACACCAAGTAACACAGATACACACTGACACCCAGTAACACAGACACACACTTACACCAAGAAACACAGACATACACTGACACCAAGTAACAAAGACATACACTGATACCCAGGAACACAGACACACACTTACACCAAGTAACAAAGACACACACTTACACCAAGTAACAAAGACATACACTGACACCAAGTAACACAGACATACACTGACACCAAGTAACAAAGACTTACAATTACACCAAGTAACAAAGACACACACTTACACCAAGTAACACAGATATACACTGACACCAAGTAACAAAGACATGCACTGACAGCCAGTAACACAGACACACACTTACACCAAGTAACACAGACATACACTGACAATAAGTAACAAAGACATACACTGATACCGATTAACACAGACATACACTGACACCAAGTAACAAAGACATACACTTACACCAATTAACACAGACATACACTGATACCCAGTAACACAGTTCACACTTACACCAAGTAACAAAGACTGACACTGATACCCAGTAACACAGACACACACTTACACCAAGTAACAAAGACATACACTGACACCCAGTAACACAGACACACACTTACACCAAGTAACAAAGACATACACCGACACCCAGTAACAAAGACATACACTGACACCAAGTAACACAGGCACACACGGACACCAAGTAACAAAGACACACACTTACACCAAGTAACACAGACACACACTGACACCCAGTAACACAGACACACACTTACACCAAGCAACACAGACATACACTGACACAAAGTAACAAAGACATACACTGATACCCAGGAACACAGACACACACTTATACCAAGTAACACAGACACACACTTACACCAAGTAACAAAGACATACACTGACACCAAGTAACACAGACATACACTGACACCAAGTAACAAAGACATACAATTACACCAAGTAACAAAGACACACACTTACACCAAGTAACACAGATATACACTGACATCCAGTAACACAGACACACACTTACACCAAGTAACACAGACATACACTGACACCAAGTAACAAAGACATACACTGATACCCAGTAACACAGACACACACTTACACCAACTAACACAGACATACACTGACACCAAGTAACAAAGACATAGACTGATACCCAGGAACACAGACATACACTGACACCCAGTAACAAAGACATACACTGGCAACCAGTAACACAGACACACACGGACACCAAGTTACAAAGACACACACTTACACCAAGTAACACAGACACATACTGACACCCAGTAACACAGACACACACGTACACCAAGTAACACAGACATACACTGACACCAAGTTACAAAGACATACACTGATACCCAGTAACACAGAAACACACTTACACCAAGTAACACAGACATACACTGACACCAAGTAACAAAGACATACACTGACACCAAGTAACAAAGACATACACTGACACCAAGTCACAAAGACATACACTGATACCCAGTAACACAGACACACACTTACACCAAGTAACACAGACATAAACTGACACCAAGTAACAAAGACATACACTGATACCCAGGAACACAGACACACACTTACACCAAGTAACACAGAAACAAACTTACACCAAGAAACAAAGACATACACTGACACCAAGTAACACAGACATACACTGACACCAAGTAACAAAGACATACAATTACAACAAGAAACAAAGACACACACTTACACCAATAACACAGAAATACACTGACACCAAGTAACAAAGACATGCACTGACACCCAGTAACACAGACACACACTTACACCAAGTAACACAGACATACACTGACACCAAGTAACAAAGACATACACTGATACCCATTAACACAGACACACACTTACACCAACTAACACAGACATACACTGACACCAAGTAACAAAGACATACACTTACACCAAGTAACACAGACTTACACTGATACCCAGTAACACAGACACACACTTACACCAAGTAACAAAGACAGACACTGATACCCAGTAACACAGAAACACACTTACACCAAGTAACAAAGACATACACTGACACCCATTAACACAGACACACACTTACACCAAGTAACAAAGACATACACTGACACCCAGTAACAAAGACATACACTGACACCCAGTAACACAGACACGCACGGACACCAAGTAACAAAGACACACAGTTACACCAAGTAACACAGACACACACTGACACCCAGTAACACAGACACACACTTACACCAAGCAAAACAGACATACACAAACACAAAGTAACAAAGACATACACTGATACCCAGTAACACAGACACACACTTACACCAAGTAACACAGACACACACTTACACCAAGTAACAAAGAAATACACTGACACCAAGTAACACAGACATACACTGACACCAAGTAACAAAGACATACAATTACAACAAGTAACAAAGACACACACTTACACCAAGTAACACAGATATACACTGACACCAAGTAATAAAGACATGCACTGACATCCAGTAACACAGACACACACTTACACCAACTAACACAAACATACACTGACACCAAGTAACAAAGACATAGACTGATACCCAGGAACACAGACACAAACTTACACCAAGTAACACAGACATACACTGACACCAAGTAACAAAGACATACAATTACACCAAGTAACAAAGACACACACTTACACCAAGTAACACAGATATACACTGACACCAAGTAACAAAGACATACACTGATACCCAGTAACACATACACACACATACACCAACTAACACAGACATACACTGACACCAAGTAACAAAGACATAGACTGATACCCAGGAACACAGACACACGCCTACACCAAGTAACACAGACACACACTTACACCAAGTAACAAAGACATACAATTAGACCAAGTAACACAGACTTACACTGACACCAAGTAACAAAGACATACAATTACACCAAGTAACAAAGACACAAACTTACACCAAGTAACAAAGACAGACACTGATACCCAGTAACACTGACACACACTTACACCAAGTAACAAAGACATACACTGACACCCAGTAACACAAACAAACACACACTGACACCTAGTAACACAGAGAAACACTAATAAACAGTAACACAGACAGACACTGATACCAAGTCACACAGACACACAATTACACCAAGTAACAAAGAAAGACAATTACACCAAGTAACAAAGACATACACTGACACCAAGTAACAAAGGCATACACTTACACCAAGTAACAAAGACAGACAATTACACCAAGTAACATTTACATACACTTACAACAAGTATTTTTACATACACTGACACCAAGTAACAAAGACATACACTGATACCCAGTAACACAGACACACACTTACACCAAGTAACAAAGACATGCACTTACACCAAGTAACACAGACACACTGACACCCAGTAACACAAACAAAAACACTGACACCAAGTAACACAGACATACACGGATACCAAGTCACAAAGACATATACTGATGCCCAGTAACACAGACACACACTAACACCAAGTAACAAAGACATACACTGACACCAAGTAACAAAGACATACACTTACACCAAGTAACAATGACACACAGTTACACCAAGTAACACAGACATACACTGACACCAAGTAACAAAGACAGACAATTACACCAAGTAACAAAGACACAAACTTACACCAAGTAACAAAGACAGACACTGATACCCAGTAACACTGACACACACTTACACCAAGTAACACAGACCTACACTGACACCAAGTAACAAAGACATGCACTGATACCCAATAACACAGACACACACTTACACCAACTAACACAGACATACACTGACACCAAGTAACAAAGACATACACTTACACCAAGTAACACAGACTTACACTGATACCCAGAAACACAGACACACTCTTACACCAAGTAACAAAGACATACACTGACACCCATTAACACAGACACACACTTACATCAAGTAACAAAGACATACACTGACACCCAGTAACAAAGACATACACTGACACCCAGTAACACAGACACGCACGGACAACAAGTAACAAAGACACACAGTTACACCAAGTAACACAGACACACACTGACAGCCAGTAACACAGACACACACATACACCAAGCAACACAGACATACACAGACACAAAGTAACAAAGACATACACTGATACCCAGTAACACAGACACACACTTACACCAAGTAACACAGACACACACTTACACCAAGTAACAAAGACATACACTGACACCAAGTAACACAGACATACACTGACACCAAGTAACAAAGACATACAATTACACCAAGTAACAAAGACACACACTTACACCAAGTAACACAGATATACACTGACACCAAGTAACAAAGACATGCACTGACATCCAGTAACACAGACACACACTTACACCAACTAACACACACATACACTGACACCAAGTAACAAAGACATAGACTGATACCCAGGAACACAGACACAAACTTACACCAAGTAACACAGACATACACTGACACCAAGTAACAAAGACATACAATTACACCAAGTAACAAAGACACACACTTACACCAAGTAACACAGATATACACTGACACCAAGTAACAAAGACATACACTGATACCCAGTAACACATACACACACTTACACCAACTAACACAGACATACACTGACACCAAGTAACAAAGACATAGACTGATACCCAGGAACACAGACACACACTTACACCAAGTAACACAGACACACACTTACACCAAGTAACAAAGACATACAATTACACCAAGTAACACAGACTTACGCTGACACCAAGTAACAAAGACATACAATTACTCCAAGTAACAAAGACACAAACTTACACCAAGTAACAAAGACAGACACTGATACCCAGTAACACTGACACACACTTACACCAAGTAACAAAGACATACACTGACACCCAGTAACACAAACAAACACACACTGACACCCAGTAACATAGAGAAACACTAATAAACAGTAACACAGACAGACACTGATACCAAGTCACAAAGACACACAATTACACCAAGTAACAAAGAAAGACAATTACACCAAGTAACAAAGACATACACTGACACCAAGTAACAAAGGCATACACTTACACCAAGTAACAAAGACAGACAATTACACCAAGTAACATTTACATACACTTACACCAAGTATTTTTACATACACTGACACCAAGTAACAAAGACATACACTGATACCCAGTAACACAGACACACACTTACACCAAGTAACAAAGACATACACTTACACCAAGTAACACAGACACACACTGACACCCAGTAACACAAACAAACACACTGACACCAAGTAACACAGACATACACTGATACCAAGTCACAAAGACATACACTGATGCCCAGTAACACAGACACACACTAACACCAAGTAACAAAGACATACACTGACACAAAGTAACAAAGACATACACTGACACCAAGTAACAATGACACACACTTACACCAAGTAACACAGACATACACTGACACCAAGTAACAAAGACAGACAATTACACCAAGTATCAAAGACATACACTTACACCTTGTATTTTGACATACACTGACACCAAGTAACAAAGACATACTCTGATACCCAGTAACACAGACACACACTAACACCAAGTAACACAGACCTACACTGACACCAAGTAACAAAGACATGCACTGATACCCAATAACACAGACACACACTTACACCAAGTAACAAAGACAGACACTGATACCCAGTAACACAGACACAGACTTACACCAAGTAACAAAGACAGACACTGATACCCAGTAACACAGACACACACTTACACCAAGTAACAAATACATACACTGACACCCAGTAACAAAGACATACACTGACACCCAGTAACACAGACACACACGGACACCAAGTAACAAAGACACACACTTACACCAAGTAACACAGACACACACTGACACCAAGTAACACAAACAAACACACTGACACCAAGTAACACAGACATACACTGATACCAAGTCACAAAGACATACACTGATGCCCAGTAACACAGACACACACTGACACCAAGTAACAAAGACACACACTGACACCAAGTAACAAAGACATACACTTACACCCAGTAACAAAGACATACACTGATACCCAGTAACACAGACACACACTTACACCAAGTAACACAGACATACACTGACGCCAAGTAACAAAGAAATGCACTGATACACAGTAACACAGACACACACTTACACCAAGTAACAAAGACAGACACTGATACCCAGTAACACAGACACACACATACACCAAGTAACAAAGACATACACTGACACCCAGTAACAAACACATGCACTGACACCCAGTAACACAGACATACACGGACCCCAAGTAACAAAGACACAGACTTACACCAAGTAACATAGACACACACTGACACCAAGTAACACATACAAACACACTGACACCAAGTAACACAGACATACACTGATACCAAGTCACAAAGACATACACTGATGCCCAGTAACACAGACACACACTGACACCAAGTAACAAAGACCTACACTTACACCCAGTAACAAAGACATACACTGACACCCAGTAACACAGACACACACGGACACCAAGTAACAAAGACACGCAATTACACCAAGTAACACAGACACACACTGCCACCCAGTCACACAGACACTCACGTACACCAAGTAACACAGACATACACTGACACCAAGTTACAAAGACATACACTGATACCCAGTAACACAGACACACACTTACACCAAGTAACACAGACATACACTGACACCAAGTAACAAAGACATACACTGATACCCAGGAACACAGACATACACTTACACCAAGTAACAAAGACACACACTTACACCAAGTAACACAGACATACACTGACACCAAGTAACAAAGACATACACTGATACCCAGTAACACAGACACACACTTACACACAAGTAACACAGACATACACTGACACCAAGTAACAAAGACATACACTGATACCCAGGAACACAGACACACACTTACACCAAGTAATACAGTAACAAACTTACACCAAGAAACAAAGACATACACTGACACCCAGCAACAAAGACATACAATTACACCAAGTAACATAGACACACACTGACACCTAGTAACACATACAAACACACTGACACCAAGTAACACAGACATACACTGATACCAAGTAACAAAGACATACACTGACACCAAGTAACAAAGACATACACTTACACCAAGTAACAATGACACACACTTACACCAAGTAACACAGACATACACTGACACCAAGTGACAAAGATAGACAATTACACCAAGTATCAAAGACATACTCTTACACCTTGTATTTTGACATACACTGACACCAAGTAACAAAGACATACACTGATACCCAGTAACACAGACACACACTTACACCAAGTAACACAGACATACACTGACACCAAGTAACAAAGACATGCACTGATACCCAATAACACAGACACACACTTACACCAAGTAACAAAGACAGACACCGATACCCAGTAACACAGACACACACTTACACCAAGTAACAAAGACATACACTGACACCCAGTAACAAAGACATACACTGACACCCAGTAACACAGACACACACGGACACCAAGTAACAAAGACACACACTTACACCAAGTAACACAGACACACACTGACACCCAGTAACACAAACAAACACACTGACACCAAGTAACACAGACATACACTGATACCAAGTGACAAAGACACACACTGACTCCCAGTAACAAAGACATACACTTACACCAAGTAACACAGGCATACACTGACACCAAGTAACAAAGACATGCACAGATACCCAGTAACACAGACACAGACTTACACCAAGTAACAAAGACAGACACTGATACCCAGTAACACAGACACACACTTACACCAAGTAACAAAGACAGACACTTACACCAAGTAACAAAGACATACACTGATACCCAGTAACACAGACAGACACTTACACCAAGTAACAAAGACATACACTGACACCAAGTCACAAAGACACACACTGACTCCCAGTAACAAAGACATACACTTACACCAAGTAACACAGACATACACTGACACCAAGTAACAAAGACATGCACAGATACCCAGTAACACAGACACAGACTTACACCAAGTAACAAAGACAGACACTGATACACAGTAACACAGACACACACTTACACCAAGTAACAATCACATACACTAACACCCAGTAACAAAGACATACACTGACACCCAGTAACACAGACACACACGGACACCAAGTAACAAAGACACACACTTACACCAAGTAACACAGACACACACTGACACCCAGTAACACAAACAAACACACTGACACCAAGTAACACAGACATACACTGATACCAAGTCACAAATACATACACTGATGCCCAGTAACACAGACACACCCTGACAACAAGTAACAAAGACATACACTGACACCAAGTATTTTGACATACACTGATACCAAGTCACAAAGACATACACTGATACCCAGTAACACAGAAGCACTCTTACACCAAGTAACAAAGACATACACTGACACCAAGTCACAAAGACACACACTGACACCCAGTAACAAAGACATACACTGATACCCAGTAACACAGACACACACTTACACCAAGTAACAAAGACATACACTGACACCCAGTAACAAAGACATGCACTGTTACCCAGTAACACAGACACACACGGACACCAAGTAACAAAGACACACACTTACACCAAGTAACACAGACACACACTGACACCCAGTAACACAAACAAACACACTGACACAAAGTAACACAGACATACACTGATACCAAGTCACAAAGACATACACTGATGCCCAGTAACACAGACACACACTGACACCAAGTAACAAAGACATACACTGACACCAAGTAACAAAGACATACACTTACACCAAGTAACAATGACACACACTTACACCAAGTAACACAGACATACACTGACACCAAGTGACAAAGACAGACAATTACACCAAGTATCAAAGACATACACTTACACCTTGTATTTTGACATGCACTGACACCAAGTAACGAAGACATACACTGATACCCAGTAACACAGACACACACTTACACCAAGTAACACAGACATACACTGACACCAAGTAACAAAGACATGCACTGATACCCAATAACACAGACACACACTTACACCAAGTAACAAAGACAGACACTGATACCCAGTAACACAGACACAGACTTACACCAAGTAACAAAGACAGACACTGATACCCAGTAACACAGACACACACTTACACCAAGTAACAAAGACATACACTGACACTGAGTAACAAAGACATACACTGACACCCAGTAACACAGACACACACGGACACCAAGTAACAAAGACACACACTTGCACCAAGTAACACAGACACACACTGACACCCAGTAACACAAACAAACACACTGACACCAAGTAACACAGACATACACTGATACCAAGTCACAAAGACACACACTGACTCCCAGTAACAAAGACATACACTTACACCAAGTAACACAGACATACACTGACACCAAGTAACAAAGACATGCACAGATACCCAGTAACACAGTCACAGACTTACATCAAGTAACAAAGACAGACACTGATACCCAGTAACACAGACACACACTTACACCAAGTAACAAAGACAGACACTTACACCAAGTAACAAAGACATACACTGACACCAAGTCACAAAGACACACACTGACTCCCAGTAACAAAGACATACACTTACACCAAGTAACACAGACATACACTGACACCAAGTAACAAAGCCATGCACAGATACCCAGTAACACAGACACAGACTTACACCAAGTAACAAAGACAGAAACTGATACCCAGTAACACAGACACACACTTACAACAAGTAACAAAGACATACACTGACACCCAGTAACAAAGACATACACTGACACCCAGTAACACAGACACACACGGACACCAAGTAACAAAGACACACACTTACACCAAGTAACACAGACACACACTGACACCCAGTAACACAAACAAACACACTGACACCAAGTAACACAGACATACACTGATACCAAGTCACAAGTACATACACTGATGCCCAGTAACACAGACACACCCTGACAACAAGTAACAAAGACATACACTGACACCAAGTATTTTGACATACACTGATACCAAGTCACAAAGACATACACTGATCCCCAGTAACACAGAAACACACTTACACCAAGTAACAAAGACATACACTGACACCAAGTCACAAAGACACACACTGACTCCCAGTAACAAAGACAGACACTGACACCTAGTCACAAAGACATACACTGATACCCAGTAACCCAGACACACACTTAAACTAAGTACAAAAGAACAAAGAACAAAGATAATTACAGCACAGGAACAGGCCCTTCGGCCCTCCAAGCCTGCGCCGATCCAGATCCTCTCTCTAAACATGTCGCCTATTTTCTAAGGTTCTATATCTCTTTTCTTCCTGCCCATTCATGTATCTGTCTGGATACATCTTAAAAGACTCCATCGTGCCCGCATCTACCTCCTCCGCTGGCAATGTGTTCCAGGTGCCCACCACCCTCTGCGTAAAGAACTTTCGACGCATATCCCCCCTAAACCTTTCCCCTTTCACTTTGAACTCGTGTCCTCTAGTAATTGAAACCCCCACCCTGGGAAAAAGCCTCTTGCTATTCATCCTGTCTATACCTCTCATGATTTTGTACACCTCAATCAGGTCCCCCCTCAACCTCCGTCTTTCTAATGAAAATAATCCTAATCTACTCAACCTCTCTCCATAGCTAGCGCCCTCCATACCAGGCAACATCCTGGTGAACCTCCTCTGCACCCTCTCCAAAGCATCCACATCCTTTTGATAATGTGGCGACCAGAACTGTACGTAGTATTCCAAATGTGGCCGAACCAAAGTCCTATACAACTGTAACATGACCTGCCAACTCTTGTACTCAATGCCCCGTCCGATGAAGGAAAGCATGCCGTTTGCCTTCTTGACCACTCTATTTACCTGCGTTGCCACCTTCAGGGAACAGTGGACGTGAACACCCAAATCTCTCTGGACATCAATTTTCCCCAGGACTTTTCCATTTACTGTATAGTTCACTCTTGAATTGGATCTTCCAAAATGCATCACCTCGCATTTGCCCTGATTGAACTCCATCTGCCATTTCTCTGCCCAACTCTCCAATCTATCTATATTCTGCTGTATTCTCTGACAGTCCCCTTCACTATCTGGTACTCCACCAATCTTAGTGTCGTCTGCAAATTTGCTAATCAGTCCACCTATACTTTCCTCCAAATCATTAATGTATATCACAAACAACAGTGGTCCCAGCACGGATCCCTGTGGAACACCACTGGTCACACGTCTCCGTTTTGAGAAACTCCCTTCTACTGCTACTCTCTGTCTCCTGTTGTAACACAGACGCACACTTACACCAAGTAACAAAGACAGACAATGATACCCAGTAACACAGGCACACACTTACACCAAGTAACAAAGACATACACTGACACCCAGTAACAAAGACATAAACTGACACTCAGTAACGCAAACACACACGGACACCAAGTAACAAAGACACAGACTTACACCAAGTAACAGAGACACACACTGACACCCAGTAACACAGACACACACTTACACCAAGTAACACAGACATACACTGACACCAAGTAACAAAGACATACACTGATACCCAGTAACACAGGCACACACATACACCAAGTAACACAGATATACACTGACACCAAGTAACAAAGACATGCACTGATACCCAGTAACACAGACACACACTTACACCAAGAAACAAAGACAGACAATTACACCAAGAAACACAGACATACACTGACACCAAGTAACAAAGACATACACTGATACCCAGTAACACAGACACACACTTACACCAAGTAACAAAGACATACACTGACACCAAGTCACAAAGACACACACTTACACCAAGTAACAAAGACATACACTGACACCAAGTCACACAGGCACACACTGGGGGGGGCACATTGGCGCAGTGGTTCGCACCGCAGCCTCACAGCTCCAGGAACCCGGGTTCGATTCTGGGTACTGCCTGTGCGGAGTTTGCAAGTTCTCCCTGTGTCTGCGTGGGTTTCCTCCGGGTGCTCCGGTTTCCTCCCACATGTCAAAGACTTGCAGGTTGATAGGTTAATTGGCCATCATAAATTGCCCCTAGTATAGGTAGGTGGTAGGGAAATTTATAGGGACAGGTGGGGATGTGATAGGATTACGGGATTAGTGTAGGATTAGAATAAATGGGTGGTTGATGGTCGGCACTGACTCGGTGGGCCGAATGGCCTGTTTAAGTGCTGAATCTCTAAACTAAACTAAATACTGACACCTAGTGTCACTGATACACACTGACACCCAGTAACACAAACAAACACACAATGACACCCAGTAACACAGAGAAACACTGATAAACAGTAACAAAGACATACACTGACACCAAGTAACACAGACACACACTGACACCCAGTAACAAAGACATACACTGATACCAAGTCACAAAGACACACAATGATGCCCAGTAACACAGACACACACTGACACCAAGTAACAAAGACATACACTGACACCAAGTCACAAAGACACACACTGACACCCAGTAACAAAGCCATACACTGACACCAAGTAACAAAGACATACACTGATACCCAGTAACAAGGACATTCACTTACACCAAGTAAGAAAGACATCCACTGATTCCCAGTAACACAGGCACACACTGGGTTGGCACATTGGCGCAGTGGTTAGCACCGCAGCCTCACAGCTCCAGGGACCCGGGTTCGATTCTGGGTGCTGCCTGCGCGGAGTTTGCAAGTTCTCCCTGTGTCTGCGTGGGTTTCCTCCGGGTGTTGCGGTTTCCTGCCACATGCCAAAGACTTGCAGGTTGATAGGTTAATTGGCCATTATAAATTGCCCCTAGTATAGGTAGGTGGTAGGGAAATATATCGGGACAGGTGGGGATGTGATAGGAATACGGGATTAGTGTAGGAT
The DNA here is from genome assembly GCF_036365525.1 of Heterodontus francisci. Lineage (NCBI taxonomy): Eukaryota > Metazoa > Chordata > Chondrichthyes > Heterodontiformes > Heterodontidae > Heterodontus > Heterodontus francisci. The sequence goes on along the minus strand of NW_027140851.1, from coordinate 5,470,154 downwards.
TTGTATAAATCAGTTGTTGATGGTCGGCAGAGACTCGGTGGGCCGAAGGGCATGTTTAAGTGCTGCATCTCTAAACTAAACTAAATACTGACACCGAGTGTCACAGATACACACTGACACCCAGTAACACAAACAAACACACACTTACATCCAGTAACACAGAGAAACACTGATACACAGTAACAAAGACATACACTGACATCAAGTAACACAGACATACAGTGATACCAAGTCACGAAGACATTCACTGATGCCCAGTAACACAGACACACACAGACACAAAGTAACAAAGACAGACACTGATACCCAGTAACACTGACACCCAGTAACACAAACAAACACACACTGACATCCAGTAACACAGAGAAACACTGATACACAGTAACAAAGACATACACTGACATCAAGTAACACAGACACACACTGACACCCAGTAAAAAAGACATACACTGATACCAAGTCACAAAGACATTCACTGATGCCCAGTAACACAGACACACACTTACAACAAGTAACACAGACATACACAGACACCAAGTAACAAAGACATGCACTTATGCCCAGTAACACAGACACACACATAAACCAAGTAACAAAGACAGACACTGATACCCAGTAACACAGACACACACTTACACCAAGTAACAAAGACATACACTGACACCCAGTAACAAAGACATACACTGACACCCAGTAACACAGACACACACGGACACCAAGTAACAAAGACACACACTTACACCAAGTAACACAGACACACACTGACACCCAGTAACACAAACAAACGCACTGACATCAAGTAACACAGACATACACTGATACCAAGACACAAAGACATGCACTGATGCCCAGTAACACAGACACACACAGACACCAAGTAACAAAGACATACACTGACACCAAGTAACAAAGGCATACACTTACACCCAGTAACAAAGACATACACTTACTCCAAATCACAAAGACATACACTGATACCCAGTAACACAGACACACACTTACACCAAGTAACACAGACATACACTGACACCAAGTAACAAAGACATGCACTGATACCCAGTAACACAGGCACACACTTACACCAAGTAACAAAGACAGACACTGATACCCAGTAACACAGACACATACTTACACCAAGTAACAAAGACATACACTGACACCCAGTAACAAAAACATACACTGACACCCAGTAACACAGACACACACGGACACCAAGTAACAAAGACACACACTTACACCAAGTCACACAGACATACAATGACACCAAGTAACAAAGACAGACAATTGCACCAAGTGACAAAGACATACACTTACACCAAGTATTTTGCCATACACAGACACCAAGTAACAAAGACATACAGTGATACCCAGTAACACAGACACACACTTACACCAAGTAACAAAGACAGAAACTAATACCCAGTAACACAGACACACACTTACACCAAGTAACAAAGACATACGCTGACACCCAGTAACAAAGACATACACTGACACCCAGTAACACAGACTAACACGGACACCAAGTAACAAAGACACACACTTACACCAAGTAACACAGACATACACTGACACCAAGTAAGAAAGACATACAATTACACCAAGTAACACAGACAAACACTGACACCCAGTAACACAAACAAACACACTGACACCAAGTAACACAGACATACACTGACACCAAGTAACAAAGACATACACTTACACCCACTAACAAAGACATACACTTACACCAAGTCACAAAGACATACACTGAAACCCAGTAACACAGACACACACTTACACCAAGTAACACAGACATACACTGACACCAATTAACAAAGACATGCACTGATACCCAGTAACACAGACACACACTTACACCAAGTAACACAGACATACACTGACACCAAGTAACAAAGACATACACTGATACCCAGTAACACAGGCACACACTTACAGCAAGTAACACAGACATACACTGACACCAAGTAACAAAGACATGCACTGATACTCAGTAACACAGACACACACTTACACCAAGTAACAAAGACAGACAATCACACCAAGAAACAAAGACATACACTTACACCAAGTATTTTGACATACACTGACACCAAGTAACAAAGACATACACTGATACCCAGTAACACAGACACACACTTACACCAAGTCACAAAGACATACACTGACACCAAGTCACAAAGACACACACTGACTCCCAGTAACAAAGACATACACTGACACCAAATCACAAAGTCATACACTGACACCCAGTATCACAGACACACACGGACACCAAGTAACAAAGACACACACTTACACCAAGTAACACAGGCACACACTGACACCCAGTAACACAAACAAACACACTGACACCAAGTAACACCGACATACAGTGATACCAAGTCACAAAGACATACACTGATGCCCAGTAACACAGACACACACTTACACCAAGTAACAAAGACTGACACTGATACCCAGTAACACAGACACACACTTACACCAAGTAACAAAGACATACGCTGACACCCAGTAACAAAGACATACACTGACACCCAGTAACACAGACACACACGGACACCAAGTAACAAAGACACACACTTACACCAAGTAACAAAGACAGACACTGACACCAAGTCACACAGGCACACACTGGGGGGGTGGGGGGTGTGGGGTGGTGGCACATTGGCGCAGTGGTTAGCACCGCAGCCTCAAAGCTCCAGGAACCCGGGTTCGATTCTGGGTACTGCCTGTGCGGAGTTTGCAAGTTCTCCCTGTGTCTGCGTGGGTTTCCTCCGGGTGCTCCGGTTTCCTCCCACATGTCAAAGACTTGCAGGTTGATAGGTTAATTGGCCATCATAAATTTCATAGTATAGGTAGGTGGTAGGGAAATATATAGGGATAGGTGGGGATGTGATAGGAATACGGGATTAGTGTAGGATTACTATAAATGGGTGGTTGATGGTCGGCACAGACTAGGTGGGTCGAATGGCCTGTTTAAGTGCTGAATCTCTAAACTAAACTAAATACTGACACCTAGTGTCACTGATACACACTGACACCCAGTAACACAAACAAACACACACTGACACCCAGTAACACAGAGAAACAGTGATGAACAGTAACAAAGACATACACTGACACGAAGTAACACAGGCACACGCTGACACCCAGTGACAAAGACATACACTGATACCAAGTCACAAAGACATACACTGATACCCAGTAACACAGACACACACTGACACCAAGTCACAAAGACAGACACTGACACCTAGTAACACAGACACACACTGACACCCAGTGAAAAAGACATACACTGACACCAAGTCACAAAGACATACACTGATACCAAGTCACAAAGACATTCACTGATGCCCAGTAACACAGACACACACAGACACCAAGTAACAAAGACATGCACTGACAGCAAGTAACAAAGACATACACTTACACCAAGTAACAAAGACACACACTTACACCAAGTAACACAGACATACACTGACACCAAGTAACAAAGACAGACAATTACACCAAGTAACAAAGTCATACACTTACACCAAGTATTTTGACATACACTGACACCAAGTCACAAAGACATACACTGATACCTACTAACACAGACACACACTTACACCAAGTAAAAAGACAGACAATGATACCCAGTAACACAGACACACGCTTACACCAATTAACAAAGACATACACTGACACCCAGTAACAAAGACATACACTGACACCCAGTAACACAGACACACACGGACACCAAGTAACAAAGACACACACTTACACCAAGTAACACAGACATACACTGACACCAAGTAACAAAGACAGACAATTACACCAAGTAACAATGACATACACTGACACCAAGTATTTTGACATACAATGACACCAAGTAACAAAGACATACAATGATATCCAGTAACACAGGCACACACTGGGTGGGCACATTGGCGCATTGGTTAGCACCGCAGCCTCACAGCTTCAGGAACCCGGGTTCGATTCCGGGTACTGCCTGTGCGGAGTTTGCAAGTTCTCCCTGTGTCTGCGTGGGTTTCCTCCGGGTGCTCCGGTTTCCTCCCACGTGTCAAAGACTTGCAGGTTGATAGGTTAATTGGCCGTCATAAATTGCCCCTCGTATAGGTAGGTGGTAGGGAAATATATAGGGATAGGTGGGGATGTGATAGGAATACGGGATTAGTGTAGGATAAGTATACATGTGTGGTTGATGGTCGGCACTGACTCGGTGGGCCGAATGGCCTGTTTAAGTGCTGTTTCTCTAAACTAAACTATATACTGACACCTAGTGTCACTGATACACACTGACACCCAGTAACACAAACAAACACACACTGAAACCCAGTAACACAGAGAAACACTGATAAACAGTAACAAAGACATACACTGACACCAAGTCACAAAGACATACACTGATGCCCAGTAACACAGACACACACTGACACCAAGTAACAAAGACATACACTGACACCAAGTCACAAAGACACACACTGACACCCAGTAACAAAGCCATACACTGACACCAAGTAACAAAGACATACACTGATACTCAGTAACAAAGACATTCACTTACACCAAGTAACAAAGTCATACACTGATACCCAGTAACACAGACACACACTGACACCAAGTCACAAAGAGATACACTGATGCCCAGGAACACAGACACACACTGACACCAAGTAACAAAGACATACAGTGACACCAAGTAACAAAGACATACACTGACACCAAGTCACAAAGACACACACTGACACACAGTAACAAAGCCATACACTGACACCCAGTAACAAAGCCATACACTGACACCAAGTAACAAAGACATTCACAGACACCAAGTAACAAAGACATGCACTGACACCAAGTAACAAAGACAGACAATTGCACCAAGTGACAAAGACATACACTTACACCAAGTATTTTGGCATACACAGACACCAAGTAACAAAGACATACACTGATACCCAGTAACACAGACACACACTTACACCAAGTAACAAAGACAGAAACTAATATCCAGTAACACAGACACACACTTACACCAAGTAACAAAGACATACACTGACACCCAGTAACAAAGACATACACTGACACCCAGTAACACAGACACACGCGGACACCAAGTAACAAAGGCACACACTTACACCAAGTAACACAGACATACACTGACACAAAGTAACAAAGACAGACAATTGCACCAAGTGACAAAGACACACACTTACACCAAGTATTTTGACAAACACTGACATCAAGTAACAAAGACCTACACTGATACCCAGTAACAAAGACATACACTGACACCCAGTAACACAGGTACACACGGACACCAAGTAACACAGACACACACTTACACCAAGTAACACAGACACACACTGACACCCAGTAACACAAACAAACACACTGACACCAAGTAACACAGACATACACTGACACCAAGTAACAAAGACATACACTTACACCCAGTAACAAAGACATACACTTACACCAAGTCACAAAGACATACACTGATACCCAGTGACACAGACACACACTTCCACCAAGTAACACAGACATACACTGACACCAAGTAACAAAGACATGCACTGATACCCAGTAACACAGACACACACTTACACCAAGTAACACAGACATACACTGACACCAAGTAACACAGACATACACTGACACCAAGTAACAAAGACATGCACTGATACCCAGTTACACAGACACACACTTACACCAAGTAACAAAGACAGACAATTACACCAAGAAACAAAGCCATACACTTACACCAAGTATTTTGACATACACTGACACAAAGTAACAAAGACATACACTGATACCCAGTAACACAGACACACACTTACACCAAGTAACAAAGACACACACTGACTCCCAGTAACAAAGACATACACTGACACCAAGTCACAACGACAGACACTGACACCCATTTTCACAGACACACACGGACACCAAGTAACAAAGACACACACTTACACCGAGTATTTTGACATGCACTGATACCCAGTAACGCAGACACACACTTGCACCAAGTAACACAGACATACACAGACACCAAGTAACAAAGACATGCACTTACACCAAGTAACAAAGACAGACACTGATGATACTCAGTAACACAGACACACACTTACACCAAGTAACAAAGACATACACTGACACCAAGTAACAAAGACACACACTTACACCAAGTAACACAGAGACACACTGACACCCAGTAACACAAACAAACACACTGACATCAAGTAACACAGACATACACTGATACCAAGTCTCAAAGACATACACTGATGCCCAGTAACACAGACACACACTGACACCAAGTAACAAAGACATACACTGACACCAAGTAACAAAGGCAAAAACTTACACCCAGTAAAAAAGACATACACTTACAACCAGTAACACAAACAAACACACACTGACATCCAGTAACACAGAGAAACACTGATACACAGTAACAGAGACATACACTGTCATGAAGTAACACAGACACACACTGACACCCAGTAAAAAAGACATACACTGACACCAAGTCACAAAGACATACACTGATACCAAGTCACAAAGACATTCACTGATGCCCAGTAACACAGACACACACAGACACCAAGTAACAAAGACATGCACTGACACCAAGTAACAAAGACATAAACTGACACCAAGTAACAAAGACACGCACTTACACCAAGTAACACAGACATACACTGACACCAAGTAACAAAGACAGAAAATTACACCAAGTAACAAAGACATACACTTACACCAAGTCACAAAGACACACACTGACACCCAGTAACAAAGACATACACTGATAGCGAGTAACACAGACACAGACTTACACCACGTAACAAAGACATACACTGACACCAAGTCACAAAGACACACACTGACATCCAGTAACAAAGACATACACTGACACCAAGTCACAAAGACATACACTGATACCCACTAACACAGACACACACTTACACCAAGTGACACAGAAATACACTGACACCAAGTAACAAAGACATGCACTGATACCCAGTAACACAGACACACACTTACACCAAGTAAAAAAGACAGACACTGATACCCATTAACACAGACACACACTTACACCAAGTAACAAAGACATACACTGACACCCAGTAACAAAGACATACACTGACACCCAGTAACACAGACACACACGTACACCAAGTAACAAAGACACACACTTACACCAAGTAACACAGACACACACTGACACCCAGTAACACAAACAAACACACTGACATCAAGTAACACAGACATACACTGATACCAAGTCACAAAGACATACACTGATGCCCAGTAACACAGACACACACTTACACCAAGTAACACAGACATACACTGACAACAAGTAACAAAGACAGACAATTGCACCAAGTGACAAAGACATACACTTACACCAAGTATTTTGACATACACAGACACCAATTTACAAAGACATACACTGATACCCAGTAACACAGACACACACTTACACCAAGTAACAAAGACAGAAACTAATACCCAGTAACACAGACACACACTTACACCAAGTAACAAAGACATACACTGACACCCAGTAACAAAGACATACACTGACACCCAGTAACACAGACACACGCGGACACCAAGTAACAAAGGCACACACTTACACCAAGTAACACAGACATACACTGACACCAAGTAACAAAGACAGACAATTGCACCAAGTGACAAAGACACACACTTACACCAAGTATTTTGACATACACTGACATCAAGTAACAAAGACATACACTGGTACCCAGTAAAAAAGACAGACACTGATACCCATTAACACAGACAGACACTTACACCAAGTAACAAAGACATACACTGACACTCAGTAACAAAGACATACACAGACACCCAGTAACACAGACACACACGTACACCAAGTAACAAAGACACACACTTACACCAAGTAACACAGACACACACTGACACCCAGTAACACAAACAAACACACTGACATCAAGTAACACTGACATACAATGATATCAAGTCACAAAGACATACACTGATGCCCAGTAACACAGACGCACACTGACACCAAGTAACAAAGGCATACACTGACACCAAGTAACAAAGGCAAAAACTTACACCCAGTAACAAAGACATACACTTACACCAAGTCACAAAGACATACACTGATACCCAGTAACACAGACACACACTTACACCAAGTAACACAGACATACACTGACACCAAGTAATAAAGACATGCACTGAAACCAAGTAACAAAGGCAAAAACTTACACCCAGTAACAAAGACATACACTTACACCAAGTCACAAAGACATACACTGACACCCAGTAAAACAGGTACACACGGACACCAAGTAACAAAGACACACACTTACACCAAGTAACACAGACACACACTGACACCCAGTAACACAAACAAACACACTGACACCAAGTAACACAGACATACACTGACACCAAGTAACAAAGACATACACTTACACCCAGTAACAAAGACATACACTTACACCAAGTAACACACACATACACTGACACCAAGTAACAAAGACATGCACTGATACCCAGTAACACAGACACACACTTACACCAAGTAACACAGACATACACTGACACCAAGTAACAAAGACATACACTGATACCCAGTAACACAGGCACACACTTACACCAAGTAACACAGACATACACTGACACCAAGTAACAAAGACATGCACTGATACCCAGTAACACAGACACACACTTACACCAAGTAACAAAGACAGACAATTACACCAAGGAACAAAGACATACACTTACACCAAGTATTTTGACATACACTGACACCAAGTAACAAAGACATACACTGATACCCAGTAACACAGACACACACTTACACCAAGTAACAAAGACATACACTGACACCAAGTCACAAAGACACACACTGACTCCCAGTAACAAAGACATACACTGACACCAAGTCACAACGACAGACACTGACACCCATTATCACAGACACACACGGACACCAAGTAACAAAGACACACACTTACACCAAGTAACACAGGCACACACTGACACCCAGTAACACAAACAAACACACTGACACCAAGTAACGCAGACATACACTGATACCAAGTCACAAAGACATACACTGATGCCCAGTAACACAGACACACATTTACACCAAGTAACAAAGACTGACACTGATACACAGTAACACAGACACACACACTGACATAAAGTAACACAGACATACACTGATAGCAAGTAACAAAGACATACACTTACACCCAGTAACAAAGACATACACTGACACCAAGTCACAAAGACATACACTGATACCCAGTAACACAGACACACACTTACACCAAGTAACAAAGACATACACTGACACCAAGTAACAAAGAGATACACTTGCACCCAGTAACAAAGACATACACTGACACCAAGTCACAAAGACATACACTGATACCCAGTAACACAGACACACACTTACACCCAGTAACAAAGACATACACTTACACCAAGTCACAAAGACATCCACTGATACCCAGTAACACAGACACACACTTACACCAAGTAACAAAGACAGACACTGACACCAAGTAACACAGACACACACTGACACCAATTAACAAAGACATACACTTACACCAAGTAACAAGACACACACTTACACCAAGTAACACAGACATACACTGACACCAAGTAACAAAGACAGACAATTACACCAAGGAACAAAGACATACACTGACACCAAGTATTTTGACATACACTGACACCAAGTAACAAAGACATACACTGATACCCAGTAACACAGACACACACTTACACCAAGTAACAAAGACATACACTGACACCAAGTCACAAAGACACACACTGACTCCCAGTAACAAAGACATACACTGACACCAAGTCACAACGACAGACACTGACACCCATTATCACAGACACACACGGACACCAAGTAACAAAGACACACACTTACACCAAGTAACACAGGCACACACTGACACCCAGTAACACAAACAAACACACTGACACCAAGTAACGCAGACATACACTGATACCAAGTCACAAAGACATACACTGATGCCCAGTAACACAGACACACATTTACACCAAGTAACAAAGACTGACACTGATACACAGGAACACAGACACACACACTGACATAAAGTAACACAGACATACACTGATAGCAAGTAACAAAGACATACACTTACACCCAGTAACAAAGACATACACTGACACCAAGTCACAAAGACATACACTGATACCCAGTAACACAGACACACACTTACACCAAGTAACAAAGACATACACTGACACCAAGTAACAAAGACATACACTTGCACCCAGTAACAAAGACATACACTGACACCAAGTCACAAAGACATACACTGATACCCAGTAACACAGACACACACTTACACCCAGTAACAAAGACATACACTTACACCAAGTCACAAAGACATCCACTGATACCCAGTAACACAGACACACACTTACACCAAGTAACAAAGACAGACACTGACACCAAGTAACACAGACACACACTGACACCAATTAACAAAGACATACACTTACACCAAGTAACAAAGACACACAATTACACCAAGTAACACAGACATACACTGACACCAAGTAACAAAGACAGACAATTACACCAAGTAACAAAGACATACACTTACACCAAGTATTTTGACATACACTGACACCAAGTAACAAAGACATACACTGATACCCAGTAACACAGACACACACTTACACCAAGTAACAAAGACATACACTGACACCAAGTCACAAATACACACGCAGACATCCAGTAACAAAGACATACACTGATATCAAGTCACAAAGACATACACTGATACCCAGTAACACAGACACACACTTACACCAAGTAACACAGACATACACTGACACCAAGTAACAAAGACATGCACTGATACCCAGTAACACAGGCAAACACTTACACCAAGTAACAAAGACAGACACTGATACCCAGTAACAAAGACATACACTGACACCCAGTAACACAGGCACACACGGACACCAAGTAACAAAGACACACACTTACACCAAGTAACACAGACACACACTGACACCCAGTAACACAAACAAACACACTGACATCAAGTAACACTGACATACACTGATACCAAGTCACAAAGAAATACACTGATGCCCAGTAACACAGACACCCACTGACACCAAGTAACAAAGACATACACTGATACCCAGTAACACAGACACACACTTACACCCAGTAACAAAGACATACACTGACAGCAAGTCACAAATACATACACTGATACCCAGTAACACAGACACACACTTACACCCAGTAACAAAGACATACTGTGACACCAAGTCACAAAGACATACACTGATACCCAATAACACAGACACACACTTACACCAAGTAACAAAGACAGACACTGATACCCAGTAACACAGACACACACTTACACCAAGTAACAATGACATACACTGACACCCAGTAACAAAGACAGACACTGACACCCAGTAACACAGACACACACGGACACCAAGTAACAAAGACACACACTGACACCAAGTAACACAGACATACACTGACACCAAGTAACAAAGACAGACAATTGCACCAAGTGACAAAGACATACACTTACACCAAGTATTTTGACATACACTGATACCAAGTCACAAAGACATACACTGATGCCCAGTAACACAGACACACATTTACACCAAGTAACAAAGACTGACACTGATACACAGTAACACAGACACACACACTGACATAAAGTAACACAGACATACACTGATAGCAAGTAACAAAGACATACACTTACACCCAGTAACAAAGACATACACTGACACCAAGTCACAAAGACATACACTGATACCCAGTAACACAGACACACACTTACACCAAGTAACAAAGACATACACTGACACCAAGTAACAAAGAGATACACTTGCACCCAGTAACAAAGACATACACTGACACCAAGTCACAAAGACATCCACTGATACCCAGTAACACAGACACACACTTACACCAAGTAACAAAGACAGACACTGACACCAAGTAACACAGACACACACTGACAACAATTAACAAAGACATACACTTACACCAAGTAACAAGACACACACTTACACCAAGTAACACAGACATACACTGACACCAAGTAACAAAGACAGACAATTACACCAAGGAACAAAGACATACACTGACACCAAGTATTTTGACATACACTGACACCAAGTAACAAAGACATACACTGATACCCAGTAACACAGACACACACTTACACCAAGTAACAAAGACATACACTGACACCAAGTCACAAAGACACACACTGACTCCCAGTAACAAAGACATACACTGACACCAAGTCACAACGACAGACACTGACACCCATTATCACAGACACACACGGACACCAAGTAACAAAGACACACACTTACACCAAGTAACACAGGCACACACTGACACCCAGTAACACAAACAAACACACTGACACCAAGTAACGCAGACATACACTGATACCAAGTCACAAAGACATACACTGATGCCCAGTAACACAGACACACATTTACACCAAGTAACAAAGACTGACACTGATACACAGGAACACAGACACACACACTGACATAAAGTAACACAGACATACACTGATAGCAAGTAACAAAGACATACACTTACACCCAGTAACAAAGACATACACTGACACCAAGTCACAAAGACATACACTGATACCCAGTAACACAGACACACACTTACACCAAGTAACAAAGACATACACTGACACCAAGTAACAAAGACATACACTTGCACCCAGTAACAAAGACATACACTGACACCAAGTCACAAAGACATACACTGATACCCAGTAACACAGACACACACTTACACCCAGTAACAAAGACATACACTTACACCAAGTCACAAAGACATCCACTGATACCCAGTAACACAGACACACACTTACACCAAGTAACAAAGACAGACACTGACACCAAGTAACACAGACACACACTGACACCAATTAACAAAGACATACACTTACACCAAGTAACAAAGACACACAATTACACCAAGTAACACAGACATACACTGACACCAAGTAACAAAGACAGACAATTACACCAAGTAACAAAGACATACACTTACACCAAGTATTTTGACATACACTGACACCAAGTAACAAAGACATACACTGATACCCAGTAACACAGACACACACTTACACCAAGTAACAAAGACATACACTGACACCAAGTCACAAATACACACGCAGACATCCAGTAACAAAGACATACACTGATATCAAGTCACAAAGACATACACTGATACCCAGTAACACAGACACACACTTACACCAAGTAACACAGACATACACTGACACCAAGTAACAAAGACATGCACTGATACCCAGTAACACAGGCAAACACTTACACCAAGTAACAAAGACAGACACTGATACCCAGTAACAAAGACATACACTGACACCCAGTAACACAGGCACACACGGACACCAAGTAACAAAGACACACACTTACACCAAGTAACACAGACACACACTGACACCCAGTAACACAAACAAACACACTGACATCAAGTAACACTGACATACACTGATACCAAGTCACAAAGAAATACACTGATGCCCAGTAACACAGACACCCACTGACACCAAGTAACAAAGACATACACTGATACCCAGTAACACAGACACACACTTACACCCAGTAACAAAGACATACACTGACAGCAAGTCACAAATACATACACTGATACCCAGTAACACAGACACACACTTACACCCAGTAACAAAGACATACTGTGACACCAAGTCACAAAGACATACACTGATACCCAATAACACAGACACACACTTACACCAAGTAACAAAGACAGACACTGATACCCAGTAACACAGACACACACTTACACCAAGTAACAATGACATACACTGACACCCAGTAACAAAGACAGACACTGACACCCAGTAACACAGACACACACGGACACCAAGTAACAAAGACACACACTGACACCAAGTAACACAGACATACACTGACACCAAGTAACAAAGACAGACAATTGCACCAAGTGACAAAGACATACACTTACACCAAGTATTTTGACATACACTGAAACCAAGTAACAAAGACATACACTGATACCCAGTAACACAGACACACACTTACACCAAGTAACAAAGACAGACACTGATAACCAGTAACACAGACACACACTTACACCAAGTAACACAGACACACACTTACACCAATTAACAAAGACTGACACTAATACTCTGCGACACAGACACACACTTACACTTACACCAAGTAACAAAGACATACACTGACACCCAGTAACAAAGACATACACTGACACCCAGTAACACAGACACACACGGACACCAAGTAACAAAGACACACACTTACACCCAGTAACAAAGACATACACTGACACCCAGTAACACAGACACACACGGACACCAAGTAACAAAGACACACACTTACACCAAGTAACACAGACACACACTGACACCCAGTAACACAAACAAACACACTGACACCACGTAACACAGACATACACTGACACCAAGTAACAAAGACATACACTTACACCCAGTAACAAAGACATACACTTACACCAAGTCACAAAGACAGACACTGATACCCAGTAACACAGACACACACTTACACCAAGTAACACAGATATACACTGACACCAAGGAACAAAGACATGCACTGATACCCAGTAAAACAGACACACACTTACACCAAGTAACAAAGACAGACACTGATACCCAGTAACACAGACACACACTTACACCAAGTAACAAAGACATACACTGACACCCAGTAACAAAGACATACACTGACACCCAGTAACACAGACACACACGGACACCAAGTAACAAAGACACACACTTACACCAAGTAACACAGACATACACTGACACCAAGTAACAAAGACAGACAATTGCACCAAGTGACAAAAACATACACTTCCACCAAGTATTTTGACATACACTGACACCAAGTAACAAAGACATACACTGATACCCAGTAACACAGACACACACTGACACCAAGTAACAAAGACATACACTGACACCAAGTCACAAAGACACACACTGACACCCAGTAACAAAGCCATACACTGACACCAAGTAACAAAGACATACACTGATACCCAGTAACACAGACACACACTTACACCAAGTATCAAAGACATACACTTACACAAAGTAACAAAGACACACACTTACACCAAGTAACACAGACAGGCAATTGCACCAAGTAACAAAGACACACACTTACACCAAGTAACACAGAAATACACTGACACCAAGTAACAAAGACTTACACTGTTACCCAGGAACACAGACACACACTGACACCAAGTAACAAAGACTTACACTGTTACCCAGGAACACAGACACACACTGACACCAAGTAACAAAGACATACACTGATACCCAGTAACACAGACACACACTGACACCAAGTAACAAAGACATACACTGACACCGAGTCACAAAGACACACACTGACACCCAGTAACAAAGCCATACACTGACACCAAGTAACAAAGACATACACTGATACCCAGTAACACTGACACACACTAACACCAAGTAACAAAGACATGCACTGACACCAAGTAACAAAGACATACACTTCCACCAAGTAACAAAGACATACACTGACACCAAGTAACAAAGACATACACTGACACCAAGTAACAAAGACATACACTGATACCCAGTAACACTGACACACACTAACACCAAGTAACAAAGACATGCACTGACACCAAGTAACAAAGACATACACTTCCACCAAGTAACAAAGACATACACTGAAACCAAGTAACAAAGACATACACTGACACCCAGTAACGCAGACACACACGGACACCAAGTAACAAAGGCACACACTTACACCAAGTAACACAGACATACAATGACACCAAGTAACACAGACAGACAATTGCACCAAGTGACAAAGACATACACTTACACCAAGTATTTTGACATACACTGACACCAAGTAATAAACACATACACTGATACCATGTAACAAAGACATACACTGACACCCAGTAACACAGGTACACTCGGAGACCAAGTAACAAAGACACACCCTTACACCAAGTAACACAGACAAACACTGACACCCAGTAACACAAACAAACACACTGACACCAAGTAACACAGACATGCACTGACACCAAGTAACAAAGACATACACTTACACCCATTAACAAAGACATACACTTACACCAAGTCACAAAGACATACACTGATACCCAGTAACACAGACACACACTTACACCAAGTAACACAGACATACACTGACACCAAATAACAAAGACATGCACTGATACCCAGTAAAACAGTCACACTCTTACACCAAGTAACAAAGACAGACACTGATACCCAGGAACACAGGCACACACTTACACCAAGTAACAAAGACATACACTGACACCCAGTAACAAAGACATACACTGACACCCAGTAACACAGACACACACTGACACCAAGTAACAAAGACATACACTGATACCCAGTAACACAGACACACACAGACACCAAGTAACAAAGACATACACTGACACCGAGTCACAAAGACACACACTGACACCCAGTAACAAAGCCATACTCTGACACCAAGTAACAAAGACATACACTGATACCCAGTAACACTGACACACACTAACACCAAGTAACAAAGACATACACTGACACCAAGTAACAAAGACATACACTTACACCAAGTAACAAAGACATACACTGACACCAAGTAACAAAGACATACACTGACACCCAGTAACACAGACACACACGGACACAAAGTAACAAAGGCACACACTTACACCAAGTAACACAGACATACAATGACACCAAGTAACAAAGACAGACAATTGCACCAAGTGACAAAGACATACACTTACACCAAGTATTTTGACATACACTGACACCAAGTAATAAAGACATACACTGATACCCAGTAACAAAGACATACACTGACACCCAGTAACACAGGTACACTCGGACACCAAGTAACAAAGACACACCCTTACACCAAGTAACACAGACACACACTGACACCCAGTAACACAAACAAACACACTGACACCAAGTAACACAGACGTACACTGAAACCACTTAACAAAGACATACACTTACACCCAGTAACAAAGACATACACTTACACCAAGTCACAAAGACATACACTGATACCCAGTAACACAGACACACACTTACACCAAGTAACACAGACATACACTGACACCAAATAACAAAGACATGCACTGATACCCAGTAAAACAGACACACACTTACACCAAGTAACAAAGACAGACACTGATACCCAGTAACACAGACACACACTTACACCAAGTAACAAAGACATACACTGACACCCAGTAACAAAGACACACACGGACACCAAGTAACAAAGACACACACTTACACCAAGTAACACAGACATACACTGACACCAAGTAACAAAGACAGACAATTGCACCAAGTAACAAAGGCATACACTGATACCCAGTAACACAGACACACACTTTCTCCAAGGAACAGAGACATACACTGACACCAAGTCACAAAGGCACACACTGACACCCAGTAACAAAGACATACACTGACGCCAAGTCACAAAGACATACACTGATACCCAGTAACACAGACACACGCTTACACCCAGTAACAAAGACACACACTTACACCAAGTAACAAAGACATACACTGACACCAAGTCACACAGGCACACACTGGGGGGGGGGGGAAGGCGGGGGGGGGGGGGGGGGTACATTGGCGCAGTGGTTAGCACCGCAGACTCACAGCTCCAGGAACCCGGGTTCGATTCTGGGTACTGCCTGTGCGGAGTTTGCAAGTTCTCCCTGTGTCTGCGTGGGTTTCCTCCGGGTGCTCCGGTTTCCTCCCACATGTCAAAGACTTGCAGGTTGATAGGTTAATCGGCCATCATAAATTCCCCCTTGTCCAGGTAGGTGGTAGGGAAATATAAAGGGATAGGTGGGGATGTGATAGTAATACGGGATTAGTGTAGGATTAGTATAAATGGGTGTTTGATGGTCGGCACAGACTCGGTGGGCCGAAGGGCCTGTTTAAGTGCTGAATCTCTAAACTAAACTAAATACTGACACCTAGTGTCACTGATACACACTGACACCCAGTAACACAAACAAACACACACTGACACGCAGTAACACAGAGAAACATTGATAAACAGTAACAAAGACATACACTGACACCAAATAACACAGACACACACTGACACCAAGTCACAAAGACATACACAGATGCCCAGTAACACAGACACACACTGACACCAAGTAACAAAGACATACACTGACACCAAGTCACAAAGACACACACTGACACCCAGTAACAAAGCCATACACTGACACCAAGTAACACAGACACACACTGGCACCCAGTAAAAAAGACAAACACTGACACCAAGTCACAAAGACATACACTGATACCAAGTCGCAAAGACATTCACTGATGCCCAGTAACACAGACACACACAGACACCAAGTAACAAAGACATGCACTGACACCAAGTAACAAAGACACACACTTACACCAAGTAGCAAAGACATACACTTACACCAAGTATTTTGACATACACTGACACCAAGTAACAAAGACATACACTGATACCCAGTAACACAGACACACACTTACACCAAGTAACAAAGACATACACTGACACCATGTCACAAAGACACACACTGACATCCAGTAACAAAGACATACACTGACACCAAGTCACAAAGACATACACTGATACCCAGTAACACAGACACACACTTACTCCAAGTAACACAGACATACACTGACACCAAGTAACAAAGACATGCACTGATACCCAGTAACACAGACACACACTTACACCAAGTAACAAAGACATACACTGACACCCAGTAACAAAGACATACACTGACACCCAGTAACACAGACACACACGGACACCAAGTAACAAAGACACACACTTACACCAAGTAACACAGACATACACTGACACCAAGTAACACAGACACACACTGACACCAAGTAACAAAGACATACACTGACACCAAGTCACAAAGACACACACTGACACCCAGTAACAAAGCCATGCACTGACACCAAGTAACACAGACACACACTGACACCCAGTAAAAAAGACAAACACTGACACCAAGTCACAAAGACATACACTGATTCCAAGTCACAAAGACATTCACTGATGCCCAGCAACACAGAGACACACTTACACCAAGTAACAAAGACATGCACTGACACCAAGTAACAAAGACATACACTTAAACCAAATATTTTGACATACACTGACACCAAGTAAGAACGACATACACTGATACCCAGTAACACAGACACACACTTACACCAAGTAACAAAGACACACACTTACACCAGGTAACACAGACATACATTGAAACCAAGTAACAAAGACATACACTTACACCAAGTAACAAAGACACACACTTACACCAAGTAACACAGACATACACTGACACCAAGTAACAAAGACAAACACTGACACCAAGTCACAAAGACACACACTGACACCCAGTAACAAAGACAGACACTGACGCCAAGTCAGAAAGACATACACTGATACCCAGTAACACAGACACACACTTACACCAAGTAACACAGACACACACTTACACCAAGTAACAAAGACTGACACTGATACCCAGTAACACAGACACACACTTACACCAAGTAACAAAGACATACACTGACACCCAGTAACAAAGACATCCACTGATACCCAGTAACACAGACACACACTTACACCAAGTAACACAGACACACACTTACACCAAGTAACAAAGACTGACACTGATACCCAGTAACACAGACACACACTTACACCAAGTAACAAAGACATACACTGACACCAAGTCACAAAGACACACACTGACACCCAGTAACAAAGACATACACTGACGCCAAGTCACAAAGACATACACTGATACCCAGTAACACAGACACACACTTACACCAAGTAACACAGACACACACTTACACCAAGTAACAAAGACTGACACTGATACCCAGTAACACAGACACACACTTACACCAAGTCACAAAGACATACACTGATACCCAGTAACACAGACACACACTTACACCAAGTAACACAGACACACACTGACACCCAGTAACAAAGACATCCACTGACACCCAGTAACACAGACACACACGGACACCAAGTAACAAAGACACACACTTACACCAAGTAACAAAGACATACACTGACACCAAGTCACACAGGCACAGACTGGGAGAGAGGCGGGGGGGGCACATTGGCGCAGTGGTTAGCACCGCAGACTCACAGCTCCAGGGACACGGGTTCGATTCTGGGTACTGCCTGTGCGGAGTTTGCAAGTTCTCCCTGTGTCTGCGTGGGTTTCCTCCGGGTGCTCCGGTTTCCTCCGACATGCCAAAGACTTGCAGGTTAATAGGTTAATTGGCCATCATAAATTGCCCCTAGTATAGGTAGGTGGTAGGGAAATATATCGGGACAGGTGGGGATCTGATAGGAATACGGGATTAGTGTAGGATTAGTATAAATGAGTTGTTGATGGTCGGCACAGACTCGGTGGGCCGAAGGGCCTGTTTAAGTGCTGCATCTCGAAACTAAACTAAATACTGACACCTAGTGTCACAGACACACACTGACACCCAGTAACACAAACAAACACACACTGACATCCAGTAACACAGAGAAACACTGATACACAGTAACAAAGACATACACTGACATCAGGTAACACAGACACACACTGACACCCAGTAAAAAAGACAAACACTGACACCAAGTCACAAAGACATACACTGATACCATGTCACAAAGACACACACTGACATCCAGTAACAAAGACATACACTGACACAAAGTCACAAAGACATACACTGATACCCAGTAACACAGACACACACTTACACCAAGTAACACAGACATACACTGACACCAAGTAACAAAGACATGCACTGATACCCAGTAACACAGACACACACTTACACCAAGTAACAAAGACAGACACTGATACCAAGTAACACAGACACACACTTACACCAAGTAACAAAGACATACACTGACACCCAGTAACAAAGACATACACTGACACCCAGTAACACAGACACACACGGACACCAAGTAACAAAGACACACACTTACACCAAGTAACACAGACATACACTGACACCAAGTAACAAAGACATACACTGACACCCAGTAACAAAAACATACATTGACACCCAGTAACACAGACACACAAGCACACCAAGTGACAAAGACATACACTTACACCAAGTATTTTGACATACACTGACACCAAGTAACAAAGACATACACTGATGCCCAGTAACACAGACATACACTGACACCAAGTAACAAAGACAGGCAATTACACCAAGTAACAAAGACATACACATACACCAAGTATTTTGACATACACTGACACCAAGTAACAAAGACATACACTGAT
The DNA here is from genome assembly GCF_036365525.1 of Heterodontus francisci. NCBI lineage: Eukaryota > Metazoa > Chordata > Chondrichthyes > Heterodontiformes > Heterodontidae > Heterodontus > Heterodontus francisci. Next base: position 5,448,613 of record NW_027140851.1, on the reverse strand, counting down.
ACCCAGTAACACAGACACACACTTACTCCAAGTAACAAAGACATACACTGACACCAAGTAACACAGATATACACTTACACCAAGTAACAAAGACTGACACTGATACCCAGTAACACAGACACACACTTACACCAAGTAACAAAGACATACACTGACACCCAGTAACAAAGACATCCACTGATACCCAGTAACACAGACACACACTTACACCAAGTAACACTGACACACACTTACACCAAGTAACAAAGACTGACACTGATACCCAGTAACACAGACGCACACTTACACCAAGTAACAAAGACATACACTGACACCAAGTCACAAAGACACATACTGACACCCAGTAACAAAGACATACACTGACGCCAAGTCACAAAGACATACACTGATACCCAGTAACACAGACACACACTTACACCAAGTAACACAGACACACACTTACACCAAGTAACAAAGACTGACACTGAAACCCAGTAACACAGACACACACTTACACCAAGTCACAAAGACATACACTGATACCCAGTAACACAGACACACACTTACACCAAGTAACACAGACACACACTTACACCAAGTAACAAAGACTGACACTGATACCCAGTAACACAGACACACACTTACACCAAGTAACAAAGACATACACTGACACCCAGTAACAAAGACATCCACTGACACCCAGTAACACAGACACACACGGACACCAAGTAACAAAGACACACACTTACACCAAGTCACAAAGACATACACTGATACCATGTCACAAAGACACACACTGACACCAAGTCGCAAAGACATACACTGATACCCAGTAACACAGACACACACTTACACCAAGTAACACAGACATACGCTGACACCAAGTAACAAAGACATGCACTGATACCCAGTAACAAAGACACACACATACAACAAGTAACAAAGACAGACACTGATACCAAGTAACACAGACACACACTGACACCAAGTAACAAAGACATACACTGATGCCCAGTAACACAGACATACACTGACACCAAGTAACAAAGACAGGCAATTACACCAAGTAACAAAGACATACACATACACCAAGTATTTTGACATACACTGACACCAAGTAACAAAGACATACACTGATACCCAGTAACACAGACACACACTTACTCCAAGTAACAAAGACATACACTGACACCAAGTCACAAAGACACACACTAACACCCAGTAACAAAGACATACACTGACGCCAAGTCACAAAGACATACACTGATACCCAGTAACACAGACACACACTTACACCAAGTAACACAGACACACACTTACACCAAGTAACAAAGACTGACACTGAAACCCAGTAACACAGACACACACTTACACCAAGTCACAAAGACATACACTGATACCCAGTAACACAGACACACACTTACACCAAGTAACACAGACACACACTTACACCAAGTAACAAAGACTGACACTGATACCCAGTAACACAGACACACACTTACACCAAGTAACAAAGACATACACTGACACCCAGTAACAAAGACATCCACTGACACCCAGTAACACAGACACACACGGACACCAAGTAACAAAGACACACACTTACACCAAGTCACAAAGACATACACTGATACCATGTCACAAAGACACACACTGACACCAAGTCGCAAAGACATACACTGATACCCAGTAACACAGACACACACTTACACCAAGTAACACAGACATACACTGACACCAAGTAACAAAGACATGCACTGATACCCAGTAACAAAGACACACACATACAACAAGTAACAAAGACAGACACTGATACCAAGTAACACAGACACACACTTACACCAAGTAACAAAGACATACACTGACACCCAGTAACAAAGACATACACTTACACCAAGTAACACAGACATACACTGACACCAAGTAACAAAGACATACACTGACACCCAGTAACAAAGACAAACACTGACACCCAGCAACACAGACACACAAGCACACCAAGTGACAAAGACATACACTTACACCAAGTATTTTGACATACACTGACACCAAGTAACAAAGACATACACTGATGCCCAGTAACACAGACATACACTGACACCAAGTAACAAAGACAGGCAATTACACCAAGTAACAAAGACATACACATACACCAAGTATTTTGACATACACTGACACCAAGTAACAAAGACATACACTGATACCCAGTAACACAGACACACACTTACTCCAAGTAACAAAGACATACACTGACACCAAGTCACAAAGACACACACTGACACCCAGTAACAAAGACATACACTGACGCCAAGTCACAAAGACATACACTGATACCCAGTAACACAGACACACACTTACACCAAGTAACACAGACACACACTTACACCAAGTAACAAAGACTGACACTGATACCCAGTACCACAGACACACACTTACACCAAGTCACAAAGACATACACTGATACCCAGTAACACAGACACACACTTACACCAAGTAACACAGACAGACACTGACACCCAGTAACAAAGACATCCACTGACACCCAGTAACACAGACACACACGGACACCAAGTAACAAAGACACACACTTACACCAAGTAACAAAGACATACACTGACACCAAGTCACACAGGCACAGACTGGGAGAGAGGCGGGGGGGCACATTGGCGCAGTGGTTAGCACCGCAGACTCACAGCTCCAGGGACACGGGTTCGATTCTGGGTACTGCCTGTGCGGAGTTTGCAAGTTCTCCCTGTGTCTGCGTGGGTTTCCTCCGGGTGCTCCGGTTTCCTCCCACATGCCAAAGACTTGCAGGTTGATAGGTTAATTGGCCATCATAAATTGCCCCTAGTATAGGTAGGTGGTAGGGAAATATATCGGGACAGGTGGGATTCTGATAGGAATACGGGATTAGTGTAGGATTAGTATAAATGAGTTGTTGATGGTCGGCACAGACTCGGTGGGCCGAAGGGCCTGTTTAAGTGCTGCATCTCGAAACTAAACTAAATACTGACACCTAGTGTCACAGACACACACTGACACCCAGTAACACAAACAAACACACACTGACATCCAGTAACACAGAGAAACACTGATACACAGTAACAAAGACATACACTGACATCAAGTAACACAGACACACACTGACACCCAGTAAAAAAGACAAACACTGACACCAAGTCACAAAGACATACACTGATACCATGTCACAAAGACACACACTGACATCCAGTAACAAAGACATACACTGACACCAAGTCACAAAGACATACACTGATACCCAGTAACACAGACACACACTTACACCAAGTAACACAGACATACACTGACACCAAGTAACAAAGACAGACACTGATACCAAGTAACACAGACACACACTTACACCAAGTAACAAAGACATACACTGACAGCCAGTAACAAAGACATACACTGACACCCAGTAACACAGACACACACGGACACCAAGTAACAAAGACACACACTTACACCAAGTAACACAGACATACACTGACACCAAGTAACACAGATACACACGGACACCAAGTAACAAAGACACACACTTACACCAAGTAACAAAGACATCCACTGACACCCAGTAACACAGACACACACGGACACCAAGTAACAAAGACACACACTTACACCAAGTCACAAAGACATACACTGATACCATGTCACAAAGACACACACTGACACCAAGTCGCAAAGACATACACTGATACCCAGTAACACAGACACACACTTACACCAAGTAACACAGACATACACTGACACCAAGTAACAAAGACATGCACTGATACCCAGTAACAAAGACACACACATACAACAAGTAACAAAGACAGACACTGATACCAAGTAACACAGACACACACTTACACCAAGTAACAAAGACATACACTGACACCCAGTAACAAAGACATACACTTACACCAAGTAACACAGACATACACTGACACCAAGTAACAAAGACATACACTGACACCCAGTAACAAAGACAAACACTGACACCCAGCAACACAGACACACAAGCACACCAAGTGACAAAGACATACACTTACACCAAGTATTTTGACATACACTGACACCAAGTAACAAAGACATACACTGATGCCCAGTAACACAGACATACACTGACACCAAGTAACAAAGACAGGCAATTACACCAAGTAACAAAGACATACACATACACCAAGTATTTTGACATACACTGACACCAAGTAACAAAGACATACACTGATACCCAGTAACACAGACACACACTTACTCCAAGTAACAAAGACATACACTGACACCAAGTCACAAAGACACACACTTACACGAAGTAACACAGACACACACTGACACCCAGTAACACAAACAAACACACTGACACCAAGTAACACAGACATACACTGATACCAAGTAACAAAGACATACACTTACACCTAGTAACAAAGACATACACTTACACCAAGTCACAAAGACATACACTGATACCCAGTAACACAGACACACACTTACACCAAGTAACACAGACATACACTGACACCAAGTAACAAAGACATGCACTGATACCCAGTAACACAGACACACACTTACACCAAGTAACAAAGACAGACACTGATACACAGTAACACAGACACACACTGACACCAAGTAACACAGACATACACTGACACCCAGTAACAAAGACATACACTGACACCCAGTAACACAGACACACAAGCACACCAAGTGACAAAGACATACACTTACACCAAGTATTTTGACATACACTGACACCAAGTAACAAAGACATACACTGATACCCAGTAACACAGACATACACTGACACCAAGTAACAAAGACAGGCAATTACACCAAGTAACAAAGACATACACATACACCAAGTATTTTGACATACACTGACACCAAGTAACAAAGACATACACTGATGCCCAGTAACACAGACACACACTTACTCCAAGTAACAAAGACATACACTGACACCAAGTCACAAAGACACACACTGACACCCAGTAACAAAGACAGACACTGACGCCAAGTCAGAAAGACATACACTGATACCCAGTAACACAGACACACACTTACACCAAGTAACACAGACACACACTTACACCAAGTAACAAAGACTGACACTGATACACAGTAACACAGACACACACTTACACCAAGTAACAAAGACATACACTGACACCCAGTAACAAAGACATCCACTGATACCCAGTAACACAGACACACACTTACACCAAGTAACACAGACACACACTTACACCAAGTAACAAAGACTGACACTGATACCCAGTAACACAGACACACACTTACACCAAGTAACAAAGACATACACTGACACCAAGTCACAAAGACACACACTGACACCCAGTAACAAAGACATACACTGACGCCAAGTCACAAAGACTGACACTGATACCCAGTAACACAGACACACACTTACACCAAGTAACACAGACACACACTTACACCAAGTAACAAAGACTGACACTGATACCCAGTAACACAGACACACACTTACACCAAGTCACAAAGACATACACTGATACCCAGTAACACAGACACACACTTACACCAAGTAACACAGACACACACTGACACCCAGTAACAAAGACATCCACTGACACCCAGTAACACAGACACACACGGACACCAAGTAACAAAGACACACACTTACACCAAGTAACAAAGACATACACTGACACCAAGTCACACAGGCACAGACTGGGAGAGAGGCGGGGGGGGCACATTGGCGCAGTGGTTAGCACCGCAGACTCACAGCTCCAGGGACACGGGTTCGATTCTGGGTACTGCCTGTGCGGAGTTTGCAAGTTCTCCCTGTGTCTGCGTGGGTTTCCTCCGGGTGCTCCGGTTTCCTCCCACATGCCAAAGACTTGCAGGTTGATAGGTTAATTGGCCATCATAAATTGCCCCTAGTATAGGTAGGTGGTAGGGAAATATATCGGGACAGGTGGGGATCTGATAGGAATACGGGATTAGTGTAGGATTAGTATAAATGAGTTGTTGATGGTCGGCACAGACTCGGTGGGCCGAAGGGCCTGTTTAAGTGCTGCATCTCGAAACTAAACTAAATACTGACACCTAGTGTCACAGACACACACTGACACCCAGTAACACAAACAAACACACACTGACATCCAGTAACACAGAGAAACACTGATACACAGTAACAAAGACATACACTGACATCAGGTAACACAGACACACACTGACACCCAGTAAAAAAGACAAACACTGACACCAAGTCACAAAGACATACACTGATACCATGTCACAAAGACACACACTGACATCCAGTAACAAAGACATACACTGACACAAAGTCACAAAGACATACACTGATACCCAGTAACACAGACACACACTTACACCAAGTAACACAGACATACACTGACACCAAGTAACAAAGACATGCACTGATACCCAGTAACACAGACACACACTTACACCAAGTAACAAAGACAGACACTGATACCAAGTAACACAGACACACACTTACACCAAGTAACAAAGACATACACTGACACCCAGTAACAAAGACATACACTGACACCCAGTAACACAGACACACACGGACACCAAGTAACAAAGACACACACTTACACCAAGTAACACAGACATACACTGACACCAAGTAACAAAGACATACACTGACACCCAGTAACAAAAACATACATTGACACCCAGTAACACAGACACACAAGCACACCAAGTGACAAAGACATACACTTACACCAAGTATTTTGACATACACTGACACCAAGTAACAAAGACATACACTGATGCCCAGTAACACAGACATACACTGACACCAAGTAACAAAGACAGGCAATTACACCAAGTAACAAAGACATACACATACACCAAGTATTTTGACATACACTGACACCAAGTAACAAAGACATACGCTGATACCCAGTAACACAGACACACACTTACTCCAAGTAACAAAGACATACACTGACACCAAGTAACACAGATATACACTTACACCAAGTAACAAAGACTGACACTGATACCCAGTAACACAGACACACACTTACACCAAGTAACAAAGACATACACTGACACCCAGTAACAAAGACATCCACTGATACCCAGTAACACAGACACACACTTACACCAAGTAACACTGACACACACTTACACCAAGTAACAAAGACTGACACTGATACCCAGTAACACAGACGCACACTTACACCAAGTAACAAAGACATACACTGACACCAAGTCACAAAGACACATACTGACACCCAGTAACAAAGACATACACTGACGCCAAGTCACAAAGACATACACTGATACCCAGTAACACAGACACACACTTACACCAAGTAACACAGACACACACTTACACCAAGTAACAAAGACTGACACTGAAACCCAGTAACACAGACACACACTTACACCAAGTCACAAAGACATACACTGATACCCAGTAACACAGACACACACTTACACCAAGTAACACAGACACACACTTACACCAAGTAACAAAGACTGACACTGATACCCAGTAACACAGACACACACTTACACCAAGTAACAAAGACATACACTGACACCCAGTAACAAAGACATCCACTGACACCCAGTAACACAGACACACACGGACACCAAGTAACAAAGACACACACTTACACCAAGTCACAAAGACATACACTGATACCATGTCACAAAGACACACACTGACACCAAGTCGCAAAGACATACACTGATACCCAGTAACACAGACACACACTTACACCAAGTAACACAGACATACACTGACACCAAGTAACAAAGACATGCACTGATACCCAGTAACAAAGACACACACATACAACAAGTAACAAAGACAGACACTGATACCAAGTAACACAGACACACACTTACACCAAGTAACAAAGACATACACTGACACCCAGTAACAAAGACATACACTTACACCAAGTAACACAGACATACACTGACACCAAGTAACAAAGACATACACTGACACCCAGTAACAAAGACAAACACTGACACCCAGCAACACAGACACACAAGCACACCAAGTGACAAAGACATACACTTACACCAAGTATTTTGACATACACTGACACCAAGTAACAAAGACATACACTGATGCCCAGTAACACAGACATACACTGACACCAAGTAACAAAGACAGGCAATTACACCAAGTAACAAAGACATACACATACACCAAGTATTTTGACATACACTGACACCAAGTAACAAAGACATACACTGATACCCAGTAACACAGACACACACTTACTCCAAGTAACAAAGACATACACTGACACCAAGTCACAAAGACACACACTGACACCCAGTAACAAAGACATACACTGACGCCAAGTCACAAAGACATACACTGATACCCAGTAACACAGACACACACTTACACCAAGTAACACAGACACACACTTACACCAAGTAACAAAGACTGACACTGAAACCCAGTAACACAGACACACACTTACACCAAGTCACAAAGACATACACTGATACCCAGTAACACAGACACACACTTACACCAAGTAACACAGACACACACTTACACCAAGTAACAAAGACTGACACTGATACCCAGTAACACAGACACACACTTACACCAAGTAACAAAGACATACACTGACACCCAGTAACAAAGACATCCACTGACACCCAGTAACACAGACACACACGGACACCAAGTAACAAAGACACACACTTACACCAAGTCACAAAGACATACACTGATACCATGTCACAAAGACACACACTGACACCAAGTCGCAAAGACATACACTGATACCCAGTAACACAGACACACACTTACACCAAGTAACACAGACATACACTGACACCAAGTAACAAAGACATGCACTGATACCCAGTAACAAAGACACACACATACAACAAGTAACAAAGACAGACACTGATACCAAGTAACACAGACACACACTTACACCAAGTAACAAAGACATACACTGACACCCAGTAACAAAGACATACACTTACACCAAGTAACACAGACATACACTGACACCAAGTAACAAAGACATACACTGACACCCAGTAACAAAGACAAACACTGACACCCAGCAACACAGACACACAAGCACACCAAGTGACAAAGACATACACTTACACCAAGTATTTTGACATACACTGACACCAAGTAACAAAGACATACACTGATGCCCAGTAACACAGACATACACTGACACCAAGTAACAAAGACAGGCAATTACACCAAGTAACAAAGACATACACATACACCAAGTATTTTGACATACACTGACACCAAGTAACAAAGACATACACTGATACCCAGTAACACAGACACACACTTACTCCAAGTAACAAAGACATACACTGACACCAAGTCACAAAGACACACACTGACACCCAGTAACAAAGACATACACTGACGCCAAGTCACAAAGACATACACTGATACCCAGTAACACAGACACACACTTACACCAAGTAACACAGACACACACTTACACCAAGTAACAAAGACTGACACTGATACCCAGTACCACAGACACACACTTACACCAAGTCACAAAGACATACACTGATACCCAGTAACACAGACACACACTTACACCAAGTAACACAGACAGACACTGACACCCAGTAACAAAGACATCCACTGACACCCAGTAACACAGACACACACGGACACCAAGTAACAAAGACACACACTTACACCAAGTAACAAAGGCATACACTGACACCAAGTCACACAGGCACAGACTGGGAGAGAGGCGGGGGGGCACATTGGCGCAGTGGTTAGCACCGCAGACTCACAGCTCCAGGAACCCGGGTTCGATTCTGGGTACTGCCTGTGCGGAGTTTGCAAGTTCTCCCTGTGTCTGCGTGGGTTTCCTCCGGGTGCTCCGGTTTCCTCCCACATGCCAAAGACTTGCAGGTTGATAGGTTAATTGGCCATCATAAATTGCCCCTAGTATAGGTAGGTGGTAGGGAAATATATCGGGACAGGTGGGATTCTGATAGGAATACGGGATTAGTGTAGGATTAGTATAAATGAGTTGTTGATGGTCGGCACAGACTCGGTGGGCCGAAGGGCCTGTTTAAGTGCTGCATCTCGAAACTAAACTAAATACTGACACCCAGTGTCACAGACACACACTGACACCCAGTAACACAAACAAACACACACTGACATCCAGTAACACAGAGAAACACTGATACACAGTAACAAAGACATACACTGACATCAAGTAACACAGACACACACTGACACCCAGTAAAAAAGACAAACACTGACACCAAGTCACAAAGACATACACTGATACCATGTCACAAAGACACACACTGACATCCAGTAACAAAGACATACACTGACACCAAGTCACAAAGACATACACTGATACCCAGTAACACAGACACACACTTACACCAAGTAACACAGACATACACTGACACCAAGTAACAAAGACAGACACTGATACCAAGTAACACAGACACACACTTACACCAAGTAACAAAGACATACACTGACAGCCAGTAACAAAGACAAACACTGACACCCAGTAACACAGACACACACGGACACCAAGTAACAAAGACACACACTTACACCAAGTAACACAGACATACACTGACACCAAGTAACAAAGACATACACTGACACCCAGTAACAAAGACATACACTGACATCCAGTAACACAGACACACAAGCACACCAAGTGACAAAGACATACACTTACACCAAGTATTTTGACATACACTGACACCAAGTAACAAAGACATACACTGATGCCCAGTAACACAGACATACACTGACACCAAGTAACAAAGACAGGCAATTACACCAAGTAACAAAGACATACACATAAACCAATCATTTTGACATACACTGACACCAAGTAACAAAGACATACACTGATACCCAGTAACACAGACACACACTTACTCCAAGTAACAAAGACATACACTGACACCAAGTAACACAGATATACACTTACACCAAGTAACAAAGACTGACACTGATACCCAGTAACACAGACACACACTTACACCAAGTAACAAAGACATACACTGACACCCAGTAACAAAGACATCCACTGATACCCAGTAACACAGACACACACTTACACCAAGTAACACTGACACACACTTACACCAAGTAACAAAGACTGACACTGATACCCAGTAACACAGACACACACTTACACCAAGTAACAAAGACATACACTGACACCAAGTCACAAAGACACACACTGACACCCAGTAACAAAGACATACACTGACGCCAAGTCACAAAGACATACACTGATACCCAGTAACACAGACACACACTTACACCAAGTAACACAGACACACACTTACACCAAGTAACAAAGACTGACACTGAAACCCATTAACACAGACACACACTTACACCAAGTCACAAAGACATACACTGATACCCAGTAACACAGACACACACTCACACCAAGTAACACAGACACACACTTACACCAAGTAACAAAGACTGACACTGATACCCAGTAACACAGACACACACTTACACCAAGTAACAAAGACATACACTGACACCCAGTAACAAAGACATCCACTGACACCCAGTAACACAGACACACACGGACACCAAGTAACAAAGACACACACTTACACCAAGTAACAAAGACATACACTGACACCAAGTCACACAGGCACAGACTGGGAGAGAGGCCGGGGGGCACATTGGCGCAGTGGTTAGCACCGCAGACTCACAGCTCCAGGAACCCGGGTTCGATTCTGGGTACTGCCTGTGCGGAGTTTGCAAGTTCTCCCTGTGTCTGCGTGGGTTTCCTCCGGGTGCTCCGGTTTCCTCCCACATGCCAAAGACTTGCAGGTTGATAGGTTAATTGGCCATCATAAATTGCCCCTAGTATAGGTAGGTGGTAGGGAAATATATCGGGACAGGTGGGGATCTGATAGGAATACGGGATTAGTGTACGATTAGTATAAATGAGTTGTTGATGGTCGGCACAGACTCGGTGGGCCGAAGGGCCTGTTTAAGTGCTGCATCTCGAAACTAAACTAAATACTGACACCTAGTGTCACAGGCACACACTGACACCCAGTAACACAAACAAACACACACTGACATCCAGTAACACAGAGAAACACTGATACACAGTAACAAAGACATACACTGACATCAAGTAACACAGACACACACTGACACCCAGTAAAAAAGACAAACACTGACACCAAGTCACAAAGACATACACTGATACCATGTCACAAAGACACACACTGACACCAAGTCACAAAGACATACACTGATACCCAGTAACACAGACACACACTTACACCAAGTAACACAGACATACACTGACACCAAGTAACAAAGACATGCACTGATACCCAGTAACACAGACACACACTTACACCAAGTAACAAAGACAGACACTGATACCAAGTAACACAGACACACACTTACACCAAGTAACAAAGACGTACACTGACACCCAGTAACAAAGACATACACTTACACCAAGTAACACAGACATACACTGACACCAAGTAACAAAGACATACACTGACACCCAGTAACAAAGACATACACTGACACCCAGTAACACAGACACACAAGCACACCAAGTGACAAAGACATACACTTACACCAAGTATTTTGACATACACTGACACCAAGTAACAAAGACATACACTGATGCCCAGTAACACAGACATACACTGACACCAAGTAACAAAGACAGGCAATTACACCAAGTGACAAAGACATACACATACACCAAGTATTTTGACATACACTGACACCAAGTAACAAAGACATACACTGATACCCAGTAACACAGACACACACTTACTCCAAGTAACAAAGACATACACTGACACCAAGTCACAAAGACACACACTGACACCCAGTAACAAAGACATACACTGACGCCAAGTCACAAAGACATACACTGATACCCAGTAACACAGACACACACTTACACCAAGTAACACAGACACACACTTACACCAAGTAACAAAGACTGACACTGATACCCAGTAACACAGACACACACTTACACCAAGTAACAAAGACATACACTGACACCCAGTAACAAAGACATCCACTGACTCCCAGTAACACAGACACACACGGACACCAAGTAACAAAGACACACACTTACACCAAGTAACAAAAACATACACTGACACCAAGTCACACAGGCACACACTGGGAGAGAGGCGGGGGGCACATTGGCGCAGTGGTTAGCACCGCAGACTCACAGCTCCAGGAACCCGGGTTCGATTCTGGGTACTGCCTGTGCGGAGTTTGCAAGTTCTCCCTGTGTCTGCGTGGGTTTCCTCCGGGTGCTCCGGTTTCCTCCCACATGTCAAAGACTTGCAGGTTGATAGGTTAATTGGCCATCATAAATTGCGACTAGTATAGGTAGGTGGTAGGGAAATATATCGGGACAGGTGGGGATCTGATAGGAATACGGGATTAGTGTAGGATTAGTATAAATTAGTTGTTGATGGTCGGCACAGACTCGGTGGGCCGAAGGGCCTGTTTAAGTGCTGCATCTCGAAACTAAACTAAATACTGACACCTAGTGTCACAGACACACACTGACACCCAGTAACACAAACAAACACATACTGACATCCAGTAACACAGAGAAACACTGATACACAGTCACAAAGACATACACTGACATCAAGTAACACAGACACACACTGACACCCAGTAAAAAAGACATGCACTGATACCCAGTAACAAAGACATACACTGACACCCAGTAACAAAGACATACACTGACACCCAGTAACACAGACACACACGGACACCAAGTAACAAAGACACACACTTACACCAAGTAACACAGACATACACTGACACCAAGTAACAAAGAAATACACTGACACCCAGTAACAAAGACATACACTGACACCCAGTAACACAGACACACAAGCACACCAAGTGACAAAGACATACACTTACACCAAGTATTTTGACATACACTGACACCAAGTAACAAAGACATACACTGATGCCCAGTAACACAGACATACACTGACACCAAGTAACAAAGACAGGCAATTACACCAAGTAACAAAGACATACACATACACCAAGTATTTTGACATACACTGACACCAAGTAACAAAGACATACACTGATACCCAGTAACACAGACACACACTTACACCAAGTAACAAAGACATACACTGACACCAAGTCACAAAGACACACACTGACACCCAGTAACAAAGACATAAACTGACGCCAAGTCACAAAGACATACACTGATACCCAGTAACACAGACACACACTTACACCAAGTAACAAAGACACACACTTACACCAAGTAACAAAGACTGACACTGAAACCCAGTAACACAGACACACACTTACACCAAGTCACAAAGACATACACTGATACCCAGTAACACAGACACACACTTACACCAAGTAACACAGACACACACTTACACCAAGTAACAACTCTGACACTGATACCCAGTAACACAGACACACAATTACACCAAGTAACAAAGACATACACTGACACCCAGTAACAAAGACATCCACTGACACCCAGTAACACAGACACACACGGACACCAAGTAACAAAGACACACACTTACACCAAGTAACAAAGACATACACTGACACCAAGTCACACAGGCACAGACTGGGAGAGAGGCCGGGGGGCACATTGGCGCAGTGGTTAGCACCGCAGACTCACAGCTCCAGGAACCCGGGTTCGATTCTGGGTACTGCCTGTGCGGAGTTTGCAAGTTCTCCCTGTGTCTGCGTGGGTTTCCTCCGGGTGCTCCGGTTTCCTCCCACATGCCAAAGACTTGCAGGTTGATAGGTTAATTGGCCATCATAAATTGCCCCTAGTATAGGTAGGTGGTAGGGAAATATATCGGGACAGGTGGGGATCTGATAGGAATACGGGATTAGTGTACGATTAGTATAAATGAGTTGTTGATGGTCGTCACAGACTCGGTGGGCCGAAGGGCCTGTTTAAGTGCCGCATCTCGAAACTAAACTAAATACTGACACCTAGTGTCACAGACACACACTGACACCCAGTAACACAAACAAACACACACTGACATCCAGTAACACAGAGAAACACTGATACACAGTAACAAAGACATACACTGACATCAAGTAACACAGACACACACTGACACCCAGTAAAAAAGACAAACACTGACACCAAGTCACAAAGACATACACTGATACCATGTCACAAAGACACACACTGACACCAAGTCACAAAGACAATCACTGATACCCAGTAACACAGACACACACTTACACCAAGTAACACAGACATACACTGACACCAAGTAACAAAGACATGCACTGATACCCAGTAACACAGACATACACTTACACCAAGTAACAAAGACAGACACTGATACCAAGTAACACAGACACACACTTACACCAAGTAACAAAGACATACACTGACACCCAGTAACAAAGACATACACTTACACCAAGTAACACAGACATACACTGACACCAAGAAACAAAGACATACACTGACACCCAGTAACAAAGACATACACTGACACCCAGTAACACAGACACACAAGCACACCAAGTGACAAAGACATACACTTACACCAAGTATTTTGACATACACTGACACCAAGTAACAAAGACATACACTGATGCCCAGTAACACAGACATACACTGACACCAAGTAACAAAGACAGGCAATTACACCAAGTAACAAAGACATACACATACACCAAGTATTTTGACATACACTGACACCAAGTAACAAAGACATACACTGATACCCAGTAACACAGACACACACTTACTCCAAGTAACAAAGACATACACTGACACCAAGTCACAAAGACACACACTGACACCCAGTAACAAAGACATACACTGACGCCAAGTCACAAAGACATACACTGATACCCAGTAACACAGACACACACTTACACCAAGTAACACAGACACACACTTACACCAAGTAACAAAGACTGACACTGATACCCAGTAACACAGACACACACTTACACCAAGTAACAAAGACATACACTGACACCCAGTAACAAAGACATCCACTGACTCCCAGTAACACAGACACACACGGACACCAAGTAACAAAGACACACACTTACACCAAGTAACAAAAACATACACTGACACCAAGTCACACAGGCACACACTGGGAGAGAGGCGGGGGGCACATTGGCGCAGTGGTTAGCACCGCAGACTCACAGCTCCAGGAACCCGGGTTCGATTCTGGGTACTGCCTGTGCGGAGTTTGCAAGTTCTCCCTGTGTCTGCGTGGGTTTCCTCCGGGTGCTCCGGTTTCCTCCCACATGTCAAAGACTTGCAGGTTGATAGGTTAATTGGCCATCATAAATTGCGACTAGTATAGGTAGGTGGTAGGGAAATATATCGGGACAGGTGGGGATCTGATAGGAATACGGGATTAGTGTAGGATTAGTATAAATTAGTTGTTGATGGTCGGCACAGACTCGGTGGGCCGAAGGGCCTGTTTAAGTGCTGCATCTCGAAACTAAACTAAATACTGACACCTAGTGTCACAGACATACACTGACACCCAGTAACACAAACAAACACATACTGACATCCAGTAACACAGAGAAACACTGATACACAGTCACAAAGACATACACTGACATCAAGTAACACAGACACACACTGACACCCAGTAAAAAAGACAAACACTGACACCAAGTCACAAAGACATACACTGATACCAAGTCACAAGGACATTCACTGATGCCCAGGAACACAGACACACACAGACACCAAGTAACAAAGACATGCACTGATACCCAGTAACACAGACACACACTTACACCAAGTAACACAGACATACACTGACACCAAGTAACAAAGACATGCACTGATACCCAGTAACACAGACACACACTTACACCAAGTAACAAAGACAGACACTGATACCAAGTAACACAGACACACACTTACACCAAGTAACAAAGACATACACTGACACCCAGTAACAAAGACATACACTGACACCCAGTAACACAGACACACACGGACACCAAGTAACAAAGACACACACTTACACCAAGTAACACAGACATACACTGACACCAAGTAACAAAGAAATACACTGACACCCAGTAACAAAGACATACACTGACACCCAGTAACACAGACACACAAGCACACCAAGTGACAAAGACATACACTTACACCAAGTATTTTGACATACACTGACACCAAGTAACAAAGACATACACTGATGCCCAGTAACACAGACATACACTGACACCAAGTAACAAAGACAGGCAATTACACCAAGTAACAAAGACATACACATACACCAAGTATTTTGACATACACTGACACCAAGTAACAAAGACATACACTGATACCCAGTAACACAGACACACACTTACACCAAGTAACAAAGACATACACTGACACCAAGTCACAAAGACACACACTGACACCCAGTAACAAAGACATAAACTGACGCCAAGTCACAAAGACATACACTGATACCCAGTAACACAGACACACACTTACACCAAGTAACACAGACACACACTTACACCAAGTAACAAAGACTGACACTGAAACCCAGTAACACAGACACACACTTACACCAAGTCACAAAGACATACACTGATACCCAGTAACACAGACACACACTTACACCAAGTAACACAGACACACACTTACACCAAGTAACAAAGACTGACACTGATACCCAGTAACACAGACACACAATTACACCAAGTAACAAAGACATACACTGACACCCAGTAACAAAGACATCCACTGACACCCAGTAACACAGACACACACGGACACCAAGTAACAAAGACACACACTTACACCAAGTAACAAAGACATACACTGACACCAAGTCACACAGGCACAGACTGGGAGAGAGGCCGGGGGGCACATTGGCGCAGTGGTTAGCACCGCAGACTCACAGCTCCAGGAACCCGGGTTCGATTCTGGGTACTGCCTGTGCGGAGTTTGCAAGTTCTCCCTGTGTCTGCGTGGGTTTCCTCCGGGTGCTCCGGTTTCCTCCCACATGCCAAAGACTTGCAGGTTGATAGGTTAATTGGCCATCATAAATTGCCCCTAGTATAGGTAGGTGGTAGGGAAATATATCGGGACAGGTGGGGATCTGATAGGAATACGGGATTAGTGTACGATTAGTATAAATGAGTTGTTGATGGTCGTCACAGACTCGGTGGGCCGAAGGGCCTGTTTCAGTGCTGCATCTCGAAACTAAACTAAATACTGACACCTAGTGTCACAGACACACACTGACACCCAGTAACACAAACAAACACACACTGACATCCAGTAACACAG
The DNA here is from genome assembly GCF_036365525.1 of Heterodontus francisci. NCBI lineage: Eukaryota > Metazoa > Chordata > Chondrichthyes > Heterodontiformes > Heterodontidae > Heterodontus > Heterodontus francisci. The sequence continues at coordinate 5,430,290 of NW_027140851.1, read as the reverse complement.
AGAAACACTGATACACAGTAACAAAGACATACACTGACATCAAGTAACACAGACACACACTGACACCCAGTAAAAAAGACAAACACTGACACCAAGTCACAAAGACATACACTGATACCATGTCACAAAGACACACACTGACACCAAGTCACAAAGACATACACTGATACCCAGTAACACAGACACACACTTACACCAAGTAACACAGACATACACTGACACCAAGTAACAAAGACATGCACTGATACCCAGTAACACAGACACACACTTACACCAAGTAACAAAGACAGACACTGATACCAAGTAACACAGACACACACTTACACCAAGTAACAAAGACATACACTGACACCCAGTAACAAAGACATACACTTACACCAAGTAACACAGACATACACTGACACCCAGTAACAAAGACATACACTGACACCCAGTAACACAGACACACAAGCACACCAAGTGACAAAGACATACACTTACACCAAGTATTTTGACATACACTGACACCAAGTAACAACGATATACACTGATGCCCAGTAACACAGACATACACTGACACCAAGTAACAAAGACATGCAATTACACCAAGTGACAAAGACATACACATACACCAAGTAACAAAGACATACACTGACACCAAGTCACACAGGCACAGACTGGGAGAGAGGCCGGGGGGCACATTGGCGCAGTGGTTAGCACCGCAGACTCACAGCTCCAGGAACCCGGGTTCGATTCTGGGTACTGCCTGTGCGGAGTTTGCAAGTTCTCCCTGTGTCTGCGTGGGTTTCCTCCGGGTGCTCCGGTTTCCTCCCACATGCCAAAGACTTGCAGGTTGATAGGTTAATTGGCCATCATAAATTGCCCCTAGTATAGGTAGGTGGTAGGGAAATATATCGGGACAGGTGGGGATCTGATAGGAATACGGGATTAGTGTACGATTAGTATAAATGAGTTGTTGATGGTCGTCACAGACTCGGTGGGCCGAAGGGCCTGTTTCAGTGCTGCATCTCGAAACTAAACTAAATACTGACACCTAGTGTCACAGACACACACTGACACCCAGTAACACAAACAAACACACACTGACATCCAGTAACACAGAGAAACACTGATACACAGTAACAAAGACATACACTGACATCAAGTAACACAGACACACACTGACACCCAGTAAAAAAGACAAACACTGACACCAAGTCACAAAGACATACACTGATACCATGTCACAAAGACACACACTGACACCAAGTCACAAAGACATACACTGATACCCAGTAACACAGACACACACTTACACCAAGTAACACAGACATACACTGACACCAAGTAACAAAGACATGCACTGATACCCAGTAACACAGACACACACTTACACCAAGTAACAAAGACAGACACTGATACCAAGTAACACAGACACACACTTACACCAAGTAACAAAGACATACACTGACACCCAGTAACAAAGACATACACTTACACCAAGTAACACAGACATACACTGACACCCAGTAACAAAGACATACACTGACACCCAGTAACACAGACACACAAGCACACCAAGTGACAAAGACATACACTTACACCAAGTATTTTGACATACACTGACACCAAGTAACAACGATATACACTGATGCCCAGTAACACAGACATACACTGACACCAAGTAACAAAGACATGCAATTACACCAAGTGACAAAGACATACACATACACCAAGTATTTTGACATACACTGACACCAAGTAACAAAGACATACACTGATACCCAGTAACACAGACACACACTTACTCCAAGTAACAAAGACATACACTGACACCAAGTCACAAAGACACACAAGCACACCAAGTGACAAAGACATACACTTACACCAAGTATTTTGACATACACTGACACCAAGTAACAAAGACATACACTGATGCCCAGTAACACAGACATACACTGACACCAAGTAACAAAGACAGGCAATTACACCAAGTAACAAAGACATACACATACACCAAGTATTTTGACATACACTGACACCAAGTAACAAAGACATACACTGATACCCAGTCACACAGACACACACTTACTCCAAGTAACAAAGACATACACTGACACCAAGTCACAAAGACACACACTGACACCCAGTAACAAAGACATACACTGACGCCAAGTCACAAAGACATACACTGATACCCAGTAACACAGACACACACTTACACCAAGTAACACAGACACACACTTACACCAAGTAACAAAGACTGACACTGATACCCAGTAACACAGACACACACTTACACCAAGTAACAAAGACATACACTGACACCCAGTAACAAAGACATCCACTGACTCCCAGTAACACAGACACACACGGACACCAAGTAACAAAGACACACACTTACACCAAGTAACAAAAACATACACTGACACCAAGTCACACAGGCACACACTGGGAGAGAGGCGGGGGGCACATTGGCGCAGTGGTTAGCACCGCAGACTCACAGCTCCAGGAACCCGGGTTCGATTCTGGGTACTGCCTGTGCGGAGTTTGCAAGTTCTCCCTGTGTCTGCGTGGGTTTCCTCCGGGTGCTCCGGTTTCCTCCCACATGTCAAAGACTTGCAGGTTGATAGGTTAATTGGCCATCATAAATTGCGACTAGTATAGGTAGGTGGTAGGGAAATATATCGGGACAGGTGGGGATCTGATAGGAATACGGGATTAGTGTAGGATTAGTATAAATTAGTTGTTGATGGTCGGCACAGACTCGGTGGGCCGAAGGGCCTGTTTAAGTGCTGCATCTCGAAACTAAACTAAATACTGACACCTAGTGTCACAGACACACACTGACACCCAGTAACACAAACAAACACATACTGACATCCAGTAACACAGAGAAACACTGATACACAGTCACAAAGACATACACTGACATCAAGTAACACAGACACACACTGACACCCAGTAAAAAAGACAAACACTGACACCAAGTCACAAAGACATACACTGATACCAAGTCACAAGGACATTCACTGATGCCCAGGAACACAGACACACACAGACACCAAGTAACAAAGACATGCACTGATACCCAGTAACACAGACACACACTTACACCAAGTAACACAGACATACACTGACACCAAGTAACAAAGACATGCACTGATACCCAGTAACACAGACACACACTTACACCAAGTAACAACGACAGACACTGATACCAAGTAACACAGACACACACTTACACCAAGTAACAAAGACATACACTGACACCCAGTAACAAAGACATACACTGACACCCAGTAACACAGACACACACGGACACCAAGTAACAAAGACACACACTTACACCAAGTAACACAGACATACACTGACACCAAGTAACAAAGAAATACACTGACACCCAGTAACAACGACATACACTGACACCCAGTAACACAGACACACAAGCACACCAAGTGACAAAGACATACACTTACACCAAGTATTTTGACATACACTGACACCAAGTAACAAAGACATACACTGATGCCCAGTAACACAGACATACACTGACACCAAGTAACAAAGACAGGCAATTACACCAAGTAACAAAGACATACACATACACCAAGTATTTTGACATACACTGACACCAAGTAACAAAGACATACACTGATACCCAGTAACACAGACACACACTTACACCAAGTAACAAAGACATACACTGACACCAAGTCACAAAGACACACACTGACACCCAGTAACAAAGACATAAACTGACGCCAAGTCACAAAGACATACACTGATACCCAGTAACACAGACACACACTTACACCAAGTAACACAGACACACACTTACACCAAGTAACAAAGACTGACACTGAAACCCAGTAACACAGACACACACTTACACCAAGTCACAAAGACATACACTGATACCCAGTAACACAGACACACACTTACACCAAGTAACACAGACACACACTTACACCAAGTAACAAAGACTGACACTGATACCCAGTAACACAGACACACAATTACACCAAGTAACAAAGACATACACTGACACCCAGTAACAAAGACATCCACTGACACCCAGTAACACAGACACACACGGACACCAAGTAACAAAGACACACACTTACACCAAGTAACAAAGACATACACTGACACCAATTCACACAGGCACAGACTGGGAGAGAGGCCGGGGGGCACATTGGCGCAGTGGTTAGCACCGCAGACTCACAGCTCCAGGAACCCGGGTTCGATTCTGGGTACTGCCTGTGCGGAGTTTGCAAGTTCTCCCTGTGTCTGCGTGGGTTTCCTCCGGGTGCTCCGGTTTCCTCCCACATGCCAAAGACTTGCAGGTTGATAGGTTAATTGGCCATCATAAATTGCCCCTAGTATAGGTAGGTGGTAGGGAAATATATCGGGACAGGTGGGGATCTGATAGGAATACGGGATTAGTGTACGATTAGTATAAATGAGTTGTTGATGGTCGTCACAGACTCGGTGGGCCGAAGGGCCTGTTTCAGTGCTGCATCTCGAAACTAAACTAAATACTGACACCTAGTGTCACAGACACACACTGACACCCAGTAACACAAACAAACACACACTGACATCCAGTAACACAGAGAAACACTGATACACAGTCACAAAGACATACACTGACATCAAGTAACACAGACACACACTGACACCCAGTAAAAAAGACAAACACTGACACCAAGTCACAAAGACATACACTGATACCAAGTCACAAAGACATTCACTGATGCCCATGAACACAGACACACACAGACACCAAGTAACAAAGACATGCACTGATACCCAGTAACACAGACACACACTTACACCAAGTAACACAGACATACACTGACACCAAGTAACAAAGACATGCACTGATACCCAGTAACACAGACACACACTTACACCAAGTAACAAAGACAGACACTGATACCAAGTAACACAGACACACACTTACACCAAGTAACAAAGACATACACTGACACCAAGTAACAAAGACACACTTTTACACCAAGTAACACAGACATACACTGACACCAAGTAACAAAGACATACACTGATACCCAGTAACACAGACACACAAGCACACCAAGTAACAAAGACATACACTGTCACCCAGTAACAAAGACATCCACTGACACCCAGTAACACAGACACACACGGACACCAAGTACCAAAGACACACACTTACACCAAGTAACAAAAACATACACTGACACCAAGTCACACAGGCACACACTGGGAGAGAGGCGGGGGGCACATTGGCGCAGTGGTTAGCACCGCAGACTCACAGCTCCAGGAACCCGGGTTCGATTCTGGGTACTGCCTGTGCGGAGTTTGCAAGTTCTCCCTGTGTCTGCGTGGGTTTCCTCCGGGTGCTCCGGTTTCCTCCCACATGTCAAAGACTTGCAGGTTGATAGGTTAATTGGCCATCATAAATTGCGACTAGTATAGGTAGGTGGTAGGGAAATATATCGGGACAGGTGGGGATCTGATAGGAATACGGGATTAGTGTAGGATTAGTATAAATTAGTTGTTGATGGTCGGCACAGACTCGGTGGGCCGAAGGGACTGTTTAAGTGCTGCATCTCGAAACTAAACTAAATACTGACACCTAGTGTCACAGACACACACTGACACCCAGTAACACAAACAAACACACACTGACATCCAGTAACACAGAGAAACACTGATACACAGTCACAAAGACATACACTGACATCAAGTAACACAGACACACACTGACACCCAGTAAAAAAGACAAACACTGACACCAAGTCACAAAGACATACACTGATACCAAGTCACAAAGACATTCACTGATGCCCAGTAACACAGACACACACAGACACCAAGTAACAAAGACATGCACTGACACCAAGAAACAAAGACATACACTTACACCAAGTAACAAAGACACACACTTACACCAAGTAACAAAGACATACACTTACACCAAGTATTTTGACATACACTGACACCAAGTAAGAAAGACATACACTGATAACCAGTAACACAGACACACACTTACACCAAGTAACAAAGACATACACTGATACCCAGTAACACAGACACACATTGACACCAAGTAACAAAGACACACACTTACACCAAGTAACACAGACATACACTGACACCAAGTAACAAAGACAGACAATTGCACCAAGTGAAAAAGACATATACTTACACCAAGTATTTTGACATACACTGACACCAAGTAACAAAGAGATACACTGATACCCAGTAACAAAGACATACACTGACACCCAGTAACACAGATACACACTGACACCCAGTAACACAAACAAACACACTGACACCAAGTAACACAGACATACACTGATACCAAGTAACAAAGACATACACTTACACCCAGTAACAAAGACATACACTTACACCAAGTCACAAAGACATACACTGATACCCAGTAACACAGACACACACTTACAACAAGTAACACAGACATACACTGACACCAAGTAACAAAGACATGCACTGATACCCAGTAACACAGACACACACTTACACCAAGTAACAAAGACAGACACTGATACACAGTAACACAGACACACACACACCAAGTAACAAAGACATACACTGACACCCAGTAACAAAGACATACACTGACACCCAGTAACACAGACACTCAAGCACACCAAGTGACAAAGACATACACTTACACCAAGTATTTTGACATACACTGACACCAAGTAACAAAGACATACACTGATACCCAGTAACACAGACATACACTGACACCAAGTAACAAAGACAGGCAATTACACCAAGTAACAAAGACATACACATACACCAAGTATTTTGACATAGACTGACACCAAGTAACTAAGACATACACTGATACCCAGTAACACAGACACACACTTACTCCAAGTAACAAAGACATACACTGACACCAAGTCACAAAGACACACACTGACACCCAGTAACAAAGACATACACTGACGCCAAGTCACAAAGACATACACTGATACCCAGTAACACAGACACACACTTACACCAGGTAACACAGACACACACTTACACCAAGTAACAAAGACTGACACTGATACCTAGTAACACAGACACACACTTACACCAAGTAACAAAGACATACACTGACACCCAGTAACAAAGACATCCACTGACACCCAGTAACACAGACACACACGGACACCAAGTAACAAAGACACACACTTACACCAAGTAACAAAGCCATACACTGACACCAAGTCACACAGGCACACACTGGGAGAGAGGCGGGGGGCACATTGGCGCAGTGGTTAGCACCGCAGACTCACAGCTCCAGGAACCCGGGTTCGATACTGGGTACTGCCTGTGCGGAGTTTGCAAGTTCTCCCTGTGTCTGCGTGGGTTTCCTCCGGGTGCTCCGGTATCCTCCCACATGCCAAAGACTTGCAGGTTGATAGGTTAATTGGCCATCATAAATTGCCCCTAGTATAGGTAGGTGGTAGGGAAATATATCGGGACAGGTGGGGATCTGATAGGAATACGGGATTCGTGTAGGATTAGTATAAATGAGTTGTTGATGGTCGACACAGACTCGGTGGGCCGAAGGGCCTGTTTAAGTGCTGCATCTCGAAACTAAACTAAATACTGACACCTAGTGTCACAGACACACACTGACACCCAGTAACACAAACAAACACACACTGACATCCAGTAACACAGAGAAACACTGATACACAGTAACAAAGACATACACTGACATCAAGTAACACACACACTGACACCCAGTAAAAAAGACAAACACTGACACCAAGTCACAAAGACATACACTGATACCAAGTCACAAAGACATTCACTGATGCCCAGTAACACAGACACACACAGACACCAAGTAACAAAGACATGCACTGACACCAAGTAACAAAGACATACACTTACACCAAGTAACAAAGACTCACACTTACACCAAGTAACAAAGACATACACTTACACCAAGTATTTTGACATACACTGACACCAAGTAAGAAAGACATACATTGATACCCAGTAACACAGACACACACTTACACCAAGTAACAAAGACATACACTGATACCCAGTAACACAGACACACACTTACACCAAGTAACAAAGACATACACTGACACCAAGTCACAAAGACACACACTGACATCCAGTAACAAAGACATACACTGACACCAAGTCACAAAGACATACACTGATACCCAGTAACACAGACACACACTTCCACCTCGTAACACAGACATACACTGACACCAAGTAACAAAGACATGCACTGATACCCAGTAACACAGACACACACTTACACCAAGTAACAAAGACAGACACTGATACCCAGTAACACAGACACACACTTACACCAAGTAACAAAGACATACACTGACACCCAGTAACAAAGACATACACTGACACCCAGTAATACAGACACACACGGACACCAAGTAACAAAGACACACACTTACACCAAGTAACACAGACATACACTGACACCAAGTAACAAAGACAGACAATTACACCAAGTGACAAAGACATACACTGACACCCAGTAACAAAGACATACACTGACACCCAGTAATACAGACACACACGGACACCAAGTAACAAAGACACACACTTACACCAAGTAACACAGACATACACTGACTCCAAGTAACAAAGACAGACAATTACACCAAGTGACAAAGACACACACTTACACCAAGTATTTTGACATACACTGACACCAAGTAACAAAGACATACACTGATACCCAGTAACACAGACACACACTTACACCAAGTAACAAAGACAGACACTGATACCCAGTAACACAGACACACACTTACACCAAGTAACAAAGGCATACACTGACACCCAGTAACAAAGACATACACTGACACCCAGTAACACAGACACACACGGACGCCAAGTAACAAAGACACACACTTACACCAAGTAACACAGACACCAACTGACACCCAGTAACACGAACAAACACACTGACATAAAGTAACACAGACATACACTGATACCAAGTCACAAAGACATACACTGATGCCCAGTAACACAGACACACTCTGACACCAAGGAACAAAGACATACACTGACACCAAGTCACAAAGACATACACTGATACCCAGTAACACAGACACACACTTACACCAAGTAACACAGACATACACTGACACCAAGTAACAAAGACATGCACTGATACCCAGTAACACAGACACACACTTACACCAAGTAACACAGACACACACTTACACCAAGTAACAAAGACAGACACTGATACCCAGGAACACAGTAACACACTTACACCAAGTAACAAAGACATACACTGACACCCAGTAACACAGACACACACGGACACCAAGTAACAAAGACACACTCTTACACCAAGTAACACAGACATACACTGACACCAAGTAACAAAGACAGACAATTGCACCAAGTGACAAAGACATACACTTCCACCAAGTATTTTGACATACACTGACACCAAGTAACAAAGACATACACTGATACCCAGTAACACAGACACACACTTACACCAAGTAACAAAGACAGACACTGATACCCAGTAACACAGACACACACTTACAGCAAGTAACAAAGACATACACTGACACCCAGTAACAAAGACATACATTGACACCAAGTAACAAAGACACACACGGACACCAAGTAACAAAGACACACACTTACACCAAGTAACACAGACATACACTGACACCAAGTAACAAAGACATGCACTGACACCAAGTAACAAAGACATACACTTACACCAAGTAACAAAGACTCACACTTACACCAACTAACAAAGACATACACTTACACCAAGTATTTTGACATACACTGGCACCAAGTAAGAAAGACATACATTGATACCCAGTGACACAGACACACACTTACACCAAGTAACAAAGACATACACTGATACCCAGTAACACAGACACACAATTACACCAAGTAACAAAGACATACACTGACACCAAGTCACAAAGACACACACTGACATCCAGTAACAAAGACATACACTGACACCAAGTCACAAAGACATACACTGATACCCAGTAACACAGACACACACTTCCACCTCGTAACACAGACATACACTGACACCAAGTAACAAAGACATGCACTGATACCCAGTAACACAGACACACACTTACACCAAGTAACAAAGGCAGACACTGATACCCAGTAACACAGACACACACTTACACCAAGTAACAAAGACATACACTGACACCCAGTAACAAAGACATACACTGACACCCAGTAATACAGACACACACGGACACCAAGTAACAAAGACACACACTTACACCAAGTAACACAGACATACACTGACACCAAGTAACAAAGACAGACAATTACACCAAGTGACAAAGACATACACTTACACCAAGTATTTTGACATACACTGACACCAAGTAACAAAGACATACACTGATACCCAGTAACACAGACACACACTTACACCAAGTAACAAAGACAGACACTGATACCCAGTAACACAGACACACACTTACACCAAGTAACAAAAGCATACACTGACATCCAGTAACAAAGACATACACTGACACCCAGTAACACAGACACACACGGACGCCAAGTAACAAAGACACACACTTACACCCAGTAACACAAACAAACACACTGACACAAAGTAACACAGACATACACTGATACCAAGTCACAAAGACATACACTGATGCCCAGTAACACAGACACACTCTGACACCAAGGAACAAAGACATACATTGACACCAAGTCACAAAGACATACACTGATACCCAGTAACACAGACACACACTTACACCAAGTAACACAGACATACACTGACACCAAGTAACAAAGACATGCACTGATACCCAGTAACACAGACACACACTTACACCAAGTAACACAGACACACACTTACACCAAGTAACAAAGACAGACACTGATACCCAGGAACACAGTAACACACTTACACCAAGTAACAAAGACATACACTGACACCCAGTAACACAGTCACACACGGACACCAAGTAACAAAGACACACACTTACACCAAGTAACACAGACATACACTGACACCAAGTAACAAAGACAGACAAATGCACCAAGTGACAAAGACATACACTTACACCAAGTATTTTGACATACTCTGACACCAAGTAACAAAGACATACACTGATACCCAGTAACACAGACACACACTTACACCAAGTAACAAAGACAGACACTGAAACCCAGTAACACAGACACACACTTACAGCAAGTAACAAAGACATACACTGACACCCAGTAACAAAGACATACATTGACACCAAGTAACAAAGACACACACGGACACCAAGTAACAAAGACACACACTTACACCAAGTAACACAGACATACACTGACACCAAGTAACAAAGACAGACAATTGCACCAAGTGACAAGGACATATACTTACACCACGTATTTTGACATACACTGACACCAAGTAACAAAGACATACACTGATACCCAGTAACACAGACACACACTTACACCAAGTAACAAAGACAGACACTGATACCCAGTAACACAGACACACACTTACACCAAGTAACAAAGACATACACTGACACCCAATAACACAGACACACATTGACACCAAGTAACAAAGACACACACTTACACCAAGTAACACAGACATACACTGACACCAAGTAACAAAGACAGACAATTGCACCAAGTGAAAAAGACATACACTTACACCAAGTATTTTGACATACACTGACACCAAGTAACAAAGAGATACACTGATACCCAGTAACAAAGACATACACTGACACCCAGTAACACAGATACACACGGACACCAAGTAACAAAGACACACACTTACACCAAGTAACACAGACACACACTTACACCAAGTAACAAAGACAGACACTGATACCCAGGAACACAGTAACACACTTACACCAAGTAACAAAGACATACACTGACACCCAGTAACACAGTCACACACGGACACCAAGTAACAAAGACACACACTTACACCAAGTAACACAGACATACACTGACACCAAGTAACAAAGACAGACAATTGCACCAAGTGACAAAGACATACACTTACACCAAGTATTTTGACATACTCTGACACCAAGTAACAAAGACATACACTGATACCCAGTAACACAGACACACACTTACACCAAGTAACAAAGACAGACACTGATACCCAGTAACACAGACACACACTTACAGCAAGTAACAAAGACATACACTGACACCCAGTAACAAAGACATACATTGACACCAAGTAACAAAGACACACACGGACACCAAGTAACAAAGACACACACTTACACCAAGTAACACAGACATACACTGACACCAAGTAACAAAGACAGACAATTGCACCAAGTGACAAGGACATATACTTACACCACGTATTTTGACATACACTGACACCAAGTAACAAAGACATACACTGATACCCAGTAACACAGACACACACTTACACCAAGTAACAAAGACAGACACTGATACCCAGTAACACAGACACACACTTACACCAAGTAACAAAGACATACACTGACACCCAATAACACAGACACACATTGACACCAAGTAACAAAGACACACACTTACACCAAGTAACACAGACATACACTGACACCAAGTAACAAAGACAGACAATTGCACCAAGTGAAAAAGACATACACTTACACCAAGTATTTTGACATACACTGACACCAAGTAACAAAGAGATACACTGATACCCAGTAACAAAGACATACACTGACACCCAGTAACACAGATACACACGGACACCAAGTAACAAAGACACACACTTACACCAAGTAACACAGACACACACTGACACCCAGTAACACAAACAAACACACTGACACCAAGTAACACAGACATACACTGATGCCAAGTAACACAGACACACACTTACACCAAGTAACACAGACATACACTGACACCAATTAACGAAGACATGCACTGATACCCAGTAACACAGACACACACTTACACCAAGTAACAATGACAGACAATGATACACAGTAACACAGACACACACTGACACCAAGTAACAAAGACATACACTGACACCCAGTAACAAAGACATACACTTACACCAAGTCACAAAGACATACACTGATACCCAGTAACACAGACACACACTTACACCAAGTAACACAGACATACACTGACACCAAGTAACGAAGACATGCACTGATACCCAGTAACACAGACACACACTTACACCAAGTAACAAAGACAGACACTGATAAACAGTAACACAGACACACACTGACACCAAGTAACAAAGACATACACTGACACCCAGTAACAAAGACATACACTGACACGCAGTAACACAGACACACAAGCACACCAAGTGACAAAGACATACACTTACACCAAGTATTTTGACATACACTGACACCAAGTAACAAAGACATACACTGATACCCAGTAACACAGACATACACTGACACCAAGTAACAAAGACAGGCAATTACACCAAGTAACAAAGACATACACATACACCAAGTATTTTGACATACACTGACACCAAGTAACAAAGACATACACTGATACCCAGTAACACAGACACACACTTACTCCAAGTAACAAAGACATACACTGACACCAAGTCACAAAGACACACACTGACACCCAGTAACAAAGACATACACTGACGCCAAGTCACAAAGACATACACTGATACCCAGTAACACAGACACACACTTACACCAAGAAACACAGACACACACTTACACCAAGTAACAAAGACTGACACTGATACCCAGTAACACAGACACACACTTACACTAAGTAACAAAGACATACACTGACACCCAGTAACAAAGACATCCACTGACACCCAGTAACACAGACACACACTGACACCAAGTCACACAGGCACACACTGGGAGAGAGGCGGGGGGGGGGGGGCACATTGGCGCAGTGGTTTGCACCGCAGACTCAAAGCTCCAGGAACCCGGGTTCGATTCTGGGTACTGCCTGTGCGGAGTTTGCAAGTTCTCCCTGTGTCTGCGTGGGTTTCCTCCGGGTGCTCCGGTTTCCTCCCACATGCCAAATACTTGCAGGTTGATAGGTTAATTGGCCATCATAAATTGCCCCTAGTATAGGTAGGTGGTAGGGAAATATACCGGGACAGGTGGGGATCTGATAGGAATACGGGATTAGTGTAGGATTAGTATAAATGAGTTGTTGATGGTCGGCACAGACTCGGTGGGCCGAAGGGCCTGTTTAAGTGCTGCATCTCGAAACTAAACTAAATACTGACACCTAGTATCACAGACACACACAGACACCCAGTAACACAAACAAACACACACTGACATCCAGTAACACAGAGAAACACTGATACACAGTAACAAAGACATACACTGACATCAAGTAACACAGACACACACTGACACCCAGTAAAAAAGACAAACACTGACACCAAGTCACAAAGACATACACTGATACCAAGTCACAATGACATTCACTGATGCCCAGTAACACAGACACACACAGACAGCAAGTAACAAAGACATGCACTGACACCAAGTAACAAAGACATACACTTACACCAAGTAACAAAGACACACACTGACACCCAGTAACACAGACACACACGCACACCAAGTGACAAAGACATACACTTACACCAAGTATTTTGACATACACTGACACCAAGTAACAAAGACATACACTGATACCCAGTAACACAGTCACACACTTACACCAAGTAACAAAGACATACACTGACACCAAGTAACAAAGACATACACTTACACCAAGTAACAAAGACACACACTGACACCAAGTAACAAAGACATACACTTACACCAAGTAACAAAGACACACACTGACACCAAGTAACACAGACATACACTGACACCAAGTAACAAAGACAGGCAATTACACCAAGTAACAAAGACATAGACATACACATACACCAAGTATTTTGACATGCACTGACACCAAGTAACAAAGACATACACTGATACCCAGTAACACAGACACACACTGACTCCAAGTAACAAAGACATAACTGACACCAAGTCACAAAGACACACACTGACACCCAGTAACAAAGACATACACTTACACCAAGTCACAAAGAAATACACTGATACCCAGTAACACAGACACACACTTACACCAAGTAACACAGACATACACTGACACCAAGTAACAAAGACATGCACTGATACCTAGTAACACAGACACACACTTACACCAAGTAACAAAGGCAGACACTGATACACAGTAACACAGACACACACACACCAAGTAACAAAGACATACACTGATACCCAGTAACACAGACATACACTGACACCAAGTAACAAAGACAGGCAATTACACCAAGTAACAAAGACATACACATACACCAAGTATTTTGACATAGACAGACACCAAGTAACTAAGACATACACTGATACCCAGTAACACAGACACACACTTACTCCAAGTAACAAAGACATACACTGACACCAAGTCACAAAGACACACACTGACACCCAGTAACAAAGACATACACTGACGCCAAGTCACAAAGACATACACTGATACCCAGTAACACAGACACACACTTACACCAGGTAACACAGACACACACTTACACCAAGTAACAAAGACTGACACTGATACCCAGTAACACAGACACACACTTACACCAAGTAACAAAGACATACACTGACACCCAGTAACAAAGACATCCACTGACACCCAGTAACACAGACACACACGGACACCAAGTAACAAAGACACACACTTACACCAAGTAACAAAGCCATACACTGACACCAAGTCACACAGGCACACACTGGGAGAGAGGCGGGGGGCACATTGGCGCAGTGGTTAGCACCGCAGACTCACAGCTCCAGGAACCCGGGTTCGATTCTGGGTACTGCCTGTGCGGAGTTTGCAAGTTCTCCCTGTGTCTGCGTGGGTTTCCTCCGGGTGCTCCGGTTTCCTCCCACATGCCAAAGACTTGCAGGTTGATAGGTTAATTGGCCATCATAAATTGCCCCTAGTATAGGTAGGTGGTAGGGAAATATATCGGGACAGGTGGGGATCTGATAGGAATACGGGATTAGTGTAGGATTAGTATAAATGAGTTGTTGATGGTCGACACAGACTCGGTGGGCCGAAGGGCCTGTTTAAGTGCTGCATCTCGAAACTAAACTAAATACTGACACCTAGTGTCACAGACACACACTGACACCCAGTAACACAAACAAACACACACTGACATCCAGTAACACAGAGTAAAACTGATACACAGTAACAAAGACATACACTGACATCAAGTAACACAGACACACACTGACACCAAGTAAAAAAGACAAACACTGACACCAAGTCACAAAGACATACACTGATACCAAGTCACAAAGACATTCACTGATGCCCAGTAACACAGACACACACAGACACCAAGTAACAAAGACATGCACTGACACCAAGTAACAAAGACATACACTTACACCAAGTAACAAAGACTCACACTTACACCAAGTAACAAAGACATACACTTACACCAAGTATTTTGACATACACTGACACCAAGTAAGAAAGACATACATTGATACCCAGTAACACAGACACACACTTACACCAAGTAACAAAGACATACACTGATACCAGTAACACAGACACACACTTACACCAAGTAACAAAGACATACACTGACACCAAGTCACAAAGACACACACTGACATCCAGTAACAAAGACATACACTGACACCAAGTCACAAAGACATACACTTGCACCCAGTAACAAAGACATACACTGACGCCAAGTCACAAAGACATACACTGATACCCAGTAACACAGACACACACTTACACCAGGTAACAAAGATATACACTGATACCCAGTAACACAGACACACACTTACACCAAGTAACAAAGACATACACTGATACCCAGTAACACAGACACACACTTACACCAAGTAACAAAGACATACACTGACACCAAGTAACAAAGAGATACACTTGCACCCAGTAACAAAGACATACACTGACGCCAAGTCACAAAGACATACACTGATACCCAGTAACACAGACACACACTTACATCAGGTAACACAGACACACACTTACACCAAGTAACAAAGACTGACACTGATACCCAGTAACACAGACACACACTTACACCAAGTAACAAAGACATACACTGACACCCAGTAACAAAGACATCCACTGACACCCAGTAACACAGACACACACGGACACCAAGTAACAAAGACACACACTTACACCAAGTAACAAAGCCATACACTGACACCAAGTCACACAGGCACACACTGGGAGAGAGGCGGGGGGCACATTGGCGCAGTGGTTAGCACCGCAGACTCACAGCTCCAGGAACCCGGGTTCGATTCTGGGTACTGCCTGTGCGGAGTTTGCAAGTTCTCCCTGTGTCTGCGTGGGTTTCCTCCGGGTGCTCCGGTTTCCTCCCACATGCCAAAGACTTGCAGGTTGATAGGTTAATTGGCCATCATAAATTGCCCCTAGTATAGGTAGGTGGTAGGGAAATATATCGGGACAGGTGGGGATCTGATAGGAATACGGGATTAGTGTCGGATTAGTATAAATGAGTTGTTGATGGTCGACACAGACTCGGTGGGCCGAAGGGCCTGTTTAAGTGCTGCATCTCGAAACTAAACTAAATACTGACACCTAGTGTCACAGACACACACTGACACCCAGTAACACAAACAAACACACACTGACATCCAGTAACACAGAGAAACACTGATACACAGTAACAAAGACATACACTGACATCAAGTAACACAGACACACACTGACACCCAGTAAAAAAGACAAACACTGACACCAAGTCACAAAGACATACACTGATACCAAGTCACAAAGACATTCACTGATGCCCAGTAACACAGACACACACAGACACCAAGTAACAAAGACATGCACTGACACCAAGTAACAAAGACATACACTTACACCAAGTAACAAAGACTCACACTTACACCAAGTAACAAAGACATACACTTACACCAAGTATTTTGACATACACTGACACCAAGTAAGAAAGACATACATTGATACCCAGTAACACAGACACACACTTACACCAAGTAACAAAGACATACACTGATACCCAGTAACACAGACACACACTTACACCAAGTAACAAAGACATACACTGACACCAAGTCACAAAGACACACACTGACATCCAGTAACAAAGACATACACTGACACCAAGTCACAAAGACATACACTGATACCCAGTAACACAGACACACACTTCCACCTCGTAACACAGACATACACTGACACCAAGTAACAAAGACATGCACTGATACCCAGTAACACAGACACACACTTACACCAAGTAACAAAGACAGACACTGATACCCAGTAACACAGACACACACTTACACCAAGTAACAAAGACATACACTGACACCCAGTAACAAAGACATACACTGACACCCAGTAATACAGACACACACGGACACCAAGTAACAAAGACACACACTTACACCAAGTAACACAGACATACACTGACACCAAGTAACAAAGACAGACAATTGCACCAAGTGACAAAGACATACACTGACACCCAGTAACAAAGACATACACTGACACCCAGTAATACAGACACACACGGACACCAAGTAACAAAGACACACACTTACACCAAGTAACACAGACATACACTGACACCAAGTAACAAAGACAGACAATTACACCAAGTGACAAAGACATACACTTACACCAGGTATTTTGACATACACTGACACCAAGTAACAAAGACATACACTGATACCCAGTAACACAGACACACACTTACACCAAGTAACAAAGACAGACACTGATACCCAGTAACACAGACACACACTTACACCAAGTAACAAAGGCATACACTGACACCCAGTAACAAAGACATACACTGACACCCAGTAACACAGACACACACGGACGCCAAGTAACAAAGACACACACTTACACCAAGTAACACAGACACCAACTGACACCCAGTAACACAAACAAACACACTGACACAAAGTAACACAGACATACACTGATACCAAGTCACAAAGACATACACTGATGCCCAGTAACACAGACACACTCTGACACCAAGGAACAAAGGCATACACTGACACCAAGTCACAAAGACATACACTGATACCCAGTAACACAGACACACACTTACACCAAGTAACACAGACATACACTGACACCAAGTAACAAAGACATGCACTGATACCCAGTAACACAGACACACACTTACACCAAGTAACACAGACACACACTTACACCAAGTAACAAAGACAGACACTGATACCCAGGACCACAGTAACACACTTACACCAAGTAACAAAGACATACACTGACACCCAGTAACACAGACACACACGGACACCAAGTAACAAAGACACACACTTACACCAAGTAACACAGACATACACTGACACCAAGTAACAAAGACAGACAATTGCACCAAGTGACAAAGACATACACTTCCACCAAGTATTTTGACATACACTGACACCAAGTAACAAAGACATACACTGATACCCAGTAACACAGACACACACTTACACCAAGTAACAAAGACAGACACTGATACCCAGTAACACAGACACACACTTACAGCAAGTAACAAAGACATGCACTGACACCAAGTAACAAAGACATACACTTACACCAAGTAACAAAGACTCACACTTACACCAACTAACAAAGACATACACTTACACCAAGTATTTTGACATACACTGGCACCAAGTAAGAAAGACATACATTGATACCCAGTGACACAGACACACACTTACACCAAGTAACAAAGACATACACTGATACCCAGTAACACAGACACACAATTACACCAAGTAACAAAGACATACACTGACACCAAGTCACAAAGACACACACTGACATCCAGTAACAAAGACATACACTGACACCAAGTCACAAAGACATACACTGATACCCAGTAACACAGACACACACTTCCACCTCGTAACACAGACATACACTGACACCAAGTAACAAAGACATGCACTGATACCCAGTAACACAGACACACACTTACACCAAGTAACAAAGGCAGACACTGATACCCAGTAACACAGACACACACTTACACCAAGTAACAAAGACATACACTGACACCCAGTAACAAAGACATACACTGACACCCAGTAATACAGACACACACGGACACCAAGTAACAAAGACACACACTTACACCAAGTAACACAGACATACACTGACACCAAGTAACAAAGACAGACAATTACACCAAGTGACAAAGACATACACTTACACCAAGTATTTTGGCATACACTGACACCAAGTAACAAAGACATACACTGATACCCAGTAACACAGACACACACTTACACCAAGTAAAAAAGACAGACACTGATACCCAGTAACACAGACACACACTTACACCAAGTAACAAAGGCATACACTGACATCCAGTAACAAAGACATACACTGACACCCAGTAACACAGACACACACGGACGCCAAGTAACAAAGACACACACTTACACCAAGTAACACAGACACACACTGACACCCAGTAACACAAACAAACACACTGACACAAAGTAACACAGACATACACTGATACCAAGTCACAAAGACATACACTGATGCCCAGTAACACAGACACACTCTGACACCAAGGAACAAAGACATACACTGACACCAAGTCACAAAGACATACACTGATACCCAGTAACACAGACACACACTTACACCAAGTAACACAGACATACACTGACACCAAGTAACAAAGACATGCACTGATACCCAGTAACACAGACACACACTTACACCAAGTAACACAGACACACACTTACACCAAGTAACAAAGACAGACACTGATACCCAGGAACACAGTAACACACTTACACCAAGTAACAAAGACATACACTGACACCCAGTAACACAGACACACACGGACACCAAGTAACAAAGACACACACTTACACCAAGTAACACAGACATACACTGACACCAAGTAACAAAGACAGACAATTGCACCAAGTGACAAAGACATACACTTACACCAAGTATTTTGACATACACTGACACCAAGTAACAAAGACATACACTGATACCCAGTAACACAGACACACACTTACACCAAGTAACAAAGACAGACACTGATACCCAGTAACACAGACACACACTTACAGCAAGTAACAAAGACATACACTGACACCCAGTAACAAAGACATACATTGACACCAAGTAACAAAGACACACACGGACACCAAGTAACAAAGACACACACTTACACCAAGTAACACAGACATACACTGACACCAAGTAACAAAGACAGACAATTGCACCAAGTGACAAGGACATATACTTACACCACGTATTTTGACATACACTGACACCAAGTAACAAAGACATACACTGATACCCAGTAACACAGACACACACTTACACCAAGTAACAAAGACAGACACTGATACCCAGTAACACAGACACACACTTACACCAAGTAACAAAGACATACACTGACACCCAATAACACAGACACACATTGACACCAAGTAACAAAGACACACACTTACACCAAGTAACACAGACATACACTGACACCAAGTAACAAAGACAGACAATTGCACCAAGTGAAAAAGACATACACTTACACCAAGTATTTTGACATACACTGACACCAAGTAACAAAGAGATACACTGATACCCAGTAACAAAGACATACACTGACACCCAGTAACACAGATACACACGGACACCAAGTAACAAAGACACACACTTACACCAAGTAACACAGACACACACTGACACCCAGTAACACAAACAAACACACTGACACCAAGTAACACAGACATACACTGATGCCAAGTAACACAGACACACACTTACACCAAGTAACACAGACATACACTGACACCAAGTAACGAAGACATGCACTGATACCCAGTAACACAGACACACACTTACACCAAGTAACAAAGACAGACACTGATACACAGTAACACAGACACACACTGACACCAAGTAACAAAGACATACACTGACACCCAGTAACAAAGACATACACTTACACCAAGTCACAAAGACATACACTGATACCCAGTAACACAGACACACACTTACAACAAGTAACACAGACATACACTGACACCAAGTAACGAAGACATGCACTGATACCCAGTAACACAGACACACACTTACACCAAGTAACAAAGACAGACACTGATACACAGTAACACAGACACACACTGACACCAAGTAACAAAGACATACACTGACACCCAGTAACAAAGACATACACTGACAAGCAGTAACACAGACACACAAGCACACCAAGTGACAAAGACATACACTTACACCAAGTATTTTGACATACACTGACACCAAGTAACAAAGACATACACTGATACCCAGTAACACAGACATACACTGACACCAAGTAACAAAGACAGGCAATTACACCAAGTAACAAAGACATACACATACACCAAGTATTTTGACATACACTGACACCAAGTAACAAAGACATACACTGATACCCAGTGACACAGACACACACTTACTCCAAGTAACAAAGACATACACTGACACCAAGTCACAAAGACACACACTGACACCCAGTAACAAAGACATACACTGACGCCAAGTCACAAAGACATACACTGATACCCAGTAACACAGACACACACTTACACCAAGAAACACAGACACACACTTACACCAAGTAACAAAGACTGACACTGATACCCAGTAACACAGACACACACTTACACTAAGTAACAAAGACATACACTGACACCCAGTAACAAAGACATCCACTGACACCCAGTAACACAGACACACACGGACACCAAGTAACAAAGACACACACTTACACCAAGTAACAAAGACATACACTGACACCAAGTCACACAGGCACACACTGGGAGAGAGGCGGGGGGGGCGGTACATTGGCGCAGTGGTTAGCACCGCAGACTCAAAGCTCCAGGAACCCGGGTTCGATTCTGGGTACTGCCTGTGCGGAGTTTGCAAGTTCTCCCTGTGTCTGCGTGGGTTTCCTCCGGGTGCTCCGGTTTCCTCCCACATGCCAAATACTTGCAGGTTGATAGGTTAATTGGCCATCATAAATTGCCCCTAGTATAGGTAGGTGGTAGGGAAATATACCGGGACAGGTGGGGATCTGATAGGAATACGGGATTAGTGTAGGATTAGTATAAATGAGTTGTTGATGGTCGGCACAGACTCGGTGGGCCGAAGGGCCTGTTTAAGTGCTGCATCTCGAAACTAAACTAAATACTGACACCTAGTATCACAGACACACACAGACACCCAGTAACACAAACAAACACACACTGACATCCAGTAACACAGAGAAACACTGATACACAGTAACAAAGACATACACTGACATCAAGTAACACAGACACACACTGACACCCAGTAAAAAAGACAAACACTGACACCAAGTCACAAAGACATACACTGATACCAAGTCACAAAGACATTCACTGATGCCCAGTAACACAGACACACACAGACAGCAAGTAACAAAGACATGCACTGACACCAAGTAACAAAGACATACACTTACACCAAGTAACAAAGACACACACTTACACCAAGTATTTTGACATACACTGACACCATTTAACAAAGACATACACTGATACCCAGTAACACAGTCACACACTTACACCAAGTAACAAAGACATACACTGACACCAAGTAACAAAGACATACACTTACACCAAGTAACAAAGACACACACTGACACCAAGTAACAAAGACATACACTTACACCAAGTAACAAAGACACACACTGACACCAAGTAACACAGACATACACTGACACCAAGTAACAAAGACAGGCAATTACACCAAGTAACAAAGACATAGATATACACATACACCAAGTATTTTGACATGCACTGACACCAAGTAACAAAGACATACACTGATACCCAGTAACACAGACACACACTGACTCCAAGTAACAAAGACATACACTGACACCAAGTCACAAAGACACACACTGACACCCAGTAACAAAGACATACACTTACACCAAGTCACAAAGACATACACTGATACCCAGTAACACAGACACACACTTACACCAAGTAACACAGACATACACTGACACCAAGTAACAAAGACATGCACTGATACCCAGTAACACAGACACACACTTACACCAAGTAACAAAGACAGACACTGATACACAGTAACACAGACACACACACACCAAGTAACAAAGACATAAACTGACACCCAGTAACAAAGACATACACTGACACCCAGTAACACAGACACTCAAGCTCACCAAGTGACAAAGACATACACTTACACCAAGTATTTTGACATACACTGACACCAAGTAACAAAGACATACGCTGATACCCAGTAACACAGACATACACTGACACCAAGTAACAAAGACAGGCAATTACACCAAGTAACAAAGACATACACATACACCAAGTATTTTGACATAGACTGACACCAAGTAACTAAGACATACACTGATACCCAGTAACACAGACACACACTTACTCCAAGTAACAAAGACATACACTGACACCAAGTCACAAAGACACACACTGACACCCAGTAACAAAGACATACACTGACGCCAAGTCTCAAAGACATACACTGATACCCAGTAACACAGACACACACTTACACCAGGTAACACAGACACACACTTACACCAAGTAACAAAGACTGACACTGATACCCAGTAACACAGACACACACTTACACCAAGTAACAAAGACATACACTGACACCCAGTAACAAAGACATCCACTGACACCCAGTAACACAGACACACACGGACACCAAGTAACAAAGACACACACTTACACCAAGTAACAAAGCCATACACTGACACCAAGTCACACAGGCACACACTGGGAGAGAGGCGGGGGGCACATTGGCGCAGTGGTTAGCACCGCAGACTCACAGCTCCAGGAACCCGGGTTCGATTCTGGGTACTGCCTGTGCGGAGTTTGCAAGTTCTCCCTGTGTCTGCGTGGGTTTCCTCCGGGTGCTCCGGTTTCCTCCCACATGCCAAAGACTTGCAGGTTGATAGGTTAATTGGCCATCATAAATTGCCCCTAGTATAGGTAGGTGGTAGGGAAATATATCGGGACAGGTGGGGATCTGATAGGAATACGGGATTAGTGTAGGATTAGTATAAATGAGTTGTTGATGGTCGACACAGACTCGGTGGGCCGAAGGGCCTGTTTAAGTGCTGCATCTCGAAACTAAACTAAATACTGACACCTAGTATCACAGACACACACAGACACCCAGTAACACAAACAAACACACACTGACATCCAGTAACACAGAGAAACACTGATACACAGTAACAAAGACATACACTGACATCAAGTAACACAGACACACACTGACACCCAGTAAAAAAGACAAACACTGACACCAAGTCACAAAGACATACACTGATACCAAGTCACAAAGACATTCACTGATGCCCAGTAACACAGACACACACAGACAGCAAGTAACAAAGACATGCACTGACACCAAGTAACAAAGACATACACTTACACCAAGTAACAAAGACACACACTTACACCAAGTATTTTGACATACACTGACACCATTTAACAAAGACATACACTGATACCCAGTAACACAGTCACACACTTACACCAAGTAACAAAGACATACACTGACACCAAGTAACAAAGACATACACTTACACCAAGTAACAAAGACACACACTGACACCAAGTAACAAAGACATACACTTACACCAAGTAACAAAGACACACACTGACACCAAGTAACACAGACATACACTGACACCAAGTAACAAAGACAGGCAATTACACCAAGTAACAAAGACATAGATATACACATACACCAAGTATTTTGACATGCACTGACACCAAGTAACAAAGACATACACTGATACCCAGTAACACAGACACACACTGACTCCAAGTAACAAAGACATACACTGACACCAAGTCACAAAGACACACACTGACACCCAGTAACAAAGACATACACTTACACCAAGTCACAAAGACATACACTGATACCCAGTAACACAGACACACACTTACACCAAGTAACACAGACATACACTGACACCAAGTAACAAAGACATGCACTGATACCCAGTAACACAGACACACACTTACACCAAGTAACAAAGACAGACACTGATACACAGTAACACAGACTCACACACACCAAGTAACAAAGACATAAACTGACACCCAGTAACAAAGACATACACTGACACCCAGTAACACAGACACTCAAGCTCACCAAGTGACAAAGACATACACTTACACCAAGTATTTTGACATACACTGACACCAAGTAACAAAGACATACGCTGATACCCAGTAACACAGACATACACTGACACCAAGTAACAAAGACAGGCAATTACACCAAGTAACAAAGACATACACATACACCAAGTATTTTGACATAGACTGACACCAAGTAACTAAGACATACACTGATACCCAGTAACACAGACACACACTTACTCCAAGTAACAAAGACATACACTGACACCAAGTCACAAAGACACACACTGACACCCAGTAACAAAGACATACACTGACGCCAAGTCTCAAAGACATACACTGATACCCAGTAACACAGACACACACTTACACCAGGTAACACAGACACACACTTACACCAAGTAACAAAGACTGACACTGATACCCAGTAACACAGACACACACTTACACCAAGTAACAAAGACATACACTGACACCCAGTAACAAAGACATCCACTGACACCCAGTAACACAGACACACACGGACACCAAGTAACAAAGACACACACTTACACCAAGTAACAAAGCCATACACTGACACCAAGTCACACAGGCACACACTGGGAGAGAGGCGGGGGGCACATTGGCGCAGTGGTTAGCACCGCAGACTCACAGCTCCAGGAACCCGGGTTCGATTCTGGGTACTGCCTGTGCGGAGTTTGCAAGTTCTCCCTGTGTCTGCGTGGGTTTCCTCCGGGTGCTCCGGTTTCCTCCCACATGCCAAAGACTTGCAGGTTGATAGGTTAATTGGCCATCATAAATTGCCCCTAGTATAGGTAGGTGGTAGGGAAATATATCGGGACAGGTGGGGATCTGATAGGAATACGGGATTAGTGTAGGATTAGTATAAATGAGTTGTTGATGGTCGACACAGACTCGGTGGGCCGAAGGGCCTGTTTAAGTGCTGCATCTCGAAACTAAACTAAATACTGACACCTAGTGTCACAGACACACACTGACACCCAGTAACACAAACAAACACACACTGACATCCAGTAACACAGAGAAACACTGATACACAGTAACAAAGACATACACTGACATCAAGTAACACAGACACACACTGACACCCAGTAAAAAAGACAAACACTGACACCAAGTCACAAAGACATACACTGATACCAAGTCACAAAGACATTCACTGATGCCCAGTAACACAGACACACACAGACACCAAGTAACAAAGACATGCACTGACACCAAGTAACAAAGACATACACTTACACCAAGTAACAAAGACTCACACTTACACCAAGTAACAAAGACATACACTTACACCAAGTATTTTGACATACACTGACACCAAGTAAGAAAGACATACATTGATACCCAGTAACACAGACACACACTTACACCAAGTAACAAAGACATACACTGATACCCAGTAACACAGACACACACTTACACCAAGTAACAAAGACATACACTGACACCAAGTCACAAAGACACACACTGACATCCAGTAACAAAGACATACACTGACACCAAGTCACAAAGACATGCACTGATACCCAGTAACACAGACACACACTTACACCAAGTAACAAAGACAGACACTGATACCCAGTAACACAGACACACACTTACACCAAGTAACAAAGACATACACTGACACCCAGTAACAAAGACATACACTGACACCCAGTAATACAGACACACACGGACACCAAGTAACAAAGACACACACTTACACCAAGTAACACAGACATACACTGACACCAAGTAACAAAGACAGACAATTACACCAAGTGACAAAGACATACACTGACACCCAGTAACAAAGACATACACTGACACCCAGTAATACAGACACACACGGACACCAAGTAACAAAGACACACACTTACACCAAGTAACACAGACATACACTGACACCAAGTAACAAAGACAGACAATTACACCAAGTGACAAAGACATACACTTACACCAAGTATTTTGACATACACTGACACCAAGTAACAAAGACATACACTGATACCCAGTAACACAGACACACACTTACACCAAGTAACAAAGACAGACACTGATACCCAGTAACACAGACACACACTTACACCAAGTAACAAAGGCATACACTGACACCCAGTAACAAAGACATACACTGACACCCAGTAACACACACACACACGGACGCCAAGTAACAAAGACACACACTTACACCAAGTAACACAGACACCAACTGACACCCAGTAACACAAACAAACACTCTGACACAAAGTAACACAGACATACACTGATACCAAGTCACAAAGACATACACTGATGCCCAGTAACACAGACACACTCTGACACCAAGGAACAAAGACATACACTGACACCAAGTCACAAAGACATACACTGATACCCAGTAACACAGACACACACTTACACCAAGTAACACAGACATACACTGACACCAAGTAACAAAGACATGCACTGATACCCAGTAACACAGACACACACTTACACCAAGTAACACAGACACACACTTACACCAAGTAACAAAGACAGACACTGATACCCAGGAACACAGTAACACACTTACACCAAGTAACAAAGACATACACTGACACCCAGTAACACAGACACACACGGACACCAAGTAACAAAGACACACACTTACACCAAGTAACACAGACATACACTGACACCAAGTAACAAAGACAGACAATTGCACCAAGTGACAAAGACATACACTTCCACCAAGTATTTTGACATACACTGACACCAAGTAACAAAGACATACACTGATACCCAGTAACACAGACACACACTTACACCAAGTAACAAAGACAGACACTGATACCCAGTAACACAGACACACACTTACAGCAAGTAACAAAGACATACACTGACACCCAGTAACAAAGACATACATTGACACCAAGTAACAAAGACACACACGGACACCAAGTAACAAAGACACACACTTACACCAAGTAACACAGACATACACTGACACCAAGTAACAAAGACATGCACTGACACCAAGTAACAAAGACATACACTTACACCAAGTAACAAAGACTCACACTTACACCAACTAACAAAGACATACACTTACACCAAGTATTTTGACATACACTGGCACCAAGTAAGAAAGACATACATTGATACCCAGTGACACAGACACACACTTACACCAAGTAACAAAGACATACACTGATACCCAGTAACACAGACACACAATTACACCAAGTAACAAAGACATACACTGACACCAAGTCACAAAGACACACACTGACATCCAGTAACAAAGACATACACTGACACCAAGTCACAAAGACATACACTGATACCCAGTAACACAGACACACACTTCCACCTCGTAACACAGACATACACTGACACCAAGTAACAAAGACATGCACTGATACCCAGTAACACAGACACACACTTACACCAAGTAACAAAGGCAGACACTGATACCCAGTAACACAGACACACACTTACACCAAGTAACAAAGACATACACTGACACCCAGTAACAAAGACATACACTGACACCCAGTAATACAGACACACACGGACACCAAGTAACAAAGACACACACTTACACCAAGTAACACAGACATACACTGACACCAAGTAACAAAGACAGACAATTACACCAAGTGACAAAGACATACACTTACACCAAGTATTTTGACATACACTGACACCAAGTAACAAAGACATACACTGATACCCAGTAACACAGACACACACTTACACCAAGTAACAAAGACAGACACTGATACCCAGTAACACAGACACACACTTACACCAAGTAACACAGACACACACTTACACCAAGTAACAAAGACAGACACTGATACCCAGGAACACAGTAACACACTTACACAAAGTAACAAAGACATACACTGACACCCAGTAACACAGACACACACGGACACCAAGTAACAAAGACACACACTTACACCAAGTAACACAGACATACACTGACACCAAGTAACAAAGACAGACAATTGCACCAAGTGACAAAGACATACACTTCCACCAAGTATTTTGACATACACTGACACCAAGTAACAAAGACATACACTGATACCCAGTAACACAGACACACACTTACACCAAGTAACAAAGACAGACACTGATACCCAGTAACACAGACACACACTTACAGCAGGTAACAAAGACATGCACTGACACCAAGTAACAAAGACATACACTTACACCAAGTAACAAAGACTCACACTTACACCAACTAACAAAGACATACACTTACACCAAGTATTTTGACATACACTGGCACCAAGTAAGAAAGACATACATTGATACCCAGTGACACAGACACACACTTACACCAAGTAACAAAGACATACACTGATACCCAGTAACACAGACACACAATTACACCAAGTAACAAAGACATACACTGACACCAAGTCACAAAGACACACACTGACATCCAGTAACAAAGACATACACTGACACCAAGTCACAAAGACATACACTGATACCCAGTAACACAGACACACACTTCCACCTCGTAACACAGACATACACTGACACCAAGTAACAAAGACATGCACTGATACCCAGTAACACAGACACACACTTACACCAAGTAACAAAGGCAGGCACTGATACCCAGTAACACAGACACACACTTACACCAAGTAACAAAGACATACACTGACACCCAGTAACAAAGACATACACTGACACCCAGTAATACAGACACACACGGACACCAAGTAACAAAGACACACACTTACACCAAGTAACACAGACATACACTGACACCAAGTAACAAAGACAGACAATTACACCAAGTGACAAAGACATACACTTACACCAAGTATTTTGACATACACAGACACCAAGTAACAAAGACATACACTGATACCCAGTAACACAGACACACACTTACACCAAGTAACAAAGACAGACACTGATACCCAGTAACACAGACACACACTTACACCAAGTAACAAAGGCATACACTGACATCCAGTAACAAAGACATACACTGACACCCAGTAACACAGACACACACGGACGCCAAGTAACAAAGACACACACTTACACCAAGTAACACAGACACACACTGACACCCAGTAACACAAACAAACACACTGACACAAAGTAACACAGACATGCACTGATACCAAGTCACAAAGACATACACTGATGCCCAGTAACACAGACACACTCTGACACCAAGGAACAAAGACATACACTGACACCAAGTCACAAAGACATACACTGATACCCAGTAACACAGACACACACTTACACCAAGTAACACAGACATACACTGACACCAAGTAACAAAGACATGCACTGATACCCAGTAACACAGACACACACTTACACCAAGTAACACAGACACACACTTACACCAAGTAACAAAGACACACACTGATACCCAGGAACACAGTAACACACTTACACCAAGTAACAAAGACATACACTGACACCCAGTAACACAGACACACACGGACACCAAGTAACAAAGACACACACTTACACCAAGTAACACAGACATACACTGACACCAAGTAACAAAGACAGACAATTGCACCAAGTGACAAAGACATACACTTACACCAAGTATTTTGACATACACTGACACCAAGTAACAAAGACATACACTGATACCCAGTAACACAGACACACACTTACACCAAGTAACAAAGACAGACACTGATACCCAGTAACACAGACACACACTTACAGCAAGTAACAAAGACATACACTGACACCCAGTAACAAAGACATACATTGACACCAAGTAACAAAGACACACACGGACACCAAGTAACAAAGACACACACTTACACCAAGTAACACAGACATACACTGACACCAAGTAACAAAGACAGACAATTGCACCAAGTGACAAGGACATATACTTACACCACGTATTTTGACATACACTGACACCAAGTAACAAAGACATACACTGATACCCAGTAACACAGACACACACTTACACCAAGTAACAAAGACAGACACTGATACCCAGTAACACAGACACACACTTACACCAAGTAACAAAGACATACACTGACACCCAATAACACAGACACACATTGACACCAAGTAACAAAGACACACACTTACACCAAGTAACACAGACATACACTGACACCAAGTAACAAAGACAGACAATTGCACCAAGTGAAAAATACATACACTTACACCAAGTATTTTGACATACACTGACACCAAGTAACAAAGAGATACACTGATACCCAGTAACAAAGACATACACTGACACCCAGTAACACAGATACACACGGACACCAAGTAACAAAGACACACACTTACACCAAGTAACACAGACACACACTGACACCCAGTAACACAAACAAACACACTGACACCAAGTAACACAGACATACACTGATGCCAAGTAACACAGACACACACTTACACCAAGTAACACAGACATACACTGACACCAAGTAACGAAGACATGCACTGATACCCAGTAACACAGACACACACTTACACCAAGTAACAAAGACAGACACTGATACACAGTAACACAGACACACACTGACACCAAGTAACAAAGACATACACTGACACCCAGTAACAAAGACATACACTTACACCAAGTCACAAAGACATACACTGATACCCAGTAACACAGACACACACTTACACCAAGTAACACAGACATACACTGACACCAAGTAACGAAGACATGCACTGATACCCAGTAACACAGACACACACTTACACCAAGTAACAAAGACAGACACTGATACACAGTAACACAGACACACACTGACACCAAGTAACAAAGACATACACTGACACCCAGTAACAAAGACATACACTGACAAGCAGTAACACAGACACACAAGCACACCAAGTGACAAAGACATACACTTACACCAAGTATTTTGACATACACTGACACCAAGTAACAAAGACATACACTGATACCCAGTAACACAGACATACACTGACACCAAGTAACAAAGAGAGGCAATTACACCAAGTAACAAAGACATACACATACACCAAGTATTTTGACATACACTGACACCAAGTAACAAAGACATACACTGATACCCAGTGACACAGACACACACTTACTCCAAGTAACAAAGACATACACTGACACCAAGTCACAAAGACACACACTGACACCCAGTAACAAAGACATACACTGACGCCAAGTCACAAAGACATACACTGATAGCCAGTAACACAGACACACACTTACACCAAGAAACACAGACACACACTTACACCAAGTAACAAAGACTGACACTGATACCCAGTAACACAGACACACACTTACACTAAGTAACAAAGACATACACTGACACCCAGTAACAAAGACATCCACTGACACCCAGTAACACAGACACACACGGACACCAAGTAACAAAGACACACACTTACACCAAGTAACAAAGACATACACTGACACCAAGTCACACAGGCACACACTGGGAGAGAGGCGGGGGGGGGGGGGTACATTGGCGCAGTGGTTAGCACCGCAGACTCAAAGCTCCAGGAACCCGGGTTCGATTCTGGGTACTGCCTGTGCGGAGTTTGCAAGTTCTCCCTGTGTCTGCGTGGGTTTCCTCCGGGTGCTCCGGTTTCCTCCCACATGCCAAATACTTGCAGGTTGATAGGTTAATTGGCCATCATAAATTGCCCCTAGTATAGGTAGGTGGTAGGGAAATATACCGGGACAGGTGGGGATCTGATAGGAATACGGGATTAGTGTAGGATTAGTATAAATGAGTTGTTGATGGTCGGCACAGACTCGGTGGGCCGAAGGGCCTTTTTAAGTGCTGCATCTCGAAACTAAACTAAATACTGACACCTAGTATCACAGACACACACAGACACCCAGTAACACAAACAAACACACACTGACATCCAGTAACACAGAGAAACACTGATACACAGTAACAAAGACATACACTGACATCAAGTAACACAGACACACACTGACACCCAGTAAAAAAGACAAACACTGACACCAAGTCACAAAGACATACACTGATACCAAGTCACAAAGACATTCACTGATGCCCAGTAACACAGACACACACAGACAGCAAGTAACAAAGACATGCACTGACACCAAGTAACAAAGACATACACTTACACCAAGTAACAAAGACACACACTGACACCCAGTAACACAGACACACACGCACGCCAAGTGACAAAGACATACACTTACACCAAGTATTTTGACATACACTGACACCAAGTAACAAAGACATACACTGATACCCAGTAACACAGTCACACACTTACACCAAGTAACAAAGACATACACTGACACCAAGTAACAAAGACATACACTTACACCAAGTAACAAAGACACACACTGACACCAAGTAACAAAGACATACACTTACACCAAGTAACAAAGACACACACTGACACCAAGTAACACAGACATACACTGACACCAAGTAACAAAGACAGGCAATTACACCAAGTAACAAAGACATAGATATACACATACACCAAGTATTTTGACATGCACTGACACCAAGTAACAAAGACATACACTGATACCCAGTAACACAGACACACACTGACTCCAAGTAACAAAGACATACACTGACATCAAGTCACAAAGACACACACTGACACCCAGTAACAAAGACATACACTTACACCAAGTCACAAAGACATACACTGATACCCAGTAACACAGACACACACTTACACCAAGTAACACAGACATACACTGACACCAAGTAACAAAGACATGCACTGATACCCAGTAACACAGACACACACTTACACCAAGTAACAAAGACAGACACTGATACACAGTAACACAGACACACACACACCAAGTAACAAAGACATACACTGACACCCAGTAACAAAGACATACACTGACACCCAGTAACACAGACACTCAAGCACACCAAGTGACAAAGACATACACTTACACCAAGTATTTTGACATACACTGACACCAAGTAACAAAGACATACGCTGATACCCAGTAACACAGACATACACTGACACCAAGTAACAAAGACAGGCAATTACACCAAGTAACAAAGACATACACATACACCAAGTATTTTGACATAGACTGACACCAAGTAACTAAGACATACACTGATACCCAGTAACACAGACACACACTTACTCCAAGTAACAAAGACATACACTGACACCAAGTCACAAAGACACACACTGACACCCAGTAACAAAGACATACACTGACGCCAAGTCACAAAGACATACACTGATACCCAGTAACACAGACACACACTTACACCAGGTAACACAGACACACACTTACACCAAGTAACAAAGACTGACACTGATACCCAGTAACACAGACACACACTTACACCAAGTAACAAAGACATACACTGACACCCAGTAACAAAGACATCCACTGACACCCAGTAACACAGACACACACGGACACCAAGTAACAAAGACACACACTTACACCAAGTAACAAAGCCATACACTGACACCAAGTCACACAGGCACACACTGGGAGAGAGGCGGGGGGCACATTGGCGCAGTGGTTAGCACCGCAGACTCACAGCTCCAGGAACCCGGGTTCGATTCTGGGTACTGCCTGTGCGGAGTTTGCAAGTTCTCCCTGTGTCTGCGTGGGTTTCCTCCGGGTGCTCCGGTTTCCTCCCACATGCCAAAGACTTGCAGGTTGATAGGTTAATTGGCCATCATAAATTGCCCCTAGTATAGGTAGGTGGTAGGGAAATATATCGGGACAGGTGGGGATCTGATAGGAATACGGGATTAGTGTAGGATTAGTATAAATGAGTTGTTGATGGTCGACACAGACTCGGTGGGCCGAAGGGCCTGTTTAAGTGCTGCATCTCGAAACTAAACTAAATACTGACACCTAGTGTCACAGACACACACTGACACCCAGTAACACAAACAAACACACACTGACATCCAGTAACACAGAGAAACACTGATACACAGTAACAAAGACATACACTGACATCAAGTAACACAGACACACACTGACACCCAGTAAAAAAGACAAACACTGACACCAAGTCACAAAGACATACACTGATACCAAGTCACAAAGACATTCACTGATGCCCAGTAACACAGACACACACAGACACCAAGTAACAAAGACATGCAATGACACCAAGTAACAAAGACATACACGTACACCAAGTAACAAAGACTCACACTTACACCAAGTAACAAAGACATACACTTACACCAAGTATTTTGACATACACTGACACCAAGTAAGAAAGACATACATTGATACCCAGAAACACAGACACACACTTACACCAAGTAACAAAGACATACACTGATACCCAGTAACACAGACACACACTTACACCAAGTAACAAAGACATACACTGACACCAAGTCACAAAGACACACACTGACATCCAGTAACAAAGACATACACTGACACCAAGTCACAAAGACATGCACTGATACCCAGTAACACAGACACACACTTACACCAAGTAACAAAGACATACACTGACACCCAGTAACACAGACACACACGGACACCAAGTAACAAAGACACACACTTACACCAAGTAACACAGACATACACTGACACCCAGTAATACAGACACACACGGACACCAAGTAACAAAGACACACACTTACACCAAGTAACACAGACATACACTGACACCAAGTAACAAAGACAGACAATTACACCAAGTGACAAAGACATACACTGACACCCAGTAACAAAGACATACACTGACACCCAGTAATACAGACACACACGGACACCAAGTAACAAAGACACACACTTACACCAAGTAACACAGACATACACTGACACCAAGTAACAAAGACAGACAATTACACCAAGTGACAAAGACATACACTTACACCAAGTATTTTGACATACACTGACACCAAGTAACAAAGACATACACTGATACCCAGTAACACAGACACACACTTACACCAAGTAACAAAGACAGACACTGATACCCAGTAACACAGACACACACTTACACCAAGTAACAAAGGCATACACTGACACCCAGTAACAAAGACATACACTGACACCCAGTAACACACACACACACGGACGCCAAGTAACAAAGACACACACTTACACCAAGTAACACAGACACCAACTGACACCCAGTAACATAAACAAACACACTGACACAAAGTAACACAGACATACACTGATACCAAGTCACAAAGACATACACTGATGCCCAGTAACACAGACACACTCTGACACCAAGGAACAAAGACATACACTGACACCAAGTCACAAAGACATACACTGACACCCAGTAACACAGACACACACTTACACCAAGTAACACAGACATACACTGACACCAAGTAACAAAGACATGCACTGATACCCAGTAACACAGACACACACTTACACCAAGTAACACAGACACACACTTACACCAAGTAACAAAGACAGACACTGATACCCAGGAACACAGTAACACACTTACACCAAGTAACAAAGACATACACTGACACCCAGTAACACAGACACACACGGACACCAAGTAACAAAGACACACACTTACACCAAGTAACACAGACATACACTGACACCAAGTAACAAAGACAGACAATTGCACCAAGTGACAAAGACATACACTTCCACCAAGTATTTTGACATACACTGACACCAAGTAACAAAGACATACACTGATACCCAGTAATACAGACACACACTTACAGCAAGTAACAAAGACATACACTGACACCCAGTAACAAAGACATACATTGACACCAAGTAACAAAGACACACACGGACACCAAGTAACAAAGACACACACTTACACCAAGTAACACAGACATACACTGACACCAAGTAACAAAGACATGCACTGACACCAAGTAACAAAGACATACACTTACACCAAGTAACAAAGACTCACACTTACACCAACTAACAAAGACATACACTTACACCAAGTATTTTGACATACACTGGCACCAAGTAAGAAAGACATACATTGATACCCAGTGACACAGACACACACTTACACCAAGTAACAAAGACATACACTGATACCCAGTAACACAGACACACAATTACACCAAGTAACAAAGACATACACTGACACCAAGTCACAAAGACACACACTGACATCCAGTAACAAAGACATACACTGACACCAAGTCACAAAGACATACACTGATACCCAGTAACACAGACACACACTTCCACCTCGTAACACAGACATACACTGACACCAAGTAACAAAGACATGCACTGATACCCAGTAACACAGACACACACTTACACCAAGTAACAAAGGCAGACACTGATACCCAGTAACACAGACACACACTTACACCAAGTAACAAAGACATACACTGACACCCAGTAACAAAGACATACACTGACACCCAGTAATACAGACACACACGGACACCAAGTAACAAAGACACACACTTACACCAAGTAACACAGACATACACTGACACCAAGTAACAAAGACAGACAATTACACCAAGTGACAAAGACATACACTTACACCAAGTATTTTGACATACACTGACACCCAGTAACAAAGATATACACTGACACCCAGTAACACAAACAAACACACTGACACAAAGTAACACAGACATACACTGATACCAAGTCACAAAGACATACACTGATGCCCAGTAACACAGACACACTCTGACACCAAGGAACAAAGACATACACTGACACCAAGTCACAAAGACATACACTGATACCCAGTAACACAGACACACACTTACACCAAGTAACACAGACATACACTGACACCAAGTAACAAAGACATGCACTGATACCCAGTAACACAGTAACACACTTACACCAAGTAACAAAGACATACACTGACACCCAGTAACACAGACACACACGGACACCAAGTAACAAAGACACACACTTACACCAAGTAACACAGACATACACTGACACCAAGTAACAAAGACAGACAATTGCACCAAGTGACAAAGACATACACTTACACCAAGTATTTTGACATACACTGACACCAAGTAACAAAGACATACACTGATACCCAGTAACACAGACACACACTTACACCAAGTAACAAAGACAGACACTGATACCCAGTAACACAGACACACACTTACAGCAAGTAACAAAGACATACACTGACACCCAGTAACAAAGACATACATTGACACCAAGTAACAAAGACACACACGGACACCAAGTAACAAAGACACACACTTACACCAAGTAACACAGACATACACTGACACCAAGTAACAAAGACAGACAATTGCACCAAGTGACAAGGACATATACTTACACCACGTATTTTGACATACACTGACACCAGGTAACAAAGACATACACTGATACCCAGTAACACAGACACACACTTACACCAAGTAACAAAGACAGACACTGATACCCAGTAACACAGACACACACTTACACCAAGTAACAAAGACATACACTGACACCCAATAACACAGACACACATTGACACCAAGTAACAAAGACACACACTTACACCAAGTAACACAGACATACACTGACACCAAGTAACAAAGACAGACAATTGCACCAAGTGAAAAAGACATACACTTACACCAAGTATTTTGACATACACTGACACCAAGTAACAAAGAGATACACTGATACCCAGTAACAAAGACATACACTGACACCCAGTAACACAGATACACACGGACACCAAGTAACAAAGACACACACTTACACCAAGTAACACAGACACACACTGACACCCAGTAACACAAACAAACACACTGACACCAAGTAACACAGACATACACTGATGCCAAGTAACACAGACACACACTTACACCAAGTAACACAGACATACACTGACACCAAGTAACGAAGACATGCACTGATACCCAGTAACACAGACACACACTTACACCAAGTAACAAAGACAGACACTGATACACAGTAACACAGACACACACTGACACCAAGTAACAAAGACATACACTGACACCCAGTAACAAAGACATACACTTACACCAAGTCACAAAGACATACACTGATACCCAGTAACACAGACACACACTTACACCAAGTAACACAGACATACACTGATACCAAGTAACGAAGACATGCACTGATACCCAGTAACACAGACACACACTTACACCAAGTAACAAAGACAGACACTGATACAGAGTAACACAGACACACACTGACACCAAGTAACAAAGACATACACTGACACCCAGTAACAAAGACATACACTGACACGCAGTAACACAGACACACAAGCACACCAAGTGACAAAGACATACACTTACACCAAGTATTTTGACATACACTGACACCAAGTAACAAAGACATACACTGATACCCAGTAACACAGACATACACTGACACCAAGTAACAAAGACAGGCAATTACACCAAGTAACAAAGACATACACATACACCAAGTATTTTGACATACACTGACACCAAGTAACAAAGACATACACTAATACCCAGTAACACAGACACACACTTACTCCAAGTAACAAAGACATACACTGACACCAAGTCACAAAGACACACACTGACACCCAGTAACAAAGACATACACTGACGCCAAGTCACAAAGACATACACTGATACCCAGTAACACAGACACACACTTACACCAAGAAACACAGACACACACTTACACCAAGAAACAAAGACTGACACTGATACCCAGTAACACAGACACACACTTACACTAAGTAACAAAGACATACACTGACACCCAGTAACAAAGACATCCACTGACACCCAGTAACACAGACACACACGGACACCAAGTAACAAAGACACACACTTACACCAAGTAACAAAGACATACACTGACACCAAGTCACACAGGCACACACTGGAAGAGAGGCGGGGGGGGGGGCACATTGGCGCAGTGGTTAGCACCGCAGACTCAAAGCTCCAGGAACCCGGGTTCGATTCTGGGTACTGCCTGTGCGGAGTTTGCAAGTTCTCCCTGTGTCTGCGTGGGTTTCCTCCGGGTGCTCCGGTTTCCTCCCACATGCCAAATACTTGCAGGTTGATAGGTTAATTGGCCATCATAAATTGCCCCTAGTATAGGTAGGTGGTAGGGAAATATACCGGGACAGGTGGGGATCTGATAGGAATACGGGATTAGTGTAGGATTAGTATAAATGAGTTGTTGATGGTCGGCACAGACTCGGTGGGCCGAAGGGCCTGTTTAAGTGCTGCATCTCGAAACTAAACTAAATACTGACACCTAGTATCACAGACACACACTGACACCCAGTAACACAAACAAACACACACTGACATCCAGTAACACAGAGAAACACTGATACACAGTAACAAAGACATACACTGACATCAAGTAACACAGACACACACTGACACCCAGTAAAAAAGACAAACACTGACACCAAGTCACAAAGACATACACTGATACCAAGTCACAAAGACATTCACTGATGCCCAGTAACACAGACACACACAGACAGCAAGTAACAAAGACATGCACTGACACCAAGTAACAAAGACATACACTTACACCAAGTAACAAAGACACACACTGACACCCAGTAACACAGACACACACGCACACCAAGTGACAAAGACATACACTTACACCAAGTATTTTGACATACACTGACACCAAGTAACAAAGACATACACTGATACCCAGTAACA
This sequence comes from Heterodontus francisci, assembly GCF_036365525.1. Classification (NCBI taxonomy): domain Eukaryota; kingdom Metazoa; phylum Chordata; class Chondrichthyes; order Heterodontiformes; family Heterodontidae; genus Heterodontus; species Heterodontus francisci. Next base: position 5,388,399 of record NW_027140851.1, on the reverse strand, counting down.
CAGTCACACACTTACACCAAGTAACAAAGACATACACTGACACCAAGTAACAAAGACATACACTTACACCAAGTAACAAAGACACACACTGACACCAAGTAACAAAGACATACACTTACACCAAGTAACAAAGACACACACTGACACCAAGTAACACAGACATACACTGACACCAAGTAACAAAGACAGGCAATTACACCAAGTAACAAAGACATAGACATACACATACACCAAGTATTTTGACATGCACTGACACCAAGTAACAAAGACATACACTGATACCCAGTAACACAGACACACACTGACTCCAAGTAACAAAGACATACACTGACACCAAGTCACAAAGACACACACTGACACCCAGTAACAAAGACATACACTGACGCCAAGTCACTAAGACATACACTGATAACCAGTAACACAGACACACACTTACACCAAGTAACACAGACACACACATAGACCAAGTAACAAAGACTGACACTGATACCCAGTAACACAGACACACACTTACACCAAGTAACAAAGACATACATTGACACCCAGTAACAAAGACATCCACTGACACCCAGTAACACAGAAACACACGGACACCAAGTAACAAAGACACACACTTACACCAAGTAACAAAGACATACACTGACACCAAGTCACACAGGCACACACTGGGGGGGAGGCGGGGGGGGCACATTGGCGCAGTGGTTAGCACCGCAGACTCACAGCTCCAGGAACCCGGGTTCGATTCTGGGTACTGCCTGTGCGGAGTTTGCAAGTTCTCCCTGTGTCTGCGTGGGTTTCCTCCGGGTGCTCCAGTTTCCTCCCACATGTCAAAGACTTGCAGGTTGATAGGTTAATCGGCCATCATAAATTCCCCCTTGTCCAGGTAGGTGGTAGGGAAATATAAAGGGATAGGTGGGGATGTGATAGTAATACGGGATTAGTGTAGGATTAGTAAAAATGGGTGGTTGATGGTCGGCACAGACTCGGTGGGCCGAAGGGCCTGTTTAAGTGCTGAATCTCTAAACTAAACTAAATACTGACACCTAGTGTCACTGATACACACTGACACCCAGTAACACAAACAAACACACACTGACACCCAGTAACACAGAGAAACACTGATAAACAGTAACAAAGACATACACTGACACCAAATAACACAGACACACACTGACACCAAGTCACAAAGACATACACAGATGCCCAGTAACACAGACACACACTGACACCAAGTAACAAAGACATACACTGACACCAAGTCACAAAGACACACACTGACACCCAGTAACAAAGCCATACACTGACACCAAGTAACACAGACACACACTGGCACCGAGTAAAAAAGACAAACACTGACACCAAGTCACAAAGACATGCACTGATACCAAGTCGCAAAGACATTCACTGATGCCCAGTAACACAGACACACACAGACACCAAGTAACAAAGACATGCACTGACACCAAGTAACAAAGACATACATTTACACCAAGTAACAAAGACACACACTTACACCAAGTAGCAAAGACATACACTTACACCAAGTATTTTGACATACACTGACACCAAGTCACAAAGACACACACTGATTCCAGTAACAAAGACATACACTGACACCAAGTAACAAAGACATACACTTACACCAAGTAACAAAGACACACACTGACACCAAGTAACACAGACATACACTGACACCAAGTAACAAAGACAGGCAATTACACCAAGTAACAAAGACATACACATACACCAAGTATTTTGACATGCACTGACACCAAGTAACAAAGACATACACTGATACCCAGTAACACAGACACACACTTACTCCAAGTAACAAAGACATACACTGACACCAAGTCACAAAGACACACACTGACACCCAGTAACAAAGACATACACTGACGTCAAGTCACTAAGACATACACTGATAACCAGTAACACAGACACACACTTACACCAAGGAACACAGACACACACATAGACCAAGTAACAAAGACTGACACTGATACCCAGTAACACAGACACACACTGGCACCCAGTAAAAAAGACAAACACTGACACCAAGTAACACAGACACACACTGGCACCCAGTAAATAAGACAAACATTGACACCAAGTCACAAAGACATACACTGATACCAAGTCGCAAAGACATTCACTGATGCCCAGTAACACAGACACACACAGACACCAAGTAACAAAGACATGCACTGACACCAAGTAACAAAGACATACATTTACACCAAGTAACAAAGACACACACTTACACCAAGTAGCAAAGACATACACTTACACCAAGTATTTTGACATACACTGACACCAAGTCACAAAGACACACACTGATTCCAGTAACAAAGACATACACTGACACCAAGTAACAAAGACATACACTTACACCAAGTAACAAAGACACACACTGACACCAAGTAACACAGACATACACTGACACCAAGTAACAAAGACATACACTTACACCAAGTAACAAAGACACACACTGACACCAAGTAACACAGACATACACTGACACCAAGTAACAAAGACAGGCAATTAAACCAAGTAACAAAGACATACACATACACCATGTATTTTGACATGCACTGACACCAAGTAACAAAGACATACACTGATACCCAGTAACACAGACACACACTTACTCCAAGTAACAAAGACATACACTGACACCAAGTCACAAAGACACACACTGACACCCAGTAACAAAGACATACACTGACGCCAAGTCACTAAGACATACACTGATAACCAGTAACACAGACACACACTTACACCAAGTAACACAGACACACACATAGACCAAGTAACAAAGACTGACACTGATACCCAGTAACACAGACACACACTTACACCAAGTAACAAAGACATACATTGACACCCAGTAACAAAGACATCCACTGACACCCAGTAACACAGACACACACGGACACCAAGTAACAAAGACACACACTTACACCAAGTAACAAAGACATACACTGACACCAAGTCACACAGGCACACACTGGGGGGGGAGGCGGGGGGGGGGGGGGTACATTGGCGCAGTGGTTAGCACCGCAGACTCACAGCTCCAGGAACCCGGGTTCGATTCTGGGTACTGCCTGTGCGGAGTTTGCAAGTTCTCCCTGTGTCTGCTTGGGTTTCCTCCGGGTGCTCCGGTTTCCTCCCACATGCCAAAGACTTGCAGGTTGATCGGTTAATAGGCCATCATAAATTCCCCCTTGTCCAGGTAGGTGGTAGGGAAATATATCGGGACAGGTGGGGATCTGATAGGAATACGGGATTAGTGTAGGATTAGTATAAATGAGTTGTTGATGGTCGGCACAGACTCGGTGGGCCGAAGGGCCTGTTTCAGTGCTGCATCTCGAAACTAAACTAAATACTGACACCTAGTGTCACAGACACACACTGACACCCAGTAACACAAACAAACACACACTGACATCCAGTAACACAGAGAAACACTGATACACAGTAACAAAGACATACACTGACATCAAGTAACACAGACACACACTGACACCCAGTAAAAAAGACAAACACTGACACCAAGTCACAAAGACATACACTGATACCAAGTCACAAAGACATTCACTGATGCCCAGTAACACAGACACACACAGACACCAAGTAACAAAGACATGCACTGACACCAAGTAACAAAGACATACACTTACACCAAGTAACAAAGACACACACTTACACCAAGTAACAAAGACATACACTTACACCAAGTATTTTGACATACACTGACACCAAGTAAGAAAGACATACACTGATACCCAGTAACACAGACACACACTTACACCAAGTAACAAAGACATACACTGATACCCAGTAACACAGACACACACTTACACCAAGTAACAAAGACATACACTGACACCAAGTCACAAAGACACACACTGACATCCAGTAACAAAGACATACACTGACACCAAGTCACAAAGACATACACTGATATCCAGTAACACAGACACACACTTCCACCACGTAACACAGACATACACTGACACCAAGTAACAAAGACATGCACTGATACCCAGTAACACAGACACACACTTACACCTAGTAACAAAGACAGACACTGATACCAAGTAACACAGACACACACTTGCACCAAGTAACAAAGACATACACTGACACCCAGTAACAAAGACATACACTGACACCCAGTAATACAGACACACACGGACACCAAGTAACAAAGACACACACTTACACCAAGTAACACAGACATACACTGACACCAAGTAACAAAGACAGACAATTACACCAAGTGACAAAGACATACACTTACACCAAGTATTTTGACATACACTGACACCAAGTAACAAAGACATACACTGATACCCAGTAACACAGACACACACTTACACCAATTAACAAAGACAGACACTGATACCCAGTAACACAGACACACACTTACACCAAGTAACAAAGACATACACTGACACCCAGTAACAAAGAGATCCACTGACACCCAGTAACACAGACACACACGGAAACCAAGTAACAAAGACACACACTTACACCAAGTAACAAAGACATACACTGACACCAAGTAACAAAGGCATATACTTACACAAAGGATTTTGACATACACTGACACCAAGTAACAAAGACATACACTGATACCCAGTAACAAAGACATACACTTACACCAAGTAACAAAGACATACACTGATACCCAGTAACACAGGCACACACTGGGTGGGCACTTTGGCGCAGTGGCTAGCACCGCAGCCTCACAGCTCCAGGGACCCGGGTTCGATTCTGGGTACTGCCTGTGCGGAGTTTGCAAGTTCTCCCTGTGTCTGCGTGGGTTTCCTCCGGGTGCTCCGGTTTCCTCCCACATGCCAAAGACTTGCAGGTTGATAGGTTAATTGGCCATCATAAATTGCCCCTAGTATAGGTAGGTGGTAGGGAAATATATCGGGACAGGTGGGGATCTGATAGGAATACGGGATTAGTGTAGGATTAGTATAAATGAGTTGTTGATGGTCGGCACAGACTCGGTGGGCCGAAGGGCCTGTTTCAGTGCTGCATCTCGAAACTAAACTAAATACTGACACCTAGTGTCACAGACACACACTGACACCCAGTAACACAAACAAACACACACTGACATCCAGTAACACAGAGAAACACTGATACACAGTAACAAAGACATACACTGACATCAAGTAACACAGACACACACTGAAACCCAGTAAAAAAGACAAACACTGACACCAAGTCACAAAGACATACACTGATACCAAGTCACAAAGACATTCACTGATGCCCAGTAACACAGACACACACAGACACCAAGTAACAAAGACATGCACGGACACCAAGTAACAAAGACATACACTTACACCAAGTAACAAAGACACACACTTACACCAAGTAACAAAGACATACACTTACACCAAGTATTTTGACATACACTGACACCAAGTAAGAAAGACATACACTGATACCCAATAACACAGACACACACTTACACCAAGTAACAAAGACATACACTGATACCCAGTAACACAGACACACACTTACACCAAGTAACAAAGACATACACTGACACCAAGTCACAAAGACACACACTGACATCCAGTAACAAAGACATACACTGACACCAAGTCACAAAGACATACACTGATACCAAGTCACAAAGACATTCACTGATGCCCAGTAACACAGACACACACAGACACCAAGTAACAAAGACATGCACTGACACCAAGTAACAAAGACATACACTTACACCAAGTAACAAAGACACACACTTACACCAAGTAACAAAGACATACACTTACACAAAGTATTTTGACATACACTGACACCAAGTAAGAAAGACATACACTGATACCCAGTAACACAGACACACACTTACACCAAGTAACAAAGACATACACTGATACCCAGTAACACAGGCACACACTTACACCAAGTGACAAAGACATACACTGACACCAAGTCACAAAGACACACACTGACATCCAGTAACAAAGACATGCACTGACACCAAGTCACAAAGACATACACTGATATCCAGTAACACAGACACACACTTCCACCACGTAACACAGACATACACTGACACCAAGTAACAAAGACATGCACTGATACCCAGTAACACAGACACACACTTACACCAAGTAACAAAGACATACACTGACACCCAGTACCAAAGACATACACTGACACCCAGTAATACAGACACACACGGACACCAAGTAACAAAGACACACACTTACACCAAGTAACACAGACATACACTGACACCAAGTAACCAAGACAGACAATTACACCAAGTGACAAAGACATACACTTACACCAAGTATTTTGACATACACTGACACCAAGTAACAAAGACATACACTGATACTCAGTAACACAGACACACACTTACACCAAGCAACAAAGACAGACACTGATACCCAGTAAAACAGACACACACTTACACCAAGTAACAAAGACATACACTGACACCCAGTAACAAAGAGATCCACTGACCACCCAGTAACACAGACACACACGGACACCAAGTAACAAAGACACACACTTACACCAAGTAACAAAGACATACACTGACACCAAGTAACAAAGGCATATACTTACACAAAGGATTTTGACATACACTGACAACAAGTAACAAAGACATACACTGATACCCAGTAACAAAGACATACGCTTACACCAAGTAACAAAGACATACACTGATACCCAGTAACACAGGCACACACTGGGTGGGCACATTGGCGCAGTGGCTAGCACCGCAGCCTCACAGCTCCAGGGACCCGGGTTCGATTCTGGGTACTGCCTGTGCGGAATTTGCAAGTTCTCCCTGTGTCTGCGTGGGTTTCCTCCGGGTGCTCCGGTTTCCTCCCACATGCCAAAGACTTGCAGGTTGATAGGCTAATTGGCCATCATAAATTGCCCCTAGTATAGGTAGGTGGTAGGGAAATATATCGGGACAGGTGGGGATCTGATAGGAATACGGGATTAGTGTAGGATTAGTATAAATGAGTTGTTGATGGTCGGCACAGACTCGGTGGGCCGAAGGGCCTGTTTCAGTGCTGCATCTCGAAACTAAACTAAATACTGACACCTAGTGTCACAGACACACACTGACACCCAGTAACACAAACAAACACACACTGACATCCAGTAACACAGAGAAACACTGATACACAGTAACAAAGACATACACTGACATCAAGTAACACAGACACACACTGAAACCCAGTAAAAAAGACAAACACTGACACCATGTCACAAAGACATACACTGATACCAAGTCACAAAGACATTCACTGATGCCCAGTAACACAGACACACACAGACACCAAGTAACAAAGACATGCACGGACACCAAGTAACAAAGACATACACTTACACCAAGTAACAAAGACACACACTTACACCAAGTAACAAAGACATACACTTACACCAAGTATTTTGACATACACTGACACCAAGTAAGAAAGACATACACTGATACCCAATAACACAGACACACACTTACACCAAGTAACAAAGACATACACTGATACCCAGTAACACAGACACACACTTACACCAAGTAACAAAGACATACACTGACAGCAAGTCACAAAGACACACACTGACATCCAGTAACAAAGACATACACTGACACCAAGTCACAAAGACATACACTGATACCAAGTCACAAAGACATTCACTGATGCCCAGTAACACAGACACACACAGACACCAAGTAACAAAGACATGCACTGACACCAAGTAACAAAGACATACACTTACACCAAGTAACAAAGACACACACTTACACCAAGTAACAAAGACATACACTTACACAAAGTATTTTGACATACACTGACACCAAGTAAGAAAGACATACACTGATACCCAGTAACACAGACACACACTTACACCAAGTAACAAAGACATACACTGATACCCAGTAACACAGACACACACTTACACCAAGTGACAAAGACATACACTGACACCAAGTCACAAAGACACACACTGACATCCAGTAACAAAGACATACACTGATATCCAGTAACACAGACACACACTTCCACCACGTAACACAGACATACACTGACACCAAGTAACAAAGACATGCACTGATACCCAGTAACACAGACACACACTTACACCAAGTAACAAAGACATACACTGACACCCAGTAACAAAGACATACACTGACACCCAGTAATACAGACACACACGGAAACCAAGTAACAAAGACACACACTTACACCAAGTAACACAGACATACACTGACACCAAGTAACCAAGACAGACAATTACACCAAGTGACAAAGACATACACTTACACCAAGTATTTTGACATACACTGTCACCAAGTAACAAAGACATACACTGATACCCAGTAACACAGACACACACTTACACCAAGCAACAAAGACAGACACTGATACCCAGTAAAACAGACACACACTTACACCAAGTAACAAAGACATACACTGACACCCAGTAACAAAGAGATCCACTGACACCCAGTAACACAGACACACACGGACACCAAGTAACAAAGACACACACTTACACCAAGTAACAAAGACATACACTGACACCAAGTAACAAAGGCATATACTTACACAAAGGATTTTGACATACACTGACAACAAGTAACAAAGACATACACTGATACCCAGTAACAAAGACATACACTTACACCAAGGAACAAAGACATACACTGATACCCAGCAACACAGGCACACACTGGGTGGGCACATTGGCGCAGTGGCCAGCACCGCAGCCTCACAGCTCCAGGGACCCGGGTTCGATTCTGGGTACTGCCTGTGCGGAATTTGCAAGTTCTCCCTGTGTCTGCGTGGGTTTCCTCCGGGTGCTCCGGTTTCCTCCCACATGCCAAAGACTTGCAGGTTGATAGGTTAATTGGCCATCATAAATTGCCCCTAGTATAGGTAGGTGGTAGGGAAATATATCGGGACAGGTGGGGATCTGATAGGAATACGGGATTAGTGTAGGATTAGTATAAATGAGTTGTTGATGGTCGGCACAGACTTGGTGGGCCGAAGGGCCTGTTTCAGTGCTGCATCTCGAAACTAAACTAAATACTGACACCTAGTGTCACAGACACACACTGACACCCAGTAACACAAACAAGCACACACTGACATCCAGTAACACAAAGAAACACTGATACACAGTTACAAAGACAGACACTGACATCAAGTAACACAGACACACACTGAAACCCAGTAAAAAAGACAAACACTGACACCAAGTCACAAAGACATACACTGATACCAAGTCACAAAGACATTCACTGATGCCCAGTAACACAGACACACACAGACACCAAGTAACAAAGACATGCACGGACACCAAGTAACAAAGACATACACTTACACCAAGTAACAAAGACACACACTTACACCAAGTAACAAAGACATACACTTACACCAAGTATTTTGACATACACTGACACCAAGTAAGAAAGACATACACTGATACCCAATAACACAGACACACACTTACACCAAGTAACAAAGACATACACTGATACCCAGTAACACAGACACACACTTACACCAAGTAACTAAGACATACACTGACACCAAGTCACAAAGACACACACGGACATCCAGTAACAAAGACATACACTGACACCAAGTCACAAAGACAGACACTGATACCCAGTAACACAGACACACACTTACACCAAGTAACAAAGACATACACTGACACCCAGTAACAAAGACATACACTGACACCCAGTAATACAGACACACACGGACACCAAGTAACAAATACACACACTTACACCAAGTAACACAGACATACACTGACACCAAGTAACAAAGACAGTCAATTACACCAAGTGACAAAGACATACACTTACACCAAGTATTTTGACATACACTGACACCAAGTAACGAAGACATACACTGATACCCAGTAACAAAGACATACACTGACACCCAGTAACACAGATACACACGGACACCAAGTAACAAAGACACACACTTACACCAAGTAACACAGACACACACTGACACCCAGAAACACAAACAAACACACTGACACCAAGTAACACAGACATACACTGACACCAAGTAACAAAGACATACAATGACACCAAGTAACAATGACATACACTTACACACAGTAACAAAGACATACACTGATACCCAGTAACACAGACACACACTTACACCAAGTAACACAGACATACACTGACACCAAATAACAAAGACATGCACTGATACCCAGTAACACAGACACACACTTACACCAAGTAACAAAGACAGACACTGATACCCAGTAACACAGAGACACACTTACGCCAAGTAACAAAGACATACACTGACAACCAGTAACAAAGACATACACTTGTACCCAGTAACAAAGACATACACTGACACCCAGTAACACAGATACACACGGACACCAAGTAACAAAGACACACACTGACACCCAGAAACACAAACAAACACACTAACACCAAGTAACACAGACATACACTGACACCAAGTAACAAAGACATACACTGACACCAAGTAACAATGACATACACTAACACCCAGTAACAAAGACATACACTTACACCAAGTCACAAAGACATACACTGATAACCAGTAACACAGACACACACTTGCACCAAGTAACACAGACATACACTGACACCAAGTAACAAAGACATGCACTGATACCCAGTAACACAGACACACACTTCGACCAAGTAACAAAGACAGACACTGATACACAGTAACACAGACACACACTTACGCCAAGTAACAAAGACAGACAATTGCACCAAGTGTCAAAGACATACACTTGCACGAAGTATTTTGACATACACTGACACCAAGTAACAAAGACATACACTGATACCCAGCAACACAGACACACACTTACACCAAGTAACAAAGACATACACTGACACCAAGTACAAAGACACACACTGACTCCCAGTAACAAAGACATACACTGACACCAAGTAACAAAGACATACACTTACACTAAGTATTTTGATATACACTGACACCAAGTAACAAAGACATACATTGACACCCAGTAACAAAGACATACACTGACACCCAGTAACACAGATACACACGGACACCAAGTAACAAAGACACACACTTACACCAAGTAACACAGACACACACTGACACCCAGAAACACAAACAAACACACTGACACCAAGTAACACAGACATACACTGACACCAAGTAACAAAGACATACACTGACAACCAGTAACACAGACACACACTTACACCAAGTAACACAGACATACACTGACACCAAGTAACAAAGACATGCACTGATACCCAGTAACACAGACACACACTTAGACCAAGTAACAAAGACAGACACTGATACCCAGTAACACAGACACACACTTACGCCAAGTAACAAAGACATACACTGACAACCAGTAACAAAGACATACACTTATACCCAGTAACAAAGACATACACTGACACCCAGTAACACAGATACACACGGACACCAAGTAACAAAGACACACACTGACTCCCAGTATCAAAGACATACACTGACACCAAGTAACAAAGACATACACTTACACCAAGTAACAAAGACACACACTTACACCAAGTAACACAGACATACACTGACACCAAGTAACAAAGACAGGCAATTACAACAAGTAACAAAGACATACACTGACACCAATTAACAAAGACAAACACTGATACCCAGTAACACAGACACACACTTACTCCAAGTAACAAAGTCATACACTGACACCAAGTCACAAAGACACACACTGCCACCCAGTAACAAAGACATACACTGACGCCAAGTCACAAAGACACACCCTGATACCCAGTAACGCAGACACACACTTACACCAAGTAACACAGACATACACTGACACCAAGTAACAAAGACATACACTGATACCCAGTAACACAGACACACACTTACACCAAGTAACAATGACATACACTTACACCCAGTAACAAAGACATACACTTACACCAAGTCACAAAGACATACACTGATAACCAGTAACACAGACATACACTTACACCAAGTATTTTGACCTACACTGACACCAAGTAACAAACACATACACTGATACCCAGTAACACAGACACACACTTACACCAAGTAACAAAGACGTACACTGACACCAAGTCACAAAGACACACACTGACTCCCAGTAACAAAGACATACACTGACACCAAGTAACAAAGACATACACTTACACCAATTAACAAAGTCACACACTTACACCAAGTAACACAGACATACACTGACACCAAGTAACAAAGACATACACTGATACCCAGTAACACAGACACACACTTACTCCAAGTAACAAAGTCATACAATGAAACGAAGTCACAAAGACACACACTGCCACCCAGTAACAAAGACATACACTGACGCCAAGTCACAAAGACAAACACTGATACCCAGTAACACAGACACACACTAACACCAAGTAACACAGACATACACTGACACCAAGTAACAAAGACATACACTAATACCCAGTAACACAGACACACACTTACACCAAGAAACAAAGACTGACACTGATACCCAGTAACACAGACACACACTTACACCAAGTAACAAAGGCATACACTGACACCCAGTAACAAAGACATGCACTGACACCCAGTAACACAGACACACACGGACACCAAGTAACAAAGACACACACTTACACCAAGTAACAAAGACATACACTGACACCAAGAAACAAAGACAGACAATTGCACCAAGTGACAAAGACATACACTTACACTAAGTATTTTGACATACACTGACACCAAGTAACAAAGACATACACTGACACCCAGTAACAAAGACATACACTGACACCCAGTAACACAGATACACACGGACACCAAGTAAAAAAGACACACACTTACACCAAGTAACACAGACACACACTGACACCCAGAAACACAAACAAACACACTGACACCAAGTAACACAGACATACACTGACAACCAGTAACACAGACACACACTTACACCAAGTAACACAGACATACACTGACACCAAATAACAAAGACATGCACTGATACCCAGTAAAACAGACACACTCTTACACCAAGTAACAAAGACAGACACTGATACCCAGTAACACAGACACACACTTACGCCAAGTAACAAAGACATACACTGACAACCAGTAACAAAGACACACACTTATACCCAGTAACAAAGACATACACTGACACCCAGTAACACAGATACACACGGACACCAAGTAACAAAGACACACACTGACACCCAGAAAAACAAACAAACACACTAACACCAAGTAACACAGACATACACTGACACCAAGTAACAAAGACATACACTGACACCAAGTAACAATGACATACACTAACACCCAGTAACAAAGACATACACTTACACCAAGTCACAAAGACATACACTGATAACCAGTAACACAGACACACACTTGCACCAAGTAACACAGACATACACTGACACCAAGTAACAAAGACATGCACTGATACCCAGTAACACAGACACACACTTCGACCAAGTAACAAAGACAGACACTGATACCCAGTAACACAGACACACACTTACGCCAAGTAACAAAGACAGACAATTGCACCAAGTGTCAAAGACATACACTTTCACCATGTATTTTGACATACACTGACACCAAGTAACAAAGACATACACTGATACCCAGCAACACAGACACACACTTACACCAAGTAACAAATACATACACTGACACCAAGTACAAAGACACACACTGACTCCCAGTAACAAAGACATACACTGACACCAAGTAACAAAGACATACACTTACACCAAGTAACAAAGACACACACTTACACCAAGTAACACAGACATACACTGACACCAAGTAACAAAGACAGGCAATTACAACAAGTAACAAAGACATACACTGACACCAATTAACAAAGACAAACACTGATACCCAGTAACACAGACACACACTTACTCCAAGTAACAAAGTCATACACTGACACCAAGTCACAAAGACACACACTGCAACCCAGTAACAAAGACATACACTGACGCCAAGTCACAAAGACACACACTGATACCCAGTAACGCAGACACACACTTACACCAAGTAACACAGACATACACTGACACCAAGTAACAAAGACATACACTGATACCCAGTAACACAGACACACACTTACACCAAGTAACAATGACATACACTTACACCCAGTAACAAAGACATACACTTACACCAAGTCACAAAGACATACACTAATAACCAGTAACACAGACATACACTTACACCAAGTATTATGACATACACTGACACCAAGTAACAAAGACAGGCAATTACAACAAGTAACAAAGACATACACTGACACCAATTAACAAAGACAAACACTGATACCCAGTAACACAGACACACACTTGCACCAAGTAACACAGACATACACTGACACCAAGTAACAAAGACATGCACTGATACCCAGTAACACAGACACACACTTCGACCAAGTAACAAAGACAGACACTGATACCCAGTAACACAGACACACACTTACGCCAAGTAACAAAGACAGACAATTGCACCAAGTGTCAAAGAAATACACTTGCACCAAGTATTTTGACATACACTGACACCAAGTAACAAAGACATACACTGATACCCAGCAACACAGACACACACTTACACCAAGTAACAAATACATACACTGACACCAAGTACAAAGACACACACTGACTCCCAGTAACAAAGACATACACTGACACCAAGTAACAAAGACATACACTTACACCAAGTAACAAAGACACACACTTACACCAAGTAACACAGACATACACTGACACCAAGTAACAAAGACAGGCAATTACAACAAGTAACAAAGACATACACTGAAACCAATTAACAAAGACAAACACTGATACCCAGTAACACAGACACACACTTACTCCAAGTAACAAAGTCATACACTGACACCAAGTCACAAAGACACACACTGCCACCCAGTAACAAAGACATACACTGACGCCAAGTCACAAAGACACACACTGATACCCAGTAACGCAGACACACAATTTCACCAAGTAACACAGACATACACTGACACCAAGTAACAAAGACATACACTGATACCCAGTAACACAGACACACACTTACACCAAGTAACAATGACATACACTTACACCCAGTAACAAAGACATACACTTACACCAAGTCACAAAGACATACACTGATAACCAGTAACACAGACATACACTTACACCAAGTATTTTGACATACACTGACACCAAGTAACAAACACATACACTGATACCCAGTAACACAGACACACACTTACACCAAGTAACAAAGACATACACTGACACCAAGTCACAAAGACACACACTGACTCCCAGTAACAAAGACATACACTGACACCAAGTAACAAAGACATACACTTACACCAAGTAACAAAGTCACACACTTACACCAAGTAACACAGACATACACTGACACCAAGTAACAAAGACATACACTGATACCCAGTAACACAGACACACACTTACTCCAAGTAACAAAGTCATACAATGAAACGAAGTCACAAAGACACACACTGCCACCCAGTAACAAAGACATACACTGACGCCAAGTCACAAAGACAAACACTGATACCCAGTAACACAGACAGACACTAACACCAAGTAACACAGACATACACTGACACCAAGTAACAAAGACATACACTGATACCCAGTAACACAGACACACACTTACACCAAGAAACAAAGACTGACACTGATACCCAGTAACACAGACACACACTTACACCAAGTAACAAAGGCATACACTGACACCCAGTAACAAAGACATGCACTGACACCCAGTAACACAGACACACACGGACACCAAGTAACAAAGACACACACTTACACCAAGTAACAAAGACATACACTGACACCAAGTAACAAAGACAGACAATTGCACCAAGTGACAAAGACATACACTTACACTAAGTATTTTGATATACACTGACACCAAGTAACAAAGACATACATTGACACCCAGTAACAAAGACATACACTGACACCCAGTAACACAGATACACACGGACACCAAGTAACAAAGACACACACTTACACCAAGTAACACAGACACACACTGACACCCAGAAACACAAACAAACACACTGACACCAAGTAACACAGACATACACTGACACCAAGTAACAAAGACATACACTGACAACCAGTAACACAGCCACACACTTACACCAAGTAACACAGACATACACTGACACCAAGTAACAAAGACATGCACTGATACCCAGTAACACAGACACACACTTACACCAAGTAACAAAGACAGACACTGATACCCAGTAACACAGACACACACTTACGCCAAGTAACAAAGACATACACTGACAACCAGTAACAAAGACATACACTTATACCCAGTAACAAAGACATACACTGACACCCAGTAACACAGATACACACGGACACCAAGTAACAAAGACACACACTGACTCCCAGTAACAAAGACATACACTGACACCAAGTAACAAAGACATACACTTACACCAAGTAACAAAGACACACACTTACACCAAGTAACACAGACATACACTGACACCAAGTAACAAAGACAGGCAATTACAACAAGTAACAAAGACATACACTGACACCAATTAACAAAGACAAACACTGATACCCAGTAACACAGACACACACTTACTCCAAGTAACAAAGACATACACTGACGCCAAGTCACAAAGACACACCCTGATACCCAGTAACGCAGACACACACTTACACCAAGTAACACAGACATACACTGACACCAAGTAACAAAGACATACACTGATACCCAGTAACACAGACACACACTTACTCCAAGTAACAAAGTCATACAATGAAACGAAGTCACAAAGACACACACTGCCACCCAGTAACAAAGACATACACTGACGCCAAGTCACAAAGACAAACACTGATACCCAGTAACACAGACACAAACTAACACCAAGTAACACAGACATACACTGACACCAAGTAACAAAGACATACACTAATACCCAGTAACACAGACACACACTTACACCAAGAAACAAAGACTGACACTGATACCCAGTAACACAGACACACACTTACACCAAGTAACAAAGGCATACACTGACACCCAGTAACAAAGACATGCACTGACACCCAGTAACACAGACACACACGGACACCAAGTAACAAAGACACACACTTACACCAAGTAACAAAGACATACACTGACACCAAGAAACAAAGACAGACAATTGCACCAAGTGACAAAGACATACACTTACACTAAGTATTTTGACATACACTGACACCAAGTAACAAAGACATACACTGACACCCAGTAACAAAGACATACACTGACACCCAGTAACACAGATACACACGGACACCAAGTAACAAAGACACACACTTACACCAAGTAACACAGACACACACTGACACCCAGAAACACAAACAAACACACTGACACCAAGTAACACAGACATACACTGACAACCAGTAACACAGACACACACTTACACCAAGTAACACAGACATACACTGACACCAAATAACAAAGACATGCACTGATACCCAGTAAAACAGACACACTCTTACACCAAGTAACAAAGACAGACACTGATATCCAGTAACACAGACACACACTTACGCCAAGTAACAAAGACATACACTGACAACCAGTAACAAAGACACACACTTATACCCAGTAACAAAGACATACACTGACACCCAGTAACACAGATACACACGGACACCAAGTAACAAAGACACACACTGACACCCAGAAACACAAACAAACACACTAACACCAAGTAACACAGACATACACTGACACCAAGTAACAAAGACATACACTGACACCAAGTAACAATGACATACACTAACACCCAGTAACAAAGACATACACTTACACCAAGTCACAAAGACATACACTGATAACCAGTAACACAGACACACACTTGCACCAAGTAACACAGACATACACTGACACCAAGTAACAAAGACATGCACTGATACCCAGTAACACAGAAACACACTTCGACCAAGTAACAAAGACAGACACTGATACCCAGTAACACAGACACACACTTACGCCAAGTAACAAAGACAGACAATTGCACCAAGTGTCAAAGACATACACTTGCACCAAGTATTTTGACATACACTGACACCAAGTAACAAAGACATACACTGATACCCAGCAACACAGACACACACTTACACCAAGTAACAAATACATACACTGACACCAAGTACAAAGACACACACTGACTCCCAGTAACAAAGACATACACTGACACCAAGTAACAAAGACATACACTTACACCAAGTAACAAAGACACACACTTACACCAAGTAACACAGACATACACTGACACCAAGTAACAAAGACAGGCAATTACAACAAGTAACAAAGACATACACTGACACCAATTAACAAAGACAAACACTGATACCCAGTAACACAGACACACACTTACTCCAAGTAACAAAGTCATACACTGACACCAAGTCACAAAGACACACACTGCAACCCAGTAACAAAGACATACACTGACGCCAAGTCACAAAGACACACACTGATACCCAGTAACGCAGACACACACTTACACCAAGTAACACAGACATACACTGACACCAAGTAACAAAGACATACACTGATACCCAGTAACACAGACACACACTTACACCAAGTAACAAAGACATACACTGACACCAAGTCACAAAGACACACAATGACTCCCAGTAACAAAGACATACACTGACACCAAGTAACAAAGACATACACTTACACCAAGTAACAAAGTCACACAATTACACCAAGTAACACAGACATACACTGACACCAAGTAACAAAGACATACACTGATACCCAGTAACACAGACACACACTTACTCCAAGTAACAAAGTCATACAATGAAACGAAGTCACAAAGACACACACTGCCACCCAGTAACAAAGACATACACTGACGCCAAGTCACAAAGACAAACACTGATACCCAGTAACACAGACACACACTAACACCAAGTAACACAGACATACACTGACACCAAGTAACAATGACATACACTGATACCCAGTAACACAGACACACACTTACACCAAGAAACAAAGACTGACACTGATACCCAGTAACACAGACACACACTTACACCAAGTAACAAAGGCATACACTGACACCCAGTAACAAAGACATGCACTGACACCCAGTAACACAGACACACACGGACACCAAGTAACAAAGACACACACTTACACCAAGTAACAAAGACATACACTGACACCAAGTAACAAAGACAGACAATTGCACCAAGTGACAAAGACATACACTTACACTAAGTATTTTGACATACACTGACACCAAGTAACAAAGACATACACTGACACCCAGTAACAAAGACATACACTGACACCCAGTAACACAGATACACACGGACACCAAGTAACAAAGACACACACTTACACCAAGTAACACAGACACACACTGACACCCAGAAACACAAACAAACACACTGACACCAAGTAACACAGACATACACTGACACCAAGTAACAAAGACATACACTGACAACCAGTAACAAAGACATACACTTATACCCAGTAACAAAGACATACACTGACACCCAGTAACACAGATACACACGGACACCAAGTAACAAAGACACACACTGACACCCAGAAACAAAGACATACACTTACACCAAGTCACAAAGACATACACTGATAACCAGTAACACGGACACACACTTGCACCAAGTAACACAGACATACACTGACACCAAGTAACAAAGACATGCACTGATACCCAGTAACACAGACACACACTTACGCCAATTAACAAAGACAGACAATTGCACCAAGTGTCAAAGACATACACTTACACCAAGTATTTTGACATACACTGACACCAAGTAACAAAGACATACACTGATACCCAGCAACACAGACACACACATACACCAAGTAACAAAGACATACACTGACACCAAGTACAAAGACACACACTGACTCCCAGTAACAAAGACATACACTGACACCAAGTAACAAAGACATACACTTACACCAAGTAACAAAGACACACACTTACACCAAGTAACACAGACATACACTGACACCAAGTAACAAAGACAGGCAATTACAACAAGTAACAAAGACATACACTGACACCAATTAACAAAGACAAAATCTGATACCCAGTAACACAGACACACACTTACTCCAAGTAACAAAGTCATACACTGACACCAAGTCACAAAGACACACACTGCCACCCAGTAACAAAGACATACACTGACGCCAAGTCACAAAGACACTCACTGATACCCAGTAACGCAGACACACACTTACACCAAGTAACACAGACATACACTGACACCAAGTAACAAAGACATACACTGATACCCAGTAACACAGACACACACTTACACCAAGTAACAATGACATACACTTACACCCAGTAACAAAGACATACACTTACACCAAGTCACAAAGACATACACTGATAACCAGTAACACAGACATACACTTACACCAAGTATTTTGACATACACTGACACCAAGTAACAAACACATACACTGATACCCAGTAACACAGACACACACTTACACCAAGTAACAAAGACATACACTGACACCAAGTCACAAAGACACACACTGACTCCCAGTAACAAAGACATACACTGACACCAAGTAACAAAGACATACACTGACACCAAGTAACAAAGACATACACTGATACCCAGTAACACAGACACACACTTACTCCAAGTAACAAAGTCATACAATGAAACGAAGTCACAAAGACACACACTGCCACCCAGTAACAAAGACATACACTGACGCCAAGTCACAAAGACAAACACTGATACCCAGTAACACAGACAGACACTAACACCAAGTAACACAGACATACACTGACACCAAGTAACAAAGACATACACTGATACCCAGTAACACAGACACACACTTACACCAAGAAACAAAGACTGACACTGATACCCAGTAACACAGACACACACTTACACCAAGTAACAAAGGCATACACTGACACCCAGTAACAAAGACATGCACTGACACCCAGTAACACAGACACACACGGACACCAAGTAACAAAGACACACAGTTACACCAAGTAACAAAGACATACACTGACACCAAGTAACAAAGACAGACAATTGCACCAAGTGACAAAGACATACACTTACACTAAGTATTTTGACATACATTGACACCAAGTAACAAAGACATACACTGACACCCAGTAACAAAGACATACTCTGACACCCAGTAACACAGATACACACGGACACCAAGTAACAAAGACACACACTTACACCAAGTAACACAGACACACACTGACACCCAGAAACACAAACAAACACACTGACACCAAGTAACACAGACATACACTGACACCAAGTTACAAAGACATACAATGACACCAAGTAACAATGACATACACTTACACCCAGTAACAAAGACATACACTGATACCCAGTAACAAAGACACACACTTAGACCAAGTAACACAGACACACACTGACACCCAGAAACACAAACAAACACACTGACACCAAGTAACACAGACATACACTGACACCAAGTAACAAAGAGATACACTGACACCAAGTAACAATGACATACACTTACACCCAGTAACAAAGACATACACTTACACCAAGTCGCAAAAACATACACTGATAACCAGTAACACAGACACACACTTACACCAAGTAACACAGACATACACTGACACCAAGTAACAAAGACATGCACTGATACCCAGTAACACAGACACGCACTTAGACCAAGTAACAAAGACAGACACTGATACCCAGCAACACAGACACACACTTACGCCAAGTAACAAAGACAGACAATTGCACCAAGTGTCAAAGACATACACTTACACCAAGTATTTTGACATACACTGACACCAAGTAACAAAAACATACACTGATACCCAGTAACACAGACACACACTTACACCAAGTAACAAAGACACGCACATACACCAAGTAACACAGACATACAATGACACCAAGTAACAAAGACATACACTGATACCCAGTAACACAGACACACACTTACTCCAAGTAACAAAGTCATACACTGAAAGGAAGTCACAAAGACACACACTGCCACCCAGTAACAAAGACATACACTGACGCCAAGTCACAAAGACACACACTGATACCCAGTAACACAGACACACACTAACACCAAGTAACACAGACATACACTGACACCAAGTAACAAAGACATACACTGATACCCAGTAACACAGACACACACTTACAGCAAGAAACAAAGACTGACACTGATACACAGTAACACAGACACACACTTACACCAAGTAACAAAGGCATACACTGACACCCAGTAACAAAGACATCCACTGACACCCAGTAACACAGACACACACGGACACCAAGTAACAAAGACACACACTTACACCAAGTAACAAAGACATACACTGACACCAAGTCACACAGGCACACACTGGGTTGGTCGGGGGGTGGCACATTGGCGCAGTGGTTAGCACCGCAGCCTCACGGCTCCAGGGACCCGGGTTCGATTCTGGGTGCTGCCTGTGCGGAGATTGCAAGTTCTCCGTGTGTCTGCGTGGGTTTCCTCCGGGTGCTCCGGTTTCCTCCCACATGCCAAAGACCTGCAGGTTGATAGGTTAATTGGCCATCATAAATTGCCCCCAGTATAGGTTGGCGGTAGGGAAATATGTAGGGACAGGTGGGGATGTGATAGGAATACGGGATTAGTGTAGGATTAGTATAATTGAGTTGTTGATGGTCGGCACAGACTCGGTGGGCCGAAGGGCCTGTTTAAGTGCTGCATCTCGAAACTAAACTAAATACTGACACCTAGTGTCACAGACACACACTGACACCCAGGAACACAGAGAAACACTGAAACACAGTAACAAAGACATGCACTGACATAAAGTAACACAGACAGATACTGACACCCAGTAAAAAAGACATACACTGACACCAAGTCACAAAGACATACACTGATACCAAGTCACAAAGACATTCACTGATGCCCAGTAACACAGACACACACAGACACCAAGTGACAAAGACAGGCACTGACACCAAGTAACAAAGACATACACTTACACCAAGTAACAAAGACACACACTTACACCAAGTAACACAGAAATACACTGACACCAAGTAACAAAGACAGACAATTACACCAAGTAACAAAGACATACACTTACACCAAGTATTTTGACATACACTGACACCAAGTAACAAAGACATACACTGATACCCAGTAACACAGACACACACTTACACCAAGTAACAAAGACATACACTGATACCCAGTAACACAGACACACACTTACTCCAAGTAACAAAGTCATACAATGAAACGAAGTCACAAAGACACACACTGCCACCCAGTAACAAAGACATACACTGACGCCAAGTCACAAAGACAAACACTGATACCCAGTAACACAGACACACACTAACACCAAGTAACACAGACATACACTGACACCAAGTAACAAAGACATACACTGATACCCAGTAACACAGACACACACTTACACCAAGAAACAAAGACTGACACTGATACCCAGTAACACAGACACACACTTACACCAAGTAACAAAGGCATACACTGACACCCAGTAACAAAGACATGCACTGAAACCCAGTAACACAGACACACACGGACACCAAGTAACAAAGACACACACTTACACCAAGTAACAAAGACATACACTGACACCAAGTAACAAAGACAGACAATTGCACCAAGTGACAAAGACATACACTTACACTAAGTATTTTGACATACATTGACACCTAGTAACAAAGACATACACTGACACCCAGTAACAAAGACATACACTGACACCCAGTAACACAGATACACACGGACACCAAGTAACAAAGACACACACTTACACCAAGTAACACAGACACACACTGACACCCAGAAACACAAACAAACACACTGACACCAAGTAACGCAGACATACACTGACACCAAGTTACAAAGACATACAATGACACCAAGTAACAATGACATACACTTACACCCAGTAACAAAGACATACACTGATACCCAGTAACAAAGACACACACTTACACCAAGTAACACAGACACACACTGACACCCAGAAACACAAACAAACACACTGACACCAAGTAACACAGACATACACTGACACCAAGTAACAAAGAGATACACTGACACCAAGTAACAATGACATACACTTACACCCAGTAACAAAGACATACACTTACACCAAGTCGCAAAAACATACACTGATAACCAGTAACACAGACACACACTTACACCAAGTAACACAGACATACACTGACACCAAGTAACAAAGACATGCACTGATACCCAGTAACACAGACACACACTTAGACCAAGTAACAAAGACAGACACTGATACCCAGCAACACAGACACACACTTACGCCAAGTAACAAAGACAGACAATTGCACCAAGTGTCAAAGACATACACTTACACCAAGTATTTTGACATACACTGACACCAAGTAACAAAAACATACACTGATACCCAGTAACACAGACACACACTTACACCAAGTAACAAAGACACGCACATACACCAAGTAACACAGACATACACTGACACCAAGTAACAAAGACATACACTGATACCCAGTAACACAGACACACACTTACTCCAAGTAACAAAGTCATACACTGAAAGGAAGTCACAAAGACACACACTGCCACCCAGTAACAAAGACATACACTGACGCCAAGTCACAAAGACACACACTGATACCCAGTAACACAGACACACACTAACACCAAGTAACACAGACATACACTGACACCAAGTAACAAAGACATACACTGATACCCAGTAACACAGACACACACTTACAGCAAGAAACAAAGACTGACACTGATACACAGTAACACAGACACACACTTACACCAAGTAACAAAGGCATACACTGACACCCAGTAACAAAGACATCCACTGACACCCAGTAACACAGACACACACGGACACCAAGTAACAAAGACACACACTTACACCAAGTAACAAAGACATACACTGACACCAAGTCACACAGGCACACACTGGGTGGGGGGGGGGGCACATTGGCGCAGTGGTTAGCACCGCAGCCTCACGGCTCCAGGGACCCGGGTTCGATTCTGGGTGCTGCCTGTGCGGAGATTGCAAGTTCTCCGTGTGTCTGCGTGGGTTTCCTCCGGGTGCTCCGGTTTCCTCCCACATGCCAAAGACCTGCAGGTTGATAGGTTAATTGGCCATCATAAATTGCCCCTAGTATAGGTTGGCGGTAGGGAAATATGTAGGGACAGGTGGGGATGTGATAGGAATACGGGATTAGTGTAGGATTAGTATAATTGAGTTGTTGATGGTCGGCACAGACTCGGTGGGCCGAAGGGCCTGTTTAAGTGCTGCATCTCGAAACTAAACTAAATACTGACACCTAGTGTCACAGACACACACTGACACCCAGGAACACAGAGAAACACTGAAACACAGTAACAAAGACATGCACTGACATAAAGTAACACAGACAGATACTGACACCCAGTAAAAAAGACATACACTGACACCAAGTCACAAAGACATACACTGATACCAAGTCACAAAGACATTCACTGATGCCCAGTAACACAGACACACACAGACACCAAGTGACAAAGACAGGCACTGACACCAAGTAACAAAGACATACACTTACACCAAGTAACAAAGACACACACTTACACCAAGTAACACAGAAATACACTGACACCAAGTAACAAAGACAGACAATTACACCAAGTAACAAAGACATACACTTACACCAATTATTTTGACATACACTGACACCAAGTAACAAAGACATACACTGATACCCAGTAACACAGACACACACTTACACCAAGTAACAAAGACATACACTGACACCAAGTCACAAAGACACACACTGACATCCAGTAACAAAGACATACACTGACTCCAAGTCACAAAGCCATACACTGATACCCAGTAACACAGACACACACTTACACCAAGTAACACAGACATACACTGACACCAAGTAACACAGACACACACTTACACCAAGTAACAAAGACATACACTGACACCCAGTAACCAAGACATGCACTGACACCCAGTAACACAGACACACACGGACTCCAAGTAACAAAGTCACACACTTACACCAAGTAACACAGACACTCACTGACACCCAGTAACACAAACAAACACACTGACACCAAGTCACACAGACATACACTGATACCAAGTCACAATGACATGCACTGATACCAAGTCACAAAGACATTCACTGATGCCCAGTAACACAGACTTACACAGACACCAGGTAAGAAAGACATGCACTGACACCAAGTAACAAAGACATACACTTACACCAAGTAACAAAGACACACACTTACACCAAGTAACACAGAAATACAATGACACCAAGTAACAAAGACAGACAATTACACCACGTAACCAAGACATACACTTACACCAAGTATTTTGACAAACACTGACACCAAGTAACAAAGACATACACTGATACCCAGTAACACAGACACACACTTACACCAAGTAACAAAGACATACACTGACACCAAGTCACAAAGACACACACTGACATCCAGTAACAAAGACATACACTGACACCAAGTCACAAAGACATACACTGATACCCAGTAACACAGACACACACTTACACCAAGTAACACAGACATACACTGACACCAAGTAACAAAGACATGCACTGATACCCAGTAACACAGACACACACTTACACCAAGTAACAAAGACAGACACTGATACCCAGTAACACAGACACACATTTACACCAAGTAACAAAGACATACACTGACACCCAGTAACAAAGACATACACTGACACCCAGTAACACAGACACAAATGGACTCCAAGTAACAAAGACACACACTTACACCAAGTAACAGAGACACACACTGACACCCAGTAACACAAACAAACACACTGACACCAAGTAACACAGACATACACTGATACCAAGTCACAAAGACAAACACTGATGCCCAGCAACACAGACACACACTGACACCAAGTAACAAAGACATACACTGACACCAAGTAACAAAGACATACACTGACACTCAGTAACAGAGACATTCACTTACACCAAGTCACAAAGACATACACTGATACCCAGTAACACAGACACACACTTACACCAAGTAACAAAGACATACACTTACACCAAGTAACAAAGACAGACACTTATACCCAGTAACACAGACACACACTTACACCAAGTAACAAAGACATACACTGACACCCAGTAACAAAGACATACACTGACACCCAGTAACACAGACACACACGGACGCCAAGTAACAAAGACACACACTTACACCAAGTAACACAGACACACACTGACACCCAGTAACACAAACAAACACACTGACACCAATTAACACAGACATACACTGATACCAAGTCACATTGACACACACTGGCACCCAGTAACAAAGACATACACTGACACCAAGTCACCAAGACATACGCTGATACCCAGGAACACAGACACACACTGACACCCAGTAACAAAGACATACACTGGTACCAAGTCACAAAGACAGACACTGATACCCAGTAACACAGTAACACACTGACACCCAGTAACAAAGACATACACTGATTCCAAGTCACAAAGACATGCACTGATGCCCAGTAACACAGACACACTCTGAAACCCAGTAACAAAGACATACACTGATACCAAGTCACAAAGACATACACTGATACCCAGTAACACAGACACACACTGACACCAAGTAACAAAGACATGCACTGACACCAAGTAAAGAAGACATACACTTGCACCAAGTAACAAAGACACACACTTACACCAAGTAACACAGACATACACTGACACCAAGTAACAAAGACATACACTGACACCAAGTAACAAAGACATACACTTTCTCCAAGTAACAAAGACAGACAATTACACCAAGTAACACAGACATACACTTACACCAAGTATTTTGACATACACTGACACCAAGTAACAAAGACAGACATTGATACCCAGTAACACAGACACACACTTACACCAAGTAACAAAGACATACACTGACACCAAGTCACAAAGACACACGCTTACACCCACTAACTAAGACATACACTGACACCAAGTCACAAAGACATACACTGATACCCAGTAACACAGAGACACACTTACACCAAGTAACACAGACCTACACTGACACCAAGTAACAAAGACATACACTGATACCCAGTAACACAGGCACACACTTGCACCAAGTAACAAAGACAGACACTGATATCCAGTAACACAGACACACACTTACACCAAGTAACAAAGACATACACTAACAGCCAGTAACAAAGACATACACTGACACCCAGAAACACAGACACACACGGACACCAAGTAACAAAGACACACACTTACAGCAAGTAACACAGACACTCACTGACACCCAGTAACACAGACACGCACTTACACCAAGTAACACAGACATACACTGACACCGAGTAACAAAGACATACACTGATACCCAGTAACACAGACACACACTTACACCAAGTAACAAAGACATACACTGACATCAATTAACAAAGACATACACTGACACCAAGAAACAAAGACATAAAATGATACCCAGGAACACAGACACACACGGACTCCAAGTAACAAAAACACACACTTACACCAAGTAACATAGACACACACTGACACCCAGTAACACAAACAAACACACTGACACCAAGTCACACAGACATACACTGATACCAAGTCACAAAGACTTACACTGCTACCAAGTCACAAAGACATTCACTGATGCCCAGTAAAACAGACACACACAGACACCAAGTAACAAAGACATGCACTGACACCAAGTAACAAAGACATACACTTACACCAAGTAACAAAGACACACACTTACACCAAGTAACACAGAAATACACTGACACCAAGTAACAAAGACAGACAATTACACCAAGTAACAAAGACATACACTTACACCAAGTATTTTGACATGCACTGATACCCAGTAACACAGACACACACTTACAACAAGTAACAAAGACATACACTGATATCAAGTCACAAAGAGACACACTGACACCAAGTAACAAAGACAGACATTGATACCCAGTAACACAGACACACACTTACACCAAGTAACAAAGACATACACTGACACCCATTAACACAGACACACATGGACACCAAGTAACAAAGACATACACTGATACCAAGTCACAAAGACTTACACTGCTACCAAGTCACAAAGACATTCACTGATGCCCAGTAAAACAGACACACACAGACACCAAGTAACAAAGACATGCACTGACACCAAGTAACAAAGACATACACTTACACCAAGTAACAAAGACACACACTTACAGCAAGTAACACAGAAATACACTGACACCAAGTAACAAAGACAGACAATTACACCAAGTAACAAAGACAGGAAATTTTCCAAAGAAGGAATTTTCCTCCACACAAGATCAGGGGGCAGGTTGTTCAACCTTGCCCGTCTAAGAGCGAAGTCCAAAGTACGGTAAGTCCTCATCAGAGAACTCCTCTTTGCTGACGATGCTGCTTTAACATCTCACACTGAAGAATGCCTGCAGAGTCTCATCGACAGGTTTGCGTCTGCCTGCAATGAATTTGGCCTAACCATCAGCCTCAAGAAAACGAACATCATGGGGCAGGATGTCAGAAATGCTCCATCCATCAATATTGGCGACCACGCTCTGGAAGTGGTTCAAGAGTTCACCTACCTAGGCTCAACTATCACCAGTAACCTGTCTCTAGATGCAGAAATCAACAAGCGCATGGGTAAGGCTTCCACTGCTATGTTCAGACTGGCCAAGAGAGTGTGGGAAAATGGCGCACTGACACGGAACACAAAAGTCCGAGTGTATCAGGCCTGTGTCCTCAGTACCTTGCTCTACGGCAGCGAGGCCTGGACAACGTATGCCAGCCAAGAGCGACGTCTCAATTCATTCCATCTTCGCTGCCTTCGGAGAATACTTGGCATCAGGTGGCAGGACTATATCTCCAACACAGAAGTCCTTGAAGCGGCCAACATCCCCAGCTTATACACACTACTGAGTCAGCGGCGCTTGAGATGGCTTGGCCATGTGAGCCGCATGGAAGATGGCAGGATCCCCAAAGACACATTGTACAGCGAGCTCGCCACTGGTATCAGACCCACCGGCCGTCCATGTCTCCGTTATAAAGACGTCTGCAAACGCGACATGAAATCGTGTGACATTGATCACAAGTCGTGGGAGTCAGTTGCCAGCATTCGCCAGAGCTGGCGGGCAGCCATAAAGACAGGGCTAAATTGTGGCGAGTCGAAGAGACTTAGTAGTTGGCAGGAAAAAAGACAGAGGCGCAAGGGGAGAGCCAAATGTGCAACAGCCCCAACAAACAAATTTCTCTGCAGCACCTGTGGAAGAGCCTGTCACTCCAGAATTGGCCTTTATAGCCACTCCAGGCGCTGCTTCACAAACCACTGACCACCTCCAGGCGCGTATCCATTGTCTCTCGAGATAAGGAGGCCCAAAAGAAGTCACAAAGACACACACTTACACCCACTAACAAAGACATACACTGACACCAAGTCACAAAGACATACACTGATACCCAGTAACACAGAGACACACTTACACCAAGTAACACAGACATACACTGACACCAAGTAACAAAGACATACACTGATACCCAGTAACACAGGCACACACTTACACCAAGTAACAAAGACAGACACTGATACCCAGTAACACAGACACACACTTGCACCGAGTAACAAAGACATACACTAACACCCAGTAACAAAGACATACACTGACACCCAGAAACAGACACACACGGACACCAAGTAACAAAGACACACACTTACAGCAAGTAACACAGACACTCACTGACACCCAGTAACACAGACACACACTTACACCAAGTAACACAGACATACACTGACACCAAGTAACAAAGACATACACTGATACCCAGTAACACAGACACACACTTACACCAAGGAACAAAGACATACACTGACACCAATTAACAAAGACATACACTGACACCAAGAAACAAAGACATACAATTACACCAAGTAACAAAGACACACACTTACAACTAGTAACACAGATATACACTGACACCAAGTAACAAAGACATGCACTGACACCCAGTAACACAGACACACATGGACACCAAGTAACAAAGACACACACTTACACCAAGTAACACAGACACACACTGACACCCAGTAACACAGACACACACTAACACCAAATAACACAGACATACACTGACACCAAGTAACAAAGACATACACTGATACCCAGTAACACAGACACACACTTACACCAAGTAACACAGACATACACTGACACCAAGTAACAAAGACATACAATGATACCCAGGAACACAGACACACACGGACTCCAAGTAACAAAAACACACACTTACACCAAGTAACAAAGACACACACTGACACCCAGTAACACAAACAAACACACTGACACCAAGTCACACAGACATACACTGATACCAAGTCACAAAGACATTCACTGATGCCCAGTAACACAGACACACACAGACACCAAGTAACAAAGACATGCACTGACACCAAGTAACAAAGACATACACTCACACCAAGTAACAAAGACACACACTTCCACCAAGTAACACAGAAATACACTGACACCAAGTAACAAAGACAGACAATTACACCAAGTAACAAAGACATACACTTACACCAAGTATTTTGACATACACTGATACCCAGTAACACAGACACACACTTACAACAAGTAACAAAGACATACACTGACACCAAGTCACAAAGACACACACTGACATCCAGTAACAAAGACATACACTGACACCAAGTCACAAAGACATACACTGATACCCAGTAACACAGACACACACTTACACCAAGTAACACAGTCATACACTGACACAAAGTAACAAAGACATGCACTGATACCCAGTAACACAGATACACACTTACACCAAGTAACAAAGACAGGCACTGATACCCAGTAACACAGACACACACTTACACCAAGTAACAAAGACATACACTGACACCCAGTAACAAAGACATACACTGACACCCAGTAACACAGACACATACGGACTCCAAGTAACAAAGACACTGACTTACACCAAGTAACAGAGACACACACTGACACCCAGTAACACAAACAAACACACTTACACCAAGTAACACAGACATACACTGACACCAAGTAACACAAACAAACACACTGACACCAAGTCACACAGACATACACTGATACCAAGTCACAAAGACTTACACTGCTACCAAGTCACAAAGACATTCACTGATGCCCAGTAAAACAGACACACACAGACACCAAGTAACAAAGACATGCACTGACACCAAGTAACAAAGACATACACTTACACCAAGTAACAAAGACACACAATTACACCAAGTAACACAGAAATACACTGACACCAAGTAACACAGACACTCACTTACAACAAGTAACAAAGACATACACTGACATCAAGTCACAAAGAGACACACTGACACCAAGTAACAAAGACAGACATTGATACCCAGTAACACAGACACACACTTACACCAAGTAACAAAGACATACACTGACACCAAGTCACAAAGACACACACTTACACCCACTAACAAAGACATACACTGACACCAAGTCACAAAGACATACACTGATACCCAGTAACACAGAGACACACTTACACCAAGTAACACAGACATACACTGACACCAAGTAACAAAGACATACACAGATACCCAGTAACACAGGAACACACTTACACCAAGTAACAAAGACAGACACTGATACCCAGTAACACAGACACACACTTGCACAGAGTAACAAAGACATACACTAACACCCAGTAACAAAGACATACACTGACACCCAGAAACACAGACACACACGGACACCAAGTAACAAAGACACACACTTACAGCAAGTAACACAGACACTCACTGACACCCAGTAACACAGACACACACTTACACCAAGTAACACAGACATACACTGACACCAAGTAACAAAGACATACACTGATACCCAGTAACACAGACACACACTTACACCAAGGAACAAAGACATACACTGACACCAATTAACAAAGACATACACTGACACCAAGAAACAAAGACATACAATTACACCAAGTAACAAAGACACACACTTACAACTAGTAACACAGATATACACTGACACCAAGTAACAAAGACATGCACTGACACCCAGTAACACAGACACACATGGACACCAAGTAACAAAGACACACACTTACACCAAGTAACACAGACACACACTGACACCCAGTAACACAGACACACACTAACACCAAATAACACAGACATACACTGACACCAAGTAACAAAGACATACACTGATACCCAGTAACACAGACACACACTTACACCAAGTAACACAGACATACACTGACACCAAGTAACAAAGACATACAATGATACCCAGGAACACAGACACACACGGACTCCAAGTAACAAAAACACACACTTACACCAAGTAACAAAGACACACACTGACACCCAGTAACACAAACAAACACACTGACACCAAGTCACACAGACATACACTGATACCAAGTCACAAAGACATTCACTGATGCCCAGTAACACAGACACACACAGACACCAAGTAACAAAGACATGCACTGACACCAAGTAACAAAGACATACACTCACACCAAGTAACAAAGACACACACTTCCACCAAGTAACACAGAAATACACTGACACCAAGTAACAAAGACAGACAATTACACCAAGTAACAAAGACATACACTTACACCAAGTATTTTGACATACACTGATACCCAGTAACACAGACACACACTTACAACAAGTAACAAAGACATACACTGACACCAAGTCACAAAGACACACACTGACATCCAGTAACAAAGACATACACTGACACCAAGTCACAAAGACATACACTGATACCAAGTCACAAAGACACACACTGACACCAAGTAACACAGTCATACACTGACACAAAGTAACAAAGACAAGCACTGATACCCAGTAACACAGATACACACTTACACCAAGTAACAAAGACAGGCACTGATACCCAGTAACACAGACACACACTTACACCAAGTAACAAAGACATACACTGACACCCAGTAACAAAGACATACACTGACACCAAGAAACAAAGACATACAATTACACCAAGTAACAAAGACACACACTTACAACTAGTAACACAGATATACACTGACACCAAGTAACAAAGACATGCACTGACACCCAGTAACACAGACACACATGGACACCAAGTAACAAAGACACACACTTACACCAAGTAACACAGACACACACTGACACCCAGTAACACAGACACACACTAACACCAAATAACACAGACATACACTGACACCAAGTAACAAAGACATACACTGATACCCAGTAACACAGACACACACTTACACCAAGTAACACAGACATACACTGACACCAAGTAACAAAGACATACAATGATACCCAGGAACACAGACACACACGGACTCCAAGTAACAAAAACACACACTTACACCAAGTAACAAAGACACACACTGACAACCAGTAACACAAACAAACACACTGACACCAAGTCACACAGACATACACTGATACCAAGTCACAAAGACATTCACTGATGCCCAGTAACACAGACACACACAGACACCAAGTAACAAAGACATGCACTGACACCAAGTAACAAAGACATACACTCACACCAAGTAACAAAGACACACACTTCCACCAAGTAACACAGAAATACACTGACACCAAGTAACAAAGACAGACAATTACACCAAGTAACAAAGACATACACTTACACCAAGTATTTTGACATACTCTGATACCCAGTAACACAGACACACACTTACAACAAGTAACAAAGACATACACTGACACCAAGTCACAAAGACACACACTGACATCCAGTAACAAAGACATACACTGACACCAAGTCACAAAGACATACACTGATACCAAGTCACAAAGACACACACTGACACCAAGTAACACAGTCATACACTGACACAAAGTAACAAAGACAAGCACTGATACCCAGTAACACAGATACACACTTACACCAAGTAACAAAGACAGGCACTGATACCCAGTAACACAGACACACACTTACACCAAGTAACAAAGACATACACTGACACCCAGTAACAAAGACATACACTGACACCCAGTAACACAGACACATACGGACTCCAAGTAACAAAGACACTGACTTACACCAAGTAACAGAGACACACACTGACACCCAGTAACACAAACAAACACACTTACACCAAGTAACACAGACATACACTGACACCAAGTAACAAAGACATACACTGATACCCAGTAACACAGGCTCACACTTACACTAAGTAACAAAGACAGACACTGATACCCAGTAACACAGACACACACTTACACCAAGTAACAAAGACATACACTAACACCCAGTAAAAAAGACATACACTGACACCCAGAAACACAGACACACACGGACACCAAGTAACAAAGACACACACTTACAGCAAGTAACACAGACACTCACTGACACCCAGTAACACAGACACACACTTACACCAAGTAACACAGACATACACTGACACCAAGTAACAAAGACATACACTGATATCCAGTAACACAGACACACACTTACACCAAGTAACAAAGACATACACTGACACCAATTAACAAAGACATACACTGACACCAAGAAACAAAGACATACAATTACACCAAGTAACAAAGACACACACTTACAACTAGTAACACAGATATACACTGACACCAAGTAACAAAGACATGCACTGACACCCAGTAACAGAGACGCACATGGACACCAAGTAACAAAGACACACACTTACACCAAGTAACACGGACACACACTGACACCCAGTAACACTGACACACACTAACACCAAATAACACAGACATACACTGACACCAAGTAACAAAGACATACACTGATACCCAGTAACACAGACACACACTTACACCAAGTAACACAGACATACACTGACACCAAGTAACAAAGACATACAATGATACCCAGGAACACAGACACACACGGACTCCAAGTAACAAAGACACACACTTACACCAAGTAATAAAGACACACACTGACACCCAGTAACACAAACAAACACACTGACACCAAGTCACACAGACATACACTGATACCAAGTCACAAAGACTTACACTGATACCAAGTCACAAAGACATTCACTGATGCCCAGTAACACAGACACACACAGACACCAAGTAACAAAGACATGCACTGACACCAAGTAACAAAGACATACACTTACACCAAGTAACAAAGACACACACTTACACCAAGTAACACAGAAATACACTGACACCAAGTAACAAAGACAGACAATTACACCAAGTAACAAAGACATACACTTACACCAAGTATTTTGACATACACTGACACCAAGTAACAAAGACATACACTGATACCCAGTAACACAGACACACACTTACAACAAGTAACAAAGACATACACTGACACCAAGTCACAAAGACACACACTGGCATCCAGTAACAAAGACATACACTGACACCAAGTCACAAAGACATACACTGACACCCAGTAACACAGACACACACTTACACCAAGTAACACAGTCATACACTGACACAAAGTAACAAAGACATGCACTGATACCCAGTAACACAGACACACACTTACACCAAGTAACAAAGACAGACACTGATACCCAGTAACACAGACACACACTTACACCAAGTAACAAAGACATACACTGACACCCAGTAACAAAGACATGCACTGACACCCAGTAACACAGACACACACGGACACCAAGTAACAAAGACACACACTTACACCAAGTAACACAGACACACACTGACACCCAGTAACACAAACAAACACACTGACACCAATTAACACAGACATACACTAATACCAAGTCACATTGACACACACTGACACCCAGTAACAAAGACATACACTGACACCAAGTCACCAAGACATACGCTGATACCCAGGAACACAGACAACACACTGACACCAAGTAACAAAGACATACACTGGTACCAAGTCACAAAGACATACACTGATACCCAGTAACACAGTAACACACTGACACCCAGTAACAAAGACATACACTGATTCCAAGTCACAAAGACATACACTGATACCCAGTAACACAGACACACTCTGAAACCCAGTAACAAAGACATACACTGATACCAAGTCATAAAGACATACACTGATACCCAGTAACACAAACAAACACACTGACACCAATTAACACAGACATACACTGATACCAAGTCACATTGACGCACACAGACACCCAGTAACAAAGACATACACTGACACCAAGTCTCCAGGACATACGCTGATACCCAGGAACACAGACACACACTGACACCCAGTAACAAAGACATACACTGGTACCAAGTCACAAAGACATACACTGATACCCAGTAACACAGTAACACACTGACACCCAGTAACAAAGACATACACTGATTCCAAGTCACAAAGACATACACTGATACCAAGTAACACAGACACACACTGACACCAAGTGACAAAGACATGCACTGACACCAAGTAACAAAGACATACACTTGCACCAAGTAACAAAGACATACACTTACACCAAGTAACACAGACATACACTGACACCAAGTAACAAAGACATACACTGACACCAAGTAACAAAGACATACACTTTCTCCAAGTAACAAAGACAGGCAATTACACCAAGTAACAAAGACATACACTTACACCAAGTATTTTGACATACACTGACACCAAGTAATAAAGACAGACATTGATACCCAGTAACACAGACACACACTTACACCAAGTAACAAAGACATACACTGACACCAAGTCACAAAGACACACACTTACACCCACTAACAAAGACATACACTGACACCAAGTCACAAAGACATACACTGATACCCAGTAACACAGAGACACACTTACACCAAGTAACACAGACATACACTGACACCAAGTAACAAAGACATACACTGATACCCAGTAACACAGGCACACACTTACACCAAGTAACAAAGACAGACACTGATACCCAGTAACACAGACACACACTTACACCAAGTAACAAAGACATACACTAACACCCAGTAACAAAGACATACACTGACACCCAGAAACGCAGACACACACGGACACCAAGTAACAAAGACACACACTTACAGCAAGTAACACAGACACTCACTGACACCCAGTAACACAGACACACACTTACACCAAGTAACACAGACATACACTGACACCAAGTAACAAAGACATACACTGATACCCAGTAACACAGACACACACTTACACCAACTAACACAGACACACACTGAGACCAAGTAACAAAGACATAGACTGATACCCATGAACACAGACACACACTTACACCAAGTAAAACAGACACACACTTACACCAAGTAACAAAGACATACGATTACACCAAGTAACACAGACATACACTGACACCAAGTAACAAAGACATACAATTACACCAAGTAACAAAGACACACACTTACACCAAGTAACAAAGACAGACACTGATACCCAGTAACACAGACACACACTTACACCAAGTAACAAAGACATACACTGATACCCAGTAACACAAACAAACACACACTGACACCCAGTAACACAGAGAAACACTAATAAACAGTAACACAGACAGACATTGACACCAAGTCACAAAGACACACACTTACACCAAGTAACAAAGACAGACAATTACACCAAGTAACACAGACACACACTTACACCAAGTAACAAAGACATACACTGACACCAAGTAACACAGACATACACTGACACCAAGTAACAAAGACATACAATTACACCAAGTAACAAAGACACACACTTACACCAAGTAACACAGATATACACTGACACCAAGTAACAAATACATGCACTGACATCCAGTAACACAGACACACACTTACACCAACTTACACAGACATACATTGACACCAAGTAACAAAGACATAGACAGATACCCAGGAACACAGACACACACTTACACCAAGTAACACAGACATACACTGACACCAAGTAACAAAGACAGACACTGACACCCAGTAACAGAGACACACCCTTACACCAAGTAACAAAGACATACACTGACACCCAGTAACACAAACAAACACACACTGACACCCAGTAACACAGAGAAACACTAATAAACAGTAACACAGACAGACACTGACATCATGTCACAAAGACACACACATACACCAAGTAACAAAGACAGACAATTACACCAAGTAACAAAGACATACACTGACACCAAGTAACAAAGGCATACACGTACACCAAGTAACAAAGACAGACAATTACACCAAGTAACATTTACATACACTTACACCAAGTATTGTTACATACACTGACACCAAGTAACAAAGACATACACTGATACCCAGTAACACAGACACACATTTACACCAAGTAACAAAGACATACACTGACACCAAGTCACAAAGACACACACTGACACCCAGTAACAAAGACATACAATGATACCAAGTCACAAAGACATACACTGATACCCAGTAACACAGACACTCACTTACACCAAGTAACACAGACATAAACTGTCACCAAGTAACAAAGACATACACTGATACCCAGTAACACAGACACACACTTACACCAAGTAACAAAGACAGACACTGATACCCAGTAACACAGACACACACTTGCACCAAGTAACAAAGACATACACTGACACCCAGTAACAAAGACATACACTGACACCCAGTAACACAGACACACGGACAGCAAGTAACAAAGACACACACTTACACCAAGTAACACAGATACACACTGACACCCCGTAACACAGACACACACTTACACCAAGCAACACAGACATCCACTGACACCAAGTAACAAAGACATACACTGATACCCAGGAACACAGATATACACTGACACCAAGTAACAAAGACATGCACTGACAGCCAGCAACACAGACACACACTTACACCAAGTAACACAGACATACACTGACACCAAGTAACAAAGACATACACTGATACCCATTAACACAGACATACACTGACACCCAGTAACACAGACACACACTTACACCAAGTAACAAAGACATACACTGCCACCCAGTAACAAAGACATACACTGACACCCAGTAACACAGACACACACGGACACCAAGTAACAAAGGCACACACTTACACCAAGTAACACAGACACACACTGACACCCAGTAACACAGACACACACTTACACCAAGCAACACAGACATACACTGACACAAAGTAACAAAGACATACACTGATACCCAGGAACACAGACACACACTTACGCCAAGTAACACAGACACACACTTACACCAAGTAACAAAGACATACACTGACACCAAGTAACACAGACATACACTGATACCGAGTAACAAAGACATACAATTACACCAAGTAACAAAAACACACACTTACACCAAGTAACACAGATATACACTGACATCCAGTGACACAGACACACACTTTCACCAAGTAACACAGACAGACACTGACACCAAGTAACGAAGACATACACTGTTACCCAGTAACACAGACACACACTTACACCAACTAACACAGATATACACTGACACCAAGTAACAAAGACATGCACTGACATCCAGTAACACAGACACACACTTACACCAACTATCACAGACATACACTGACACCAAGTAACAAAGACATAGACTGATACCCAGGAACACAGACACACACTTACACCAAGTAACACAGACATACACTGACACCAAGTAACAAAGACATACAATTACACCAAGTAACAAAGACACACACTTACACCAAGTAACACAGATATACACTGACACCAAGTAACACAGACATACACTGATACCCAGTAAAACATACACACACTTACACCAACTAACACAGACACACACTGAGACCAAGTAACAAAGACATAGACTGATACCCATGAACACAGACACACACTTAAACCAAGTAACACAGACACACACTTACACCAAGTAACAAAGACATACGATTACACCAAGTAACACAGACTTACACTGACACCAAGTAACAAAGACATACAATTACACCAAGTAACAAAGACACACACTTACACCAAGTAACAAAGACAGACACTGATACCCAGTAACACAGACACACACTTACACCAAGTAACAAAGACATACACTGACACCCAGTAACACAAACAAACACACACTGACACCCAGTAACACAGAGAAACACTAATAAACAGTAACACAGACAGACATTGACACCAAGTCACAAAGACACACACTTACACCAAGTAACAAAGACAGACAATTACACCAAGTAACAAAGACATACACTGACACCAAGTAACAAAGACACACACTTACAGCAAGTAACACAGACACTCACTGACACCCAGTAACACAGACACACACTTACACCAAGTAACACAGACATACACTGACACCAGGTAACAAAGACATACACTGATACCCAGTAACACAGACACACACTTACACCAACTAACACAGACACACACTGAGACCAAGTAACAAAGACATAGACTGATACCCATGAACACAGACACACACTTACACCAAGTAAAACAGACACACACTTACACCAAGTAACAAAGACATACGATTACACCAAGTAACACAGACATACACTGACACCAAGTAACAAAGACATACAATTACACCAAGTAACAAAGACACACACTTACACCAAGTAACAAAGACAGACACTGATACCCAGTAACACAGACACACACTTACACCAAGTAACAAAGACATACACTGATACCCAGTAACACAAACAAACACACACTGACACCCAGTAACACAGAGAAACACTAATAAACAGTAACACAGACAGACATTGACACCAAGTCACAAAGACACACACTTACACCAAGTAACAAAGACAGACAATTACACCAAGTAACACAGACACACACTTACACCAAGTAACAAAGACATACACTGACACCAAGTAACACAGACATACACTGACACCAAGTAACAAAGACATACAATTACACCAAGTAACAAAGACACACACTTACACCAAGTAACACAGATATACACTGACACCAAGTAACAAATACATGCACTGACATCCAGTAACACAGACACACACTTACACCAACTTACACAGACATACATTGACACCAAGTAACAAAGACATAGACAGATACCCAGGAACACAGACACACACTTACACCAAGTAACACAGACATACACTGACACCAAGTAACAAAGACAGACACTGACACCCAGTAACAGAGACACACCCTTACACCAAGTAACAAAGACATACACTGACACCCAGTAACACAAACAAACACACACTGACACCCAGTAACACAGAGAAACACTAATAAACAGTAAAACAGACAGACACTGACATCATGTCACAAAGACACACACATACACCAAGTAACAAAGACAGACAATTACACCAAGTAACAAAGACATACACTGACACCAAGTAACAAAGGCATACACGTACACCAAGTAACAAAGACAGACAATTACACCAAGTAACATTTACATACACTTACACCAAGTATTGTTACATACACTGACACCAAGTAACAAAGACATACACTGATACCCAGTAACACAGACACACATTTACACCAAGTAACAAAGACATACACTGACACCAAGTCACAAAGACACACACTGACACCCAGTAACAAAGACATACAATGATACCAAGTCACAAAGACATACACTGATACCCAGTAACACAGACACTCACTTACACCAAGTAACACAGACATAAACTGTCACCAAGTAACAAAGACATACACTGATACCCAGTAACACAGACACACACTTACACCAAGTAACAAAGACAGACACTGATACCCAGTAACACAGACACACACTTGCACCAAGTAACAAAGACATACACTGACACCCAGTAACAAAGACATACACTGACACCCAGTAACACAGACACACGGACAGCAAGTAACAAAGACACACACTTACACCAAGTAACACAGATACACACTGACACCCCGTAACACAGACACACACTTACACCAAGCAACACAGACATCCACTGACACCAAGTAACAAAGACATACACTGATACCCAGGAACACAGATATACACTGACACCAAGTAACAAAGACATGCACTGACAGCCAGCAACACAGACACACACTTACACCAAGTAACACAGACATACACTGACACCAAGTAACAAAGACATACACTGATACCCATTAACACAGACATACACTGACACCCAGTAACACAGACACACACTTACACCAAGTAACAAAGACATAAACTGCCACCCAGTAACAAAGACATACACTGACACCCAGTAACACAGACACACACGGACACCAAGTAACAAAGGCACACACTTACACCAAGTAACACAGACACACACTGACACCCAGTAACACAGACACACACTTACACCAAGTAACACAGACATACACTGACACAAAGTAACAAAGACATACACTGATACCCAGGAACACAGACACACACTTACGCCAAGTAACACAGACACACACTTACACCAAGTAACAAAGACATACACTGACACCAAGTAACACAGACATACACTGATACCGAGTAACAAAGACATACAATTACACCAAGTAACAAAAACACACACTTACACCAAGTAACACAGATATACACTGACATCCAGTGACACAGACACACACTTTCACCAAGTAACACAGACAGACACTGACACCAAGTAAAGAAGACATACACTGTTACCCAGTAACACAGACACACACTTACACCAACTAACACAGATATACACTGACACCAAGTAACAAAGACATGCACTAACATCCAGTAACACAGACACACACTTACACCAACTATCACAGACATACACTGACACCAAGTAACAAAGACATAGACTGATACCCAGGAACACAGACACACACTTACACCAAGTAACACAGACATACACTGACACCAAGTAACAAAGACATACAATTACACCAAGTAACAAAGACACACACTTACACCAAGTAACACAGATATACACTGACACCAAGTAACACAGACATACACTGATACCCAGTAAAACATACACACACTTACACCAACTAACACAGACACACACTGAGACCAAGTAACAAAGACATAGACTGATACCCATGAACACAGACACACACTTAAACCAAGTAACACAGACACACACTTACACCAAGTAACAAAGACATACGATTACACCAAGTAACACAGACTTACACTGACACCAAGTAACAAAGACATACAATTACACCAAGTAACAAAGACACACACTTACACCAAGTAACAAAGACAGACACTGATACCCAGTAACACAGACACACACTTACACCAAGTAACAAAGACATACACTGACACCCAGTAACACAAACAAACACACACTGACACCCAGTAACACAGAGAAACACTAATAAACAGTAACACAGACAGACATTGACACCAAGTCACAAAGACACACACTTACACCAAGTAACAAAGACAGACAATTACACCAAGTAACAAAGACATACACTGACACCAAGTAACAAAGGCATACACTTACACCAAGTAACAAAGACAGACAATTACACCAAGTAACATTTACACACACTTGCACCAAGTATTTTTACATACACTGACACCAAGTAACAAAGACATACACTGATACCCAGTAACACAGACACACATTTACACCAAGTAACAAAGACATACACTGACACCAAGTCACAAAGACACACACTGACACCCAGTAACAAAGGCATACAATGATACCAAGTCACAAAGACATACACTGATACCCAGTAACACAGACACACA
Organism: Heterodontus francisci; assembly: GCF_036365525.1. Taxonomy (NCBI): domain Eukaryota; kingdom Metazoa; phylum Chordata; class Chondrichthyes; order Heterodontiformes; family Heterodontidae; genus Heterodontus; species Heterodontus francisci. The sequence goes on along the minus strand of NW_027140851.1, from coordinate 5,343,452 downwards.
CTTACACCAAGCAACACAGACATACACTGACACAAAGTAACAAAGACATACACTGATACCCAGGAACACAGACACACACTTACGCCAAGTAACACAGACACACACTTACACCAAGTAACAAAGACATACACTGACACCAAGTAACACAGACATACACTGATACCGAGTAACAAAGACATACAATTACACCAAGTAACAAAAACACACACTTACACCAAGTAACACAGATATACACTGACATCCAGTGACACAGACACACACTTTCACCAAGTAACACAGACAGGCACTGACACCAAGTAACGAAGACATACACTGTTACCCAGTAACACAGACACACACTTACACCAACTAACACAGATATACACTGACACCAAGTAACAAAGACATGCACTGACATCCAGTAACACAGACACACACTTACACCAACTATCACAGACATACACTGACACCAAGTAACAAAGACATAGACTGATACCCAGGAACACAGACACACACTTACACCAAGTAACACAGACATACACTGACACCAAGTAACAAAGACATACAATTACACCAAGTAACAAAGACACACACTTACACCAAGTAACACAGATATACACTGACACCAAGTAACAAAGACATACACTGATACCCAGTAAAACATACACACACTTACACCAACTAACACAGACACACACTGAGACCAAGTAACAAAGACATAGACTGATACCCATGAACACAGACACACACTGAAACCAAGTAACACAGACACACACTTACACCAAGTAACAAAGACATACGATTACACCAAGTAACACAGACTTACACTGACACCAAGTAACAAAGACATACAATTACACCAAGTAACAAAGACACACACTTACACCAAGTAACAAAGACAGACACTGATACCAAGTAACACAGACACACACTTACACCAAGTAACAAAGACATACACTGACACCCAGTAACACAAACAAACACACACTGACACCCAGTAACACAGAGAAACACTAATAAACAGTAACACAGACAGACATTGACACCAAGTCACAAAGACACACACTTACACCAAGTAACAAAGACAGACAATTACACCAAGTAACAAAGACATACACTGACACCAAGTAACAAAGGCATACACTTACACCAAGTAACAAAGACAGACAATTACACCAAGTAACATTTACATACACTTGCACCAAGTATTTTTACATACACTGACACCAAGTAACAAAGACATACACTGATACCCAGTAACACAGACACACATTTACACCAAGTAACAAAGACATACACTGACACCAAGTCACAAAGACACACACTGACACCCAGTAACAAAGGCATACAATGATACCAAGTCACAAAGACATACACTGATACCCAGTAACACAGACACACACTTACACCAAGTAACACAGACATAAACTGTCACCAAGTAACAAAGACATACACTGATACCCAGTAACACAGACACACACTTACACCAAGTAAAAAAGACAGACACTGATACCCAGTAACACAGACACACACTTGCACCAAGTAACAAAGACATACACTGACACCCAGTAACAAAGACATACACTGACACCCAGTAACACAGACACACGGACAGCAAGTAACAAAGACACACACTTACACCAAGTAACACAGATACACACTGACACCCAGTAACACAGACACACACTTACACCAAGCAACACAGACGTACACTGACACCAAGTAACAAAGACATGCACTGATACCCAGGAACACAGACACACACTTACACCAAGTAAACAGACACACACTTACACCAAGTAACAAAGACATACACTGACACCAAGTAACACAGACATACACTGACACCAAGTAACAAAGACATACAATTACACCAAGTAACAAAGACACACAGTTACACCAAGTAACACAGACATACACTGACAACAAGTAACAAAGACATACACTTACACAAAGTAACACAGACATATACTGATACCCAGTAACACAGACACACACTTACACCAAGTAACAAAGACAGACACTGATACCCAGTAACACAGACACACACTTACACCAAGTAACAAAGACATACACTGACACCCAGTAACACAGACACACACTGACACCCAGTAACACAGACACACACGTACACCAAGTAACACAGACATACACTGACACCAAGTTACAAAGACATACACTGATACCAAGTAACACAGACAGACACTTACACCAAGTAACAAAGACATACACTGAAACCAAGTAACAAAGACATACACTGATACCCAGGAAAACAGACATACACTTACACCAAGTAACAAAGACACACACTTACACCAAGTAACACAGACATACACTGACACCAAGTAACAAAGACATGCACTGACACCAAGTAACAAAGACATACACTGACACCAAGTCACAAAGACATACACTGATCCCCAGTAACACAGACACACACTTACACCAAGTAACACAGACATGCACTGTCACCAAGTAACAAAGACATACACTGATACCCAGGAACACAGACACACACTTACACCAAGTAACACAGAAACAAACTTACACCAAGAAACAAAGACATACACTGACACCAAGTAACACAGACATACACTGACACCAAGTAACAAAGACATACAATTACACCAAGTAACAAAGACACACTTTCTTTTGGGCCTCCTTATCTCGAGAGACAATGGATACGCGCCTGGAGGTGGTCAGTGGTTTGTGAAGCAGCGCCTGGAGTGGCTATAAAGGCCAATTCTGGAGTGACAGGCTCTTCCACAGGTGCTGCAGAGAAATTTGTTTGTTGGGGCTGTTGCACAGTTGGCTCTCCCCTTGCGCCTCTGTCTTTTTTCCTGCCAACTACCAAGTCTCTTCGACTCGCCACAATTTAGCCCTGTCTTTATGGCTGCCCGCCAGCTCTGGCGAATGCTGGCAACTGACTCCCACGACTTGTGATCAATGTCACACGATTTCATGTCGCGTTTGCAGACGTCTTTATAACGGAGACATGGACGGCCGGTGGGTCTGATACCAGTGGCGAGCTCGCTGTACAATGTGTCTTTGGGGATCCTGCCATCTTCCATGCGGCTCACATGGCCAAGCCATCTCAAGCGCCGCTGACTCAGTAGTGTGTATAAGCTGGGGATGTTGGCCGCTTCAAGGACTTCTGTGTTGGAGATATAGTCCTGCCACCTGATGCCAAGTATTCTCCGAAGGCAGCGAAGATGGAATGAATTGAGACGTCGCTCTTGGCTGGCATACGTTGTCCAGGCCTCGCTGCCGTAGAGCAAGGTACTGAGGACACAGGCCTGATACACTCGGACTTTTGTGTTCCGTGTCAGTGCGCCATTTTCCCACACTCTCTTGGCCAGTCTGAACATAGCAGTAGAAGCCTTACCCATGCGCTTGTTGATTTCTGCATCTAGAGACAGGTTACTGGTGATAGTTGAGCCTAGGTAGGTGAACTCTTGAACCACTTCCAGAGCGTGGTCGCCAATATTGATGGATGGAGCATTTCTGACATCCTGCCCCATGATGTTCGTTTTCTTGAGGCTGATGGTTAGGCCAAATTCATTGCAGGCAGACGCAAACCTGTCGATGAGACTCTGCAGGCATTCTTCAGTGTGAGATGTTAAAGCAGCATCGTCAGCAAAGAGGAGTTCTCTGATGAGGACTTTCCGTACTTTGGACTTCGCTCTTAGACGGGCAAGGTTGAACAACCTGCCCCCTGATCTTGTGTGGAGGAAAATTCCTTCTTCAGAGGATTTGAACGCATGTGAAAGCAGCAGGGAGAAGAAAATCCCAAAAAGTGTGGGTGCGAGAACACAGCCCTGTTTCACACCACTCAGGATAGGAAAGGGCTCTGATGAGGAGCCACCATGTTGAATTGTGCCTTTCATATTGTCATGGAATGAGGTGATGATACTTAGTAGCTTTGGTGGACATCCGATCTTTTCTAGTAGTCTGAAGAGACCACGTCTGCTGACGACGTCAAAGGCTTTGGTGAGATCAATGAAAGCAATGTAGAGGGGCATCTGTTGTTCACGGCATTTCTCCTGTATCTGACGAAGGGAGAACAGCATGTCAATAGTCGATCTCTCTGCACGAAAGCCACACTGTGCCTCAGGGTAGACGCGCTCGGCCAGCTTCTGGAGCCTGTTCAGAGCGACTCGAGCAAAGACTTTCCCCACTATGCTGAGCAGGGAGATTCCACGGTAGTTGTTGCAGTCACCGCGGTCACCTTTGTTTTTATAGAGGGTGATGATGTTGGCATCGCGCATGTCCTGGGGTACTGCTCCCTCGTCCCAGCACAGGCATAGCAGTTCATGTAGTGCTGAGAGTATAGCAGGCTTGGCACTCTTGATTATTTCAGGGGTAATGTTGTCCTTCCCAGGGGCTTTTCCGCTGGCTAGGGAATCAATGGCATCACTGAGTTCCGATTTGGTTGGCTGTATGTCCAGCTCATCCATGACTGGTAGAGGCTGGGCTGCATTGAGGGCAGTCTCAGTGATAGCATTCTCCCTGGAGTACAGTTCTAGGTAGTGCTCAACCCAGCGGTCCATCTGTTTGCGTTGGTCAGTGATTATGTCCCCCGATTTAGATTTGAGGGGGGTGATCTTCTTGATGGTTGGCCCAAGAGCTCTCTTCATGCCATCATACATTCCTCTGATGTTTCCGGTGTCTGAGGCCAGCTGAATATGACTGCATAGGTGTTGCCAGTAGTCGTTTGCGCAACGCCTAGCTGTTCTTTGTGCAGTACTTCTGGCTGCTTTAAGTGCTGCGGATGTTAAATCGCTGGGGGCTTTCTTGTAGTTCAAAAGTGCAATGCGCTTAGCGGCTATGACAGGTTCCAGCTCTTCATTATGAGATTGAAACCAGTCTGCATTTCTCTTCGCACTTTTGCCGTAGGTGGTCAAAGCTGACTCATAGATGGCGTCTCTGATGTGGGCCCACTTGGTCTCAGCATCCCCTGTGGGAGTGTTTTGAAGGGCTGTTACAAGTGAATTTAGAAATTTTTGTAACAGCTGTGGGTGAGAAATTCTGCTCGTGTTGATGCGCGGGTGGCCCTTCTGCTTGGAATGATGCAACTTCTTTGGTCTGAGTCTAACCTTGCTGCACACCAGGGAGTGGTCGATGTCGCAGTCCGCACTGTGGAAGCTGCGTGTGATTTGAACACTGTTTAAGTCGGCTCGCCTTGTGACAATGAGGTCTAGCTGGTGCTAACGACGTGATCTTGGGTGCCTCCATGAAACCTGGTGACAGGGTTTAGTGTGAAAGAACGAGTTGGTGATGCAGAGGTTATGATAGGTACACAACTCAAGCAGTCTCTGCCCGTTCTCATTCATCCTTCCAACGCCATAGCGCCCAAGGCAGGAGGGCCATGAGTCATGGTCGGCCCCAACCCTGGCATTAAAGTCCCCCAGCAGGAATAGGTGTTCGGTGTTGGGGATGCTGCTAATGATGTTATGGAGTTGTTCATAGAACTGGTCTTTAGCTTCAGGTGCGGAGCAGAGTGTTGGAGCATAGATGCTGAATAGGTGTACTGGACCAGAGGTGGTGAGCAGTCGGATGGACAGTATGCGTTCCGAGCCATTTGAGGGAGGCTCTATCATGCTGAGCAAGGAGTTTCTGATGGCGAAGCCCACTCCATGCTGTCTTGGTTCTTCAGGATCCCTGCCCTGCCAGAAGAAGGTGTAGTCTTGCTCTGCTAGAGAGCTACTCGCGGGGAGGCGAGTCTCCTGAAGTGCTGCAATGTCCACATTGAGTCTACTGAGCTCGTTGTTAATGATGGCGGTCTTCCGAGAATCGTTGATTTGTGTAAGGTCTTCCGACAGGCCAGGACACATAGTTCTGACGTTCCAGCTTGCAAAGCGAAGGGCTGGTACCTTCTTTCCTTTTTTCATGTTGTTTGGTGCGGTGTATCAGTCCACCTTTCGGGCAATGACCCTGAGCTCCAAGCACCCATTGAAGCAGGCAGACTGTGGCGGGACAGAACCTTATTGACCGGGGGCTGCCCGGTTTGAGGCGGGCGGTAGCTGTCCAGTGAGGTGCAATGACCTCTCCCACCGACAAAGGCAACCCGTGGCGCCCAGTTTCTACGCCAATTTATCTGGACTTATAACCCGTAACTGCTGCCTTCCGTGTTGTTTCAGTCGCTGTGAGGCAACTATGGAGTGACCTCTCCATGGTGCATGCCTGGGCAAATTTATGGAGGTTGAGAGTTGCCCAGTCGTCAAAACCCCCCTCTCGGCCTTTCTGGTGGGGTCCAAAGGAGTGCAGGACACGACGTTTGGCACCAGTATGGCTGCAGGAACTGCCGGAAACATGCCAAAGGTGACACATGACCGCCTACGGGGTTCCGCTCCGGATTTTCTGCTAGGGTTTACTCCCTTAGCCTTGGTCTATCCCGAGACGCCCACAAGGCAGTGGGGTTGTTGGGGCCCCTACACAGGTGTAGGATGGTGCCGGTGGGAGGAGGGGATGCAAGGGGGAGGGGTAGAGGGAGGGGGTGGGGGGGGTTGCAGGGGAAGGGGGTGCGGGGTGAAGATGGTGCGAGGGGGGGCGGGCTGGGACGAGGTTGTGAGGGGGTGAGCTGAGAGGGTGGAGCAGGGAAGGGGACGGAGGTGGGGGGGGGTGGAAGGGGGGTAAAGGGGGGGGAGGGGGGGTGGAATCTGGTGCAGGTAATAAGCCATTTCCTCAGTGCCCACCATCGACGTCCGGAAAGCTCATCCACGTCCTTCGGGAGGTGAAGCAACAAAGACACACACTTACACCAATAACACAGAAATACACTGACAACAAGTAACAAAGACATGCAGTGACACCCAGTAACACAGACATACACTGACACCAAGTAACAAAGACAAACACTGATACCCAGTAACACAGACACACACTTACACCAAGTAACAAAGACAGACACTGATACCCAGTAACACAGACACACACTTACACCAAGTAACAAAGACATACACTGACACCCAGTAACACAGACACACACTTACACCAAGTAACAAAGACATACACTGACACCCAGTAACAAAGACATACACTGACACCCAGTAACACAGACACACACTTACACCAAGCAACACAGACATACACTGACACAAAGTAACAAAGACATACACTGATACCCAGTAACACAGACACACACTTACACCAAGTAACACAGACATACACTGACACCAAGTAACAAAGACATACACTGATACCCAGGAACACAGACACACACTTACACCAAGTAACACAGACACACACTTACACCAAGTAACAAAGACATACACTGACACCAAGTAACAAAGACATACACTGATACCCAGTAAAACATACACACACTTACACCAACTAACACAGACACACACTGAGACCAAGTAACAAAGACATAGACTGATACCCATGAACACAGACACACACTTACACCAAGTAACACAGACCCACACTTACACCAAGTAACAAAGACATACGATTACACCAAGTAACACAGACTTACACTGACACCAAGTAACAAAGACATACAATTACACCAAGTAACAAAGACACACACTTACACCAAGTAACAAAGACAGACACTGATACCCAGTAACACAGACACACACTTACACCAAGTAACAAAGACATACACTGACACCCAGTAACACAAACAAACACACACTGACACCCAGTAACACAGAGAAACACTAATAAACAGTAACACAGACAGACATTGACACCAAGTCACAAAGACACACACTTACACCAAGTAACAAAGACAGACAATTACACCAAGTAACAAAGACATACACTGACACCAAGTAACAAAGGCATACACTTACACCAAGTAACAAAGACAGACAATTACACCAAGTAACATTTACATACACTTGCACCAAGTATTTTTACATACACTGACACCAAGTAACAAAGACATACACTGATACTCAGTAACACAGACACACATTTACACCAAGTAACAAAGACATACACTGACACCAAGTCACAAAGACACACACTGACACCCAGTAACAAAGACATACAATGATACCAAGTCACAAAGACATACACTGATACCCAGTATCACAGACACACACTTACACCAAGTAACACAGACATAAACTGTCACCAAGTAACAAAGACATACACTGATACCCAGTAACACAGACACACACTTGCACCAAGTAAAAAAGACAGACACTGATACCCAGTAACACAGACACATACTTGCACCAAGTAACAAAGACATACACTGACACCCAGTAACAAAGACATACACTGACACCCAGTAACACAGACACACGGACAGCAAGTAACAAAGACACACACTTACACCAAGTAACACAGATACACACTGACACCCAGTAACACAGACACACACTTACACCAAGCAACACGGACGTACACTGACACCAAGTAACAAAGACATGCACTGAAACCCAGGAACACAGACACACACTTACACCAAGTAAACAGACACACAATTACACCAAGTAACAAAGACATACACTGACACCAAGTAACACAGACATACACTGACACCAAGTAGCAAAGACATACAATTACACCAAGTAACAAAGACACACACTTACACCAAGTAACACAGACATACACTGACAACGAGTAACAAAGACATACACTTACACCAAGTAACACAGACATACACTGATACCCAGTAACACAGACACACACTTACATCAAGTAACAAAGACAGACACTGATACCTAGTAACACAGACAAACAGGGACACCAAGTAACAAAAACACAGACTTACACCAAGTAACACAGACACACACTGAAACCCAGTAACACAGACACACACGTACACCAAGTAACACACACATACACTGACACCAAGTTACAAAGACATACACTGATACCCAGTAACACAGACAGACACTTACACCAAGTAACAAAGACATACACTGACACCAAGTAACAAAGACATACACTGATACCCAGGAACACAGACATACACTTACACCAAGTAACAAAGACACACACTTACACCAAGTAACACAGACATACACTGACACCAAGTCACAAAGACATGCACTGACACCAAGTAACAAAGACATACACTGACACCAAGTCACAAAGACATACACTGATACTCAGTAACACAGACACACACTTACACCAAGTAACACAGAAATGCACTGACACCAAGTAACAAAGACATACACTGATACCCAGGAACACAGACACACACTTACACCAAGTAACACAGAAACAAACTTACACCAAGAAACAAAGACATACACTGACACCAAGTAACAAAAACATACAATTACACCAAGTAACAAAGACACACACTTACACCAATAACACAGAAATACACTGACACCAAGTAACAAAGACATGCAGTGACACCCAGTAACACAGACACACACTTACACCAAGTAACTCAGACATACACTGACACCAAGTAACAAAGACATACACTGATACCCAGTAACACAGACAAACACTTACACCAAGATACAAAGACATACACTGACACCCAGTAACAAAGACATACACTGACACTCAGTAACACAGACACACAAGGACACCAAGTAACAAAGACAAACAGTTACACCAAGTAACACAGACACACACTGACACCAGTAACACAGACACACACTTACACCAAGCAACACAGACATACACTGACACAGAGTAACAAATACATACACTGATACCCAGTAACACAGACACACACTTACACCAAGTAACACAGACATACACTGACACCAAGTAACAAAGACATACACTGATACCCAGGAACACAGACACACACTTACACCAAGTAACACAGACACACACTTACACCAAGTAACAAAGACATACACTGACACCAAGTAACACAGACATACACTGACACCAAGTAACAAAGACATACAATTACACCAAGTAACAAAGACACACACTTACACCAAGTAACACAGATATACACTGACACCAAGTAACAAATACATGCACAGACATCCAGTAACACAGACACACACTTACACCAACTAACACAGACATACACTGACACCAAGCAACAAAGACATAGACTGATACCCAGGAACACAGACACACACTTACACCAAGTAACACAGACATACACTGACACCAAGTAACAAAGACAGACACTGATACCCAGTAACAGAGACACACACGGACACCAAGTAATAAAGACATACACTGACACCAAGTAACACAGACATACACTGACACCAAGTAACAAAGACATACAATTACACCAAGTAACAAAGACACACACTTACACCAAGTAACACAGATATACACTGACATCCAGTAACACAGACACACACTTACACCAAGCAACACAGACACACACTTACACCAAGTAACACAGACACAAACTTACACCAAGTAATAAAGACATACACTGACACCAAGTAACACAGACATACACTGACACCAAGTAACAAAGACATACAATTACACCAAGTAACAAAGACACACACTTACACCAAGTAACACAGATATACACTGACATCCAGTAACACAGACACACACTTACACCAAGTAACACAGACATACACTGACAGCAAGTAACAAAGACATACACTGATACCCAGTAACACAGACACAAACTTACACCAACTAACACAGATATACACTGACACCAAGTAACAAAGACATGCACTGACATCCAGTAACACAGACACACACTTACACCAACTAACACAGACATACACTGACACCAAGTAACAAAGACATAGACTGATACCCAGGAACACAGACACACACTTACAGCAAGTAACACAGACACACACTTACACCAAGTAACAAAGACATAGACTGATACCCATGAACACAGACACACACTTACAGCAAGTAACACAGACACACACTTACACCAAGTAACAAAGACATACGATTACACCAAGTAACACAGACTTACACTGACACCAAGTAACAAAGACATACAATTACACCAAGTAACAAAGACACACACTTACACCAAGTAACAAAGACAGACACTGATACCCATTAACACAGACACACACTTACACCAAGTAACAAAGACATACACTGACACCCAGTAACACAAACAAACACACACTGACACCCAGTAACACAGAGAAAAACTACTAAACGGTAACACAGACAGACATTGACACCAAGAAACAAAGACACACACTTACACCAAGTAACAAAGACAGACAATTACACCAAGTAACAAAGACATACACTGACACCAAGTAACAAAGGCATACACTTACACCAAGTAACAAAGACAGACAATTACACCAAGTAACAAAGACATACACTTGCACCAAGTATTTTGACATACACTGACACCAAGTAACAAAGACATACACTGATACCCAGTAACACAGACACACACTTACACCTAGTAACAAAGACATACACTGACACCAAGTCACAAAGACACACAATTACACCAAGTGACAAAGACAGACAATTACACCAAGTAACAAAGACATACACTGACACCAAGTAACAAAGGCATACACTTACACCAAGTAACAAAGACAGACAATTACACCAAGTAACATTTACATACACTTGCACCAAGTATTTTGACATACACTGACACCAAGTAACAAAGACATACAGTGATACACAGTAACACAGACACACATTTACACCAAGTAACAAAGACATACACTGACACCAAGTCTCAAAGACACACACTGACACCCAGTAACAAAGACATACAATGATACCATGTCACAAAGACATACACTGATACCCAGTAACACAGACACACACTTACAGCAAGTAACACAGATATAAACTGTCACCAAGTAACAAAGACATACACTGATACCCAGTAACACAGACACACACTTACACCAAGTAAAAAAGACAGACACTGATACCCAGTAACACAGACACACACTTGCACCAAGTAACAAAGACATACACTGACACCCGGTAACAAAGACATACACTGACACCAGTAACACAGACACACGGACAGCAAGTAGCAAAGACACACACTTACACCAAGTAACACAGATACACACTGACACCCAGTAACACAGACACACACTTACACCAAGCAACACAGACGTACACTGACACCAAGTAACAAAGACATGCACTGATACCCAGGAACACAGACGCACACTGACGCCAAGTAAACAGACACACACTTACACCAAGTAACAAAGACATACACTGACACCAAGTAACACAGACATACACTGACACCAAGTAACAAAGACATACAATTACACCAAGTAACAAAGACACACACTTGCACCAGGTAACACAGACATACACTGACAACAAGTAACAAAGACATACACTTACACCAAGTAACACAGACATACACTGATACCCAGTAACACAGACACACACTTACACCAAGTAACAAAGACAGACACTGATACCCAGTAACACAGTCACACACTTACACCAAGTAACAAAGACATACACTGACACCAAGTAACAATGACATACACTGACACCCAGTAACACAGACACACACTTACACCAAGTAACAAAGACATACACTGACACCCAGTAACAAAGACATACACTGACACCCAGTAACACAGACACACACGGACACCAAGTAACAAAGACACACACTTACACCAAGTAACACAGACACACACTGACTGCCAGTAACACACACACAGACTTACACCAAGCAACACAGACATACACTGACACAAAGTAACAAAGACATGCACTGATAACCAGGAACACAGACACACACTTACACCAAGTAACACAGACACACACTTACACCAAGTAACAAAGACATACACTGACACCAAGTAACACAGACATACACTGACACCAAGTAACAAAGGCATACAATTACACCAAGTAACAAAGACACACACTTACACCAGGTAACACAGATATACACTGACATCCAGTAACACAGACACACACTTACACCAAGTAACACAGACATACACTGACACCAAGTAACAAAGACATACACTGATACCCAGTAACACAGACACACACTTACACCAACTAACACAGACATACACTGACAGCAAGTAACAAAGACATAGACTGATACCCAGGAACACAGACACACACTTACACCAAGTAACACTGACACACACTTACACCAAGTAACAAATACATACAATTACACCAAGTAACACAGACTTACACTGACACCAAGTAACAAAGACATACAATTACACCAAGTAACAAAGACAGACACTGATACCCAGTAACACAGACACACACTAGCACCAAGCAAAACAGACATACACTGACACCAAGTAACAAATACATACACTGATACCCAGTAACGCAGACACACACTTACACCAAGTTACAAAGACAGACACTGATACCCAGTAACAAAGACACACACTTACACCAAGTAACAAAGTCATACACTGACACTCAGTAACAAAGACATACACTGACACCCAGTAACACAGACACACACGGACACCAATTAACAAAGACATACACTTACACCAAGTAACACAGACACACACTGACACCCATTAACACAGACACACACGTACACCAAGTAACACAGACATACACTGACACCAAGTTACAAAGACATACACTGATACCCAGTAACACAGACACACACTTACACCAAGTAACACAGACGTACACTGACACCAAGTAACAAAGACATACACTGATACCCAGGAACACAGACATACACTTACACCAAGTAACAAAGACACACACTTACACCAAGTAACACAGACATACACTGACACCAAGTAACACAGACACACACTTGCACCTAGTAACACAGATACACACTGACACCCAGTAACACAGACACACACTTACACCAGCAACACAGACATACACTGACACCAAGTCAAAAAGACACACACTGATAACCAGGAACACAGACACACACTTACACCAAGTAACACAGACACACACTTACAACAAGTAACAAAGACATACACTGACACCAAGTAACACAGACATACACTGACACCAAGTAACAAAGGCATACAATTACACCAAGTAACAAAGACACACACTTACACCAGGTAACACAGATATACACTGACATCCAGTAACACAGACACACACTTACACCAAGTAACACAGACATACACTGACACCAAGTAACAAAGACATACACTGATACCCAGTAACACAGACACACACTTACACCAACTAACACAGACATACACTGACACCAAGTAACAAAGACATACACAGATACCCAGGAACACAGACACACACTTACACCAAGTAACACTGACACACACTTACACCAAGTAACAAATACATACAATTACACCAAGTAACACAGACTTACACTGACACCAAGTAACAAAGACATACAATTACACCAAGTAACAAAGGCACACAGTTACACCAAGTAACAAAGACAGACACTGATACCCAGTAACACAGACACACACTAGCACCAAGCAAAACAGACATACACTGACACCAAGTAACAAATACATACACTGATACCCAGTAACGCAGACACACACTTACACCAATTTACAAAGACAGACACTGATACCCAGTAACACAGACACACACTTACACCAAGTAACAAAGTCATACACTGACACTCAGTAACAAAGACATACACTGACACCCGGTAACACAGACACATACGGACACCAACTAACAAAGACATACACTTACACCAAGTAACACAGACACACACTGACACCCATTAACACAGACACACACGTACACCAAGTAATACAGACATACACTGACACCAAGTTACAAAGACATACACTGATACCCAGTAACACAGATACACACTTACACCAAGTAACACAGACGTACACTGACACCAAGTAACAAAGACATACACTGATACCAAGTAACACAGATATACACTTACACCAAGTAACAAAGACACACACTTACACCAAGTAACACAGACACACACTGACACCAAGTAACACAGACACACACTTGCACCAAGTACACAGATACACACTGACACCCAGTAACACAGACACACACTTACACCAAGCAACACAGACATACACTGACACCAAGTAACAAAGACATACACTGATACCCAGGAACACAGACACACACTTACACCAAGTAACACAGACACACACTTACACCAAGTAACAAAGACATACACTGACACCAAGTAACACAGACATACACTGACACCAAGTAACAAAGACATACAATTACACCAAGTAACAAAGACCCACACTTACACCAAGTAACACAGATATACACTGACACCAAGTAACAAAGACATGCACTGACAGCCAGTAGCACAGACAAACAAGTACACCAAGTAACACAGACATACTCTGACACCAAGTAACAAAGACATACACTGATACCCATTAACACAGACATACACTGACACCAAGTAACAAAGACATACACTTACACCAAGTTACACAGACATACACTGATACCCAGTAACACAGACACACACTTACACCAAGTAACAAAGACAGACACTGATACCCAGTAACACAGACACACACTTACACCAAGTAACAGAGACATACACTGACACCCAGTAACACAGACACACACTTACACCAAGTAACAAAGAAATACACTGACACCCAGTAGCACAGACACACACGGACACCAAGTAACAAAGACACACACTTACACCAAGTAACACAGACAGACACTGACACCCAGTAACACAGACACACACTTACACCAAGCAACACAGACATACACTGACACAAAGTAACAAAGACATACACTGATACCCAGGAACACAGGCACACACTTACACCAAGTAACACAGACACACACTTACACCAAGTAACAAAGACATACACAGACACCAGGTAACACAGACATACACTGACACCAAGTAACAAAGACATACAATTACACCAAGTAACAAAAAAACACACTTACACCAAGTTACACAGATATACACAGATATCCAGTAACACAGACACACTTACACCAAGTAACACAGACATACACTGACACCAAGTAACAAAGACATACACTGCTACCCAGTAACACAGGCACACACTTACACCAACTAACACAGACATACACTGACACCAAGTAACAAAGACATAGACTGATACCCAGGAACACAGACACACACTTCCACCAAGTATCACTGACACACACTTACACCAAGTAACAAAGACATACAATTACACCAAGTAACACAGACTTACACTGAAACCAAGTAACAAAGACATACAATTACACCAAGTAACAAAGACACACACTTACACCAAGTAACAAAGACAGACACTGATACCCAGTAACACAGACACACACTTACACCAAGTAACACAGACATACACTGACACCAAGTAACAAATACATACACTGATACCCAGTAACGCAGACACACACTTACACCAAGTAACTAAGACATACACTGACACCCAGTAACAAAGACATACACTGACACCCAGTAACAAAGACACACACGGACACCAAGTAACAAAGCCACACACTTACACCAAGTAACACAGACACACACTGACACCCAGTAACACAGACACACACGGACACCAAGTAACAAAGACATACACTGACACCAAGTTACAAAGACATACACTGATACCCAGTAACACAGACACACACTTACACCAAGTAACATAGAAACAAACTTACACCAAGAAACAGAGACATACTCTGACACCAAGTAACACAGACATACACTGACACCAAGTAACAAAGACATGCACTGACACCCAGGAACACAGACACACACTTACACCAAGTAACATAGAAACAAACTTACACCAAGAAACAGAGACATACTCTGACACCAAGTAACACAGACATACACTGACACCAAGTAACAAAGACATACAATTACACCAAGTAACAAAGACACACACTTACATCAATAACACAGAAATACACTGACACCAAGTAACAAAGACATGCACTGGCACCCAGTAACACAGACACACACTTACACCAAGTAACACAGACATGCACTGACACCAAGTAACAAAGACATACGCTGATACCCATTAACACAGACGCACACTTACACCAACTAACACAGACATACACTGACACCAAGTAACAAAGACATACACTTACACCAAGTAACACAGACATACACTGATACCCAGTAACACAGAAACACACTTACACCAAGTAACAAAGAAAGACACTGATACCCAGTAACACAGACACACACTTACACCAAGTAACAAAGACATACACTGACACCCAGTAACACAGACACACACTTACACCAAGTAACAAAGACATACACTGAAACCCAGTAACAAAGACATACTCTGACACCCAGTAACACAGACACGCACGGACACAAAGTAACAAAGACACACAGTTACACCAAGTAACACAGACACACACTGACACACAGTAACACAGACACACACTTACACCAAGCAACACAGACATACACTGACACTAAGTACCAAAGACATACACTGATACCCAGTAACACAGACACACACTTACACCAAGTAACACAGACACACACTTACACCAAGTAACACAGATACACACTGACACCAAGTAACAAAGACATGCACTGACATCCAGTAACACAGACACACACTTACACCAACTAACACAGACATACACTTACACCAAGTAACAAAGACATAGACTGATACCCAGGAACACAGACACACAGTTACACCAAGTAACACAGACATACACTGACACCAAGTAACAAAGACATACAATTACACCAAGTAACAAAGACATACACTTACACCAAGCAACACAGACATACACTGACACCAAGTAACAAAGACATACACTGATGCCCAGGAACACAGACACACACTTACACCAAGTAACACAGACACACTCTTACACCAACTAACACAGACATACACTGACACCATGTAACAAAGACATAGACTGATACCCAGGAACACAGACACACACTTACACCAAGTAACACAGACACACACTTACACCAAGTAACAAAGGCATACAATTACACCAAGTAACACAGACTTACATTGACACCAAGTAACAAAGACTTACAATTACACCAAGTAACAAAGACACACACTTACACCAAGTAACAAAGACATACACTGACACCCAGTAACACAAACAAACACACACTGACACCAAGTAACAAAGACATAGACTGATACCCAGGAACACAGACACACACTTACACCAACTAACACAGACATACACTTACACCAACTAACAAAGGCATACAATTACACCAAGTAACACAGACTTACACTGACACCTAGTAACAAAGACATACAATTACACCAAGTAACAAAGACACACACTTACACCAAGTAACAAAGACAGACACTGATACCCAGTAACACAGACACACACTTACACCAAGTAACAAAAATATGCACTGACACCCAGTAACACAAACAAACACACACTGACACCCAGTAACACAGAGAAACACTAATAAACAGTAACACAGACAGACACTAACACCAAGTCACAAAGACACACACTTACACCAAATAACAAAGGCATACAATTACACTAAGTAACACAAACTTACATTGACACCAAGTAACAAAGGCATACAATTACACCAAGTAACAAAGACATACAATGATACCAAGTCACAAAGACATACACTGACACCAAGTCACAAAGACACACACTGACACCCTGTAACAAAGACATACAATGATACCAAGTCACAAAGACATACACTGATACCAAGTAACACAGACACACACTTACACCAAGTAACACAGACATACACTGTCACCAAGTAACAAAGACATACACTGATACCCAGTAACACAGACACACACTTGCACCAAGTAACAAAGACATACAATTACACCAAGTAACAAAGACATACACTGACACCCAGTAACACAGACATACACTTACACCAAGCAACACAGACATACACTGACACCAAGTAACAAAGACATACACTGATACCCAGGAACACAGACACACACTTACACCAAGTAACACAGACACACACTTTCACCAACTAACACAGATAGACACTGACACCAAGTAACAAAGACATAGACTGATACCCAGGAACACAGACACACACTTACACCAAGTAACACAGACACACACTTACACCAAGTAACAAAGGCAGACAATTACACGAAGTAACACAGACTTACATTGACACCAAGTAACAAAGACATACAATTACACCAAGTAACAAAGACACACACTTGCACCAAGTAACAAAGACATACACTGACACCCAGTAACACAAACAAACACACACTGACACCCAGTAACACAGAGAAACAATAATAAACAGTAACACAAACAGACACTGACACCAAGTCTCAAAGACACACACTTACACCAAGTAACAAAGACAGACAATTACACCAAGTAACAAAGACATACACTGACACCAAGTAACAAAGGCATACACTTACACCAAGTATCAAAGACAGACAATTACACCAAGTAACATTTACCGACACTTACACCAAGTATTTTTACATACACTGACACCAAGTAACAAAGACATACACTGATACACAGTAACACAGACACACACTGACACCCAGTAACAAAGACATACAATGATACCAAGTCACAAAGACATACACTGATACCCAGTAACACAGGCACACACTTACACCAAGTAACACAGACATACACTGTCACCAAGTAACAAAGACATACACTGATACCCAGTAACACAGACACACACTTGCACCAAGTAACAATGACATAAACTGACACCCAGTAACAAAGACATACACTGACACCCAATAACACAGACACACGGACAGCAAGTAACAAAGACACACACTTACACCAAGTAACACAGACATACACTGACACCAAGTAACAAAGACACAGACTGATACCCAGGAACACAGACACACACTTACACCAAGTAACACAGAAACACACTTACACCAAGTAACAAAGGCATACAATTACACCAAGTAACATAGACTTTCATTGACACCAAGTAACAAAGACATACAATTACACCAAGTAACTAAGACATACAATGATACCAAGTCACAAAGACATACACTGACACCAAGTCACAAAGACACACACTGACACCCCGTAACAAAGACATACAATGATACCAAGTCACAAAGACATACACTGATACCAAGTAACACAGACACACACTTACACCAAGTAACACAGACATACACTGTCAACAAGTAACAAAGACATACACTGATACCCAGTAACACAGACACACACTTGCACCAAGTAACAAAGACATACAATTACACCAAGTAACAAAGACATACACTGACACCCAGTAACACAGACATACACTTACACCAAGTAACACAGATATACACTGACACCAAGTAACAAAGACATACACTGATACCCAGTAGCACATACACACACTTACACCAACTAACACAGACATACACTGACACCAAGTAACAAAGACATAGACTGATACCCAGGAACACAGACACACACTTACACCAAGTAACACAGACACACACTTACACCAAGTAACAAAGGCATACAATTACACCAAGTAACACAGACTTACATTGACACCAAGTAACAAAGACATACAATTACACGAAGTAACAAAGACACACACTTACACCAAGTAACAAAGACATACACTGACACCCAGTAACACAAACAAACACACACTGACACCCAGTAATACAGAGAAACACTAATAAACAGTAACACAAACAGACACTGACACCAAGTCTCAAAGACACACACTTACACCAAGTAACAAAGACAGACAATTACACCAAGTAACAAAGACATACACTGACACCAAGTAACAAAGGCATACACTTACACCAATTATCAAAGACAGACAATTACACCAAGTAACATTTACAAACACTTACACCAAGTATTTTTACATACACTGACACCAAGTAACAAAGACATACACTGATACCCAGTAACACAGACACACATTTACACCAAGTAACAAAGACATACACTGACACCAAGTCACAAAGACACACACTGACACCCAGTAACAAAGACATACAATGAGACCAAGTCACAAAGACATACACTGATACCCAGTAACACAGACACACACTTACACCAAGTAACACAGACATACAATGTCACCAAGTAACAAAGACATACACTGACACCCAGTAACAAAGACATACAATTACACCAAGTAACAAAGACACACACTTACACCAAGTAACACAGATATACACTGACACAAAGTAACAAAGACATGCACTGACAGCCAGTAACACAGACACACACTTACACCAAGTAACACAGACATACACTGACACCAAGTAACAAAGACATACAATTACACCAAGTAACAAAGACACACACTTACACCAAGTAACACAGATATACACTGACACCAAGTAACAAAGACATGCAATGACAGCCAGTAACATAGACAAACGCTTACACCAAGTAACACAGACATACACTGATACCCAGTAACACAGACACACACTTACACCAAGTAACAAAGACAGACACTGATACCCAGTAACACAGACACAAACTTACACCAAGTAACAAAGACATACACT
This sequence comes from Heterodontus francisci, assembly GCF_036365525.1. Lineage (NCBI taxonomy): Eukaryota > Metazoa > Chordata > Chondrichthyes > Heterodontiformes > Heterodontidae > Heterodontus > Heterodontus francisci. Next base: position 5,322,129 of record NW_027140851.1, on the reverse strand, counting down.
GACACCCAGTAACACAGACACACACTTACACCAAGTAACAAAGACATACACTGACACCCAGTAACAAAGACATACACTGACACCCAGTAACACAGACACACACGGACACCACGTAACAAAGACACACACTTACACCAAGTACACAGACACACACTGACACCCAGTAACACAGGCACACACTTACACCAAGCAACACAGACATACACTGACACAAAGTAACAAAGACATACACTGATACCCAGGAACACAGACACACACTTACACCAAGTAACACAGACACACACTTACACCAAGTAACAAAGACATACACTGACACCAAGTAACACAGACATACACTGACACCAAGTAACAAAGACATACAATTACACCAAGTAACAAAAACACACACTTCCACCAAGTAACACAGATATACACAGACATCCAGCAACACAGACACACACTTATACCAAGTAACACAGACATACACTGACACCAAGAAGCAAAGACATAGACTGATACCCAGGAACACAGACACACACTTACACCAGGTAACACTGACACACACTTACACCAAGTAACAAAGACATACAATTACACCAAGTAACACAGACTTACACTGACACCAAGTAACAAAGACATACAATTACACCAAATAACAAAGACACACACTTACACCAAGTAACAAAGACAGACACTGATACCCAGTAACACAGACACACACTTACACCAAGTAACACAGAAATACACTGACACCAAGTAACAAATACATACACTGAGACCCAGTAACGCAGACACACACTTACACCAAGTAACAAAGACATACACTGACACCCAGTAACAAAGACATACACTGATACCCAGTATCACAGACACACACGGACACCAAGTAACAAAGACACACACTTACACCAAGTAACACAGACACACACTGACACCCAGTAACACAGACACACACGTACACCAAGTAACACAGACATACACTGACACCAAGTAACAAAGACATACACTGATACCCAGGAACACAGACATACACTTACACCAAGTAACAAAGACACACACTTACACCAAGTAACACAGACATACACTGACACCAAGTAACAAAGACTTACACTGACACCAAGTAACAAAGACATACATTGACACCAAGTCACAAAGACATACACTGATACCCAGTAACACAGACACACACTTACACCAAGTAACACAGACATACACTGACACCAAGTAACAAAGACATACACTGATACCCAGGAACACAGACACACACTTACACCAATTAACACAACAACAAACTTACACCAAGAAACAAAGACATACACTGACACCAAGTAACACAGACAGACACTGACACCAAGTAACAAAGACATACAATTACACCAAGTAACAAAGACACACACTTACACCAATAACACAGAAATACACAGACACCAAGTAACAAAGACATGCACTGACACCCAGTAACACAGACACACACTTACACCAAGTAACACAGACATGCACTGACACCAAGTAACAAAGACATACGCTGATACCCATTAACACAGACACACACTTACACCAACTAACACAGACATACACTGACACCAAGTAACAAAGACATACACTTACACCAAGTAACACAGACATGCACTGATACCCAGGAACACAGAAACACACTTACACCAAGTAACAAAGACAGACACTGATACCCAGTAACACAGACACACACTTACACCAAGTAACAAAGACATAGACTGACACCCAGTAACACAGACACACACTTACATCAAGTAACAAAGACATACACTGACACCCAGTAACAAAGACATACACTGACACCCAGTAACACAGACACGCACGGACACCAAGTAACAAAGACACACAGTTACACCAAGTAACACAGACACACACTGACACCCAGTAACACAGACACACACTTACACCAAGCAACACAGACATACACTGACACAAAGTATCAAAGACGTACACTGTTACCCAGTAACACAGACACACACTTACACCAAGTAACACAGACACACACTTACACCAAGTAACAAAGACATACACTGACACCAAGTAACACAGACATCCTCTGACACCAAGTAACAAAGACATACAATTACACCAAGTAACAAAGACACACACTTACACCAAGTAACAAAGATATACACTGACACCAAGTAACAAAGACATGCACTGACATCCAGTAACACAGACACACACTTACACCAACTAACACAGACATACACTGACAGCAAGTAACAAAGACATAGACTGATACCCAGGAACACAGACACACACTTACACCAAGTAACACAGACATACACTGACACCAAGTAACAAATAAATACAATTACACCAAGTAACAAAGACACACACTTACACCAAGTAACACAGATATACAATGACACCAAGTAACAAAGACATACACTGATACCCAGTAACACATACATACACTTACACCAACTAACACAGACATACACTGACACCAAGTAACAAAGACACAGACTGATACCCAGGAAAACAGACACACACTTACACCAAGTAACACAGACACACACTTACACCAAGTAACAAAGGCATACAATTACACCAAGTAACAGAGACTTACACTGACACCAAGTAACAAAGACATACACTTACACCAAGTAACAAAGACATACACTGACACCAAGTAACAAAGGCATACACTTACACCAAGTAACAAAGACAGACAATTACACCAAGTAACAAAGACATACACTGACACCAAGTAGCAAATGCATACACTTACACCAAGTAACACAGACATACACTGACACCAAGTAACAAAGAAATACAATTACACCAAGTAACAAAGACACACACTTACACCAGGTAACACAGATATACACTGACACCAAGTAACAAAGACATACACTGATACCCAGTAACACATACATACACTTACACCAACTAACACAGACATACACTGACACCAAGTAACAAAGACATAGACTGATACCCAGGAACACAGACACACACTTACACCAAGTAACACAGACACACACTTACACCAAGTAACAATGGCATACAATTACACCAAGTAACAGAGACTTACACTGACACCAAGTAACAAAGACATACAATTACACCAAGTAACAATGACACACACTTACACCAAGTAACAAAGACAGACACTGATACCCAGGAACACAGACACACACTTACACCAAGTAACACAGACACACACTTACACCAAGTAACAAGGGCATACAATTACACCAAGTAACACTGACTTACACTGACACCAAGTAACAAAGACATACAATTACACCAAGTAACAAAGACACACACTTACACCAAGTAACACAGACACACACTGACACCCAGTAACACAGAGAAACACTAATAAACAGTAACACAGACAGTGACACCAAGTCACAAAGACACACACTTACACCAAGTAACAAAGACAGACAATTACACCAAGTAACAAAGACATACACTGACACCAAGTAACAAAGGCATACACTTACACCAAGTAACAAAGACAGACAATTACACCAAGTAACAAAGACATACACTGACACCAAGTAACAAAGGCATACACTTACACCAAGTAACACAGACATACACTGACACCAAGTAACAAAGAAATACAATTACACCAAGGAACAAAGACACACACTTACACCAAGTAACACAGATATACACTGACACCAAGTAACAAAGACATACACTGATACCCAGTAACACATACATACACTTACACCAACTAACACAGACATACACTGACACCAAGTAACAAAGACATAGACTGATACCCAGGAACACAGACACACACTTACACCAAGTAACACAGACACACACTTACACCAAGTAACAAAGGCATACAATTACACCAAGTAACAGAGACTTACACTGACACCCAGTAACAAAGACATACACTGACACCCAGTAACACAGACACACACGGACACCACGTAACAAAGACACACACTTACACCAAGTACACAGACACACACTGACACCCAGTAACACAGGCACACACTTACACCAAGCAACACAGACATACACTGACACAAAGTAACAAAGACATACACTGATACCCAGGAACACAGACACACACTTACACCAAGTAACACAGACACACACTTACACCAAGTAACAAAGACATACACTGACACCAAGTAACACAGACATACACTGACACCAAGTAACAAAGACATACAATTACACCAAGTAACAAAAACACACACTTCCACCAAGTAACACAGATATACACAGACATCCAGCAACACAGACACACACTTATACCAAGTAACACAGACATACACTGACACCAAGAAGCAAAGACATAGACTGATACCCAGGAACACAGACACACACTTACACCAGGTAACACTGACACACACTTACACCAAGTAACAAAGAAATACAATTACACCAAGTAACACAGACTTACACTGACACCAAGTAACAAAGACATACAATTACACCAAGTAACAAAGACACACACTTACACCAAGTAACAAAGACAGACACTGATACCCAGTAACACAGACACACACTTACACCAAGTAACACAGAAATACACTGACACCAAGTAACAAATACATACACTGAGACCCAGTAACGCAGACACACACTTACACCAAGTAACAAAGACATACACTGACACCCAGTAACAAAGACATACACTGATACCCAGTATCACAGACACACACGGACACCAAGTAACAAAGACACACACTTACACCAAGTAACACAGACACACACTGACACCCAGTAACACAGACACACACGTACACCAAGTAACACAGACATACACCGACACCAAGTAACAAAGACATACACTGATACCCAGGAACACAGACATACACTTACACCAAGTAACAAAGACACACACTTACACCAAGTAACACAGACATACACTGACACCAAGTAACAAAGACTTACACTGACACCAAGTAACAAAGACATACATTGACACCAAGTCACAAAGACATACACTGATACCCAGTAACACAGACACACACTTACACCAAGTAACACAGACATACACTGACACCAAGTAACAAAGACATACACTGATACCCAGGAACACAGACACACACTTACACCAATTAACACAACAACAAACTTACACCAAGAAACAAAGACATACACTGACACCAAGTAACACAGACAGACACTGACACCAAGTAACAAAGACATACAATTACACCAAGTAACAAAGACACACACTTACACCAATAACACAGAAATACACAGACACCAAGTAACAAAGACATGCACTGACACCCAGTAACACAGACACACACTTACACCAAGTAACACAGACATGCACTGACACCAAGTAACAAAGACATACGCTGATACCCATTAACACAGACACACACTTACACCAACTAAAACAGACATACACTGACACCAAGTAACAAAGACATACACTTACACCAAGTAACACAGACATGCACTGATACCCAGGAACACAGAAACACACTTACACCAAGTAACAAAGACAGACACTGATACCCAGTAACACAGACACACACTTACACCAAGTAACAAAGACATAGACTGACACCCAGTAACACAGACACACACTTACATCAAGTAACAAAGACATACACTGACACCCAGTAACAAAGACATACACTGACACCCAGTAACACAGACACGCACGGACACCAAGTAACAAAGACACACAGTTACACCAAGTAACACAGACACACACTGACACCCAGTAACACAGACACACACTTACACCAAGCAACACAGACATACACTGACACAAAGTATCAAAGACGTACACTGTTACCCAGTAACACAGACACACACTTACACCAAGTAACACAGACACACACTTACACCAAGTAACAAAGACATACACTGACACCAAGTAACACAGACATCCTCTGACACCAAGTAACAAAGACATACAATTACACCAAGTAACAAAGACACACACTTACACCAAGTAACAAAGATATACACTGACACCAAGTAACAAAGACATGCACTGACATCCAGTAACACAGACACACACTTACACCAACTAACACAGACATACACTGACAGCAAGTAACAAAGACATAGACTGATACCCAGGAACACAGACACACACTTACACCAAGTAACACAGACATACACTGACACCAAGTAACAAATAAATACAATTACACCAAGTAACAAAGACACACACTTACACCAAGTAACACAGATATACAATGACACCAAGTAACAAAGACATACACTGATACCCAGTAACACATACATACACTTACACCAACTAACACAGACATACACTGACACCAAGTAACAAAGACACAGACTGATACCCAGGAACACAGACACACACTTACACCAAGTAACACAGACACACACTTACACCAAGTAACAAAGGCATACAATTACACCAAGTAACAGAGACTTACACTGACACCAAGTAACAAAGACATACACTTACACCAAGTAACAAAGACATACACTGACACCAAGTAACAAAGGCATACACTTACACCAAGTAACAAAGACAGACAATTACACCAAGTAACAAAGACATACACTGACACCAAGTAACAAATGCATACACTTACACCAAGTAACACAGACATACACTGACACCAAGTAACAAAGAAATACAATTACACCAAGTAACAAAGACACACACTTACACCAGGTAACACAGATATACACTGACACCAAGTAACAAAGACATACACTGATACCCAGTAACACATACATACACTTACACCAACTAACACAGACATACACTGACACCAAGTAACAAAGACATAGACTGATACCCAGGAACACAGACACACAATTACACCAAGTAACACAGACACACACTTACACCAAGTAACAATGGCATACAATTACACCAAGTAACAGAGACTTACACTGACACCAAGTAACAAAGACATACAACTACACCAAGTAACAATGACACACACTTACACCAAGTAACAAAGACAGACACTGATACCCAGGAACACAGACACACACTTACACCAAGTAACACAGACACACACTTACACCAAGTAACAAGGGCATACAATTACACCAAGTAACACTGACTTACACTGACACCAAGTAACAAAGACATACAATTACACCAAGTAACAAAGACACACACTTACACCAAGTAACACAGACACACACTGACACCCAGTAACACAGAGAAACACTAATAAACAGTAACACAAACAGACAGTGACACCAAGTCACAAAGACACACACTTACACCAAGTAACAAAGACAGACAATTACACCAAGTAACAAAGACATACACTGACACCAAGTAACAAAGGCATACACTTACACCAAGTAACAAAGACAGACAATTACACCAAGTAACAAAGACATACACTGACACCAAGTAACAAAGGCATACACTTACACCAAGTAACACAGACATACACTGACACCAAGTAACAAAGAAATACAATTACACAAAGGAACAAAGACACACACTTACACCAAGTAACACAGATATACACTGACACCAAGTAACAAAGACATACACTGATACCCAGTAACACATACATACACTTACACCAACTAACACAGACATACACTGACACCAAGTAACAAAGACATAGACTGATACCCAGGAACACAGACACACACTTACACCAAGTAACACAGACACACACTTACACCAAGTAACAAAGGCATACAATTACACCAAGTAACAGAGACTTACACTGACACCAAGTAACAAAGACATACAATTACACCAAGTAACAAAGACACACACTTACACCAAGTAACAAAGACAGACACTGATACCCAGGAACAGAGACACACACTTACACCAAGTAACACAGACACACACTTACACCAAGTAACAAAGGCATAAAATTACACCAAGTAACACAGACTTACACTGACACCAAGTAACAAAGACATACAATTACACCAAGTAACAAAGACACACACTTACACCAAGTAACACAGACACACACTGACACCCAGTAACACAGAGAAACACTAATAAACAGTAACACAAACAGACACTGACACCAAGTGACAAAGACACACAATTACACCAAGTAACAAAGACAGACAATTACACCAAGTAACAAAGACATACACTGACACCAAGTAACAAAGGCATACACTTACACCAAGTAACAAAGACAGACAATTACACCAAGTAACAAAGACATACACTGACACCAAGTAACAAAGGCATACACATACACCAAGTAACACAGACATACATTGACACCAAGTAACAAAGAAATACAATTCCACCAAGTAACAAAGACACACACTTACACCAAGTAACACAGATATACACTGACACCAAGTAACAAAGACATACACTGATACCCAGTAACACATACATACACTTACACCAACTAACACAGACATACACTGACACCAAGTAACAAAGACATAGACTGATACCCAGGAACACAGACACACACTTACACCAAGTAACACAGACACACACTTACACCAAGTAACAAAGTCATACAATTACACCAAGTAACAGAGACTTACACTGACACGAAGTAACAAAGACATACAATTGCACCAAGTAACAAAGACACACACTTACACCAATTAACAAAGACAGACACTGATACCCAGGAACACAGACACACACTTACACCAAGTAACACAGACACACACTTACACCAAGTAACAAAGGCATACAATTACACCAAGTAACACAGACTTACACTGACACCAAGTAACAAAGACATACAATTACACCAAGTAACAAAGACACACACTTACACCAAGTTACACAGACACACACTGACACCCAGTAACACAGAGAAACACTAATAAACAGTAACACAAACAGACACTGACACCAAGTCACAAAGACACACACTTACACCAAGTAACAAAGACAGACAATTACACCAAGTAACAAAGACATACACTGACACCAAGTAACAAAGGCATACACTTGCACCAAGTAACAAAGACAGACAATTACACCAAGTAACATTTACATACACTTACACCAAGTATTTTTACATACACTGACACCAAGTAACAAAGACATACACTGACACTAAGTCACAAAGACACACACTGACACCCAGTAACAAAGACATACAATGATACCAAGTCACAAAGACATACACTGACACCCAGTAACACAGACACACACTTACACCAAGTAACACAGACATACACTGTCACCAAGTAACACAGACACACGGACAGCAAGTAACAAAGACACACACTTACACCAAGTAACACAGATACACACTGACACCAAGTAACACAGACACACACTTACACCAAGCAACACAGACATACACTGACACCAAGTAACAAAGACATACACTGATACCCAGGAACACAGACACACACTTACACCAAGTAACACAGACACACACTTACACCAAGTAACAAAGACATACACTGACACCAAGTAACACAGACACACACTTACACCAAGTAACAAAGGCATACAATTACACCAAGTAACACAGACTTACTCTAACACGAAGTAACAAAGACATACAATTACACCAAGTAACAAAGACACACACTTACACCAAGTAACACAGACACACACTGACACCCAGTAACACAGAGAAACACTAATAAACAGTAACACAAACAGACACTGACACCAAGTCACAAAGACACACACTTACACCAAGTAACAAAGACAGACAATTACACCAAGTAACAAAGACATACACTGACACCAAGTAACAAAGGCATACACTTACACCAAGTAACAAAGACAGACAATTACACCAAGTAACAAAGACATACACTGACACCAAGTAACAAAGGCATACACTTACACCAAGTAACACAGACATACACTGACACCAAGTAACAAAGAAATACAATTACACCAAGTAACAAAGACACACACTTACACCAAGTAACACAGATATACACTGACACCAAGTATCAAAGGCATACACTGATACCCAGTAACACATACATACACTTACACCAACTAACACAGACATACACTGACACCAAGTAACAAAGACATAGACTGATACCCAGGAACACAGACACACACTTACACCAAGTAACACAGACACACACTTACACCAAGTAACAAAGGCATACAATTACACCAAGTAACAGAGACTTACACTGACACCAAGTAACAAAGACATACAATTACACCAAGTAACAAAGACACACACTTACACCAAGTAACAAAGACAGACACTGATACCCAGGAACACAGACACACACTTACACCAAGTAACACAGACACACACTTACACCAAGTAACAAAGGCATACAATTACACCAAGTAACACAGACTTACACTGACACCAAGTAACAAAGACATACAATTACACCAAGTAACAAAGACACACACTTACACCAAGTAACACAGACACACACTGACACCCAGTAACACAGAGAAACACTAATAAACAGTAACACAAACAGACACTGACACCAAGTGACAAAGACACACAATTACACCAAGTAACAAAGACAGACAATTACACCAAGTAACAAAGACATACACTGACACCAAGTAACAAAGGCATACACTTGCACCAAGTAACAAAGACAGACAATTACACCAAGTAACATTTACATACACTTACACCAAGTATTTTTACATACACTGACACCAAGTAACAAAGACATACACTGACACTAAGTCACAAAGACACACACTGACACCCAGTAACAAAGACATACAATGATACCAAGTCACAAAGACATACGCTGACACCCAGTAACACAGACACACACTTACACCAAGTAACACAGACATACACTGACACCAAGTAACACAGACACACGGACAGCAAGTAACAAAGACACACACTTACACCAAGTCACACAGATACACACTGACACCAAGTAACACAGACACACACTTACACCAAGCAACACAGACATACACTGACACCAAGTAACAAAGACATACACTGATACCCAGGAACACAGACACACACTTACACCAAGTAACACAGACACACATTTACACCAAGTAACAAAGACATACACTGACACCAAGTAACAAAGACTTACAATTACACCAAGTAACAAAGACATACACTGACACCCAGTAACACAGACACACGGACAGCAAGTAACAAAGACACACACTTACACCAAGTAACACAGATAAACACTGACACCAAGTAACACAGACACACACTTACACCAGGCAACACAGACATACACTGACACCAAGTAACACAGACATACACTGACACCAAGTAACAAAGACATACAATTACACCAAGTAACAAAGACACACACTTACACCAAGTAACACAGATATACACTGACACCAAGTAACAAAGACATGCACTGACAGCCAGTAACACAGACACACACTTACACCAAGTAACACAGACATACACTGACACCAAGTAACAAAGACATACACTGATACCCATTAACACAGACATACACTGACACCAAGTAACAAAGACATACTCTTACACCAAGTAACACAGACATACACTGATACCCAGTAACACAGACACACACTTACACCAAGTAACAAAGACAGACACTGATACCCAGTAACACAGACACACACTTACACCAAGTAACAAAGACATACACTGACACCCAGTAACACAGACACACACTTACCCCAAGTAACAAAGACATACACTGACACACAGTAACAAAGACATACACTGACACCCAGTAACACAGACACACACGGACACCAAGTAACAAGGACACACACTCACACCAAGTAACACAGACACACACTGGCACCCAGTAACACAGACACACACTTACACCAAGCAAAACAGACATGCACTGTCACAAAGTAACAAAGACATACACTGATACCCAGGAACACAGACATACACTGACACCAAGTAACAAAGACATACAATTGCACCAAGTAACAAAGACACACACTTACACCAAGTAACAAAGACATACACTGACACCAAGTCACAAAGACACACACTGACACCCAGTAACAAAGATATACAATGATACCAAGTCACAAAGACATACACTGATACCAAGTAACACAGACACACACTTACACCAAGTAACACAGACATACACTGTCACCAAGTAACAAAGACATACACCGATACCCAGTAACACAGACACACACCTGCACAAAGTAACAAAGACATACACTGACACCCAGTAACACAGACACACGGACAGCAAGTAACAAAGACACACACTTACACCAAGTAACACAGATACACACTGACACCCAGTAACACAGACACACACTTACACCAAGCAACACAGACATACACTGACACCAAGCAACAAAGACATACACTGATACCCAGGAACACAGACACACACTTACACCAAGTAACACAGACACACACTTACACCAAGTAACAAAGACATACACTGACACCAAGTAACACAGACATACACTGACACCAAGTAACAAAGACATACAATTACACCAAGAAACAAAGACACACACTTACACCAAGTAACACAGATACACACTGACACCAAGTAACAAAGACATGCACTGACAGCCAGTAACACTGACACACACATACACCAAGTAACACAGACATACACTGACACCAAGAAACAAAGACATACACTGATACCCATTAACACAGACATACACTTACACCAAGTAACACAGACATACACTGATACCCAGTAACACAGACACACACTTACACCAAGTAACAAAGACAGACACTGATACCCAGTAACACAGACACACACTTACACCAAGTAACAAAGACATACACTGACACCCAGTAACACAGACACACACTTACCCCAAGTAACAAAGACATACACTGACACCCAGTAACAAAGACATACACTGACACCCAGTAACACAGACACACACGGACACCAAGTAACAAGGACACACACTCACACCAAGTAACACAGACACACACTGGCACCCAGTAACACAGACACACACTTACACCAAGCAAAACAGACATGCACTGTCACAAAGTAACAAAGACATACACTGATACCCAGGAACACAGACACACACTTACACCAAGTAACATAGACACACACTTACACCAAGTAACAAAGACATACACTGACACCAAGTAACACAGACATACACTGACACCAAGTAACAAAGACATACAATTACACCAAGTAACAAAGACACACACTTACACCAAGTAACAAAGACATACACTGACACCAAGTCACAAAGACACACACTGACACCCAGTAACAAAGATATACAATGATACCAAGTCACAAAGACATACACTGATACCAAGTAACACAGACACACACTTACACCAAGTAACACAGACATACACTGTCACCAAGTAACAAAGACATACACCGATACCCAGTAACACAGACACACACCTGCACCAAGTAACAAAGACATACACTGACACCCAGTAACACAGACACACGGACAGCAAGCAACAAAGACACACACTTACACCAAGTAACACAGATACACACTGACACCCAGTAACACAGACACACACTTACACCAAGCAACACAGACATACACTGACACCAAGTAACAAAGACATACACTGATACCCAGGAACACAGACACACACTTACACCAAGTAACACAGACACACACTTACACCAAGTAACAAAGACATACACTGACACCAAGTAACACAGACATACACTGACACCAAGTAACAAAGACATACAATTACACCAAGAAACAAAGACACACACTTACACCAAGTAACACAGATACACACTGACACCAAGTAACAAAGACATGCACTGACAGCCAGTAACACAGACACACACATACACCAAGTAACACAGACATACACTGACACCAAGAAACAAAGACATACACTGATACCCATTAACACAGACATACACTGACACCAAGTAACAAAGACATACACTTACACCAAGTAACACAGACATACACTGATACCCAGTAACACAGACACACACTTACACCAAGTAACAAAGACAGACACTGATACCCAGTAACACAGACACACACTTACACCAAGTAACAAAGACATACACTGACACCCAGTAACACAGACACACATTTACACCAAGTAACAAAGGCATACACTGACACCCAGTAACAAAGACATACACTGACACCCAGTAACACAGACATACACCGACACCTAGTAACAAAGACACACACTTACACCAAGAAACACAGACACACACTGACACCCAGTAACACAGACACACACTTACACCAAGCAACACAGACATGCACTGACACAAAGTAACAAAGACATACACTGATACCCAGGAACACAGACACACACTTACACCAAGTAACACAGACACACACTTACATCAAGTAACAAAGACAGACACTGACACCAAGTAACACAGACATACACAGACACCAAGTAACAAAGACATACAATTACACCAAGTAACAAAGACACACACTGACACCAAGTAACAAAGACATACACTGATACCCAATAACACAGACACACTTTTACACCAACTAACACAGACATACACTGACACCATGTAACAAAGACATAGACTGATACCCAGGAACACAGACACACACTTACACCAAGTAACACTGACACACACTTACACCAAGTAACAAAGACATACAATTACACCAAGTAACACAGACTTACACTGACACCAAGTAACAAAGACATACAATTACACCAAGTAACAAAGACACACACTTACACCAAGTAACAAAGACAGACACTGATACCCAGTAACATCAGACACACACTTACACCAAGTAACAAAGATATACACTGACACCCATTAAAACAAACAAACACACACTGACACCGAGTAACACAGAAAAACACTAATAAACAGTAACACAGACAGACACTGACACCAAGTCACAAAGACACACACTTACACCAAGTAACAAAGACAGACAATTACACCAAGTAACAAAGACATACACTGACACCAAGTAACAAAGACAGACAATTACAACAAGTAACATTTACATACACTTACACCAAGTATTTAGACATACACTGACACCAAGTAACAAAGACATACACTGATACCCAGTAACACAGACACACATTTACACCAAGTAACAAAGACACACACTTACACCAAGTAACACAGATATACACTGACATCCAGTAACACAGACACACACTTACACCTAGTAACACAGACACACACTTACACCAAGTAACAAAGACATACACTGACACCCAGTAACAAAGACATACACTGACACCCAGTAACACAGACATACACCGACACCAAGTAACACAGACTTACACTGAAACCAAGTAACAAAGACATACAATTACACCAAGTAACAAAGACAGACACTTACACCAAGTAACAAAGACAGACACTGATACCCAGTCACACAGACACACACTTACACCAAGTAACAAAAATATGCACTGACACCCAGTAACACAAACAAACACACACTGACACCCAGTAACACAGAGAAACACAAATAAACAGTAACACAGACAGACACTGACACCAAGTCACAAAGACAGACAATTACAACAAGTAACATTTACATACACTTACACCAAGTATTTAGACATACACTGACACCAAGTAACAAAGACATGCACTGATACCCAGTAACACTGACACACATTTACACCAAGTAACAAAGACACACACTTACACCAAGTAACACAGATATACACTGACATCCAGTAACACAGACACACACTTACACCTAGTAACACAGACACACACTTACACCAAGTAACAAAGACATACACTGACACCCAGTAACAAAGACATACACTGACACCCAGTAACACAGACATACACCGACACCAAGTAACACAGACTTACACTGAAACCAAGTAACAAAGACATACAATTACACCAAGTAACAAAGACAGACACTTACACCAAGTAACAAAGACAGACACTGATACCCAGTCACACAGACACACACTTACACCAAGTAACAAAAATATGCACTGACACCCAGTAACACAAACAAACACACACTGACACCCAGTAACACAGAGAAACACAAATAAACAGTAACACAGACAGACACTGACACCAAGTCACAAAGACACACACTTACACCAACTAACAAAGACAGACAATTACACCAAGTAACAAAGACATACACTGACACCAAGTAACATTTACATACACTTACACCAAGTATTTTGACATACACTGACACCAAGCAACAAAGACATACACTGATACCCAGTAACACAGACACACATTTACACCAAGTAACAAAGACATACACTGACACCAAGTCACAAAGGCACACACTGACACCCAGTAACAAAGACATACACTGATACCAAGTCACAAAGACATACACTGATACCCAGTAACACAGACACACACTTACACCAAGTTACAAAGACATACACTGTCACCAAGTAACAAAGACATACACTGATACCCAGTAACACAGACACACACTTACACCAAGTAACAAAGGCAGACACTGATACCCAGTAACACAGACACACACTTGCACCAAGTAACAAAGACATACACTGACACCCAGTAACAAAGACGTACACTGACACCCAGTAACAGAGACACACATGGACACCAAGTAACAAAGACACACACTTACAACAAGTAACACAGACACACACTGACACCCAGTAACACAGACACACACTTACACCAAGCAACACAGACACACACTTACACCAAGTAACACAGACATACACTGACACCAAGTAACAAAGACATACACTGATACCCAGAAACACAGACACACACTTGCACCAAGTAACACAGACACACACTTACACCAAGTAACAAAGACGTACACTGACACCAAGTAACACAGACATACACTGACACCAAGTAACAAAGACATACAATGACACCAAGTAACAAAGACACACACTTACACCAGGTAACACAGATACACACTGACACCAAGTAACAAAGACATGCACTGACACCCAGTAACACAGACACACACTTACACCAAGTAACACAGACATACACTGACACCAAGTAACAAAGACATACACTGATACCCATTAACACAGACACACACTTACACCAACTAACACAGACATACACTGACACCAAGTAACAAAGACATACACTTACACCAAGTAACAAAGACATACACTGACACCCAGTAACACAGAAATCACTTACACCAAGTAACAAAGACATGCACTGACACCCAGTAACAAAGACATACACTGACACCCAGTAACACAGACACACACGGACACCAAGTAACAAAGACACACACTTACACCAAGTAACACAGACACACACTGACACCCAGTAACACAGACACACACTTACACCAAGTAACAAAGAAAGAAACTGACACCCAGTAACAAAGACAGACACTGACACCCAGTAACACAGACACACACGGACACCAAGTAACAAAGACACAGACTTACACCAAGTAACACAGACACACACTGACACCCAGTAACAGAGACACACTCTTACACCAAGTAACACAGACATACACAGACACCAAGTAACACAGACATACACTGACACCAAGTAACACAGATATACACTGACACCAAGTAACAAAGACATACAATTACACCAAGTAACAAAGACACACACCTCCACCAAGTAACACAGATATACACTGACACCAAGTAACAAAGACACACACCTCCACCAAGTAACACAGATATACACTGACACCAAGTAACAAAGACATGCACTGACACCCAGTAACACAGACACACACTTACACCAAGTAACACAGACATACACTGACACCAAGTAACAAAGACATACACTGATACCCAAGAGCACAGACACACACTTCCACCAAGTAACACAGACACGCACTTACACCAATAACAAAGACATACACTGACACCAAGTAACACAGACATACACTGACACCAAGTAACACAGACAGACAATTAAACCAAGTAACAAAGACACACACCTCCACCAATTAACACAGATATACACTGACACCAAGTAACAAAGACATGCACTGACACCCAGTAACACAGACACACACTTACACCAAGTAACACAGACATACACTGACACCAAGTAACAAAGACATACACTGATACCCAGTAACACAGACACACACTTACACCAACTAACAAAGACATACACTGACACCAAGTAACAAAGACATACACTGATACCCAGTAACACAGACACACACTTACACCAACTAACACAGACATACACTGACACCAAGTAACAAAGACATACACAGATAGCCAGGAACACAGACACACACTTACACCAAGTAACACAGACACACACTTACACCAAGTAACAAAGAGAGACACTGATACCCAGTAACACAGACACACACTTACACCAAGTAACAAAGACAGACACTGATACCCAGTAACACAGACACACACTTACACCAAGTAACAAAGACAGACACTGATACCCAGGAACACAGACACACACTGACACCCAGTAATAAAGACATACACTGATACCAAGTCACAAAGACTTACACTGATACACAGTAACACAGACACACACTGACACCCAGTAACAAAGACATGCACTGATACCAAGTCACAAAGACATACACTGATACCCAGGAACACAGACACACACTTACACCAAGTAACAGAGACACACACTTACAGCAAGTACCAAATACATACACTTACACCAAGTAACACAGACATACACTGACACCATGTAACAATGACATACAATTACACCAAGTAACAAAGACACACAGTTACACCAAGTAACACAGATATACACTGACACCAAGTAACAAAGACATGCACTGACACCCAGTAACACAGACATACACGGACACCAAGTAACAAAGACACAAACTTACAGCAAGTAACACAGACACACACTGAAACCCAGTAACACAGGCACACACTTACACCAAGTAACAAAGATATACACTGACACCCAGTAACACAGACACTCACTTACACCAAGTAACAAAGACATGCACTGACACCCAGTAACAAAGACGTACACTGACACCCAGTAACACAGACACACACGGACACCAAGTAACAAAGACACATACTTACACCATGTAACACAGACACACACTGACACCCAGTAACACAGACACACACTTACACCAAGCAACACAGATATATACTTTGACACCAAGTAACAAAAACATACACTGATACCTAGGAACACAGACACACACTTACACCAAGTAACACAGACACACACTTACACCAAGTAACAAAGACATACACTGACACCAAGTAACACAGCCATACACTGACACCCAGTAACAATTACATACACTGACACCAAGTAACAAAGACATACACTGATACCAAGTCACAAAGACATACACTGATACCCAGTAACACAGACACACACTGACACCAAGTAACAAAGACATACACTGACACCAAGTAACAAAGACATACACTTACACAAAGTAACAAAGACAGACAATTCCACCAAGTAACACAGACAGACAATAACACCAAGTAACAAAGACATACACTTACACCAAGTATTTTGACACACACTGACACCAAGTAACAAAGACATACACTGATACCCAGTAACACAGACACACACTTACACCAAGTAACACAGACACACACTTACACCAAGTAACAAAGACATACACTGACACCAAGTAACACAGACATAGACTGACACAAAGTAACAAAGACATACAATTACACGAAGTAACAAAGACACACACTTACACCAAGTAACAAAGACAGACACTGATACCCAGTAACACAGACACACACTTACACCAAGTAACAAAGACAGACACTGATACCCAGGAACACAGACACACACTGACACCCAGTAATAAAGACATACACTGATACCAAGTCACAAAGACATACACAGTAACACAGACACACACTGACACCCAGTAACAAAGACATGCACTGATACCAAGTCACAAAGACATACACTGATACCCAGTAACACAGACACACACTTACACCAAGTAACAGAGACACACACTTACAGCAAGTACCAAATACATACACTTACACCAAGTAACACAGACATACACTGACACCATGTAACAAAGACATACAATTACACCAAGTAACAAAGACACACAGTTACACCAAGTAACACAGATATACACTGACACCAAGTAAAAAAGACATGCACTGACACCCAGTAACACAGACATACACGGACACCAAGTAACAAAGACACAAACTTACAGCAAGTAACACAGACACACACTGACACCCAGTAACACAGACACACACTTACACCAAGTAACAAAGACATACACTGACACCAAGTGACACAGCCATACACTGACACCCAATAACAAAGACATACACTGACACCAAGTAACAAAGACATACACTGATACCAAGTCACAAAGACATACACTGATACCCAGTAACACAGACACACACTGACACCAAGTAACAAAGACATACACTGACACCAAGTAACAAAGACATACACTTACACAAAGTAACAAAGACAGAAAATTCCACCAAGTAACACAGACAGACAATAACACCAAGTAACAAAGACATACACTTACACCAAGTATTTTGACACACACTGACACCAAGTAACAAAGACATACACTGATACCCAGTAACACAGACACACACTTACACCAAGTAACAAAGACATACACTGACACCAAGTCACAAAGACACACACTGACACCCAGTAACAAAGACATACAATGAGACCAAGTCACAAAGACATACACTGATACCCAGTAACACAGACACACACTTACGCCAAGTAACACAGACATACACTGACACCCAGTAACACAGACACACACTTACACCAAGTAACAAAGAAATAAACTGACACCCAGTAACAAAGACACACACTGACACCCAGTAACACAGACACACACGGACACCAAGTAACAAAGACACAGACTTACACCAAGTAACACAGACACACACTGACACCCAGTAACAGAGACACACTCTTACACCAAGTAACACAGACATACACAGACACCAAGTAACACAGACATACACTGACACCAAGTAACACAGATATACACTGACACCAAGTAACAAAGACATGCACTGACACCCAGTAACACAGACACACACTTACACCAAGTAACACAGACATACACTGACACCAAGTAACAAAGACATACACTGATACCCAAGAGCACAGACACACACTTCCACCAAGTAACACAGACACGCACTTACACCAAGTAACAAAGACATACACTGACACCAAGTTACACAGACATACACTGACACCAAGTAACAAAGACATACAATTACACCAAGTAACAAAGACACACACCTCCACCAAGTAACACAGATATACACTGACACCAAGTAACAAAGACATGCACTGACACCCAGTAACACAGACACACACTTACACCAAGTAACACAGACATACACTGACACCAAGTAACAAAGACATACACTGATACCCAGTAACACAGACACACACTTACACCAACTAACACAGACATACACTGACACCAAGTAACAAAGACATACACAGATAGCCAGGAACACAGACACACACTTACACCAAGTAACACAGACACACACTTCCACCAAGTAACAAAGACATACACTGACACCAAGTAACACAGACATAGACTGACACAAAGTAACAAAGACATACAATTACACGAAGTAACAAAGACACACACTTACACCAAGTAACAAAGACAGACACTGATACCCAGTAACACAGACACACACTTACACCAAGTAACAAAGACAGACACTGATACCCAGGAACACAGACACACACTGACACCAAGTAATAAAGACATACACTGATACAAAGTCACAAAGACTTACACTGATACACAGTAACACAGACACACACTGACACCCAGTAACAAAGACATGCACTGATACCAAGTCACAAAGACATACACTGATACCCAGGAACACAGACACACACTTACACCAAGTAACAGAGACACACACTTACAGCAAGTACCAAATACATACACTTACACCAAGTAACACAGACATACACTGACACCATGTAACAAAGACATACAATTACACCAAGTAACAAAGACACACAGTTACACCAAGTAACACAGATATACACTGACACCAAGTAACAAAGACATGCAATGACACCCAGTAACACAGACATACACGGACACCAAGTAACAAAGACACAAACTTACAGCAAGTAACACAGACACACACTGACACCCAGTAACACAGACACACACTTACACCAAGTAACACAGACATACACTGACACCATGTAACAAAGACATACAATTACACCAAGTAACAAAGACACACAGTTACACCAAGTAACACAGATATACACTGACACCAAGTAACAAAGACATGCACTGACACCCAGTAACACAGACATACACGGACACCAAGTAACAAAGACACAAACTTACAGCAAGTAACACAGACACACACTGACACTCAGTAACACAGACACACACTTACACCAAGTAACAAAGACATACACTGACACCAAGTGACACAGCCATACACTGACACCCAATAACAAAGACATACACTGACACCAAGTAACAAAGACATACACTGATACCAAGTCACAAAGACATACACTGATACCCAGTAACACAGACACACACTGACACCAAGTAACAAAGACATACACTGACACCAAGTAACAAAGACATACACTTACACAAAGTAACAAAGACAGAAAATTCCACCAAGTAACACAGACAGACAATAACACCAAGTAACAAAGACATACACTTACACCAAGTATTTTGACACACACTGACACCAAGTAACAAAGACATACACTGATACCCAGTAACACAGACACACACTTACACCAAGTAACAAAGACATACACTGACACCAAGTCACAAAGACACACACTGACACCCAGTAACAAAGACATACAATGAGACCAAGTCACAAAGACATACACTGATACCCAGTAACACAGACACACACTTACGCCAAGTAACACAGACATACACTGACACCCAGTAACACAGACACACACTTACACCAAGTAACAAAGAAATAAACTGACACCCAGTAACAAAGACACACACTGACACCCAGTAACACAGACACACACGGACACCAAGTAACAAAGACACAGACTTACACCAAGTAACACAGACACACACTGACACCCAGTAACAGAGACACACTCTTACACCAAGTAACACAGACATACACAGACACCAAGTAACACAGACATACACTGACACCAAGTAACACAGATATACACTGACACCAAGTAACAAAGACATGCACTGACACCCAGTAACACAGACACACACTTACACCAAGTAACACAGACATACACTGACACCAAGTAACAAAGACATACACTGATACCCAAGAGCACAGACACACACTTCCACCAAGTAACACAGACACGCACTTACACCAAGTAACAAAGACATACACTGACACCAAGTTACACAGACATACACTGACACCAAGTAACAAAGACATACAATTACACCAAGTAACAAAGACACACACCTCCACCAAGTAACACAGATATACACTGACACCAAGTAACAAAGACATGCACTGACACCCAGTAACACAGACACACACTTACACCAAGTAACACAGACATACACTGACACCAAGTAACAAAGACATACACTGATACCCAGTAACACAGACACACACTTACACCAACTAACACAGACATACACTGACACCAAGTAACAAAGACATACACAGATAGCCAGGAACACAGACACACACTTACACCAAGTAACACAGACACACACTTCCACCAAGTAACAAAGACATACACTGACACCAAGTAACACAGACATAGACTGACACAAAGTAACAAAGACATACAATTACACGAAGTAACAAAGACACACACTTACACCAAGTAACAAAGACAGACACTGATACCCAGTAACACAGACACACACTTACACCAAGTAACAAAGACAGACACTGATACCCAGGAACACAGACACACACTGACACCAAGTAATAAAGACATACACTGATACAAAGTCACAAAGACTTACACTGATACACAGTAACACAGACACACACTGACACCCAGTAACAAAGACATGCACTGATACCAAGTCACAAAGACATACACTGATACCCAGGAACACAGACACACACTTACACCAAGTAACAGAGACACACACTTACAGCAAGTACCAAATACATACACTTACACCAAGTAACACAGACATACACTGACACCATGTAACAAAGACATACAATTACACCAAGTAACAAAGACACACAGTTACACCAAGTAACACAGATATACACTGACACCAAGTAACAAAGACATGCAATGACACCCAGTAACACAGACATACACGGACACCAAGTAACAAAGACACAAACTTACAGCAAGTAACACAGACACACACTGACACCCAGTAACACAGACACACACTTACACCAAGTAACACAGACATACACTGACACCATGTAACAAAGACATACAATTACACCAAGTAACAAAGACACACAGTTACACCAAGTAACACAGATATACACTGACACCAAGTAACAAAGACATGCACTGACACCCAGTAACACAGACATACACGGACACCAAGTAACAAAGACACAAACTTACAGCAAGTAACACAGACACACACTGACACTCAGTAACACAGACACACACTTACACCAAGTAACAAAGACATACACTGACACCAAGTGACACAGCCATACACTGACACCCAATAACAAAGACATACACTGACACCAAGTAACAAAGACATACACTGATACCAAGTCACAAAGACATACACTGATACCCAGTAACACAGACACACACTGACACCAAGTAACAAAGACATACACTGACACCAAGTAACAAAGACATACACTTACACAAAGTAACAAAGACAGAAAATTCCACCAAGTAACACAGACAGACAATAACACCAAGTAACAAAGACATACACTTACACCAAGTATTTTGACACACACTGACACCAAGTAACAAAGACATACACTGATACCCAGTAACACAGACACACACTTACACCAAGTAACAAAGACATACACTGACACCAAGTCACAAAGACACACACTGACACCCAGTAACAAAGACATACAATGAGACCAAGTCACAAAGACATACACTGATACCCAGTAACACAGACACACACTTACGCCAAGTAACACAGACATACACTGACACCCAGTAACACAGACACACACTTACACCAAGTAACAAAGAAATAAACTGACACCCAGTAACAAAGACACACACTGACACCCAGTAACACAGACACACACGGACACCAAGTAACAAAGACACAGACTTACACCAAGTAACACAGACACACACTGACACCCAGTAACAGAGACACACTCTTACACCAAGTAACACAGACATACACAGACACCAAGTAACACAGACATACACTGACACCAAGTAACACAGATATACACTGACACCAAGTAACAAAGACATGCACTGACACCCAGTAACACAGACACACACTTACACCAAGTAACACAGACATACACTGACACCAAGTAACAAAGACATACACTGATACCCAAGAGCACAGACACACACTTCCACCAAGTAACACAGACACGCACTTACACCAAGTAACAAAGACATACACTGACACCAAGTTACACAGACATACACTGACACCAAGTAACAAAGACATACAATTACACCAAGTAACAAAGACACACACCTCCACCAAGTAACACAGATATACACTGACACCAAGTAACAAAGACATGCATTGACACCCAGTAACACAGACACACACTTACACCAAGTAACACAGACATACACTGACACCAAGTAACAAAGACATACACTGATACCCAGTAACACAGACACACACTTACACCAACTAACACAGACATACACTGACACCAAGTAACAAAGACATACACAGATAGCCAGGAACACAGACACACACTTACACCAAGTAACACAGACACACACTTACACCAAGTAACAAAGACATACACTGACACCAAGTAACACAGACATAGACTGACACAAAGTAACAAAGACATACAATTACACGAAGTAACAAAGACACACACTTACACCAAGTAACAAAGACAGACACTGATACCCAGTAACACAGACACACACTTACACCAAGTAACAAAGACAGACACTGATACCCAGGAACACAGACACACACTGACACCAAGTAATAAAGACATACACTGATACAAAGTCACAAAGACTTACACTGATACACAGTAACACAGACACACACTGACACCCAGTAACAAAGACATGCACTGATACCAAGTCACAAAGACATACACTGATACCCAGGAACACAGACACACACTTACACCAAGTAACAGAGACACACACTTACAGCAAGTACCAAATACATACACTTACACCAAGTAACACAGACATACACTGACACCATGTAACAAAGACATACAATTACACCAAGTAACAAAGACACACAGTTACACCAAGTAACACAGATATACACTGACACCAAGTAACAAAGACATGCAATGACACCCAGTAACACAGACATACACGGACACCAAGTAACAAAGACACAAACTTACAGCAAGTAACACAGACACACACTGACACCCAGTAACACAGACACACACTTACACCAAGTAACAAAGACATACACTGACACCCAGTAACACAGACACTCACTTACACCAAGTAACAAAGACATGCACTGACACCCAGTAACAAAGACATACACTGACACCCAGTAACACAGACACACACGGACACCAAGTAACAAAGACACACACTTACACCAAGTAACACAGACACACACTGACACCCAGAAACACAGACACACACTTACACCAAGCAACACAGATATACACTGACACCAAGTAACAAAAACATACACTGATACGCAGGAACACAGACACACACTTACACCAAGTAACACAGACACACACTTACACCAAGTAACAAAGACATACACTGACACCAAGCAACACAGCCATACACTGACACCCAGTAACAAATACATACACTGACACCAAGTAACAAAGACATACACTGATACCAAGTCACAAAGACATACACTGATACCCAGTAACACAGACACACACTGACACCAAGTAACAAAGACATACACTGACACCAAGTAACAAAGACATACACTTACACAAAGTAACAAAGACAGACAATTCCACCAAGTAACACAGACAGACAATAACACCAAGTAACAAAGACATACACTTACACCAAGTATTTTGACACACACTGACACCAAGTAACAAAGACATACACTGATACCCAGTAACACAGACACACACTTACACCAAGTAACAAAGTCATACACTGACACCAAGTCACAAAGACACACACTGACACCCAGTAACAAAGACATACAATGAGACCAAGTCACAAAGACATACACTGATACCCAGTAACACAGACACACACTTACGCCAAGTAACACAGACATACACTGACACCCAGTAACACAGACACACACTTACAACAAGTAACAAAGAAATAAACTGACACCCAGTAACAAAGACAGACACTGACACCCAGTAACACAGACACACACGGACACCAAGTAACAAAGACACAGACTTACACCAAGTAACACAGACACACACTGACACCCAGTAACAGAGACACACTCTTACACCAAGTAACACAGACATACACAGACACCAAGTAACACAGACATACACTGACACAAAGTAAAACAGATATACACTGACACCAAGTACCAAAGACATGCACTGACACCCAGTAACACAGACACACACTTACACCAAGTAACCAGACATACACTGACACCAAGTAACAAAGACATACACTGATACCCAAGAGCACAGACACACACTTCCACCAAGTAACACAGACACGCACTTACACCAAGTAACAAAGACATACACTGACACCAAGTAACACAGACATACACTGACACCAAGTAACAAAGACATACAATTACACCAAGTAACAAAGACACACACCTCCACCAAGTAACACAGATATACACTGACACCAAGTAACAAAGCCATGCACTGACACCCAGTAACACAGACACACACTTACACCAAGTAACACAGACATACACTGATACCAAGAAACAAAGACATACACTGATACCCAGTAACACAGACACACACCTACACCAACTAACACAGACATACACTGACACCAAGTAACAAAGACATACACAGATAGCCAGGAACACAGACACACACTTACACAAATTAACACAGACACACACTTACTCCAAGTAACAAAGACATACACTGACACCAAGTAACACAGACATAGACTGACACAAAGTAACAAAGACATACAATTACACGAAGTAACAAAGACACAAACTTACACCAAGTAACAAAGACAGACACTGATACCCAGTAACACAGACACACACTTACACCAAGTAACAAAGACAGACACTGATACCCAGGAACACAGACACACACTGACACCCAGTAATAAAGACATACACTGATACCAAGTCACAAAGACATACACTGATACACAGTAACACAGACACACACTGACACCCAGTAACAAAGACATGCACTGATACCAAGTCACAAAGACATACACTGATACCCAGTAACACAGACACACACTGACACCAAGTAACACAGACATACACTGACACCAAGTAACAAAGACATACACTGACACCAAGTAACAAAGACATACACTTACACCAAGTAACAAAGACAGACAATTACACCAAGTAACAAAGACATACACTTACACCAAGTATTTTGACATACACTGACACCACGTAACAAAGACATACACTGATACCCAGTAACACAGACACACACTTACACAAAGTAACAAAGACATACACTGACACCAAGTCACAAAGACACAAACTGACACCCAGTAACAAAGACATACACTGATACCAAGTCACAAAGACATACACTGATACCCAGTAACACAGACACACACGGACACCAAGTAACAAAGACACACACTGACACCCAGTAACACGGACATACACTGACACCAAGTAACAAAGACATACACTGATACCCAGAAACACAGACACACACTTTCACCAAGTAACACAGACATACACTGACACCAAGTAACAAAGACAAACACTGATACCCAGGAACACAGACACACACTTACACCAAGTAACAGAGACACACACTTACAGCAAGTACCAAATACATACACTTACACCAAGTAACACAGACATACACTGACACCATGTAACAAAGACATACAATTACACCAAGTAACAAAGACATACAGTTACTCCAAGTAACACAGATATACACTGACACCAAGTAACAAAGTCATGCACTGACACCCAATAACACAGACATACACGGACACCAAGTAACAAAGACACAAACTTACAGCAAGTAACACAGACACACACTGACACCCAGTAACACAGACACACACTTACACCAAGTAACACAGACATACACTGACACCCAGTAACACAGACACACACTTACACCAGGTAACACAGACATACACTGACACCCAGTAACAAAGACATGCACCGATACCCAGGAACACAGACACACACTTACACCCAGTAACACAGACACACACTGACACCCAGTAACAAAGACATGCACTGATACCAAGTCACAAAGACATACACTGATACCCAGTAACACAGACACACACTGACACCAAGTAACACAGACATACACTGACACCAAGTAACAAAGACATGCACTGACACCAAGTAACAAAGACATACACTTACACCAAGTAACAAAGACAGACAATTACACCAAGTAACAAAGACATATACTTACACCAAGTATTTTGACATCCACTGACACCACGTAACAAAGACATACACTGATACCCAGTAACACAGACACACACTTACACCAAGTAACAAAGACATACACTGACACCAAGTCACAAAGAAACACACTGACACCCAGTAACAAAGACACACACTTACACCAAGTAACACAGACATACACTGACACCAAGTAACAAAGACATACACTGATACCCAGTAACACAGACACACACTTACACCAAGTAACAAAGACACACACTTACACCAAGTAACACAGACACACACTGACACCCAGTAACACAGACACACACTTACACCAAGCAACACGGACATACACTGACACCAAGTAACAAAGACATACACTGATACCCAGTAACACAGACACACACTTACACCAAGTAACACAGACAGACACTGACACCAAGTAACAAAGACAAACACTGATACCCAGTAACACAGACACACACTTACACCAAGTAACACAGACACACAATTACAGCAACTAACAAAGACATACACTTACACCAAGTAACACAGACATACTCTGACACCATCTAACAAAGACATACAATTACACCAAGTAACAAAGACACACAGTTACACAAAGTAACACAGATATACACTGACACCAAGTAACAAAGACATGCACTGACACCCAGTAACACAGACACACACGGACACCAAGTAACAAAGACACAAACTTACAGCAAGTAACACAGACACACACTGACACCCAGTAACACAGACACACACTTACACCAAGTGACACAGACATACACTGACACCCAGTAACACAGACACACTCTTACACCTGGTAACACAGACATACACTGACACCAAGTAACAAAGACATACACTGATACCCAGGAACACAGACACACACTTACACCAAGTAACACAGACACACACTTACACCAAGTAACAAAGACATACACTAACACCAAGTAACACAGACACACACTTACACCAACTAACACAGACATACACTGATACCAAGTAACAAAGACATACACAGATAGCCAGGAACACAGACACACACTTACACCAAGTAACACAGACATACACTGACACCCAGTAACACAGTCACACACTTACACCAAGTAACAAAGAAATAAAATGACACCAAGTAACACAGACACACACTGACACCCAGTAACACAGACACACTCTTACACCAAGTAACACAGACATACACTGACACCAAGTAACACAGACATACACTGACACCAAGTAACAAAGACATACAATTACACCAAGTAACAAAGACACACACTTACACCAAGTAACACAGATATACACTGACACCAAGTAACAAAGACATGCACTGACACCCAGTAACACAGACACACACTTACACCAAGTAACACAGACATACACTGACACCAAGTAACAAAGACATACACTGATACCCAGTAACACAGACACACACTTACACCAACTAACAGAGACATACACTGACACCAAGTTACAAAGACAGACAATTACACCAAGTAACAAAGACATATACTTACACCAAGTATTTTGACATACACTGACACCACGTAACAAAGACATACACTGATACCCAGTAACACAGACACACACTTACACCAAGTAACAAAGACATACACTGACACCAAGTCACAAAGAAACACACTGACACCCAGTAACAAAGACACACACTTACACCAAGTAACACAGACATACACTGACACCAAGTAACAAAGACATACACTGATACCCAGTAACACAGACACACACTTACACCAAGTAACAAAGACACACACTTACACCAAGTAACACAGACACACACTGACACCCAGTAACACAGACACACACTTACACCAAGCAACACGGACATACACTGACACCAAGTAACAAAGACATACACTGATACCCAGTAACACAGACACACACTTACACCAAGTAACACAGACAGACACTGACACCAAGTAACAAAGACAAACACTGATACCCAGTAACACAGACACACACTTACACCAAGTAACACAGACAAACAATTACAGCAAGTAACAAAGACATACACTTACACCAAGTAACACAGACATACTCTGACACCATCTAACAAAGACATACAATTACACCAAGTAACAAAGACACACAGTTACACAAAGTAACACAGATATACACTGACACCAAGTAACAAAGACATGCACTGACACCCAGTAACACAGACACACACGGACACCAAGTAACAAAGACACAAACTTACAGCAAGTAACACAGACACACACTGACACCCAGTAACACAGACACACACTTACACCAAGTGACACAGACATACACTGACACCCAGTAACACAGACACACTCTTACACCTGGTAACACAGACATACACTGACACCAAGTAACAAAGACATACACTGATACCCAGGAACACAGACACACACTTACACCAAGTAACACAGACACACACTTACACCAAGTAACAAAGACATACACTAACACCAAGTAACACAGACACACACTTACACCAACTAACACAGACATACACTGACACCAAGTAACAAAGACATACACAGATAGCCAGGAACACAGACACACACTTACACCAAGTAACACAGACATACACTGACACCCAGTAACACAGTCACACACTTACACCAAGTAACAAAGAAATAAAATGACACCAAGTAACACAGACACACACTGACACCCAGTAACACAGACACACTCTTACACCAAGTAACACAGACATACACTGACACCAAGTAACACAGACATACACTGACACCAAGGAACAAAGACATACAATTACACCAAGTAACAAAGACACACACTTACACCAAGTAACACAGATATACACTGACACCAAGTAACAAAGACATGCACTGACACCCAGTAACACAGACACACACTTACACCAAGTAACACAGACATACACTGACACCAAGTAACAAAGACATACACTGATACCCAGTAACACAGACACACACTTACACCAACTAACAGAGACATACACTGACACCAAGTTACAAAGACATACACTGATACCCAGGAACACAGACACACACTTACACCAAGTAACACAGACACACACATACACCAAGTAACAAAGACATACACTTACACCAAGTAACACAGACATACACTGACACAAAGTAACAAAGACATACAATTACACCAAGCAACAAAGACACACACTTACACCAAGAAACAAAGACAGACAATGATACCCAGTAACAGAGACACACACTTACACCAAGTAACAAAGACATACACTGACACCCAGTAACACAGACATACACTGACACAAAGTAACAAAGACACACACTTACACCAAGAAACAAAGACAGACACTGATACCCAGTAACACAGACACACACTTACACCAAGTAACAAAGACATACACTGACACCCAGTAACACAAACAAACACACACTGACACCCGGTAACACAGAGAAACACTAATATACAGTAACACAGACATACACTGACACCAAGTCACAAAGGCACACACTGAAACCCAGTAACAAAGACAAACACTGACACCAAGTCACAAAGACATACACTGATACCCAGGAACACAGACACACACTGACACACAGTAACAAAGACAGACACTGATACCAAGTCACACAGACATACACTGATACCCAGTAACACAGACACACACTGGCACCAAGTAACACAGACATACACTGACACCAAGTAACAAAGACATACACTGACACCAAGTAACAAAGACATACACTTACACCAAGTAACAAAGACAGACAATTACACCAAGTAACAAAGACATACACTTACACCAAGTATTTTGACATACACTGACACCACGTAACAAAGACATACACTGATACCCAGTAACACAGACACACACTTACACCAAGTAACAAAGACATACACTGACACCAAGTCACAAAGAAACACACTGACACCCAGTAACAAAGACATACACTGATACCAAGTCACAAAGACATACACTGATACCCAGTAACACAGACACACACGGACACCAAGTAACAAAGACACACACTTGCACCAAGTAACACAGACACACACTGACACCCAGTAACACAGACACACACTTACACCAAGCAACACGGACATACACTGACACCAAGTAACAAAGACATACAATGATACCCAGTAACACAGACACACACTTACACCAAGTAACACAGACATACACTGACACCAAGTAACAAAGACAAACACTGATACCCAGGAACACAGACACACACTTACACCAAGTAACACAGACACACACTTGCAGCAAGTAACAAAGACACACACTTACACCAAGTAACACAGACATACACTGACTCCATGTAACAAAGACATACAATTACACCAAGTAACAAAGACACACAGTTACACCAAGTAGCACAGATATACACTGACACCAAGTAACAAAGACATGCACTGACACCCAGTAACACAGACACACACGGACACTAAGTAACAAAGACACAAACTTACAGCAAGTAACACAGACACACACTGACACCCAGTAACACAGACACAGACTTACGCCAAGTAACACAGACATACACTGACACCCAGTAACACAGACACACACTTACACCAGGTAACACAGACATACACTGACACCAAGTAACAAAGACATACACTGCTACCCAGGAACACAGACACACACTTACACCAAGTAACACAGACACACACTTACACCAAGTAACAAAGACATACACTAACACCAAGTAACACAGACATACACTGACACCAAGTAACAAAGACACACACTTACACCAAGAAACAAAGACAAACACTTACACCAAGTAACAAAGACATACACTGACACCCAGTAACACAAACAAACACACACTGACACCCAGTAACACAGAGAAACACTAATAAACAGTAACAAAGACATACACTGACACCAAGTAACACAGTCACACACTGACACCCAGTAACAAAGACATACACTGACACCAAGTAAGAAAGACATACACTGATACCAAGTCACAAAGACATACACTGATACCCTGTAACACAGAAACACACTGACACCAAGTAACAAAGACATACACTGACACCAAGTAACAAAGACATACACTTACACAAAGTAACAAATACAGACAATTACACCAAGTAACAAAGACATACACTTACACCAAGTATTTTGACATACACTGACACCAAGTAACAAAGACATACACTGATACCCAGTAACACAGACACACGCTTACACCAAGTAACAAAGACATACACTGACACCAAGTCACAAAGACACACACTGACACCCAGTAACAAAGACATACAACGAGACCAAGTCACAAAGACATACACTGATACCCAGTAACACAGACACACACTTATACCAAGTAACACAGACATACACTGACACCCAGTAACACAGACACACACTTACACTAAGTAACAAAGAAATACACTGACACCCAGTAACAAAGACATACACTGACACCCAGTAACACAGACACACACTTACTCTAAGTAACAAAGAAATACACTGACACCCAGTAACAAAGACATACACTGACACCCAGTAACACAGACACACACGGACACCAAGTAACAAAGACACAGACTTACACCAAGTAACACAGACACACACTGACACCCAGTAACACAGACACACTCTTACACCAAGTAACACAGACATACACTGACACAAAGTAACAAAGACATACACTGATACCCAGTAACACAGACACACATTTACACCAAGTAACACAGACATACACTGACACCAAATAACAAAGACAAACACTGATACCCAGGAACACAGACACACACTTACACCAAGTAACACAGACACACACTTGCAGCAAGTAACAAAGACATACACTTACACCAAGTAACACAGACAGACACTGACTCCATGTAACAAAGACAGACAATTACACCAAGTAACAAAGACAGACAAATACACCAAGTAACAAAGACATACACTTACACCAAGTATTTTGACATGCACTGACACCAAGTAACAAAGACATACACTGATACCCAGTAACACAGACACACACTTACACCAAGTAACAAAGACATACACTGACACCACGTCACAAAGACACACACTGACACCCAGTAACAAAGACATACAATGAGACCAAGTCACAAAGACATACGCAGATACCCAGTAACACAGACACACAGTTACACCAAGTAACACAGACATACACTGACACCCAGTAACACAGCCACACACTTACACCAAGTAACAAAGAAATAAACTGACACCAAGTAACACAGACACACACTGACACCCAGTAACACAGACACACTCTTACACCAAGTAACACAGACATACACTGACACCAAGTAACACAGACATACATTGACACCTAGTAACAAAGACATACAATTACACCAAGTAACAAAGACACACACTTACACCAAGTAACACAGATATACACTGACACCAAGTAACAAAGACATGCACTGACACCCAGTAACACAGACACACACTTACACCAAGTAACACAGACATACACTGACACCAAGTAACAAAGACATACACTGATAACCAGGAGCACAGACACACACTTACACCAAGTAACACAGACACACATTACACCAAGTAACAAAGACATACACTGACACCAAGTAACACAGACATACACTGACACCAAGTAACAAAGACATACAATTACACCAAGTAACAAAGACACACACTTACACCAAGTAACACAGACATACACTGACACCAAGTTACAAAGACATACACTGATACCCAGGAACACAGACACACACTTACACCAAGTAACACAGACACACACTTACACCAAGTAACAAAGACATACACTTACACCAAGTAACACAGACATGCACTGACACAAAGTAACAAAGACATACAATTACACCAAGCAACAAAGACACACACTTACACCAAGAAACAAAGACAGACACTGATACCCAGTAACACAGACACACACTTACACCAAGTAACAAAGACATACACTGACACCCAGTAACACAAACAAACACACACTGACACCCGGTAACACAGAGAAACACGAATATACAGTAACACAGACATACATTGACACCAAGTCACAAAGACACACACTGAAACCCAGTAAAAAAGACAAACACTGACACCAAGTCACAAAGGCATACACTGATACCCAGGAACACAGACACACACTGACACCCAGTAACAAAGACAGACACTGATACCAAGTCACACAGACATACACTGATACCCAGTAACACAGACACACACTGACACCCAGTAACAAAGACATGCACTGATACCAAGTCACAAAGACATACACTGATACCCAGTAACACAGACACACACTGGCACCAAGTAACACAGACATACACTGACACCAAGTAACAAATACATACACTGACACCAAGTAACAAAGACATACACTTACACCAAGTAACAAAGACAGACAATTACACCAAGTAACAAAGACATACACTTACACCAAGTATTTTGACATACACTGACACCACGTAACAAAGACATACACTGATACCCAGTAACACAGACACACACTTACACCAAGTAACAAAGACATACACTGACACCAAGTCACAAAGAAACACACTGACACCCAGTAACAAAGACATACACTGATACCAAGTCACAAAGACATACACTGATACCCAGTAACACACGACACACACGGACACCATGTAACAAAGACACACACTTGCACCAAGTAACACAGACACACACTGACACCCAGTAACACAGACACACACTTGCACCAAGCAACACGGACATACACTGACACCAAGTAACAAAGACATACACTGATACCCAGTAACACAGACACACACTTACACCAAGTAACACAGACATACACTGACACCAAGTAACAAAGACAAACACTGATACCCAGGAACACAGACACACACTTACACCAAGTAACACAGACACACACTTGCAGCAAGTAACAAAGACATACACTTACACCAAGTAACACAGACATACACTGACTCCATGTAACAAAGACATACACTTACACCAAATAACAAAGACACACAGTTACACCAAGTAGCACAGATATACACTGACACCAAGTAACAAAGACATGCACTGACACCCAGTAACACAGACACACACGGACACTAAGTAACAAAGACACAAACTTACAGCAAGTAACACAGACACACACTGACACCCAGTAACACAGACACAGACTTACACCAAGTAACACAGACATACACTGACACCCAGTAACACAGACACACACTTACACCAAGTAACACAGACACACACTTACAACAAGTAACAAAGACATACACTAACACCAAGTAACACAGACATACACTGACACCAAGTAACAAAGACATACAATTACACCAACTAACAAAGACAAACACTTACACCAAGTAACAAAGACAGACACTGATACCCAGTAACACAGACACACACTTACACCAATTAACAAAGACATACACTGACACCCAGTAACACAAACAAACACACACTGACACCCAGTAACACAGAGAAACACTAACAAACAGTAACAAAGACATACACTGACACCAAGTAACACAGTCACACACTGACACCCAGTAACAAAGACAAACACTGACACCAAGTCACCAAGACATACACTGATACCCAGGAACACAGACACACACTGACACACAGCAACAAAGACAGACACTGATACCAAGTCACACAGACATACACTGATACCCAGTAACACAGACACACACTGACACCCAGTAACAAAGACATGCACTGATACCAAGTCACAAAGACATACACTGATACCCAGTAACACAGACACACACTGGCACCAAGTAACACAGACAGACACTGACACCAAGTAACAAAGACATACACTGACACCAAGTAACAAAGACATACACTTACACCAAGTAACAAAGACAGACAATTACACCAAGTAACAAAGACATACAATTACACCAAGTATTTTGACATACACTGACACCACGTAACAAAGACATACACTGATACCCAGTAACACAGACACACACGGACACCAAGTAACAAAGACACACACTTGCACCAAGTAACACAGACACACACTGACACCCAGTAACACAGACACACACTTACACCAAGCAACACGGACATACACTGACACCAAGTAACAAAGACATACAATGATACCCAGTAACACAGACACACACTTACACCAAGTAACACAGACATACACTGACACCAAGTAACAAAGACAAACACTGATACCCAGGAACACAGACACACACTTACACCAAGTAACACAGACACACACTTGCAGCAAGTAACAAAGACATACACTTACACCAAGTAACACAGACATACACTGACTCCATGTAACAAAGACATACAATTACACCAAGTAACAAAGACACACAGTTACACCAAGTAGCACAGATATACACTGACACCAAGTAACAAAGACATGCACTGACACCCAGTAACACAGACACACACGGACACTAAGTAACAAAGACACAAACTTACAGCAAGTAACACAGACACACACTGACTCCCAGTAACACAGACACAGACTTACGCCAAGTAACACAGACATACACTGACACCAAGTAACAAAGACATACAATTACACCAAGTAACAAAGACAAACACTTACACCAAGTAACAAAGACAGACACTGATACCCAGTAACACAGACACACACTTACACCAATTAACAAAGACATACACTGACACCCAGTAACACAAACAAACACACACTGACACCCAGTAACACAGAGAAACACTAACAAACAGTAACAAAGACATACACTGACACCAAGTAACACAGTCACACACTGACACCCAGTAACAAAGACAAACACTGACACCAAGTCACCAAGACATACACTGATACCCAGGAACACAGACACACACTGACACACAGCAACAAAGACAGACACTGATACCAAGTCACACAGACATACACTGATACCCAGTAACACAGACACACACTGACACCCAGTAACAAAGACATGCACTGATACCAAGTCACAAAGACATACACTGATACCCAGTAACACAGACACACACTGGCACCAAGTAACACAGACATACACTGACACCAAGTAACAAAGACATACACTGACACCAAGTAACAAAGACATACACTTACACCAAGTAACAAAGACAGACAATTACACCAAGTAACAAAGACATACACTTACACCAAGTATTTTGACATACACTGACACCACGTAACAAAGACATACACTGATACCCAGTAACACAGACACACACGGACACCAAGTAACAAAGACACACACTTGCACCAAGTAACACAGACACACACTGACACCCAGTAACACAGACACACACTTACACCAAGCAACACGGACATACACTGACACCAAGTAACAAAGACATACAATGATACCCAGTAACACAGACACACACTTACACCAAGTAACACAGACATACACTGACACCAAGTAACAAAGACAAACACTGATACCCAGGAACACAGACACACACTTACACCAAGTAACACAGACACACACTTGCAGCAAGTAACAAAGACATACACTTACACCAAGTAACACAGACATACACTGACTCCATGTAACAAAGACATACAATTACACCAAGTAACAAAGACACACAGTTACACCAAGTAGCACAGATATACACTGACACCAAGTAACAAAGACATGCACTGACACCCAGTAACACAGACACACACGGACACTAAGTAACAAAGACACAAACTTACAGCAAGTAACACAGACACACACTGACACCCAGTAACACAGACACAGACTTACGCCAAGTAACACAGACATACACTGACACCCAGTAACACAGACACACACTTACACCAGGTAACACAGACATACACTGACACCAAGTAACAAAGACATACACTGCTACCCAGGAACACAGACACACACTTACACCAAGTAACACAGACACACACTTACACCAAGTAACAAAGACATACACTAACACCAAGTAACACAGACATACACTGACACCAAGTAACAAAGACATACAATTACACCAAGTAACAAAGACAAACACTTACACCAAGTAACAAAGACAGACACTGATACCCAGTAACACAGACACACACTTACACCAATTAACAAAGACATACACTGACACCCAGTAACACAAACAAACACACACTGACACCCAGTAACACAGAGAAACACTAATAAACAGTAACAAAGACATACACTGACACCAAGTAACACAGTCACACACTGACACACAGTAACAAAGACATGCACTGACATCAAGTAAGAAAGACATACACTGATACCAAGTCACAAAGACATACACTGATACCCTGTAACACAGAAACACACTGACACCAAGTAACAAAGACAGACACTGACACCAAGTAACAAAGACATACACTTACACAAAGTAACAAAGACAGACAATTACACCAAGTAGCAAAGACAGACAATTACACCAAGTAACAAAGACATACACTTACACCAAGTATTTTGACATACACTGACACCAAGTAACAAAGACATACACTGATACCCAGTAACACAGACACACACTTACACCAAGTAACAAAGACATACACTGACACCAAGTCACAAAGACACACACTGACACCCAGTAACAAACACATACAATGAGACCAAGTCACAAAGACATACACTGATACCCAGTAACACAGACACACACTTATACCAAGTAACACAGACATACACTGACACCCAGTAACACAGACACACACTTACACTAAGTAACAAAGAAATACACTGACACCCAGTAACAAAGACATACACTGACACCCAGTAACACAGACACACACTAACACTAAGTAACAAAGAAATACACTGACACCCAGTAACAAAGACATACACTGACACCCAGTAACACAGACACACACGGACACCAAGTAACAAAGACACAGACTTACACCAAGTAACACAGACAAACACTGACACCCAGTAACACAGACACACTCTTACACCAAGTAACACAGACATACACTGACACAAAGTAACAAAGACATACACTGATACCCAGTAACACAGACACACATTTACACCAAGTAACACAGACATACACTGACACCAAATAACAAAGACAAACACTGATACCCAGGAACACAGACACACACTTACACCAAGTAACACAGACACACACTTGCAGCAAGTAACAAAGACATACACTTACACCAAGTAACACAGACAGACACTGACTCCATGTAACAAAGACAGACAATTACACCAAGTAACAAAGACAGACAATTACACCAAGTAACAAAGACATACACTTAACACAGACATACACTGACACAAAGTAACAAAGACATACACTGATACCCAGTAACACAGACACACATTTACACCAAGTAACACAGACATACACTGACACCAAATAACAAAGACAAACACTGATACCCAGGAAAACAGACACACACTTACACCAAGTAACACAGACACACACTTGCAGCAAGTAACAAAGACATACACTTACACCAAGTAACACAGACAGACACTGACTCCATGTAACAAAGACAGACAATTACACCAAGTAACAAAGACAGACAATTACACCAAGTAACAAAGACATACACTTACACCAAGTATTTTGACATACACTGACACCAAGTAACAAAGACATACACTGATACCCAGTAACACAGACACACACTTACACCAAGTAACAAAGACATACACTGAC
Source organism: Heterodontus francisci (assembly GCF_036365525.1). NCBI lineage: Eukaryota > Metazoa > Chordata > Chondrichthyes > Heterodontiformes > Heterodontidae > Heterodontus > Heterodontus francisci. The sequence goes on along the minus strand of NW_027140851.1, from coordinate 5,280,130 downwards.
ACCACGTCACAAAGACACACACTGACACCCAGTAACAAAGACATACAATGAGACCAAGTCACAAAGACATACGCAGATACCCAGTAACACAGACACACAGTTACACCAAGTAACAAAGAAATAAACTGACACCAAGTAACACAGACACACACTGACACCCAGTAACACAGACACACTCTTACACCAAGTAACACAGACATACACTGACACCAAGTAACACAGACATATATTGACACCTAGTAACAAAGACATACAATTACACCAAGTAACAAAGACACACACTTACACCAAGAAACAAAGACAGACACTGATACCCAGTAACACAGACACACACTTACACCAAGTAACAAAGACATACACTGACACCCAGTAACACAAACAAACACACACTGACACCCGGTAACACAGAGAAACACTAATATACAGTAACACAGACATACATTGACACCAAGTCACAAAGACACACACTGAAACCCAGTAACAAAGACAAACACTGACACCAAGTCACAAAGACATACACTGATACCCAGGAACACAGACACACACTGACACACAGTAACAAAGACAGATACTGATACCAAGTCACACAGACATACACTGATACCCAGTAACACAGACACACACTGACACCCAGTAACAAAGACATGCACTGATACCAAGTCACAAAGACATACACTGATACCCAGTAACACAGACACACATGGCACCAAGTAACACAGACATACACTGACACCAAGTAACAAATACATACACTGACACCAAGTAACAAAGACATACACTTACACCAAGTAACAAAGACAGACAATTACACCAAGTAACAAAGACATACACTTACACCAAGTATTTTGACATACACTGACACCACGTAACAAAGACATACACTGATACCCAGTAACACAGACACACACTTACACCAAGTAACAAAGACATACACTGACACCAAGTCACAAAGAAACACACTGACACCCAGTAACAAAGACATACACTGATACCAAGTCACAAAGACATACACTGATACCCAGTAACACAGACAAACACGGACACCAAGTAACAAAGACACACACTTGCACCAAGTAACACAGACACACACTGACACCCAGTAACACAGACACACACTTGCACCAAGCAACACGGACATACACTGACACCAAGTAACAAAGACATACACTGATACCCAGTAACACAGACACACACTTACACCAAGTAACACAGACATACACTGACACCAAGTAACAAAGACAAACACTGATACCCAGGAACACAGACACACACTTACACCAAGTAACACAGACACACACTTGCAGCAAGTAACAAAGACATACACTTACACCAAGTAACACAGACATACACTGACTCCATGTAACAAAGACATACAATTACACCAAATAACAAAGACACACAGTTACACCAAGTAGCACAGATATACACTGACACCAAGTAACAAAGACATGCACTGACACCCAGTAACACAGACACACACGGACACTAAGTAACAAAGACACAAACTTACAGCAAGTAACACAGACACACACTGACACCCAGTAACACAGACACAGACTTACACCAAGTAACACAGACATACACTGACACCCAGTAACACAGACACACACTTACACCAAGTAACACAGACACACACTTACACCAAGTAACAAAGACATACACTCACACCAAGTAACACAGACATTAACTGACACCAAGTAACAAAGACATACAATTACACCAAGTAACAAAGACAAACACTTACACCAAGTAACAAAGACAGACACTGATACCCAGTAACACAGACACACACTTACACCAATTAACAAGGACATACACTGACACCCAGTAACACAAACAAACACACACTGACACCCAGTAACACAGAGAAACACTAACAAACAGTAACAAAGACATACACTGACACCAAGTAACACAGTCACACACTGACACCCAGTAACAAAGACAAACACTGACACCAAGTCACAAAGACATACACTGATACCCAGGAACACAGACACACACTGACACACAGCAACAAAGACAGACACTGATACCAAGTCACACAGACATACACTGATACCCAGTAACACAGACACACACTGACACCCAGTAACAAAGACATGCACTGATACCAAGTCACAAAGACATACACTGATACCCAGTAACACAGACACACACTGGCACCAAGTAACACGGACATACACTGACTCCAAGTAACAAAGACATACACTGACACCAAGTAACAAAGACATACACTTACACCAAGTAACAAAGACAGACAATTACACCAAGTAACAAAGACATACACTTACACCAAGTATTTTGACATACACTGACACCACGTAACAAAGACATACACTGATACCCAGTAACACAGACACACACTTACACCAAGTAACAAAGACATACACTGACACCAAGTCACAAAGAAACGCACTGACACCCAGTAACAAAGACATACACTGATACCAAGTCACAAAGACATAAACTGATACCCAGTAACACAGACACACACGGACACCAAGTAACAAAGACACACACTTGCACCAAGTAACACAGACACACACTGACACCCAGTAACACAGACACACACTTGCACCAAGCAACACGGACATACACTGACACCAAGTAACAAAGACATACACTGATACCCAGTAACACAGACACACACTTACACCAAGTAACACAGACATACACTGACACCAAGTAACAAAGACAAACACTGATACCCAGGAACACAGACACACACTTACACCAAGTAACACAGACACACACTTGCAGCAAGTAACAAAGACATACACTTGCACCAAGTAACACAGACATACACTGACTCCATGTAACAAAGACATACAATTACACCAAGTAACAAAGACAAACAGTTACACCAAGTAGCACAGATATACACTGACACCAAGTAACAAAGGCACAAACTTACAGCAAGTAACACAGACACACACTGACACCCAGTAACACAGACACAGACTTACACCAAGTAACACAGACATACACTGACACCCAGTAACACAGACACACACTTACACCAAGTAACACAGACACACACTTACACCAAGCAACAAAGACATACACTAACACCAAGTAACACAGACATACCCTGACACCAAGTAACAAAGACATACAATTACACCAAGTAACAAAGACAAACACTGACACCAAGTAACAAAGACAGACACTGATACCCAGTAACACAGACACACACTTACACCAATTAACAAAGACATACACTGACACCCAGTAACACAAACAAACACACACTGACACCCAGCAACACAGAGAAACACTAATAAACAGTAACAAAGACATACACTGACACCAAGTAACACAGTCACACACTGACACCCAGTAACAAAGACATACACTGACACCAAGTAACAAAGACATACACTGATACCCTGTAACACAGAAACACACTGACACCAAGTAACAAAGACATACACTGACACCAAGTAACAAAGACATACACTTACACAAAGTAACAAAGACAGACAATTACACCAAGTAACAAAGACAGACAATTACACCAAGTAACAAAGAAATACACTTACACCAAGTATTTTGACATACACTGACACCAAGTAACAAAGACATACACTGATACCCAGTAACACAGACACACACTTACACCAAGTAACAAAGACATACACTGACACCAAGTCACAAAGACACACACTGACACCCAGTAACAAAGACATACAATGAGACCAAGTCACAAAGACATACACTGATACCCAGTAACACAGACACACACTTATACCAAGTAACACAGACATACACTGACACCCAGTAACACAGACACACACTTACACCAAGTAACAAAGAACTACACTGACACCCAGTAACAAAGACATACACTGACACCCAGTAACACAGACACACACGGACACCAAGTAACAAAGACACAGACTTACACCAAGTAACACAGACACACACTGACACCCAGTAACACAGACACACTCTTACACCAAGTAACACAGACATACACTGACACAAAGTAACGAAGACATACACTGATACCCAGTAACACAGACACACATTTACACCAAGTAACACAGACATGCACTGACACCAAATAACAAAGACATACACTGATACCCAGGAACATAGACACACACTTACACCAAGTAACACAGAGACACACTTACACCATGTAACAAAGGCACACACTTACACCAAGTAACACAGATATAGACTGACACCAAGTAACAAAGACATGCACTGACACCCAGTAACACAGATATACACGGACACCAAGTAACAAAGACACACACTTACAGCAAGTAACACAGACATACACTGACACCCAGTAACAAAGACATACACTGATACCCAGGAACACAGACACACACTTACACCAATTAACACAGGCACACACTTACACCAAGCAACAAAGACATACACTTACACCAAGTAACACAGACATACACGGACACCAAGTAACAAAGACACACACTTACACCAAGTAACAAAGACAGACACTGATTCCCAGTAACACAGACACACACTTACACCAATTAACAAAGACAGACACTGACGCCCAGTAACACAAACAAACACACACTGACACCCAGTAATACAGAGAAACACTAATAAACAGTAACAAAGACATACACTGACACCAAGTAACACAGTCACACACTGACACCCAGTAACAAAGACATACACTGACACCAAGTAACAAAGACATACACTGATACCATGTCACAAAGACATACGCTGATACCCAGTAACACATACACACACTGACACCCAGTAACAAAGACATACACTGACACCAAGTAACAAAGACATACACTTACACCAAGTAACAAAGACAGACAATTACACCAAGTAACAAAGACATACACTTACACCAAGTATTTTGACATACACTGACACCAAGTAACAAAGACATACACTATTACCCAGTAACACAGACACACACTTACACCAAGTCACAAAGACATACACTGACACCAAGTCACAAATAAACACACTGACACCCAGTAACAAAGAGATACAATGAGACCAAGTCACAAAGACAATACACTGATACGCAGTAACACAGATATACACTTACACCAAGTAACACAGACAGACACTGACACCCAGTAACACAGACACACACTTATACCAAGTAACAAATAAATACACTGACACCCAGTAACAAAGAGATACACTGACACCCAGTAACACAGACACACACGGACACCAAGTCACAAAGACACAGATTATCACCAAGTAACACAGACACATACTTACACCAAGTAACACAGACATACACAGACACCCAGTAACACAGACACACACTGACACCAAGTAACAAAGAAATACACTGACACCCATTAACAAAGACATCCACTGACACCCAGAACAACAGACACACACGGACACCAAGTAACAAAGACACAGACTTACACCAAGTAACACAGACACACACTGACACCCAGTAACACAGACACACTCTGACACCAAGTAACACAGACATACACTGACACCAAGTAACAAAGACATACACTGATACCCAGTCACACAGACACACACTTGCACCAAGTAACACAGACATACACTGACACCAAGTAACAAAGAAAGACACTGATACCCAGGATCATAGACACACACTTACACCAAGTAACACAGAGACACGCTTACACCATGTAACAAAGACATACACTTACACTAAGTAACACAGACATACACTGACACCAAGTAACAAAGACATACAATTACACGAAGTAACAAAGACACACACTTGCACCAAGTAACACAGATATACACTGACACCAAGTAACAAAGACATGCACTGACACCCAGTAACACAGACATACACGGACACCAAGTAACAAAGACACACACTTACACCAAGTAACACAGACACACACTGACACCCAGTAACACAGACACACACTTACACCAAGTAACACAGACATACTCTGACACCAAGTAACAAAGACATACACTGATACCCAGTAACACAGACACACACTTACACCAAGTAACACAGACATACACTGACACCAAGTAACAAAGACATACACTGATGCCCAGGAACACAGACACACACTTACACCAAGTAACACAGACACAAACTTACACCAAGTAACAAAGAAATTCACTGACACCCATTAACAAAGACATACACTGACACCCAGTAACACAGATATACACGGACACCAAGTAACAAAGACACACACTTACACCAAGTCACAAAGACATACACTGACACCAAGTCACAAATAAACACACTGACACCCAGTAACAAAGACATACAATGAGACCAAGTCACAAAGACAATACACTGATACGCAGTAACACAGATATACACTTACACCAAGTAACACAGACATACACTGACACCCAGTAACACAGACACACACTTATACCAAGTAACAAAGAAATACACTGACACCCAGTAACAAAGAGATACACTGACACCCAGTAACACAGACACACACGGACACCAAGTCACAAAGACACAGATTATCACCAAGTAACACAGACACATACTGACACCCAGTAACACAGACACACACTTACACCAAGTAACACAGACATACACAGACACCCAGTAACACAGACACACACTGACACCAAGTAACAAAGAAATACACTGACACCCATTAACAAAGACATACACTGACACCAAGTAACAAAGACATACACTGATACCCAGTCACACAGACACACACTTGCGCCAAGTAACACAGACATACACTGACACCAAGTAACAAAGACATACACTGATACCCAGGATCATAGACACACACTTACACCAAGTAACACAGAGACACGCTTACACCATGAAACAAAGACATACACTTACACCAAGTAACACAGACATACACTGACACCAAGTAACAAAGACATACAATTACACGAAGTAACAAAGACACACACTTGCACCAAGTAGCACAGATATACACTGACACCAAGTAACAAAGGCATGCACTGACACCCAGTAACACAGACATACACGGACACCAAGTAACAAAGATACACACTTACACCAAGTAACACAGACACACACTGACACCCAGTAACACAGACACACACTTACACCAAGTAACACAGACATACACTGACACCAAGTAACAAAGACATACACTGATACCCAGTAACACAGACACACACTTACACCATGTAACACAGACATACACTGACACCAAGTAACAAAGACATACACTGATACCCAGGAACACAGACACACACTTACACCAAGTAACACAGACACACACTTACACCAAGTAACAAAGAAATTCACTGACACCCATTAACAAAGACATACACTGACACCCAGTAACACAGATATACACGGACACCAAGTAACAAAGACACACACTTACACCAAGTAACACAGACACACACTGACTCCCAGTAACACAGACACACACTGACACCAAGTAACAAAGAAATACACTGACACCCAGTAACAAAGAGATACACTGACACCCAGTAACACAGACACACACTGAGACCAAGTCACAAAGACACAGAGTTACACCAAGTAACACAGACACGCACTGACACCCAGTAACACAGGCACACACTTACACCAAGTAACAAAGACATACACTGACACCAAGTCACAAAGACACACACTGACACCCAGTAACAAAGACATACAATGAGAGCTAGTCACAAAGACATACACTGATACCCAGTAACACAGACACACACTTACACCAAGTAACACAGACATACACTGACACCCAGTAACACAGACACACAGTTACACCAAGTAACAAAGAAATACACTGACACCCATTAACAAAGACATACACTGACACCCAGTACAACAGACACACACGGACACCAAGTAACAAAGACACAGGCTTACACCAAGTAACACAGACACAAACTGACACCCAGTAACACCGACACACTTTTACACCAAGTAACACAGACATACACTGACACCAAGTAACAAAGACATGCACTGATACCCAGTAACACAGACACACACTTACACCAAGTAACACAGACACACACTTACACCAAGTAACACAGACATACACTGACACCAAGTCACAAATAAACACACTGACACCCAGTAACAAAGACATACAATGAGACCAAGTCACAAAGACAATACACTGATACGCAGTAACACAGATATACACTTACACCAAGTAACACAGACATACACTGACACCCAGTAACACAGACACACACTTATACCAAGTAACAAAGAAATACACTGACACCCAGTAACAAAGAGATACACTGACACCCAGTAACACAGACACACACGGACACCAAGTCACAAAGACACAGATTATCACCAAGTAACACAGACACATACTGACACCCAGTAACACAGACACACACTTACACCAAGTAACACAGACATACACAGACACCCAGTAACACAGACACACACTGACACCAAGTAACAAAGAAATACACTGACACCCATTAACAAAGACATACACTGACACCAAGTAACAAAGACATACACTGATACCCAGTCACACAGACACACACTTGCGCCAAGTAACACAGACATACACTGACACCAAGTAACAAAGACATACACTGATACCCAGGATCATAGACACACACTTACACCAAGTAACACAGAGACACGCTTACACCATGAAACAAAGACATACACTTACACCAAGTAACACAGACATACACTGACACCAAGTAACAAAGACATACAATTACACGAAGTAACAAAGACACACACTTGCACCAAGTAGCACAGATATACACTGACACCAAGTAACAAAGGCATGCACTGACACCCAGTAACACAGACATACACGGACACCAAGTAACAAAGATACACACTTACACCAAGTAACACAGACACACACTGACACCCAGTAACACAGACACACACTTACACCAAGTAACACAGACATACACTGACACCAAGTAACAAAGACATGCACTGATACCCAGTAACACAGACACACACTTACACCATGTAACACAGACATACACTGACACCAAGTAACAAAGACATACACTGATACCCAGGAACACAGACACACACTTACACCAAGTAACACAGACACACACTTACACCAAGTAACAAAGAAATTCACTGACACCCATTAACAAAGACATACACTGACACCCAGTAACACAGATATACACGGACACCAAGTAACAAAGACACACACTTACACCAAGTAACACAGACACACACTGACTCCCAGTAACACAGACACACACTGACACCAAGTAACAAAGAAATACACTGACACCCAGTAACAAAGAGATACACTGACACCCAGTAACACAGACACACACTGAGACCAAGTCACAAAGACACAGAGTTACACCAAGTAACACAGACACGCACTGACACCCAGTAACACAGGCACACACTTACACCAAGTAACAAAGACATACACTGACACCAAGTCACAAAGACACACACTGACACCCAGTAACAAAGACATACAATGAGACCAAGTCACAAAGACATACACTGATACCCAGTAACACAGACACACACTTACACCAAGTAACACAGACATACACTGACACCCAGTAACACAGACACACAGTTACACCAAGTAACAAAGAAATACACTGACACCCATTAACAAAGACATACACTGACACCCAGTACAACAGACACACACGGACACCAAGTAACAAAGACACAGGCTTACACCAAGTAACACAGACACACACTGACACCCAGTAACACCGACACACTTTTACACCAAGTAACACAGACATACACTGACACCAAGTAACAAAGACATGCACTGATACCCAGTAACACAGACACACACTTACACCAAGTAACACAGACACACACTTACACCAAGTAACACAGACATACACTGACACCAAGTCACAAATAAACACACTGACACCCAGTAACAAAGACATACAATGAGACCAAGTCACAAAGACAATACACTGATACGCAGTAACACAGATATACACTTACACCAAGTAACACAGACATACACTGACACCCAGTAACACAGACACACACTTATACCAAGTAACAAAGAAATACACTGACACCCAGTAACAAAGAGATACACTGACACCCAGTAACACAGACACACACGGACACCAAGTCACAAAGACACAGATTATCACCAAGTAACACAGACACATACTGACACCCAGTAACACAGACACACACTTACACCAAGTAACACAGACATACACAGACACCCAGTAACACAGACACACACTGACACCAAGTAACAAAGAAATACACTGACACCCATTAACAAAGACATACACTGACACCCAGTACAACAGACACACACGGACACCAAGTAACAAAGACACAGACTTACACCAAGTAACACAGACACACACTGACACCCAGTAACACAGACACACTCTGACACCAAGTAACACAGACATACACTGACACCAAGTAACAAAGACATACACTGATACCCAGTCACACAGACACACACTTGCACCAAGTAACACAGACATACACTGACACCAAGTAACAAAGACATACACTGATACCCAGGATCATAGACACACACTTACACCAAGTAACACAGAGACACGCTTACACCATGAAACAAAGACATACACTTACACCAAGTAACACAGACATACACTGACACCAAGTAACAAAGACATACAATTACACGAAGTAACAAAGACACACACTTGCACCAAGTAGCACAGATATACACTGACACCAAGTAACAAAGGCATGCACTGACACCCAGTAACACAGACATACACGGACACCAAGTAACAAAGATACACACTTACACCAAGTAACACAGACACACACTGACACCCAGTAACACAGACACACACTTACACCAAGTAACACAGACATACACTGACACCAAGTAACAAAGACATACACTGATACCCAGTAACACAGACACACACTTACACCATGTAACACAGACATACACTGACACCAAGTAACAAAGACATACACTGATACCCAGGAACACAGACACACACTTACACCAAGTAACACAGACACACACTTACACCAAGTAACAAAGAAATTCACTGACACCCATTAACAAAGACATACACTGACACCCAGTAACACAGATATACACGGACACCAAGTAACAAAGACACACACTTACACCAAGTAACACAGACACACACTGACTCCCAGTAACACAGACACACACTGACACCAAGTAACAAAGAAATACACTGACACCCAGTAACAAAGAGATACACTGACACCCAGTAACACAGACACACACTGAGACCAAGTCACAAAGACACAGAGTTACACCAAGTAACACAGACACGCACTGACACCCAGTAACACAGGCACACACTTACACCAAGTAACAAAGACATACACTGACACCAAGTCACAAAGACACACACTGACACCCAGTAACAAAGACATACAATGAGACCAAGTCACAAAGACATACACTGATACCCAGTAACACAGACACACACTTACACCAAGTAACACAGACATACACTGACACCCAGTAACACAGACACACAGTTACACCAAGTAACAAAGAAATACACTGACACCCATTAACAAAGACATACACTGACACCCAGTACAACAGACACACACGGACACCAAGTAACAAAGACACAGGCTTACACCAAGTAACACAGACACACACTGACACCCAGTAACACCGACACACTTTTACACCAAGTAACACAGACATACACTGACACCAAGTAACAAAGACATGCACTGATACCCAGTAACACAGACACACACTTACACCAAGTAACACAGACACACACTTACACCAAGTAACACAGACATACACTGACACCAAGTCACAAATAAACACACTGACACCCAGTAACAAAGACATACAATGAGACCAAGTCACAAAGACAATACACTGATACGCAGTAACACAGATATACACTTACACCAAGTAACACAGACATACACTGACACCCAGTAACACAGACACACACTTATACCAAGTAACAAAGAAATACACTGACACCCAGTAACAAAGAGATACACTGACACCCAGTAACACAGACACACACGGACACCAAGTCACAAAGACACAGATTATCACCAAGTAACACAGACACATACTGACACCCAGTAACACAGACACACACTTACACCAAGTAACACAGACATACACAGACACCCAGTAACACAGACACACACTGACACCAAGTAACAAAGAAATACACTGACACCCATTAACAAAGACATACACTGACACCCAGTACAACAGACACACTCGGACACCAAGTAACAAAGACACAGACTTACACCAAGTAACACAGACACACACTGACACCCAGTAACACAGACACACTCTGACACCAAGTAACACAGACATACACTGACACCAAGTAACAAAGACATACACTGATACCCAGTCACACAGACACAAACTTGCACCAAGTAACACAGACATACACTGACACCAAGTAACAAAGACATACACTGATACCCAGGATCATAGACACACACTTACACCAAGTAACACAGAGACACGCTTACACCATGAAACAAAGACATACACTTACACCAAGTAACACAGACATACACTGACACCAAGTAACAAAGACATACAATTACACGAAGTAACAAAGACACACACTTGCACCAAGTAGCACAGATATACACTGACACCAAGTAACAAAGGCATGCACTGACACCCAGTAACACAGACATACACGGACACCAAGTAACAAAGATACACACTTACACCAAGTAACACAGACACACACTGACACCCAGTAACACAGACACACACTTACACCAAGTAACACAGACATACACTGACACCAAGTAACAAAGACATACACTGATACCCAGTAACACAGACACACACTTACACCATGTAACACAGACATACACTGACACCAAGTAACAAAGACATACACTGATACCCAGGAACACAGACACACACTTACACCAAGTAACACAGACACACACTTACACCAAGTAACAAAGAAATTCACTGACACCCATTAACAAAGACATACACTGACACCCAGTAACACAGATATACACGGACACCAAGTAACAAAGACACACACTTACACCAAGTAACACAGACACACACTGACTCCCAGTAACACAGACACACACTGACACAAAGTGACAAAGAAATACACTGACACCCAGTAACAAAGAGATACACTGACACCCAGTAACACAGACACACACGGAGACCAAGTCACAAAGACACAGACTTACACCAAGTAACACAGACACGCACTGACACCCAGTAACACAGGCACACACTTACACCAAGTAACAAAGACATACACTGACACCAAGTCACAAAGACACACACTGACACCCAGTAACAAAGACATACAATGAGACCAAGTCACAAAGACATACACTGATACCCAGTAACACAGACACACACTTACACCAAGTAACACAGACATACACTGACACCCAGTAACACAGACACACAGTTACACCAAGTAACAAAGAAATACACTGACACCCATTAACAAAGACATACACTGACACCCAGTACAACAGACACACACGGACACCAAGTAACAAAGACACAGGCTTACACCAAGTAACACAGACACACACTGACACCCAGTAACACCGACACACTTTTACACCAAGTAACACAGACATACACTGACACCAAGTAACAAAGACATGCACTGATACCCAGTAACACAGACACACACTTACACCAAGTAACACAGACATACACTGACACCAAGTAACAAAGACATACACTGATACCCAGGAACATAGACACACACTTACACCAAGTAACACAGAGACACATTTACACCATGTAACAAAGACATACACTTACACCAATTAACACAGACATACACTGACACCAAGTAACAAAGTCACACACTTACACCAAGTAACACAGACACAAACTGACACACAGTAACACAGACACACACTTACACCAAGTAACACAGATATACACTGACACCCAGTAACAAAGACATGCACTGACACCCAGTAACACAGACATACACGGACACCAAGTAACAAAGACACACACTTACACCAAGTAACACAGACACACACTGACACCCAGTGACACAGACACACACTTACACCAAGTAACACAGACATACACTGACACCAAGTAACAAAGACATACACTGATACCCAGTAACACAGACACAAACTTACACCAAGTAACAAAGACATACACTGATACCCAGGAACACAGACACACACTTGCACCAAGTAACACAGACACACACTTACACCAAGTAACAAAGACATGCACTTACACCAAGTAACCCAGACGTACACGGACACCAAGTAACAAATACATACAATTACACCAAGTAACACAGACACACACTGACACCCAGTAACACAGACACACACTTCCACCAAGTAACACAGACATACACTGATACCCAGTAACACAGTCACACACTGACACCCAGCAACAATGACATACACTGACAACAAGTAACAAAGACATACACTGATACCAAGTCACAAAGACATACGCTGATACCCAGTAACACAGACACACACTGACACCAAGTAACAAAGACATACACTGACACCAAGTAACAAAGACATACACTTACACCAAGTAACAAAGACAGACAATTACGCCAACTTACAAAGACATACACTTCCACCAAGTATATTGACATACACTGACACCAAGTAACAAAGACATACACTGTTCCCTAGTAACACAGACACAGACTTACACCAAGTAACAATGACATACACTGACACCAAGTCACAAAGACACACATTGACACCCAGTAAGAAAGACATACAATGAGACCAAGTCACAAAGACATATACTGATACCCAGTAACACAGACATACACTTACACCAAGTAACACAGACATACACTGACACCCAGTAACACAGACACACACTTTCACCAAGTGACAAAGTAATACACTGACACCCAGTAACTAAGACATACACTGACACCCAGTACAACAGACACACACGGACACCAAGTAACAAAGACACAGACTTACACCAAGTAACACAGACACACACTGACACCCAGTAACACAGACACACACTTACACCAAGTAACACAGACATACACTGACACCAAGTAACAAAGACATGCACTGATACCCAGTAACACAGACACTCACTTGCACCAAGTAACACAGACATACACTGACACCAAATAACAAAGACATGCACTGATACCCAGGAGCATAGACACACACTTACACCAAGTAACACAGAGACACACTTACACCATGTAACAAAGACATACTCTTACACCAAGTAACACAGACATACACTGACACCAAGTAACAAAGACATACATTTACCCCAAGTAACAAAGACGCACATTTACACCAAGTAACACAGACATACACTGACACCAAGTAACAAAGACATGCACTGATACCCAGTAACACAGACACTCACTTGCACCAAGTAACACAGACATACACTGACACCCAGTAACAAAGACATGCACTGACACCCAGTAACACAGACATACACGGACACCAAGTAACAAAGACACACACTTACACCAAGTAACACAGACACACACTGACACCCAGTAACAGAGACACACACTTACACCAAGTTACACAGACATACACTGACACCAAGTAACAAAGACATACACTGATACCCAGTAACACAGACACAAACTTACACCAAGTAACAAAGACAAACACTGATACCCAGGAACACAGACACACACTTACACCAAGTAACAAAGACACACACTTACACCAAGTAAGAAAGACATACACTTACACCAAGTAACCCAGACATACACGGACACCAAGAAACAAATACATACAATTACACCAAGTAACAAAGACGCACACTTACACCAAGTAACACAGACACACACTGACACCCAGTAACACAGACACACACTTCCACCAAGTAACACAGACATACACTGACACCAAGTCACAAAGACATACACTGATACCCAGTAACACAGTCACACACTGACACCCAGTAACAAAGACATACAATGACACCAAGTAACAAAGACATACACTGATACCAAGTCACAAAGACATACGCTGATACCCAGTAACAGAGACACACACTGACACCAAGTGACAAAGTTATACACTGACACCAAGTAACAAAGACATACACTTACACCAAGTAACAAAGACAGACAATTACAAAAAGTTAGAAAGACATACACTTGGACCAAGTATATTGACATACACTGACACCAAGTAACAAAGACATACACTGTTACCCAGTAACACAGACACAGACTTACACCAAGTAACAAAGACATACACTGACACCAAGTCACAAAGACACACATTGACACCCAGTAACAAAGACATACAATGAGACCAAGTCACAAAGACATACACTGATACCCAGTAACACAGACATACACTTACACCAAGTAACACAGACATACACTGACACCCAGTAACACAGACACACACTTACACCAAGTGACAAAGAAATACACTGACACCCAGTAACAAAGACATACACTGACACCCAATAACACAGACACACACGGACACCAAGTAACACAGACATACACTTACACCAAGTAACAAAGACATACACTTTCACCAAGTATTTTGACATACACTGACACCATGTAACAAAGACAGACACTGATACCCAGTAACACAGACACACACTTACACCAAGTAACAAAGACATACACTGACACCACGTCACAAAGACACACACTGACACCCAGTAACAAAGACATACAATGAGACCAAGTCACAAAGACATACACTGATACCCAGTAACACAGACACACACTGACACCAATTAACACAGACATACACTGACACCCAGTAACACAGACACACACTTACACCAAGTAACAAAGCAATACACTGACACCCAGTAACAAAGACATACACTGACACCAAGTAACACAGACACACACTGACACCCAGTAACACAGACAAACTCTTACACCAAGTAACACAGACATACACTGACACCAAGTAACAAAGACATACACTGATACCCAGGAACACAGACAAACATTTACACCAAGTAACACAGACATACACTGACACCAAATAACAAAGACTTACACTGATACCCAGGTACATAGACACACACTTACACCAAGTAACACAGAGACACACTTACACCATGTAACAAAGACATACACTTACACCAAGTAACACAGACAAACACTGACACCAAGTAACAAAGACATACGATTACACGAAGTAACAAAGGCACGCACTTACACCAAGTAACACAGATATACACTGACACCAAGTAACAAAGACATGCACTGACACCCAGTAACACAGATATACACGGACACCAACTAACAAAGACACACACTGACACCCAGTAACACAGACACACACTTACACCAAGTAACACAGAGATACGCTGACACCAAGTATCAAAGACATACACTGATACCCAGTAACACAGACACACACTTACACCAAGTAACACAGACATACACTGACACCAAGTAACAAAGACATACACTGATACCCAGGAACACAGACACACACTTACACCAAGTAACACAGACACACACTTACACCAAGTAACAAAGACATACACTTACACCAAGTAACACAGACATACACGGACATCAAGTAACAAAGACACACACTTACACAAAGTAACAAAGACAGACACTGATACCCAATAACACAGACACACACTTACACCAATTAACAAAGACATACACTGACACCCAGTAACACAAACAAACACACACTGACACCCCGTAATACAGAGAAACACTAATAAACAGTAACAAAGACACACACTTACACCAAGTAACACAGTCACACACTGACACCCAGTAGCAAAGATATACACTGACACCAAGTAACAAAGACATACACTGATACCAAGTCACAAAGACATACGCTGATACGCAGTAACACAGACACACACTGACACCAAGTAACAAATACATACACTGACACCAAGTAACAAAGACATACACTTACACCAAGTAACAAAGGCAGACAATTACACCAAGTAACAAAGACATACACTTACACCAAGTATTTTGACATACACTGACACCAAGTAACAAAGACATGCACTATTACCCAGTAACACAGACACACACTTACACCAAGTCACAAAGACATACACTGACACCAAGTCACAAAGAAACACACTGACACCCAGTAACAAAGACATACAATGAGACCAAGTCACAAAGACATACACTGATACCCAGTAACACAGATATACACTTACACCAAGTAACACAGACATACACTGACACCCAGTAACACAGACACACACTTACACCAAGTAACAAAGAATACACTGACACCCAGTAACAAAGAGATACACTGACACCTAGTAACACAGACACACACGGACACCAAGTCACAAAGACACAGACTTACACCAAGTAACACAGACACACACTGACACCCAGTAACACAGACACACACTTACACCAAGTAACAAAGACAGACACTGACACCAAGTCACAAAGACACACACTGACACACAGTAACAAAGACATACAATTAGACCAAGTCACAAAGACATACACTGATACCCAGTAACACAGACACACACTTACACCAAGTAACACAGACATACACTGACACCCAGTAACACAGACACACAATTACACCAAGTAACAAAGAAATTCACTGACACCCATTAACAAAGACATACACTGACACCCAGTAACACAGAGACACATGGACACCAAGTAACAAAGACACAGACTTACACCAAGTAACACAAACACACACTGACACCCAGTAACACAGAGAAACACTGAGAAACTGTAACAAAGACAGACACTGACACCAAGTAACACAGACAAACACTGGTACCCAGTAACAAAGACATACACTGACACCAAGTCACAAAAACATACTCTGATACCAAGTCACAAATACAGACACTGATAACCAGTAACACAGACACACACTGACACCAAGTCAAAAAGACATACACTGATACCCAGTAACACAGTGATACACTAACACCAAGTAACAAAGACAGACAATTACACCAAGTAATAAAGACATACACTTACACCAAGTATTTTGACATACACTGACACCAAGTAACAAAGACATACACTGATACCCAGTAACACAGACACACACTTACAACAAGTTGCAAAGACATTCACTGACAACAAGTCACAAGGACACACACTGACACCCAGGAACACACTCACACACTGACACCAAGTCACAAAGACATACACTGATACCCAGTAACACACTGATACTCTTACACCAAGTAACAAAGACAGACAATTACACCAAGTAACAAAGACATACACTTACACCAAGTATTTTGACATACTCTGACACCCAGTAACACAGAGAAACACAGATACACAGTAACAAAGACATACACTGACACCAAGTAACACAGACACACACTGAAACCCAGTAAAAAAGACAATCACTGACACCAAGTCACAAAGACATACACTGACAGCAAGTCAAAAAGGCATACACTGATGCCCAGTAACACAGACACACACTGACACCAAGTAACAAAGACATAAACTGACACAAAGTAACAAAGACATACACTTACACCAAGTAACAAAGACACACACTTACACCAAGTAACAGAGACATACACTGACACAAAGTAACAAAGACAGGCAATTACACCAAGTAACAAAGACATACACTTGCACCAAGTATTTTGACATGCACTGACACCAAATAACAAAGACATACACTGATACCCGGTAACATAGACACACACTTACACCAAGTAACAAAGACATACACTGACACCAAGTCACAAAGACACACACTGATACCCAGTAACACAGACACACACTTACATCAAGTCACAAAGACATACACTGACACCAAGTTACAAAGACACACACTTACACCAAGTAATACAGACATACACTGACACCAAGTAACAAAGACATACACTTACACCAAGTATTTTGACATACACTGACACCAAGTAACAAAGACATACACTGATACCGAGTAACACAGACACACACTTACACCAAGTAACAAAGACATACACTGACACCAAGTCACAAAGACACACACTGACACCCTGTAACAAAGACATACACTGACACCAAGTAACACAGACATACAAAGACACCAAGTCACAAAGACAAACACAGATACCGAGTAACACAAACAAACACACACTGACACCCAGTAACATAGAGAAACACTGATACACAGTAACAATGACATACACTGTCACCAAGTAACACAGACACACACTGACACCCAGTAAAAAAGACATACACTGACACCAAGTCACAAAGGCATACACTGATACCAAGTCACAAAGACACAAACTTACACCAAGTAACACAGACACACACTGACACCCAGTGGCACAAACAAACACACTGACACCAAGTAACACAGACATACACTGACACCAATTAATAAAGACATACACTGATACCCAGTAACACAGGCACACACTCGGGGGGTGGGGGGGGGGGGGCACTTTGGCGCAGTGGTTAGCACCGCAGACTCACAGATCCAAGGACCCGGGAACGATTCTGGGTATTGCCTGTGCGGAGTTTGCAAGTTCTCCCTGTGTCTGCGTGGGTTTCCTCCGGTTGCTCCGGTTTGCTCCCACATGCCAAAGACTTGCAGGTTGATAGGTTAATTGGCCATCATAAATTGCCCCGAGTATAGGTAGGTGGCAGGGAAATATATAGGGACAGGTGGGGATGTTATAGGAATACGGGATTCGAGTAGGATTAGTATAAATGGGTAGTTGATGGTCGGCACAGACTCGGTGGGCCGAAGGGCCTGTTTAAGTGCTGTATCCCTAAACTAAACTAAATATTGACACCTAGTGTCACTGACACCCAGTAACACAAACAAACACACACTGACAGCCAGTCACACAGAGCAACACTGATACACTGCCACCAAGTAACACAGACACACACTGACACCCAGTAACTAAGACATACTCTGATACCAAGTCACAAAGACATACACTGATACCCAGGAACACAAACAAACACACACTGACACCCAGGAACACAGAGAAAAACTGATAAACAGTAACAAAGACATACACTGACACCAAGTAACACAGACACACACTGACACCCAGTAACAAAGACATACACTGATACTAAGTCACAAAGACATTCACTGATACCCAGTAACACAGACACACACTGAAACCAAGTCACAAAGACATACACTGATACCCAGTAACACAGTGATACACTTACACCAAGTAACAAAGACAGACAATTACACCAAGTAACAAAGACATACACTTGCACCAAGTATTTTGACATACACTGACACCCAGTAACAAAGACATACACTGACACCAAGTCACAAAGACATACACTGATACCAAGTAACAAAGACATACAATTACACCAAGTAACAAAGACGCACACTTACACCAAGTAACACAGACATACACTGACACCAAGTAACAAAGACATGCACTGTTACCCAGTAACACAGACACACACTTACACTAAGTAACAAAGACATACACTGACACCAAGTCACAAAGACACACACTTACACCAAGTAACACAGACACACACTTACACCAAGTAACAAAGACATACACTGACACCAAGTAACAAAGACATACACTTACACCACGTAACACAGACATACACTGACACCCAGTAAAAAAGACATACATTGACACCCAGTAACGCAGACACACACGGACACCAAGTAACAAAGACACAGACTTACACCAAGTAACACCGACATGCACTGACATCCAGTAACACAAACAAACACACTGACACCAAGTAACACAGACATACACTGACACCAAGTAACACAGACACACACTGAAACCCAGAAAAAAGACATACACTGACACCAAGTCACAAAGACATACACTGACACCAAGTCAAAAAGACATACACTGATGCCCAGTAACACAGACACACACTGACACCAAGTAAAAAAGACATACACTGACACCAAGTCACAAAGACATACACTTACACCAAGTAACAAAGACACACACTTACACCAAGTAACACGACATACACTGACACCAAGTAACAAAGACAGACAATTACACCAAGTAACAAAGACATACACTTCCACCAAGTATTTTGACATACACTGACACCAAGTAACAAAGACATACACTGATACCCGGTAACATAGACACACACTTACACCAAGTCACAAAGACATACACTGACACCAAGTCACAAAGACACACACTGACACCCAGTAACAAAGACATACACTGACATCAAGTCACAAAGACATACACTGATACCCAGGAACACAGACACACACTTACACCAAGTAACAAAGACAGACAATTACACCAAGTAAAAAAGACACACACTTACACCAAGTAACACAGACATACACTGACACCAAGTAACAAAGACATACACTGATACCCGGTAACATAGACACACACTTACACCAAGTAACAAAGACATACACTGACACCAAGTCACAAAGACATACACTGATACCCAGTAACACAGACACACACTTACACCAAGTAACAAAGACATACACTGATACCCATTAACACAGACACACACTTACACCAAGTAACAAGGACATACACTGACACCAAGTCACAAAGACATACACTGAAACCAAGTAACAAAGACATACAATTACACCAAGTAACAAAGACACACACTTACACCAAGTAACACAGACATACACTGACACCAAGTAACAAAGACATACACTGTTACCCAGTAACACAGAGACACACTTACACCAAGTAACAAAGACATACACTGACACCAAGTCACAAAGACACACACTTACACCAAGTAACACAGACACACACTTACACCAAGTAACAAAGACATACACTGACACCAAGTAACAAAGACATACACTTACACCACGTAACACAGACATACACTGACACCCAGTAAAAAAGACATACATTG
Organism: Heterodontus francisci; assembly: GCF_036365525.1. Lineage (NCBI taxonomy): Eukaryota > Metazoa > Chordata > Chondrichthyes > Heterodontiformes > Heterodontidae > Heterodontus > Heterodontus francisci. Next base: position 5,257,378 of record NW_027140851.1, on the reverse strand, counting down.
ACACCCAGTAACGCAGACACACACGGACACCAAGTAACAAAGACACAGACTTACACCAAGTAACACAGACATGCACTGACATCCAGTAACACAAACAAACACACTGACACCAAGTAACACAGACATACACTGACACCAAGTAACACAGACACACACTGAAACCCAGTAAAAAAGACATACACTGACACCAAGTCACAAAGACATACACTGACAACAAGTCAAAAAGACATACACTGATGCCCAGTAACACAGACACACACTGACACCAAGTAAAAAAGACATACACTGACACCAAGTCACAAAGACATACACTTACACCAAGTAACAAAGACACACACTTACACCAAGTAACACAGACATACACTGACACCAAGTAACAAAGACAGACAATTACACCAATTAACACAGGCACACACTTACACCAAGCAACAAAGACATACACTTACACCAAGTAACACAGACATACACGGACACCAAGTAACAAAGACACACACTTACACCAAGTAACAAAGACAGACACTGATTCCCAGTAACACAGACACACACTTACTCCAATTAACAAAGACAGACACTGACGCCCAGTAACACAAACAAACACACACTGACACCCAGTAATACAGAGAAACACTAATAAACAGTAACAAAGACATACACTGACACCAAGTAACACAGTCACACAATGACACCCAGTAACAAAGACATACACTGACACCAAGTAACAAAGACATACACTGATACCATGTCACAAAGACATACGCTGATACCCAGTAACACATACACACACTGACACCAAGTAACAAAGACATACACTTACACCAAGTAACAAAGACAGACAATTACACCAAGTAACAAAGACATACACTTACACCAAGTATTTTGACATACACTGACACCAAGTAACAAAGACATACACTATTACCCAGTAACACAGACACACACTTACACCAAGTCACAAAGACATACACTGACACCAAGTCACAAATAAACACACTGACACCCAGTAACAAAGAGATACAATGAGACCAAGTCACAAAGACAATACACTGATACGCAGTAACACAGATATACACTTACACCAAGTAACACAGACAGACACTGACACCCAGTAACACAGACACACACTTATACCAAGTAACAAATAAATACACTGACACCCAGTAACAAAGAGATACACTGACACCCAGTAACACAGACACACACGGACACCAAGTCACAAAGACACAGATTATCACCAAGTAACACAGACACATACTTACACCAAGTAACACAGACATACACAGACACCCAGTAACACAGACACACACTGACACCAAGTAACAAAGAAATACACTGACACCCATTAACAAAGACATACACTGACACCCAGAACAACAGACACACACGGACACCAAGTAACAAAGACACAGACTTGCACCAAGTAACACAGACACACACTGACACCCAGTAACACAGACACACTCTGACACCAAGTAACACAGACATACACTGACACCAAGTAACAAAGACATACACTGATACCCAGTCACACAGACACACACTTGCACCAAGTAACACAGACATACACTGACACCAAGTAACAAAGACAGACACTGATACCCAGGATCATAGACACACACTTACACCAAGTAACACAGAGACACGCTTACACCATGTAACAAAGACATACACTTACACTAAGTAACACAGACATACACTGACACCAAGTAACAAAGACATACAATTACACGAAGTAACAAAGACACACACTTGCACCAAGTAACACAGATATACACTGACACCAAGTAACACCGACATGCACTGACATCCAGTAACACAAACAAACACACTGACACCAAGTAACACAGACATACACTGACACCAAGTAACACAGACACACACTGAAACCCAGTAAAAAAGACATACACTGACACCAAGTCACAAAGACATACACTGACACCAAGTCAAAAAGACATACACTGATGCCCAGTAACACAGACACACACTGACACCAAGTAAAAAAGACATACACTGACACCAAGTCACAAAGACATACACTTACACCAAGTAACAAAGACACACACTTACACCAAGTAACACAGACATACACTGACACCACGTAACAAAGACAGACAATTACACCAAGTAACAAAGACATACACTTCCACCAAGTATTTTGACATACACTGACAACAAGTAACAAAGACATACACTGATACCCGGTAACATAGACACACACTTACACCAAGTCACAAAGACATACACTGACACCAAGTCACAAAGACACACACTGACACCCAGTAACAAAGACATACACTGACATCAAGTCACAAAGACTTACACTGATACCCAGGAACACAGACACACACTTACACCATGTAACAAAGACAGACAATTACACCAAGTAAAAAAGACACACACTTACACCAAGTAACACAGACATACACTGACACCAAGTAACAAAGACATACACTGATACCCGGTAACATAGACACACACTTACACCAAGTAACAAAGACATACACTGACACCAAGTCACAAAGACATACACTGATACCCAGTAACACAGACACACACTTACTCCAAGTAACAAAGACATACACTGATACCCATTAACACAGACACACACTTACACCAAGTAACAAGGACATACACTGACACCAAGTCACAAAGACATACACTGAAACCAAGTAACAAAGACATACAATTACACCAAGTAACAAAGACACACACTTACACCAAGTAACACAGACATACACTGACACCAAGTAACAAAGACATACACTGTTACCCAGTAACACAGAGACACACTTACACCAAGTAACAAAGACATACACTGACACCAAGTCACAAAGACACACACTTACACCAAGTAACACAGACACACACTTACACCAAGTAACAAAGACATACACTGACACCAAGTAACAAAGACATACACTTACACCACGTAACACAGACATACACTGACACCCAGTAAAAAAGACATACATTGACACCCATTAACGCAGACACACACGGACACCAAGTAACAAAGACACAGACTTACACCAAGTAACACAGACATGCACTGACATCCAGTAACACAAACAAACACACTGACACCAAGTAACACAGACATACACTGACACCAAGTAACACAGACACACACTGAAACCCAGTAAAAAAGACATACACTGACACCAAGTCACAAAGACATACACTGACAACAAGTCAAAAAGACATACACTGATGCCCAGTAACACAGACACACACTGACACCAAGTAAAAAAGACATACACTGACACCAAGTCACAAAGACATACACTTACACCAAGTAACAAAGACACACACTTACACCAAGTAACACAGACATACACTGACACCAAGTAACAAAGACAGACAATTACACCAATTAACACAGGCACACACTTACACCAAGCAACAAAGACATACACTTACACCAAGTAACACAGACATACACGGACACCAAGTAACAAAGACACACACTTACACCAAGTAACAAAGACAGACACTGATTCCCAGTAACACAGACACACACTTACTCCAATTAACAAAGACAGACACTGACGCCCAGTAACACAAACAAACACACACTGACACCCAGTAATACAGAGAAACACTAATAAACAGTAACAAAGACATACACTGACACCAAGTAACACAGTCACACAATGACACCCAGTAACAAAGACATACACTGACACCAAGTAACAAAGACATACACTGATACCATGTCACAAAGACATACGCTGATACCCAGTAACACATACACACACTGACACCAAGTAACAAAGACATACACTTACACCAAGTAACAAAGACAGACAATTACACCAAGTAACAAAGACATACACTTACACCAAGTATTTTGACATACACTGACACCAAGTAACAAAGACATACACTATTACCCAGTAACACAGACACACACTTACACCAAGTCACAAAGACATACACTGACACCAAGTCACAAATAAACACACTGACACCCAGTAACAAAGAGATACAATGAGACCAAGTCACAAAGACAATACACTGATACGCAGTAACACAGATATACACTTACACCAAGTAACACAGACAGACACTGACACCCAGTAACACAGACACACACTTATACCAAGTAACAAATAAATACACTGACACCCAGTAACAAAGAGATACACTGACACCCAGTAACACAGACACACACGGACACCAAGTCACAAAGACACAGATTATCACCAAGTAACACAGACACATACTTACACCAAGTAACACAGACATACACAGACACCCAGTAACACAGACACACACTGACACCAAGTAACAAAGAAATACACTGACACCCATTAACAAAGACATACACTGACACCCAGAACAACAGACACACACGGACACCAAGTAACAAAGACACAGACTTGCACCAAGTAACACAGACACACACTGACACCCAGTAACACAGACACACTCTGACACCAAGTAACACAGACATACACTGACACCAAGTAACAAAGACATACACTGATACCCAGTCACACAGACACACACTTGCACCAAGTAACACAGACATACACTGACACCAAGTAACAAAGACAGACACTGATACCCAGGATCATAGACACACACTTACACCAAGTAACACAGAGACACGCTTACACCATGTAACAAAGACATACACTTACACTAAGTAACACAGACATACACTGACACCAAGTAACAAAGACATACAATTACACGAAGTAACAAAGACACACACTTGCACCAAGTAACACAGATATACACTGACACCAAGTAACACCGACATGCACTGACATCCAGTAACACAAACAAACACACTGACACCAAGTAACACAGACATACACTGACACCAAGTAACACAGACACACACTGAAACCCAGTAAAAAAGACATACACTGACACCAAGTCACAAAGACATACACTGACACCAAGTCAAAAAGACATACACTGATGCCCAGTAACACAGACACACACTGACACCAAGTAAAAAAGACATACACTGACACCAAGTCACAAAGACATACACTTACACCAAGTAACAAAGACACACACTTACACCAAGTAACACAGACATACACTGACACCACGTAACAAAGACAGACAATTACACCAAGTAACAAAGACATACACTTCCACCAAGTATTTTGACATACACTGACAACAAGTAACAAAGACATACACTGATACCCGGTAACATAGACACACACTTACACCAAGTCACAAAGACATACACTGACACCAAGTCACAAAGACACACACTGACACCCAGTAACAAAGACATACACTGACATCAAGTCACAAAGACATACACTGATACCCAGGAACACAGACACACACTTACACCATGTAACAAAGACAGACAATTACACCAAGTAAAAAAGACACACACTTACACCAAGTAACACAGACATACACTGACACCAAGTAACAAAGACATACACTGATACCCGGTAACATAGACACACACTTACACCAAGTAACAAAGACATACACTGACACCAAGTCACAAAGACATACACTGATACCCAGTAACACAGACACACACTTACTCCAAGTAACAAAGACATACACTGATACCCATTAACACAGACACACACTTACACCAAGTAACAAGGACATACACTGACACCAAGTCACAAAGACATACACTGAAACCAAGTAACAAAGACATACAATTACACCAAGTAACAAAGACACACACTTACACCAAGTAACACAGACATACACTGACACCAAGTAACAAAGACATACACTGTTACCCAGTAACACAGAGACACACTTACACCAAGTAACAAAGACATACACTGACACCAAGTCACAAAGACACACACTTACACCAAGTAACACAGACACACACTTACACCAAGTAACAAAGACATACACTGACACCAAGTAACAAAGACATACACTTACACCACGTAACACAGACATACACTGACACCCAGTAAAAAAGACATACATTGACACCCAGTAACGCAGACACACACGGACACCAAGTAACAAAGACACAGACTTACACCAAGTAACACAGACATGCACTGACATCCAGTAACACAAACAAACACACTGACACCAAGTAACACAGACATACACTGACACCAAGTAACACAGACACACACTGAAACCCAGTAAAAAAGACATACACTGACACCAAGTCACAAAGACATACACTGACAACAAGTCAAAAAGACATACACTGATGCCCAGTAACACAGACACACACTGACACCAAGTAAAAAAGACATACACTGACACCAAGTCACAAAGACATACACTTACACCAAGTAACAAAGACACACACTTACACCAAGTAACACAGACATACACTGACACCAAGTAACAAAGACAGACAATTACACCAATTAACACAGGCACACACTTACACCAAGCAACAAAGACATACACTTACACCAAGTAACACAGACATACACGGACACCAAGTAACAAAGACACACACTTACACCAAGTAACAAAGACAGACACTGATTCCCAGTAACACAGACACACACTTACACCAATTAACAAAGACAGACACTGACGCCCAGTAACACAAACAAACACACACTGACACCCAGTAATACAGAGAAACACTAATAAACAGTAACAAAGACATACACTGACACCAAGTAACACAGTCACACACTGACACCCAGTAACAAAGACATACACTGACACCAAGTAACAAAGACATACACTGATACCATGTCACAAAGACATACGCTGATACCCAGTAACACATACACACACTGACACCAAGTAACAAAGACATACACTTACACCAAGTAACAAAGACAGACAATTACACCAAGTAACAAAGACATACACTTACACCAAGTATTTTGACATACACTGACACCAAGTAACAAAGACATACACTATTACCCAGTAACACAGACACACACTTACACCAAGTCACAAAGACATACACTGACACCAAGTCACAAATAAACACACTGACACCCAGTAACAAAGAGATACAATGAGACCAAGTCACAAAGACAATACACTGATACGCAGTAACACAGATATACACTTACACCAAGTAACACAGACAGACACTGACACCCAGTAACACAGACACACACTTATACCAAGTAACAAATAAATACACTGACACCCAGTAACAAAGAGATACACTGACACCCAGTAACACAGACACACACGGACACCAAGTCACAAAGACACAGATTATCACCAAGTAACACAGACACATACTTACACCAAGTAACACAGACATACACAGACACCCAGTAACACAGACACACACTGACACCAAGTAACAAAGAAATACACTGACACCCATTAACAAAGACATACACTGACACCCAGAACAACAGACACACACGGACACCAAGTAACAAAGACACAGACTTGCACCAAGTAACACAGACACACACTGACACCCAGTAACACAGACACACTCTGACACCAAGTAACACAGACATACACTGACACCAAGTAACAAAGACATACACTGATACCCAGTCACACAGACACACACTTGCACCAAGTAACACAGACATACACTGACACCAAGTAACAAAGACAGACACTGATACCCAGGATCATAGACACACACTTACACCAAGTAACACAGAGACACGCTTACACCATGTAACAAAGACATACACTTACACTAAGTAACACAGACATACACTGACACCAAGTAACAAAGACATACAATTACACGAAGTAACAAAGACACACACTTGCACCAAGTAACACAGATATACACTGACACGAAGTAACAAAGACATGCACTGACACCCAGTAACACAGACATACACGGACACCAAGTAACAAAGACACACACTTACACCAAGTAACACAGACACACACTGACACCCAGTAACACAGACACACACTTACACCAAGTAACACAGACATACTCTGACACCAAGTAACAAAGAGATACACTGATACCCAGTAACACAGACACACACTTACACCAAGTAACACAGACATACACTGACACCAAGTAACAAAGACATACACTGATACCCAGGAACACAGACACACACTTACACCAAGTAACACAGACACAAACTTGCACCAAGTAACAAAGAAATTCACTGACACCCATTAACAAAGACATACACTGACACCCAGTAACACAGATATACACGGACACCAAGTAACAAAGACACACACTTACACCAAGTCACAAAGACATACACTGACACCAAGTCACAAATAAACACACTGACACCAAGTAACAAAGACATACAATGAGACCAAGTCACAAAGACAATACACTGATACGCAGTAACACAGATATACACTTACACCAAGTAACACAGACATACACTGACACCCAGTAACACAGACACACACTTATACCAAGTAACAAAGAAATACACTGACACCCAGTAACAAAGAGATACACTGACACCCAGTAACACAGACACACACGGACACCAAGTCACAAAGACACAGATTATCACCAAGTAACACAGACACATACTGACACCCAGTAACACAGACACACACTTACACCAAGTAACACAGACATACACAGACACCCAGTAACACAGACACACACTGACACCAATTAACAAAGAAATACACTGACACCCATTAACAAAGACATACACTGACACCCAGTACAACAGGCACACACGGACACCAAGTAACAAAGACACAGACTTACACCAAGTAACACAGACACACACTGACACCCAGTAACACAGACACACTCTGACACCAAGTAACACAGACATACACTGACACCAAGTAACAAAGACATACACTGATACCCAGTCACACAGACACACACTTGCACCAAGTAACACAGACATACACTGACACCAAGTAACAAAGACATACACTGATACCCAGGATCATAGACACACACTTACACCAAGTAACACAGACATACACTGGCACCAAGTAACAAAGACATACAATTACACGAAGTAACAAAGACACACACTTGCACCAAGTAGCACAGATATACACTGACACCAAGTAACAAAGGCATGCACTGACACCCAGTAACACAGACATACACGGACACCAAGTAACAAAGATACACACTTACACCAAGTAACACAGACACACACTGACACCCAGTAACACAGACACACACTTACACCAAGTAACACAGACATACACTGACACCAAGTAACAAAGACATACACTGATACCCAGTAACACAGACACACACTTACACCATGTAACACAGACATACACTGACACCAAGTAACAAAGACATACACTGATACCCAGGAACACAGACACACACTTACACCAAGTAACACAGACACACACTTACACCAAGTAACAAAGAAATTCACTGACACCCATTAACAAAGACATACACTGACACCCAGTAACACAGATATACACGGACACCAAGTAACAAAGACACACACTTACACCAAGTAACACAGACACACACTGACTCCCAGTAACACAGACACACACTGACACCAAGTAACAAAGAAATACACTGACACCCAGTAACAAAGAGATACACTGACACCCAGTAACACAGACACACACGGAGACCAAGTCACAAAGACACAGAGTTACACCAAGTAACACAGACACGCACTGACACCCAGTAACACAGGCACACACTTACACCAAGTAACAAAGACATACACTGACACCAAGTCACAAAGACACACACTGACACCCAGTAACAAAGACATACAATGAGACCAAGTCACAAAGACATACACTGATACCCAGTAACACAGACACACACTTACACCAAGTAACACAGACATACACTGACACCCAGTAACACAGACACACAGTTACACCAAGTAACAAAGAAATACACTGACACCCATTAACAAAGACATACACTGACACCCAGTACAACAGACACACACGGACACCAAGTAACAAAGACACAGGCTTACACCAAGTAACACAGACACACACTGACACCCAGTAACACCGACACACTTTTACACCAAGTAACACAGACATACACTGACACCAAGTAACAAAGACATGCACTGATACCCAGTAACACAGACACACACTTACACCAAGTAACACAGACACACACTTACACCAAGTAACACAGACATACACTGACACCAAGTCACAAATAAACACACTGACATCCAGTAACAAAGACATACAATGAGACCAAGTCACAAAGACAATACACTGATACGCAGTAACACAGATATACACTTACACCAAGTAACACAGACATACACTGACACCCAGTAACACAGACACACACTTATACCAAGTAACAAAGAAATACACTGACACCCAGTAACAAAGAGATACACTGACACCCAGTAACACAGACACACACGGACACCAAGTCACAAAGACACAGATTATCACCAAGTAACACAGACACATACTGACACCCAGTAACACAGACACACACTTACACCAAGTAACACAGACATACACAGACACCCAGTAACACAGACACACACTGACACCAAGTAACAAAGAAATACACTGACACCCATTAACAAAGACATACACTGACACCCAGTACAACAGACACACACGGACACCAAGTAACAAAGACACAGACTTACACCAAGTAACACAGACACACACTGACACCCAGTAACACAGACACACTCTGACACCAAGTAACACAGACATATACTGACACCAAGTAACAAAGACATACACTTATACCCAGTCACACAGACACACACTTGCACCAAGTAACACAGACATACACTGACACCAAGTAACAAAGACATACACTGATACCCAGGAACACAGACACACACTTACACCAAGTAACACAGACACACACTTACACCAAGTAACAAAGAAATTCACTGACACCCATTAACAAAGACATACACTGACACCCAGTAACACAGATATACACGGACACCAAGTAACAAAGACACACACTTACACCAAGTAACACAGACACACACTGACTCCCAGTAACACAGACACACACTGACACCAAGTAACAAAGAAATACACTGACACCCAGTAACAAAGAGATACACTGACACCCAGTAACACAGACACACACGGAGACCAAGTCACAAAGACACAGAGTTACACCAAGTAACACAGACACGCACTGACACCCAGTAACACAGGCACACACTTACACCAAGTAACAAAGACATACACTGACACCAAGTCACAAAGACACACACTGACACCCAGTAACAAAGACATACAATGAGACCAAGTAACAAAGACACAGGCTTACACCAAGTAACACAGACACACACTGACACCCAGTAACACCGACACACTTTTACACCAAGTAACACAGACATACACTGACACCAAGTAACAAAGACATGCACTGATACCCAGTAACACAGACACACACTTACACCAAGTAACACAGACATACACTGACACCAAGTAACAAAGACATACACTGATACCCAGGAACATAGACACACACTTACACCAAGTAACACAGAGACACATTTACACCATGTAACAAAGACATACACTTACACCAATTAACACAGACATACACTGACACCAAGTAACAAAGACACACACTTACACCAAGTAACACAGACACAAACTGACACACAGTAACACAGACACACTCTGACACCAAGTAACACAGACATATACTGACACCAAGTAACAAAGACATACACTTATACCCAGTCACACAGACACACACTTGCACCAAGTAACACAGACATACACTGACACCAAGTAACAAAGACATACACTGATACCCAGGAACATAGACACACACTTACACCAAGTAACACAGAGACACATTTACACCATGTAACAAAGACACACACTTACACCAAGTAACACAGACACAAACTGACACACAGTAACACAGACACACTCTGACACCAAGTAACACAGACATATACTGACACCAAGTAACAAAGACATACACTTATACCCAGTCACACAGACACACACTTGCACCAAGTAACACAGACATACACTGACACCAAGTAACAAAGACATACACTGATACCCAGGAACACAGACACACACTTACACCAAGTAACACAGACACACACTTACACCAAGTAACAAAGAAATTCACTGACACCCATTAACAAAGACATACACTGACACCCAGTAACACAGATATACACGGACACCAAGTAACAAAGACACACACTTACACCAAGTAACACAGACACACACTGACTCCCAGTAACACAGACACACACTGACACCAAGTAACAAAGAAATACACTGACACCCAGTAACAAAGAGATACACTGACACCCAGTAACACAGACACACACGGAGACCAAGTCACAAAGACACAGAGTTACACCAAGTAACACAGACACGCACTGACACCCAGTAACACAGGCACACACTTACACCAAGTAACAAAGACATACACTGACACCAAGTCACAAAGACACACACTGACACCCAGTAACAAAGACATACAATGAGACCAAGTAACAAAGACACAGGCTTACACCAAGTAACACAGACACACACTGACACCCAGTAACACCGACACACTTTTACACCAAGTAACACAGACATACACTGACACCAAGTAACAAAGACATGCACTGATACCCAGTAACACAGACACACACTTACACCAAGTAACACAGACATACACTGACACCAAGTAACAAAGACATACACTGATACCCAGGAACATAGACACACACTTACACCAAGTAACACAGAGACACATTTACACCATGTAACAAAGACATACACTTACACCAATTAACACAGACATACACTGACACCAAGTAACAAAGACACACACTTACACCAAGTAACACAGACACAAACTGACACACAGTAACACAGACACACACTTACACCAAGTAACACAGATATACACTGACACCCAGTAACAAAGACATGCACTGACACCCAGTAACACAGACATACACGGACACCAAGTAACAAAGACACACACTTACACCAAGTAACACAGACACACACTGACACCCAGTGACACAGACACACACTTACACCAAGTAACACAGACATACACTGACACCAAGTAACAAAGACATACACTGATACCCAGTAACACAGACACAAACTTACACCAAGTAACAAAGACATACACTGATACCCAGGAACACAGACACACACTTGCACCAAGTAACACAGACACACACTTACACCAAGTAACAAAGACATGCACTTACACCAAGTAACCCAGACGTACACGGACACCAAGTAACAAATACATACAATTACACCAAGTAACACAGACACACACTGACACCCAGTAACACAGACACACACTTCCACCAAGTAACACAGACATACACTGATACCCAGTAACACAGTCACACACTGACACCCAGCAACAATGACATACACTGACAACAAGTAACAAAGACATACACTGATACCAAGTCACAAAGACATACGCTGATACCCAGTAACACAGACACACACTGACACCAAGTAACAAAGACATACACTGACACCAAGTAACAAAGACATACACTTACACCAAGTAACAAAGACAGACAATTACGCCAACTTACAAAGACATACACTTCCACCAAGTATATTGACATACACTGACACCAAGTAACAAAGACATACACTGTTCCCTAGTAACACAGACACAGACTTACACCAAGTAACAATGACATACACTGACACCAAGTCACAAAGACACACATTGACACCCAGTAAGAAAGACATACAATGAGACCAAGTCACAAAGACATATACTGATACCCAGTAACACAGACATACACTTACACCAAGTAACACAGACATACACTGACACCCAGTAACACAGACACACACTTTCACCAAGTGACAAAGTAATACACTGACACCCAGTAACTAAGACATACACTGACACCCAGTACAACAGACACACACGGACACCAAGTAACAAAGACACAGACTTACACCAAGTAACACAGACACACACTGACACCCAGTAACACAGACACACACTTACACCAAGTAACACAGACATACACTGACACCAAGTAACAAAGACATGCACTGATACCCAGTAACACAGACACTCACTTGCACCAAGTAACACAGACATACACTGACACCAAATAACAAAGACATGCACTGATACCCAGGAGCATAGACACACACTTACACCAAGTAACACAGAGACACACTTACACCATGTAACAAAGACATACTCTTACACCAAGTAACACAGACATACACTGACACCAAGTAACAAAGACATACATTTACCCCAAGTAACAAAGACACACATTTACACCAAGTAACACAGACATACACTGACACCAAGTAACAAAGACATGCACTGATACCCAGTAACACAGACACTCACTTGCACCAAGTAACACAGACATACACTGACACCCAGTAACAAAGACATGCACTGACACCCAGTAACACAGACATACACGGACACCAAGTAACAAAGACACACACTTACACCAAGTAACACAGACACACACTGACACCCAGTAACAGAGACACACACTTACACCAAGTTACACAGACATACACTGACACCAAGTAACAAAGACATACACTGATACCCAGTAACACAGACACAAACTTACACCAAGTAACAAAGACAAACACTGATACCCAGGAACACAGACACACAATTACACCAAGTAACAAAGACACACACTTACACCAAGTAAGAAAGACATACACTTACACCAAGTAACCCAGACATACACGGACACCAAGAAACAAATACATACAATTACACCAAGTAACAAAGACGCACACTTACACCAAGTAACACAGACACACACTGACACCCAGTAACACAGACACACACTTCCACCAAGTAACACAGACATACACTGACACCAAGTCACAAAGACATACACTGATACCCAGTAACACAGTCACACACTGACACCCAGTAACAAAGACATACAATGACACCAAGTAACAAAGACATACACTGATACCAAGTCACAAAGACATACGCTGATACCCAGTAACAGAGACACACACTGACACCAAGTGACAAAGTTATACACTGACACCAAGTAACAAAGACATACACTTACACCAAGTAACAAAGACAGACAATTACACCAAGTTAGAAAGACATACACTTGGACCAAGTATATTGACATACACTGACACCAAGTAACAAAGACATACACTGTTACCCAGTAACACAGACACAGACTTACACCAAGTAACAAAGACATACACTGACACCAAGTCACAAAGACACACATTGACACCCAGTAACAAAGACATACAATGAGACCAAGTCACAAAGACATACACTGATACCCAGTAACACAGACATACACTTACACCAAGTAACACAGACATACACTGACACCCAGTAACACAGACACACACTTACACCAAGTGACAAAGAAATACACTGACACCCAGTAACAAAGACATACACTGACACCCAATAACACAGACACACACGGACACCAAGTAACACAGACATACACTTACACCAAGTAACAAAGACATACACTTTCACCAAGTATTTTGACATACACTGACACCATGTAACAAAGACAGACACTGATACCCAGTAACACAGACACACACTTACACCAAGTAACAAAGACATACACTGACACCACGTCACAAAGACACACACTGACACCCAGTAACAAAGACATACAATGAGACCAAGTCACAAAGACATACACTGATACCCAGTAACACAGACACACACTGACACCAATTAACACAGACATACACTGACACCCAGTGACACAGACACACACTTACACCAAGTAACAAAGCAATACACTGACACCCAGTAACAAAGACATACACTGACACCAAGTAACACAGACACACACTGACACCCAGTAACACAGACACACTCTTACACCAAGTAACACAGACATACACTGACACCAAGTAACAAAGACATACACTGATACCCAGGAACACAGACAAACATTTACACCAAGTAACACAGACATACACTGACACCAAATAACAAAGACTTACACTGATACCCAGGTACATAGACACACACTTACACCAAGTAACACAGAGACACACTTACACCATGTAACAAAGACATACACTTACACCAAGTAACACAGACAAACACTGACACCAAGTAACAAAGACATACGATTACACGAAGTAACAAAGGCACGCACTTACACCAAGTAACACAGATATACACTGACACCAAGTAACAAAGACATGCACTGACACCCAGTAACACAGATATACACGGACACCAACTAACAAAGACACACACTGACACCCAGTAACACAGACACACACTTACACCAAGTAACACAGAGATACGCTGACACCAAGTATCAAAGACATACACTGATACCCAGTAACACAGACACACACTTACACCAAGTAACACAGACATACACTGACACCAAGTAACAAAGACATACACTGATATCCAGGAACACAGACACACACTTACACCAAGTAACACAGACACACACTTACACCAAGTAACAAAGACATACACTTACACCAAGTAACAAAGACAGACACTGATACCCAATAACACAGACACACACTTACACCAATTAACAAAGACATACACTGACACCCAGTAACACAAACAAACACACACTGACACCCCGTAATACAGAGAAACACTAATAAACAGTAACAAAGACACACACTTACACCAAGTAACACAGTCACACACTGACACCCAGTAGCAAAGATATACACTGACACCAAGTAACAAAGACATACACTGATACCAAGTCACAAAGACATACGCTGATACGCAGTAACACAGACACACACTGACACCAAGTAACAAATACATACACTGACACCAAGTAACAAAGACATACACTTACACCAAGTAACAAAGGCAGACAATTACACCAAGTAACAAAGACATACACTTACACCAAGTATTTTGACATACACTGACACCAAGTAACAAAGACATGCACTATTACCCAGTAACACAGACACACACTTACACCAAGTCACAAAGACATACACTGACACCAAGTCACAAAGAAACACACTGACACCCAGTAACAAAGACATACAATGAGACCAAGTCACAAAGACATACACTGATACCCAGTAACACAGATATACACTTACACCAAGTAACACAGACATACACTGACACCCAGTAACACAGACACACACTTACACCAAGTAACAAAGAATACACTGACACCCAGTAACAAAGAGATACACTGACACCTAGTAACACAGACACACACGGACACCAAGTCACAAAGACACAGACTTACACCAAGTAACACAGACACACACTGACACCCAGTAACACAGACACACACTTACACCAAGTAACAAAGACAGACACTGACACCAAGTCACAAAGACACACACTGACACACAGTAACAAAGACATACAATTAGACCAAGTCACAAAGACATACACTGATACCCAGTAACACAGACACACACTTACACCAAGTAACACAGACATACACTGACACCCAGTAACACAGACACACAATTACACCAAGTAACAAAGAAATTCACTGACACCCATTAACAAAGACATACACTGACACCCAGTAACACAGAGACACATGGACACCAAGTAACAAAGACACAGACTTACACCAAGTAACACAAACACACACTGACACCCAGTAACACAGAGAAACACTGAGAAACTGTAACAAAGACAGACACTGACACCAAGTAACACAGACAAACACTGGTACCCAGTAACAAAGACATACACTGACACCAAGTCACAAAAACATACTCTGATACCAAGTCACAAATACAGACACTGATAACCAGTAACACAGACACACACTGACACCAAGTCAAAAAGACATACACTGATACCCAGTAACACAGTGATACACTAACACCAAGTAACAAAGACAGACAATTACACCAAGTAATAAAGACATACACTTACACCAAGTATTTTGACATACACTGACACCAAGTAACAAAGACATACACTGATACCCAGTAACACAGACACACACTTACACCAAGTTGCAAAGACATTCACTGACACCAAGTCACAAGGACACACACTGACACCCAGGAACACACTCACACACTGACACCAAGTCACAAAGACATACACTGATACCCAGTAACACACTGATACTCTTACACCAAGTAACAAAGACAGACAATTACACCAAGTAACAAAGACATACACTTACACCAAGTATTTTGACATACTCTGACACCCAGTAACACAGAGAAACACAGATACACAGTAACAAAGACATACACTGACACCAAGTAACACAGACACACACTGAAACCCAGTAAAAAAGACAATCACTGACACCAAGTCACAAAGACATACACTGACAGCAAGTCAAAAAGGCATACACTGATGCCCAGTAACACAGACACACACTGACACCAAGTAACAAAGACATAAACTGACACAAAGTAACAAAGACATACACTTACACCAAGTAACAAAGACACACACTTACACCAAGTAACAGAGACATACACTGACACAAAGTAACAAAGACAGGCAATTACACCAAGTAACAAAGACATACACTTGCACCAAGTATTTTGACATGCACTGACACCAAATAACAAAGACATACACTGATACCCGGTAACATAGACACACACTTACACCAAGTAACAAAGACATACACTGACACCAAGTCACAAAGACACACACTGATACCCAGTAACACAGACACACACTTACATCAAGTCACAAAGACATACACTGACACCAAGTTACAAAGACACACACTTACACCAAGTAATACAGACATACACTGACACCAAGTAACAAAGACATACACTTACACCAAGTATTTTGACATACACTGACACCAAGTAACAAAGACATACACTGATACCGAGTAACACAGACACACACTTACACCAAGTAACAAAGACATACACTGACACCAAGTCACAAAGACACACACTGACACCCTGTAACAAAGACATACACTGACACCAAGTAACACAGACATACACAGACACCAAGTCACAAAGACAAACACAGATACCGAGTAACACAAACAAACACACACTGACACCCAGTAACATAGAGAAACACTGATACACAGTAACAATGACATACACTGTCACCAAGTAACACAGACACACACTGACACCCAGTAAAAAAGACATACACTGACACCAAGTCACAAAGGCATACACTGATACCAAGTCACAAAGACACAAACTTACACCAAGTAACACAGACACACACTGACACCCAGTGGCACAAACAAACACACTGACACCAAGTAACACAGACATACACTGACACCAATTAATAAAGACATACACTGATACCCAGTAACACAGGCACACACTCGGGGGGTGGGGGGGGGGGGCACTTTGGCGCAGTGGTTAGCACCGCAGACTCACAGATCCAAGGACCCGGGAGCGATTCTGGGTATTGCCTGTGCGGAGTTTGCAAGTTCTCCCTGTGTCTGCGTGGGTTTCCTCCGGTTGCTCCGGTTTGCTCCCACATGCCAAAGACTTGCAGGTTGATAGGTTAATTGGCCATCATAAATTGCCCCGAGTATAGGTAGGTGGCAGGGAAATATATAGGGACAGGTGGGGATGTTATAGGAATACGGGATTCGAGTAGGATAAGTATAAATGGGTAGTTGATGGTCGGCACAGACTCGGTGGGCCGAAGGGCCTGTTTAAGTGCTGTATCCCTAAACTAAACTAAATATTGACACCTAGTGTCACTGACACCCAGTAACACAAACAAACACACACTGACAGCCAGTCACACAGAGCAACACTGATACACTGCCACCAAGTAACACAGACACACACTGACACCCAGTAACTAAGACATACTCTGATACCAAGTCACAAAGACATACACTGATACCCAGGAACACAAACAAACACACACTGACACCCAGGAACACAGAGAAAAACTGATAAACAGTAACAAAGACATACACTGACACCAAGTAACACAGACACACACTGACACCCAGTAACAAAGACATACACTGATACTAAGTCACAAAGACATTCACTGATACCCAGTAACACAGACACACACTGAAACCAAGTCACAAAGACATACACTGATACCCAGTAACACAGTGATACACTTACACCAAGTAACAAAGACAGACAATTACACCAAGTAACAAAGACATACACTTGCACCAAGTATTTTGACATACACTGACACCCAGTAACAAAGACATACACTGACACCAAGTCACAAAGACATACACTGATACCAAGTAACAAAGACATACAATTACACCAAGTAACAAAGACGCACACTTACACCAAGTAACACAGACATACACTGACACCAAGTAACAAAGACATGCACTGTTACCCAGTAACACAGACACACACTTACACTAAGTAACAAAGACATACACTGACACCAAGTCACAAAGACACACACTTACACCAAGTAACACAGACACACACTTACACCAAGTAACAAAGACATACACTGACACCAAGTAACAAAGACATACACTTACACCACGTAACACAGACATACACTGACACCCAGTAAAAAAGACATACATTGACACCCAGTAACGCAGACACACACGGACACCAAGTAACAAAGACACAGACTTACACCAAGTAACACCGACATGCACTGACATCCAGTAACACAAACAAACACACTGACACCAAGTAACACAGACATACACTGACACCAAGTAACACAGACACACACTGAAACCCAGAAAAAAGACATACACTGACACCAAGTCACAAAGACATACACTGACACCAAGTCAAAAAGACATACACTGATGCCCAGTAACACAGACACACACTGACACCAAGTAAAAAAGACATACACTGACACCAAGTCACAAAGACACACACTGACACCCAGTAACAAAGACATACACTGACATCAAGTCACAAAGACATACACTGACATCAAGTCACAAAGACATACACTGATACCCAGGAACACAGACACACACTTACACCAAGTAACAAAGACAGACAATTACACCAAGTAACACGACATACACTGACACCAAGTAACAAAGACAGACAATTACACCAAGTAACAAAGACATACACTTCCACCAAGTATTTTGACATACACTGACACCAAGTAACAAAGACATACACTGATACCCGGTAACATAGACACACACTTACACCAAGTCACAAAGACATACACTGACACCAAGTCACAAAGACACACACTGACACCCAGTAACAAAGACATACACTGACATCAAGTCACAAAGACATACACTGATACCCAGGAACACAGACACACACTTACACCAAGTAACAAAGACAGACAATTACACCAAGTAAAAAAGACACACACTTACACCAAGTAACACAGACATACACTGACACCAAGTAACAAAGACATACACTGATACCCGGTAACATAGACACACACTTACACCAAGTAACAAAGACATACACTGACACCAAGTCACAAAGACATACACTGATACCCAGTAACACAGACACACACTTACACCAAGTAACAAAGACATACACTGATACCCATTAACACAGACACACACTTACACCAAGTAACAAGGACATACACTGACACCAAGTCACAAAGACATACACTGAAACCAAGTAACAAAGACATACAATTACACCAAGTAACAAAGACACACACTTACACCAAGTAACACAGACATACACTGACACCAAGTAACAAAGACATACACTGTTACCCAGTAACACAGAGACACACTTACACCAAGTAACAAAGACATACACTGACACCAAGTCACAAAGACACACACTTACACCAAGTAACACAGACACACACTTACACCAAGTAACAAAGACATACACTGACACCAAGTAACAAAGACATACACTTACACCACGTAACACAGACATACACTGACACCCAGTAAAAAAGACATACATTGACACCCAGTAACGCAGACACACACGGACACCAAGTAACAAAGACACAGACTTACACCAAGTAACACAGACATGCACTGACATCCAGTAACACAAACAAACACACTGACACCAAGTAACACAGACATACACTGACACCAAGTAACACAGACACACACTGAAACCCAGTAAAAAAGACATACACTGACACCAAGTCACAAAGACATACACTGACAACAAGTAAAAAAGACATACACTGATGCCCAGTAACACAGACACACACTGACACCAAGTAAAAAAGACATACACTGACACCAAGTCACAAAGACATACACTTACACCAAGTAACAAAGACACACACTTACACCAAGTAACACAGACATACACTGACACCAAGTAACAAAGACAGACAATTACACCAATTAACACAGGCACACACTTACACCAAGCAACAAAGACATACACTTACACCAAGTAACACAGACATACACGGACACCAAGTAACAAAGACACACACTTACACCAAGTAACAAAGACAGACACTGATTCCCAGTAACACAGACACACACTTACTCCAATTAACAAAGACAGACACTGACGCCCAGTAACACAAACAAACACACACTGACACCCAGTAATACAGAGAAACACTAATAAACAGTAACAAAGACATACACTGACACCAAGTAACACAGTCACACAATGACAGCCAGTAACAAAGACATACACTGACACCAAGTAACAAAGACATACACTGATACCATGTCACAAAGACATACGCTGATACCCAGTAACACATACACACACTGACACCAAGTAACAAAGACATACACTTACACCAAGTAACAAAGACAGACAATTACACCAAGTAACAAAGACATACACTTACACCAAGTATTTTGACATACACTGACACCAAGTAACAAAGACATACACTATTACCCAGTAACACAGACACACACTTACACCAAGTCACAAAGACATACACTGACACCAAGTCACAAATAAACACACTGACACCCAGTAACAAAGAGATACAATGAGACCAAGTCACAAAGACAATACACTGATACGCAGTAACACAGATATACACTTACACCAAGTAACACAGACAGACACTGACACCCAGTAACACAGACACACACTTATACCAAGTAACAAATAAATACACTGACACCCAGTAACAAAGAGATACACTGACACCCAGTAACACAGACACACACGGACACCAAGTCACAAAGACACAGATTATCACCAAGTAACACAGACACATACTTACACCAAGTAACACAGACATACACAGACACCCAGTAACACAGACACACACTGACACCAAGTAACAAAGAAATACACTGACACCCATTAACAAAGACATACACTGACACCCAGAACAACAGACACACACGGACACCAAGTAACAAAGACACAGACTTGCACCAAGTAACACAGACACACACTGACACCCAGTAACACAGACACACTCTGACACCAAGTAACACAGACATACACTGACACCAAGTAACAAAGACATACACTGATACCCAGTCACACAGACACACACTTGCACCAAGTAACACAGACATACACTGACACCAAGTAACAAAGACAGACACTGATACCCAGGATCATAGACACACACTTACACCAAGTAACACAGAGACACGCTTACACCATGTAACAAAGACATACACTTACACTAAGTAACACAGACATACACTGACACCAAGTAACAAAGACATACAATTACACGAAGTAACAAAGACACACACTTGCACCAAGTAACACAGATATACACTGACACCAAGTAACACCGACATGCACTGACATCCAGTAACACAAACAAACACACTGACACCAAGTAACACAGACATACACTGACACCAAGTAACACAGACACACACTGAAACCCAGTAAAAAAGACATACACTGACACCAAGTCACAAAGACATACACTGACACCAAGTCAAAAAGACATACACTGATGCCCAGTAACACAGACACACACTGACACCAAGTAAAAAAGACATACACTGACACCAAGTCACAAAGACATACACTTACACCAAGTAACAAAGACACACACTTACACCAAGTAACACAGACATACACTGACACCACGTAACAAAGACAGACAATTACACCAAGTAACAAAGACATACACTTCCACCAAGTATTTTGACATACACTGACAACAAGTAACAAAGACATACACTGATACCCGGTAACATAGACACACACTTACACCAAGTCACAAAGACATACACTGACACCAAGTCACAAAGACACACACTGACACCCAGTAACAAAGACATACACTGACATCAAGTCACAAAGACATACACTGATACCCAGGAACACAGACACACACTTACACCATGTAACAAAGACAGACAATTACACCAAGTAAAAAAGACACACACTTACACCAAGTAACACAGACATACACTGACACCAAGTAACAAAGACATACACTGATACCCGGTAACATAGACACACACTTACACCAAGTAACAAAGACATACACTGACACCAAGTCACAAAGACATACACTGATACCCAGTAACACAGACACACACTTACTCCAAGTAACAAAGACATACACTGATACCCATTAACACAGACACACACTTACACCAAGTAACAAGGACATACACTGACACCAAGTCACAAAGACATACACTGAAACCAAGTAACAAAGACATACAATTACACCAAGTAACAAAGACACACACTTACACCAAGTAACACAGACATACACTGACACCAAGTAACAAAGACATACACTGTTACCCAGTAACACAGAGACACACTTACACCAAGTAACAAAGACATACACTGACACCAAGTCACAAAGACACACACTTACACCAAGTAACACAGACACACACTTACACCAAGTAACAAAGACATACACTGACACCAAGTAACAAAGACATACACTTACACCACGTAACACAGACATACACTGACACCCAGTAAAAAAGACATACATTGACACCCAGTAACGCAGACACACACGGACACCAAGTAACAAAGACACAGACTTACACCAAGTAACACAGACATGCACTGACATCCAGTAACACAAACAAACACACTGACACCAAGTAACACAGACATACACTGACACCAAGTAACACAGACACACACTGAAACCCAGTAAAAAAGACATACACTGACACCAAGTCACAAAGACATACACTGACAACAAGTCAAAAAGACATACACTGATGCCCAGTAACACAGACACACACTGACACCAAGTAAAAAAGACATACACTGACACCAAGTCACAAAGACATACACTTACACCAAGTAACAAAGACACACACTTACACCAAGTAACACAGACATACACTGACACCAAGTAACAAAGACAGACAATTACACCAATTAACACAGGCACACACTTACACCAAGCAACAAAGACATACACTTACACCAAGTAACACAGACATACACGGACACCAAGTAACAAAGACACACACTTACACCAAGTAACAAAGACAGACACTGACGCCCAGTAACACAAACAAACACACACTGACACCCAGTAATACAGAGAAACACTAATAAACAGTAACAAAGACATACACTGACACCAAGTAACACAGTCACACAATGACACCCAGTAACAAAGACATACACTGACACCAAGTAACAAAGACATACACTGATACCATGTCACAAAGACATACGCTGATACCCAGTAACACATACACACACTGACACCAAGTAACAAAGACATACACTTACACCAAGTAACAAAGACAGACAATTACACCAAGTAACAAAGACATACACTTACACCAAGTATTTTGACATACACTGACACCAAGTAACAAAGACATACACTATTACCCAGTAACACAGACACACACTTACACCAAGTCACAAAGACATACACTGACACCAAGTCACAAATAAACACACTGACACCCAGTAACAAAGAGATACAATGAGACCAAGTCACAAAGACAATACACTGATACGCAGTAACACAGATATACACTTACACCAAGTAACACAGACAGACACTGACACCCAGTAACACAGACACACACTTATACCAAGTAACAAATAAATACACTGACACCCAGTAACAAAGAGATACACTGACACCCAGTAACACAGACACACACGGACACCAAGTCACAAAGACACAGATTATCACTAAGTAACACAGACACATACTTACACCAAGTAACACAGACATACACAGACACCCAGTAACACAGACACACACTGACACCAAGTAACAAAGAAATACACTGACACCCATTAACAAAGACATACACTGACACCCAGAACAACAGACACACACGGACACCAAGTAACAAAGACACAGACTTGCACCAAGTAACACAGACACACACTGACACCCAGTAACACAGACACACTCTGACACCAAGTAACACAGACATACACTGACACCAAGTAACAAAGACATACACTGATACCCAGTCACACAGACACACACTTGCACCAAGTAACACAGACATACACTGACACCAAGTAACAAAGACAGACACTGATACCCAGGATCATAGACACACACTTACACCAAGTAACACAGAGACACGCTTACACCATGTAACAAAGACATACACTTACACTAAGTAACACAGACATACACTGACACCAAGTAACAAAGACATACAATTACACGAAGTAACAAAGACACACACTTGCACCAAGTAACACAGATATACACTGACACCAAGTAACACCGACATGCACTGACATCCAGTAACACAAACAAACACACTGACACCAAGTAACACAGACATACACTGACACCAAGTAACACAGACACACACTGAAACCCAGTAAAAAAGACATACACTGACACCAAGTCACAAAGACATACACTGACACCAAGTCAAAAAGACATACACTGATGCCCAGTAACACAGACACACACTGACACCAAGTAAAAAAGACATACACTGACACCAAGTCACAAAGACATACACTTACACCAAGTAACAAAGACACACACTTACACCAAGTAACACAGACATACACTGACACCACGTAACAAAGACAGACAATTACACCAAGTAACAAAGACATACACTTCCACCAAGTATTTTGACATACACTGACAACAAGTAACAAAGACATACACTGATACCCGGTAACATAGACACACACTTACACCAAGTCACAAAGACATACACTGACACCAAGTCACAAAGACACACACTGACACCCAGTAACAAAGACATACACTGACATCAAGTCACAAAGACATACACTGATACCCAGGAACACAGACACACACTTACACCATGTAACAAAGACAGACAATTACACCAAGTAAAAAAGACACACACTTACACCAAGTAACACAGACATACACTGACACCAAGTAACAAAGACATACACTGATACCCGGTAACATAGACACACACTTACACCAAGTAACAAAGACATACACTGACACCAAGTCACAAAGACATACACTGATACCCAGTAACACAGACACACACTTACTCCAAGTAACAAAGACATACACTGATACCCATTAACACAGACACACACTTACACCAAGTAACAAGGACATACACTGACACCAAGTCACAAAGACATACACTGAAACCAAGTAACAAAGACATACAATTACACCAAGTAACAAAGACACACACTTACACCAAGTAACACAGACATACACTGACACCAAGTAACAAAGACATACACTGTTACCCAGTAACACAGAGACACACTTACACCAAGTAACAAAGACATACACTGACACCAAGTCACAAAGACACACACTTACACCAAGTAACACAGACACACACTTACACCAAGTAACAAAGACATACACTGACACCAAGTAACAAAGACATACACTTACACCACGTAACACAGACATACACTGACACCCAGTAAAAAAGACATACATTGACACCCAGTAACGCAGACACACACGGACACCAAGTAACAAAGACACAGACTTACACCAAGTAACACAGACATGCACTGACATCCAGTAACACAAACAAACACACTGACACCAAGTAACACAGACATACACTGACACCAAGTAACACAGACACACACTGAAACCCAGTAAAAAAGACATACACTGACACCAAGTCACAAAGACATACACTGACAACAAGTCAAAAAGACATACACTGATGCCCAGTAACACAGACACACACTGACACCAAGTAAAAAAGACATACACTGACACCAAGTCACAAAGACATACACTTACACCAAGTAACAAAGACACACACTTACACCAAGTAACACAGACATACACTGACACCAAGTAACAAAGACAGACAATTACACCAATTAACACAGGCACACACTTACACCAAGCAACAAAGACATACACTTACACCAAGTAACACAGACATACACGGACACCAAGTAACAAAGACACACACTTACACCAAGTAACAAAGACAGACACTGATTCCCAGTAACACAGACACACACTTACACCAATTAACAAAGACAGACACTGACGCCCAGTAACACAAACAAACACACACTAACACCCAGTAATACAGAGAAACACTAATAAACAGTAACAAAGACATACACTGACACCAAGTAACACAGTCACACACTGACACCCAGTAACAAAGACATACACTGACACCAAGTAACAAAGACATACACTGATACCATGTCACAAAGACATACGCTGATACCCAGTAACACATACACACACTGACACCAAGTAACAAAGACATACACTTACACCAAGTAACAAAGACAGACAATTACACCAAGTAACAAAGACATACACTTACACCAAGTATTTTGACATACACTGACACCAAGTAACAAAGACATACACTATTACCCAGTAACACAGACACACACTTACACCAAGTCACAAAGACATACACTGACACCAAGTCACAAATAAACACACTGACATCCAGTAACAAAGAGATACAATGAGACCAAGTCACAAAGACAATACACTGATACGCAGTAACACAGATATACACTTACACCAAGTAACACAGACAGACACTGACACCCAGTAACACAGACACACACTTATACCAAGTAACAAATAAATACACTGACACCCAGTAACAAAGAGATACACTGACACCCAGTAACACAGACACACACGGACACCAAGTCACAAAGACACAGATTATCACCAAGTAACACAGACACATACTTACACCAAGTAACACAGACATACACAGACACCCAGTAACACAGACACACACTGACACCAAGTAACAAAGAAATACACTGACACCCATTAACAAAGACATACACTGACACCCAGAACAACAGACACACACGGACACCAAGTAACAAAGACACAGACTTGCACCAAGTAACACAGACACACACTGACACCCAGTAACACAGACACACTCTGACACCAAGTAACACAGACATACACTGACACCAAGTAACAAAGACATACACTGATACCCAGTCACACAGACACACACTTGCACCAAGTAACACAGACATACACTGACACCAAGTAACAAAGACAGACACTGATACCCAGGATCATAGACACACACTTACACCAAGTAACACAGAGACACGCTTACACCATGTAACAAAGACATACACTTACACTAAGTAACACAGACATACACTGACACCAAGTAACAAAGACATACAATTACACGAAGTAACAAAGACACACACTTGCACCAAGTAACACAGATATACACTGACACGAAGTAACAAAGACATGCACTGACACCCAGTAACACAGACATACACGGACACCAAGTAACAAAGACACACACTTACACCAAGTAACACAGACACACACTGACACCCAGTAACACAGACACACACTTACACCAAGTAACACAGACATACTCTGACACCAAGTAACAAAGAGATACACTGATACCCAGTAACACAGACACACACTTACACCAAGTAACACAGACATACACTGACACCAAGTAACAAAGACATACACTGATACCCAGGAACACAGACACACACTTACACCAAGTAACACAGACACAAACTTGCACCAAGTAACAAAGAAATTCACTGACACCCATTAACAAAGACATACACTGACACCCAGTAACACAGATATACACGGACACCAAGTAACAAAGACACACACTTACACCAAGTCACAAAGACATACACTGACACCAAGTCACAAATAAACACACTGACACCCAGTAACAAAGACATACAATGAGACCAAGTCACAAAGACAATACACTGATACGCAGTAACACAGATATACACTTACACCAAGTAACACAGACATACACTGACACCCAGTAACACAGACACACACTTATACCAAGTAACAAAGAAATACACTGACACCCAGTAACAAAGAGATACACTGACACCCAGTAACACAGACACACACGGACACCAAGTCACAAAGACACAGATTATCACCAAGTAACACAGACACATACTGACACCCAGTAACACAGATACACACTTACACCAAGTAACACAGACATACACAGACACCCAGTAACACAGACACACACTGACACCAATTAACAAAGAAATACACTGACACCCATTAACAAAGACATACACTGACACCCAGTACAACAGGCACACACGGACACCAAGTAACAAAGACACAGACTTACACCAAGTAACACAGACACACACTGACACCCAGTAACACAGACACACTCTGACACCAAGTAACACAGACATACACTGACACCAAGTAACAAAGACATACACTGATACCCAGTCACACAGACACACACTTGCACCAAGTAACACAGACATACACTGACACCAAGTAACAAAGACATACACTGATACCCAGGATCATAGACACACACTTACACCAAGTAACACAGACATACACTGGCACCAAGTAACAAAGACATACAATTACACGAAGTAACAAAGACACACACTTGCACCAAGTAGCACAGATATACACTGACACCAAGTAACAAAGGCATGCACTGACACCCAGTAACACAGACATACACGGACACCAAGTAACAAAGATACACACTTACACCAAGTAACACAGACACACACTGACACCCAGTAACACAGACACACACTTACACCAAGTAACACAGACATACACTGACACCAAGTAACAAAGACATACACTGATACCCAGTAACACAGACACACACTTACACCATGTAACACAGACATACACTGACACCAAGTAACAAAGACATACACTGATACCCAGGAACACAGACACACACTTACACCAAGTAACACAGACACACACTTACACCAAGTAACAAAGAAATTCACTGACACCCATTAACAAAGACATACACTGACACCCAGTAACACAGATATACACGGACACCAAGTAACAAAGACACACACTTACACCAAGTAACACAGACACACACTGACTCCCAGTAACACAGACACACACTGACACCAAGTAACAAAGAAATACACTGACACCCAGTAACAAAGAGATACACTGACACCCAGTAACACAGACACACACGGAGACCAAGTCACAAAGACACAGAGTTACACCAAGTAACACAGACACGCACTGACACCCAGTAACACAGGCACACACTTACACCAAGTAACAAAGACATACACTGACACCAAGTCACAAAGACACACACTGACACCCAGTAACAAAGACATACAATGAGACCAAGTCACAAAGACATACACTGATACCCAGTAACACAGACACACACTTACACCAAGTAACACAGACATACACTGACACCCAGTAACACAGACACACAGTTACACCAAGTAACAAAGAAATACACTGACACCCATTAACAAAGACATACACTGACACCCAGTACAACAGACACACACGGACACCAAGTAAAAAAGACACAGGCTTACACCAAGTAACACAGACACACACTGACACCCAGTAACACCGACACACTTTTACACCAAGTAACACAGACATACACTGACACCAAGTAACAAAGACATGCACTGATACCCAGTAACACAGACACACACTTACACCAAGTAACACAGACACACACTTACACCAAGTAACACAGACATACACTGACACCAAGTCACAAATAAACACACTGACATCCAGTAACAAAGACATACAATGAGACCAAGTCACAAAGACAATACACTGATACGCAGTAACACAGATATACACTTACACCAAGTAACACAGACATACACTGACACCCAGTAACACAGACACACACTTATACCAAGTAACAAAGAAATACACTGACACCCAGTAACAAAGAGATACACTGACACCCAGTAACACAGACACACACGGACACCAAGTCACAAAGACACAGATTATCACCAAGTAACACAGACACATACTGACACCCAGTAACACAGACACACACTTACACCAAGTAACACAGACATACACAGACACCCAGTAACACAGACACACACTGACACCAAGTAACAAAGAAATACACTGACACCCATTAACAAAGACATACACTGACACCCAGTACAACAGACACACACGGACACCAAGTAACAAAGACACAGACTTACACCAAGTAACACAGACACACACTGACACCCAGTAACACAGACACACTCTGACACCAAGTAACACAGACATATACTGACACCAAGTAACAAAGACATACACTTATACCCAGTCACACAGACACACACTTGCACCAAGTAACACAGACATACACTGACACCAAGTAACAAAGACATACACTGATACCCAGGAACACAGACACACACTTACACCAAGTAACACAGACACACACTTACACCAAGTAACAAAGAAATTCACTGACACCCATTAACAAAGACATACACTGACACCCAGTAACACAGATATACACGGACACCAAGTAACAAAGACACACACTTACACCAAGTAACACAGACACACACTGACTCCCAGTAACACAGACACACACTGACACCAAGTAACAAAGAAATACACTGACACCCAGTAACAAAGAGATACACTGACACCCAGTAACACAGACACACACGGAGACCAAGTCACAAAGACACAGAGTTACACCAAGTAACACAGACACGCACTGACACCCAGTAACACAGGCACACACTTACACCAAGTAACAAAGACATACACTGACACCAAGTCACAAAGACACACACTGACACCCAGTAACAAAGACATACAATGAGACCAAGTCACAAAGACATACACTGATACCCAGTAACACAGACACACACTTACACCAAGTAACACAGACATACACTGACACCCAGTAACACAGACACACAGTTACACCAAGTAACAAAGAAATACACTGACACCCATTAACAAAGACATACACTGACACCCAGTACAACAGACACACACGGACACCAAGTAACAAAGACACAGGCTTACACCAAGTAACACAGACACACACTGACACCCAGTAACACCGACACACTTTTACACCAAGTAAC
This sequence comes from Heterodontus francisci, assembly GCF_036365525.1. NCBI lineage: Eukaryota > Metazoa > Chordata > Chondrichthyes > Heterodontiformes > Heterodontidae > Heterodontus > Heterodontus francisci. The sequence continues at coordinate 5,224,315 of NW_027140851.1, read as the reverse complement.
ACAGACATACACTGACACCAAGTAACAAAGACATGCACTGATACCCAGTAACACAGACACACACTTACACCAAGTAACACAGACACACACTTACACCAAGTAACACAGACATACACTGACACCAAGTCACAAATAAACACACTGACATCCAGTAACAAAGACATACAATGAGACCAAGTCACAAAGACAATACACTGATACGCAGTAACACAGATATACACTTACACCAAGTAACACAGACATACACTGACACCCAGTAACACAGACACACACTTATACCAAGTAACAAAGAAATACACTGACACCCAGTAACAAAGAGATACACTGACACCCAGTAACACAGACACACACGGACACCAAGTCACAAAGACACAGATTATCACCAAGTAACACAGACACATACTGACACCCAGTAACACAGACACACACTTACACCAAGTAACACAGACATACACAGACACCCAGTAACACAGACACACACTGACACCAAGTAACAAAGAAATACACTGACACCCATTAACAAAGACATACACTGACACCCAGTACAACAGACACACACGGACACCAAGTAACAAAGACACAGACTTACACCAAGTAACACAGACACACACTGACACCCAGTAACACAGACACACTCTGACACCAAGTAACACAGACATATACTGACACCAAGTAACAAAGACATACACTTATACCCAGTCACACAGACACACACTTGCACCAAGTAACACAGACATACACTGACACCAAGTAACAAAGACATACACTGATACCCAGGATCATAGACACACACTTACACCAAGTAACACAGAGACACGCTTACACCATGAAACAAAGACATACACTTACACCAAGTAACACAGACATACACTGACACCAAGTAACAAAGACATACAATTACACGAAGTAACAAAGACACACACTTGCACCAAGTAGCACAGATATACACTGACACCAAGTAACAAAGGCATGCACTGACACCCAGTAACACAGACATACACGGACACCAAGTAACAAAGATACACACTTACACCAAGTAACACAGACACACACTGACACCCAGTAACACAGACACACACTTACACCAAGTAACACAGACATACACTGACACCAAGTAACAAAGACATACACTGATACCCAGTAACACAGACACACACTTACACCATGTAACACAGACATACACTGACACCAAGTAACAAAGACATACACTGATACCCAGGAACACAGACACACACTTACACCAAGTAACACAGACACACACTTACACCAAGTAACAAAGAAATTCACTGACACCCATTAACAAAGACATACACTGACACCCAGTAACACAGATATACACGGACACCAAGTAACAAAGACACACACTTACACCAAGTAACACAGACACACACTGACTCCCAGTAACACAGACACACACTGACACCAAGTAACAAAGACATACACTGACACCAAGTCACAAAGACACACACTGACACCCAGTAACAAAGACATACAATGAGACCAAGTCACAAAGACATACACTGATACCCAGTAACACAGACACACACTTACACCAAGTAACACAGACATACACTGACACCCAGTAACACAGACACACAGCTACACCAAGTAACAAAGAAATACACTGACACCCATGAACAAAGACATACACTGACACCCAGTACAACAGACACACACGGACACCAAGTAACAAAGACACAGGCTTACACCAAGTAACACAGACACACACTGACACCCAGTAACACCGACACACTTTTACACCAAGTAACACAGACATACACTGACACCAAGTAACAAAGACATGCACTGATACCCAGTAACACAGACACACACTTACACCAAGTAACACAGACATACACTGACACCAAGTAACAAAGACATACACTGATACCCAGGAACATAGACACACACTTACACCAAGTAACACAGAGACACACTTACACCATGTAACAAAGACATACACTTACACCAATTAACACAGACATACACTGACACCAAGTAACAAAGACACACACTTACACCAAGTAACACAGACACAAACTGACACCCAGTAACACAGACACACACTTACACCAAGTAACACAGATATACACTGACACCCAGTAACAAAGACATGCACTGACACCCAGTAACACAGACATACACGGACACCAAGTAACAAAGACACACACTTACACCAAGTAACACAGACACACACTGACACCCAGTAACACAGACACACACTTACACCAAGTAACACAGACATACACTGACACCAAGTAACAAAGACATACACTGATACCCAGTAACACAGACACAAACTTACACCAAGTAACAAAGACATACACTGATACCCAGGAACACAGACACACACTTGCACCAAGTAACACAGACACACACTTACACCAAGTAACAAAGACATGCACTTACACCAAGTAACCCAGACGTACACGGACACCAAGTAACAAATACATACAATTACACCAAGTAACACAGACACACACTGACACCCAGTAACACAGACACACACTTCCACCAAGTAACACAGACATACACTGACACCACGTAACAAAGACATACACTGATACCCAGTAACACAGTCACACACTGACACCCAGCAACAATGACATACACTGACAACAAGTAACAAAGACATACACTGATACCAAGTCACAAAGACATACGCTGATACCCAGTAACACAGACACACACTGACACCAAGTAACAAAGACATACACTGACACCAAGTAACAAAGACATACACTTACACCAAGTAACAAAGACAGACAATTACGCCAAGTTACAAAGACATACACTTCCACCAAGTATATTGACATACACTGACACCAAGTAACAAAGACATACACTGTTACCTAGTAACACAGACACAGACTTACACCAAGTAACAATGACATACACTGACACCAAGTCACAAAGTCACACATTGACACCCAGTAACAAAGACATACAATGAGACCAAGTCACAAAGACATATACTGATACCCAGTAACACAGACATACACTTACACCAAGTAACACAGACATACACTGACACCCAGTAACACAGACACACACTTACACCAAGTGACAAAGTAATACACTGACACCCAGTAACTAAGACATACACTGACACCCAGTACAACAGACACACACGGACACCAAGTAACAAAGACACAGACTTACACCAAGTAACACAGACACACACTGACACCCAGTAACACAGACACACACTTACACCAAGTAACACAGACATACACTGACACCAAGTAACAAAGACATGCACTGATACCCAGTAACACAGACACTCACTTGCACCAAGTAACACAGACATACACTGACACCAAATAACAAAGACATGCACTGATACCCAGGAGCATAGACACACACTTACACCAAGTAACACAGAGACACACTTACACCATGTAACAAAGACATACTCTTACACCAAGTAACACAGACATACACTGACACCAAGTAACAAAGACATACATTTACCCCAAGTAACAAAGACACACATTTACACCAAGTAACACTAACATACACTGACACCAAGTAACAAAGACATGCACTGATACCCAGTAACACAGACACTCACTTGCACCAAGTAACACAGACATACACTGACACCCAGTAACAAAGACATGCACTGACACCCAGTAACACAGACATACACGGACACCAAGTAACAAAGACACACACTTACACCAAGTAACACAGACACACACTGACACCCAGTAACAGAGACACACACTTACACCAAGTTACACAGACATACACTGACACCAAGTAACAAAGACATACACTGATACCCAGTAACACAGACACAAACTTACACCAAGTAACAAAGACAAACACTGATACCCAGGAACACAGACACACACTTACACCAAGTAACAAAGACACACACTTACACCAAGTAAGAAAGACATACACTTACACCAAGTAACCCAGACATACACGGACACCAAGAAACAAATACATACAATTACACCAAGTAACAAAGACGCACACTTACACCAAGTAACACAGACACACACTGACACCCAGTAACACAGACACACACTTCCACCAAGTAACACAGACATACACTGACACCAAGTCACAAAGACATACACTGATACCCAGTAACACAGTCACACACTGACACCCAGTAACAAAGACATACAATGACACCAAGTAACAAAGACATACACTGATACCAAGTCACAAAGACATACGCTGATACCCAGTAACAGAGACACACACTGACACCAAGTGACAAAGTTATACACTGACACCAAGTAACAAAGACATACACTTACACCAAGTAACAAAGACAGACAATTACACCAAGTTAGAAAGACATACACTTGGACCAAGTATATTGACATACACTGACACCAAGTAACAAAGACATACACTGTTACCCAGTAACACAGACACAGACTTACACCAAGTAACAAAGACATACACTGACACCAAGTCACAAAGACACACATTGACACCCAGTAACAAAGACATACAATGAGACCAAGTCACAAAGACATACACTGATACCCAGTAACACAGACATACACTTACACCAAGTAACACAGACATACACTGACACCCAGTAACACAGACACACACTTACACCAAGTGACAAAGAAATACACTGACACCCAGTAACAAAGACATACACTGACACCCAATAACACAGACACACACGGACACCAAGTAACAAAGACACAGACTTACACCAAGTAACACAGACACACAATTACACCAAGTAACACAGACATACACTGACACCAAGTAACAAAGACATACACTGATACCCAGTAACACAGACACACACGTACACCAAGTAACACAGACATACACTGACACAAAGTAACAAAGACATACACAGATACCCAGGAACATAGACACACACTTACACCAAGTAACACAGAGACACACTTACACCATGTAACAAAGACATACACTTTCACCAAGTATTTTGACATACACTGACACCATGTAACAAAGACATACACTGATACCCAGTAACACAGACACACACTTACACCAAGTAACAAAGACATACACTGACACCACGTCACAAAGACACACACTGACACCCAGTAACAAAGACATACAATGAGACCAAGTCACAAAGACATACACTGATACCCAGTAACACAGACACACACTGACACCAATTAACACAGACATACACTGACACCCAGTAACACAGACACACACTTACACCAAGTAACAAAGCAATACACTGACACCCAGTAACAAAGACATACACTGACACCAAGTAACACAGACACACACTGACACCCAGTAACACAGACACACTCTTACACCAAGTAACACAGACATACACTGACACCAAGTAACAAAGACATACACTGATACCCAGGAACACAGACAAACATTTACACCAAGTAACACAGACATACACTGAGACCAAATAACAAAGACTTACACTGATACCCAGGTACATAGACACACACTTACACCAAGTAACACAGAGACACACTTACACCATGTAACAAAGACATACACTTACACCAAGTAACACAGACAAACACTGACACCAAGTAACAAAGACATACGATTACACGAAGTAACAAAGGCACGCACTTACACCAAGTAACACAGATATGCACTGACACCAAGTAACAAAGACATGCACTGACACCCAGTAACACAGATATACACGGACACCAACTAACAAAGACACACACTGACACCCAGTAACACAGACACACACTTACACCAAGTAACACAGAGATACACTGACACCAAGTATCAAAGACATACACTGATACCCAGTAACACAGACACACACTTACACCAAGTAACACAGACATACACTGACACCAAGTAACAAAGACATACACTGATACCCAGGAACACAGACACACACTTACACCAAGTAACACAGACACACACTTACACCAAGTAACAAAGACATACACTTACACCAAGTAACACAGACATACACGGACATCAAGTAACAAAGACACACACTTACACAAAGTAACAAAGACAGACACTGATACCCAATAACACAGACACACACTTACACCAATTAACAAAGACCTACACTGACACCCAGTAACACAAACAAACACACACTGACACCCCGTAATACAGAGAAACACTAATAAACAGTAACAAAGACACACACTTACACCAAGTAACACAGTCACACACTGACACCCAGTAGCAAAGATATACACTGACACCAAGTAACAAATACATACACTGACACCAAGTAACAAAGACATACACTTACAACAAGTAACAAAGGCAGACAATTACACCAAGTAACAAAGACATACACTTACACCAAGTATTTTGACATACACTGACACCAAGTAACAAAGACATGCACTATTACCCAGTAACACAGACACACACTTACACCAAGTCACAAAGACATACACTGACACCAAGTCACAAAGAAACACACTGACACCCAGTAACAAAGACATACAATGAGACCAAGTCACAAAGACATACACTGATACCCAGTAACACAGATATACACTTACACCAAGTAACACAGACATACACTGACACCCAGTAACACAGACACACACTTACACCAAGTAACAAAGAATACACTGACACCCAGTAACAAAGAGATACACTGACACCTAGTAACACAGACACACACGGACACCAAGTCACAAAGACTCAGAGTTACACCAAGTAACACAGACACACACTGACACCCAGTAACACAGACACACACTTACACCAAGTAACAAAGACAGACACTGACACCAAGTCACAAAGACACACACTGACACACAGTAACAAAGACATACAATTAGACCAAGTCACAAAGACATACACTGATACCCAGTAACACAGACACACACTTACACCAAGTAACACAGACATACACTGACACCCAGTAACACAGACACACAATTACACCAAGTAACAAAGAAATTCACTGACACCCATTAACAAAGACATACACTGACACCCAGTAACACAGAGACACATGGACACCAAGTAACAAAGACACAGACTTACACCAAGTAACACAAACACACACTGACACCCAGTAACACAGAGAAACACTGAGAAACTGTAACAAAGACAGACACTGACACCAAGTAACACAGACAAACACTGATACCCAGTAACAAAGACATACACTGACACCAAGTCACAAAAACATACTCTGATACCAAGTCACAAATACAGACACTGATAACCAGTAACACAGACACACACTGACACCAAGTCAAAAAGACATACACTGATACCCAGTAACACAGTGATACACTAACACCAAGTAACAAAGACAGACAATTACACCAAGTAATAAAGACATACACTTACACCAAGTATTTTGACATACACTGACACCAAGTAACAAAGACATACACTGATACCCAGTAACACAGACACACACTTACACCAAGTTGCAAAGACATTCACTGACACCAAGTCACAAGGACACACACTGACACCCAGGAACACACTCACACACTGACACCAAGTCACAAAGACATACACTGATACCCAGTAACACACTGATACTCTTACACCAAGTAACAAAGACAGACAATTACACCAAGTAACAAAGACATACACTTACACCAAGTATTTTGACATACTCTGACACCCAGTAACACAGAGAAACACAGATACACAGTAACAAAGACATACACTGACACCAAGTAACACAGACACACACTGAAACCCAGTAAAAAAGACAATCACTGACACCAAGTCACAAAGACATACACTGACAGCAAGTCAAAAAGGCATACACTGATGCCCAGTAACACAGACACACACTGACACCAAGTAACAAAGACATAAACTGACACAAAGTAACAAAGACATACACTTACACCAAGTAACAAAGACACACACTTACACCAAGTAACAGAGACATACACTGACACAAAGTAACAAAGACAGGCAATTACACCAAGTAACAAAGACATACACTTGCACCAAGTATTTTGACATGCACTGACACCAAATAACAAAGACATACACTGATACCCGGTAACATAGACACACACTTACACCAAGTAAAAAAGACATACACTGACACCAAGTCACAAAGACACACACTGATACCCAGTAACACAGATACACACTTACATCAAGTCACAAAGACATACACTGACACCAAGTTACAAAGACACACACTTACACCAAGTAATACAGACATACACTGACACCAAGTAACAAAGACATACACTTACACCAAGTATTTTGACATACACTGACACCAAGTAACAAAGACATACACTGATACCGAGTAACACAGACACACACTTACACCAAGTAACAAAGACATACACTGACAACAAGTCACAAAGACATACAAAGACACCAAGTCACAAAGACAAACACAGATACACAGTAACACAAACAAACACACACTGACACCCAGTAACATAGAGAAACACTGATACACAGTAACAATGACATACACTGTCACCAAGTAACACAGACACACACTGACACCCAGTAAAAAAGACATACACTGACACCAAGTCACAAAGGCATACACTGATACCAAGTCACAAAGACACAAACTTACACCAAGTAACACAGACACACACTGACACCCAGTAGCACAAACAAACACACTGACACCAAGTAACACAGACATACACTGACACAAATTAATAAAGACATACACTGATACCCAGTAACACAGGCACACACTCTGGGGGTGGGGGGGGGGGCACTTTGGCGCAGTGGTTAGCACGGCAGACTCACAGCTCCAAGGACCCGGGAACGATTCTGGGTATTGCCTGTGCGGAGTTTGCAAGTTCTCCCTGTGTCTGCGTGGGTTTCCTCCGGTTGCTCCGGTTTGCTCCCACATGCCAAAGACTTGCAGGTTGATAGGTTAATTGGCCATCATAAATTGCCCCGAGTATAGGTAGGTGGCAGGGAAATATATAGGGACAGGTGGGGATGTTATAGGAATACGGGATTCGAGTAGGATTAGTAAAATGGGTAGTTGATGGTCGGCACAGACTCGGTGGGCCGAAGGGCCTGTTTAAGTGCTGTATCCCTAAACTAAACTAAATATTGACACCAAGTGTCACTGACACCCAGTAACACAAACAAACACACACTGACAGCCAGTCACACAGAGCAACACTGATACACTGCCACCAAGTAACACAGACACACACTGACACCCAGTAACAAAGACATACACTGATACCAAGTCACAAAGACATACACTGATACCCAGGAACACAAACAAACACACACTGACACCCAGTAACACAGAGAAACACTGATAAACAGTAACAAAGACATACACTGACACCAAGTAACACAGACACACACTGACACCCAGTAACAAAGACATACACTGATACTAAGTCACAAAGACATTCACTGATACCCAGTAACACAGACACACACTGAAACCAAGTCACAAAGACATACACTGATACCCAGTAACACAGTGATACACTTACACCAAGTAACAAAGACAGACAATTACACCAAGTAACAAAGACATACACTTGCACCAAGTATTTTGACATACACTGACACCCAGTAACAAAGACATACACTGACACCAAGTCACAAAGACATACACTGATACCAAGTAACAAAGACATACAATTACACCAAGTAACAAAGACGCACACTTACACCAAGTAACACAGACATACACTGACACCAAGTAACAAAGACATGCACTGTTACCCAGTAACACAGACACACACTTACACTAAGTAACAAAGACATACACTGACACCAAGTCACAAAGACACACACTTACACCAAGTAACACAGACACACACTTACACCAAGTAACAAAGACATACACTGACACCAAGTAACAAAGACAAACACTTACACCACGTAACACAGACATACACTGACACCCAGTAAAAAAGACATACATTGACACCCAGTAACGCAGACACACACGGACCCCAAGTAACAAAGACACAGACTTACACCAAGTAACACCGACATGCACTGACATCCAGTAACACAAACAAACACACTGACACCAAGTAACACAGACATACACTGACACCAAGTAACACAGACACACACTGAAACCCAGTAAAATAGACATACACTGACACCAAGTCACAAAGACATACACTGACACCAAGTCAAAAAGACATACACTGATGCCCAGTAACACAGACACACACTGACACCAAGTAAAAAAGACATACACTGACACCAAGTCACAAAGACATACACTTACACCAAGTAACAAAGACACACACTTACACCAAGTAACACAGACATACACTGACACCAAGTAACAAAGACAGACAATTACACCAAGTAACAAAGACATACACTTCCACCAAGTATTTTGACATACACTGACAACAAGTAACAAAGACATACACTGATACCCGGTAACATAGACACACACTTACACCAAGTCACAAAGACATACACTGACACCAAGTCACAAAGACACACACTGACACCCAGTAACAAAGACATACACTGACATCAAGTCACAAAGACATACACTGATACCCAGGAACACAGACACACACTTACACCAAGTAACAAAGACAGACAATTACACCAAGTAAAAAAGACACACACTTACACCAAGTAACACAGACATACACTGACACCAAGTAACAAAGACATACACTGATACCCGGTAACATAGACACACACTTACACCAAGTAACAAAGACATACACTGACACCAAGTCACAAAGACATACACTGATACCCAGTAACACAGACACACACTTACACCAAGTAACAAAGACATACACTGATACCCATTAACACAGACACACACTTACACCAAGTAACAAGGACATACACTGACACCAAGTCACAAAGACATACACTGAAACCAAGTAACAAAGACATACAATTACACCAAGTAACAAAGACACACACTTACACCAAGTAACACAGACATACACTGACACCAAGTAACAAAGACATACACTGTTACCCAGTAACACAGAGACACACTTACACCAAGTAACAAAGACATACACTGACACCAAGTCACAAAGACACACACTTACACCAAGTAACACAGACACACACTTACACCAAGTAACAAAGACATACACTGACACCAAGTAACAAAGACATACACTTACACCACGTAACACAGACATACACTGACACCCAGTAAAAAAGACATACATTGACACCCAGTAACGCAGACACACACGGACACCAAGTAACAAAGACACAGACTTACACCAAGTAACACAGACATGCACTGACATCCAGTAACACAAACAAACACACTGACACCAAGTAACACAGACATACACTGACACCAAGTAACACAGACACACACTGAAACCCAGTAAAAAAGACATACACTGACACCAAGTCACAAAGACATACACTGACAACAAGTCAAAAAGACATACACTGATGCCCAGTAACACAGACACACACTGACACCAAGTAAAAAAGACATACACTGACACCAAGTCACAAAGACATACACTTACACCAAGTAACAAAGACACACACTTACACCAAGTAACACAGACATACACTGACACCAAGTAACAAAGACAGACAATTACACCAAGTAACAAAGACATACACTTCCACCAAGTATTTTGACATACACTGACACCAAGTAACAAAGACATACACTGATACCCGGTAACATAGACACACACTTACACCAAGTCACAAAGACATACACTGACACCAAGTCACAAAGACACACACTGACACCCAGTAACAAAGACATACACTGACATCAAGTCACAAAGACATACACTGATACCCAGGAACACAGACACACACTTACACCAAGTAACAAAGACATACACTGATACCCAGTAACACAGACACACACTTACACCAAGTAACAAGGACATACACTGACACCAAGTCACAAAGACACACACTGACAACCAGTAACAAAGACATACACTGTCACCAAGTCACAAAGACATACACTGATACCAAGTAACAAAGACATACAATTACACCAAGTAACAAAGACACACACTTACACCAAGTAACACAGACATACAGTGACACCAAGTAACAAAGACATACACTGTTACACAGTAACACAGAGACACACTTACACCAAGTAACAAAGACATACACTGACACCAAGTCACAAAGACACACACTTACACCAAGTAACACAGACACACACTTACACCAAGTAACAAAGACATACACTGACACCAAGTAACAAAGACATACACTTACACCACGTAACACAGACATACACTGACACCCAGTAAAAAAGACATACATTGACACCCAGTAACGCAGACACACACGGACACCAAGTAACAAAGACACAGACTTACACCAAGTAACACAGACATGCACTGACATCCAGTAACACAAACAAACACACTGACACCAAGTAACACAGACATACACTGACACCAAGTAACACAGACACACACTGAAACCCAGTAAAAAAGACATACACTGACACCAAGTCACAAAGACATACACTGACAACAAGTCAAAAAGACATACACTGATGCCCAGTAACACAGACACACACTGACACCAAGTAAAAAAGACATACACTGACACCAAGTCACAAAGACATACACTTACACCAAGTAACAAAGACACACACTTACACCAGGTAACACAGACATACACTGACACCAAGTAACAAAGACAGACAATTACACCAAGTAACAAAGACATACACTTCCACCAAGTATTTTGACATACACTGACACCAAGTAACAAAGACATACACTGATACCCGGTAACATAGACACACACTTACACCAAGTCACAAAGACATACACTGACACCAAGTCACAAAGACACACACTGACACCCAGTAACAAAGACATACACTGACATCAAGTCACAAAGACATACACTGATACCCAGGAACACAGACACACACTTACACCAAGTAACAAAGACATACACTGATACCCAGTAACACAGACACACACTTACACCAAGTAACAAGGACATACACTGACACCAAGTCACAAAGACACACACTGACACCCAGTAACAAAGACATACACTGTCACCAAGTCACAAAGACATACACTGATACCAAGTAACAAAGACATACAATTACACCAAGTAACAAAGACACACACTTACACCAAGTAACACAGACATACACTGACACCAAGTAACAAAGACATACACTGTTACTCAGTAACACAGACACACACTTACACCAGGTAACAAAGACTTACAGCGACACCCGGTAATAAATACATACACTGACACCCAGTAATGCAGACACACACGGACACCAAGCAACAAAGACACAGACTTACAGCAATAACACAGACGCACACCGACACCCAGTAACACAAACAAACACACTGACACCAAGTAACAAAAACATACACTAATACCAAGAAACAAAGACATACACTGATACCCAGTAACACAGGCACACACTGGGTGGGGGGGGGGGGGGGTGGGGGGGGTGGCACTGGCACAGTGTTTAGCACCGCAGCCTCACATCTCCAGGGACCCGGGAACGATTCTGGGTACTGCCTGTGCGGAGTTTGCAAATTCTCCCTGTGTCTGCGTGGGTTTGCTCCGGGTGCTCCGGTTTCCTCCCACATGCCAAAGACTTGCAGGTTGATAGGTTAATTGGCCATCATAAATTGCCCCTAGTATAGGTAGGTGGTAGCGAAATATATAGGGATAGGTGGGGATGTGATAGGAATACGGGATTAGTGTAGGATTAGTATAAATGGGTGGTTGATGGTCGGCACAGACTCGGTGGGCCGAAGGGCCTGTTTAAGTGCTGTATCTCTGCACTAAACTAAATACTGACAACTAGTGTCACTGATACACACTGACACCCAGTAACACAAACAAACACACACTGACACCCAGTGACACAGAGAAACACTGATTAACAGTAACAAAGACATACACTGACACCAAGTAACACAGACACACACTGACACCCAGTAACAAAGACATACACTGATACCAAGTCACAAAGACATACACTGATACCCAGTAACACAGTCACACACTGACACCAAGTCACAAAGACATACACTGATACCCAGTAACACACTGATACACTTACACCAAGTAACAAAGACAGACAATTACACAAAGTAACAAAGACATACACTTCCACCAAGTATTTTGACATACACTGACACCCAGTAACACAGAGAAGCACTGATACACAGTAACAAACACATACACTGACACCAAGTAACACAGACACACACTGAAACCCAGTAAAAATGACATACACTGACACCAAGTCACAAAGACATACACTGACAGCAAGTCAAAAAGTCATACACTGATGCCCAGTAACACAGACACACACTGACACCAAGTAACAAAGACATACACTGACACAAAGTAACAAAGACATACACTTACACCAAGTAACAAAGACACACACTTACACCAGGTAACACAGACATACACTGACACCAAGTAACAAAGACAGACAATTACACCAAGTAAAAAAGACACACACTTACAGCAAGTAACACAGACATACACTGACACCAAGTAACAAAGACATACACTGACACCAAGTCACAAAGACACACACTGACACCCAGTAACAAAGACATACACTGACACCAAGTAACACAGACATACAAAGACACCAAGTCACAAAGACAAACACAGATACCCAGTAACACAAACAAACACACACTGACACCCAGTAACATAGAGAAACACTGATACACAGTAACAATGACATACACTGTCACCAAGTAACACAGACACACACTGACACCCAGTAAAAAAGACATACACTGACACCAAGTCACAAAGGCATACACTGATACCAAGTCACAAAGACACAAACTTACACCAAGTAACACAGACACACACTGACACCCAGTAGCACAAACAAACACACTGACACCAAGTAACACAGACATACACTGACACCAATTAATAAAGACATACACTGATACCCAGTAACACAGGCACACACTCGGGGGGTGGGGGGGGGGGGCACTTTGGCGCAGTGGTTAGCACCGCAGACTCACAGCTCCAAGGACCCGGGAACGATTCTGGGTATTGCCTGTGCGGAGTTTGCAAGTTCTCCCTGTGCCTGCGTGGGTTTCCTCCGGTTGCTCCGGTTTGCTCCCACATGCCAAAGACTTGCAGGTTGATAGGTTAATTGGCCATCATAAATTGCCCCGAGTATAGGTAGGTGGCAGGGAAATATATAGGGACAGGTGGGGATGTTATAGGAATACGGGATTCGAGTAGGATTAGTATAAATGGGTAGTTGATGGTCGGCACAGACTCGGTGGGCCGAAGGGCCTGTTTAAGTGCTGTATCCCTAAACTAAACTAAATATTGACACCTAGTGTCACTGACACCCAGTAACACAAACAAACACACACTGACAGCCAGTCACACAGAGCAACACTGATACACTGCCACCAAGTAACACAGACACACACTGACACCCAGTAACAAAGACATACACTGATACCAAGTCACAAAGACATACACTGATACCCAGGAACACAAACAAACACACACTGACACCCAGTAACACAGAGAAACACTGATAAACAGTAACAAAGACATACACTGACACCAAGTAACACAGACACACACTGACACCCAGTAACAAAGACATACACTGATACTAAGTCACAAAGACATTCACTGATACCCAGTAACACAGACACACACTGAAACCAAGTCACAAAGACATACACTGATACCCAGTAACACAGTGATACACTTACACCAAGTAACAAAGACAGACAATTACACCAAGTAACAAAGACATACACTTGCACCAAGTATTTTGACATACACTGACACCCAGTAACAAAGACATACAATGACACCAAGTCACAAAGACATACACTGATACCAAGTAACAAAGACATACAATTACACCAAGTAACAAAGACGCACACTTACACCAAGTAACACAGACATACACTGAAACCAAGTAACAAAGACATGCACTGTTACCCAGTAACACAGACACACACTTACACTAAGTAACAAAGACATACACTGACACCAAGTCACAAAGACACACACTTACACCAAGTAACACAGACACACACTTACACCAAGTAACAAAGACATACACTGACACCAAGTAACAAAGACATACACTTACACCACGTAACACAGACATACACTGACACCCAGTAAAAAAGACATACATTGACACCCAGTAACGCAGACACACACGGACACCAAGTAACAAAGACACAGACTTACACCAAGTAACACCGACATGCACTGACATCCAGTAACACAAACAAACACACTGACACCAAGTAACACAGACATACACTGACACCAAGTAACACAGACACACACTGAAACCCAGTAAAAAAGACATACACTGACACCAAGTCACAAAGACATACACTGACACCAAGTCAAAAAGACATACACTGATGCCCAGTAACACAGACACACACTGACACCAAGTAAAAAAGACATACACTGACACCAAGTCACAAAGACATACACTTACACCAAGTAACAAAGACACACACTTACACCAAGTAACACAGACATACACTGACACCAAGTAACAAAGACAGACAATTACGCCAAGTAACAAAGACATACACTTCCACCAAGTATTTTGACATACACTGACAACAAGTAACAAAGACATACACTGATACCCGGTAACATAGACACACACTTACACCAAGTCACAAAGACATACACTGACACCAAGTCACAAAGACACACACTGACACCCAGTAACAAAGACATACACTGACATCAAGTCACAAAGACATACACTGATACCCAGGAACACAGACACACACTTACACCAAGTAACAAAGACAGACAATTACACCAAGTAAAAAAGACACACACTTACACCAAGTAACACAGACATACACTGACACCATGTAACAAAGACATACACTGATACCCGGTAACATAGACACACACTTACACCAAGTAACAAAGACATACACTGACACCAAGTCACAAAGACATACACATACCCAGTAACACAGACACACACTTACACCAAGTAACAAAGACATACACTGATACCCATTAACACAGACACACACTTACACCAAGTAACAAGGACATACACTGACACCAAGTCACAAAGACATACACAGAAACCAAGTAACAAAGACATACAATTACACCAAGTAACAAAGACACACACTTACACCAAGTAACACAGACATACACTGACACCAAGTAACAAAGACATACACTGTTACCCAGTAACACAGACACACACTTACACCAAGTAACAAAGACATACACTGACACCATGTCACAAAGACACACACTTACACCAAGTAACACAGACACACACTTACACCAAGTAACAAAGACATACACTGACACCAAGTAACAAAGACATACACTTACACCACGTAACACAGACATACACTGACACCCAGTAAAAAAGACATACATTGACACCCAGTAACGCAGACATACACGGACACCAAGTAACAAAGACACAGACTTACACCAAGTAACACAGACATGCACTGACATCCAGTAACACAAACAAACACACTGACACCAAGTAACACAGACATACACTGACACCAAGTCACAAAGACATACACTGACAACAAGTCAAAAAGACATACACTGATGCCCAGTAACATAGACACACACTGGCACCAAGTAAAAAAGACATACACTGACACCAAGTCACAAAGACATACACTTACACCAAGTAACAAAGACACACACTTACACCAAGTAACACAGACATACACTGACACCAAGTAACAAAGACAGACAATTACACCAAGTAACAAAGACATACACTTCCACCAAGTATTTTGACATACACTGACACCAAGTAACAAAGACATACACTGATACCCGGTAACATAGACACACACTTACACCAAGTCACAAAGACATACACTGACACCAAGTCACAAAGACACACACTGACACCCAGTAACAAAGACATACACTGACATCAAGTCACAAAGACATACACTGATACCCAGGAACACAGACACAACTTACACCAAGTAACAAAGACATACACTGATACCCAGTAACACAGACACACACTTACACCAAGTAACAAGGACATACACTGACACCAAGTCACAAAGACACACACTGACACCCAGTAACAAAGACATACACTGTCACCAAGTCACAAAGACATACACTGATACCAAGTAACAAAGACATACAATTACACCAAGTAACAAAGACACACACTTACACCAAGTAACACAGACATACACTGACACCAAGTAACAAAGACATACACTGTTACTCAGTAACACAGACACACACTTACACCAGGTAACAAAGACTTACACCGACACCCGTTAATAAAGACATACACTGACACCCAGTAATGCAGACACACACGGACACCAAGCAACAAAGACACAGACTTACAGCAATAACACAGACGCACACCGACACCCAGTAACACAAACAAACACACTGACACCAAGTAACAAAGACATACACTAATACCAAGAAACAAAGACATACACTGATACCCAGGAACACAGGCACACACTGGGTGGGGGGGGGGGGGGGGTGGGGGGGTGGCACTGGCACAGTGTTTAGCACCGCAGCCTCACATCTCCAGGGACCCGGGAACGATTCTGGGTACTGCCTGTGCGGAGTTTGCAAATTCTCCCTGTGTCTGCGTGGGTTTGCTCCGGGTGCTCCGGTTTCCTCCCACATGCCAAAGACTTGCAGGTTGATAGGTTAATTGGCCATCATAAATTGCCCCTAGTATAGGTAGGTGGTAGCGAAATATATAGGGATAGGTGGGGATGTGATAGGAATACGGGATTAGTGTAGGATTAGTATAAATGGGTGGTTGATGGTCGGCACAGACTCGGTGGGCCGAAGGGCCTGTTTAAGTGCTGTATCTCTGCACTAAACTAAATACTGACAACTAGTGTCACTGATACACACTGACACCCAGTAACACAAACAAACACACACTGACACCCAGTGACACAGAGAAACACTGATTAACAGTAACAAAGACATACACTGACACCAAGTAACACAGACACACACTGACACCCAGTAACAAAGACAGACACTGATACCAAGTCACAAAGACATACACTGATACCCAGTAACACAGTCACACACTGACACCAAGTCACAAAGACATACACTGATACCCAGTAACACACTGATACACTTACACCAAGTAACAAAGACAGACAATTACACAAAGTAACAAAGACATACACTGTTACCCAGTAACACAGACACACACTTACACCAAGTAACAAAGACATACACTGACACCAAGTCACAAAGACACACACTTACACCAAGTAACACAGACACACACTTACACCAAGTACCAAAGTCATACACTGACACCAAGTAACAAAGACATACACTTACAACACGTAACACAGACATACACTGACACCCAGTAAAAAAGACATACATTGACAGCCAGAAACGCAGACACACACGGACACCAAGTAACAAAGACACAGACTTATATCAAGTAACACAGACATGCACTGACATCCAGTAACACAAACAAACACACTGACACCAAGTAACACAGACATACACTGACACCAAGTAACACAGACACACACTGAAACCCAGTAAAAAAGACATACACTGACACCAAGTCACAAAGACATACACTGACACCAAGTCAAAAAGACATACACTGATGCCCAGTAACACAGACACACACAGACACCAAGTAACAAAGACATACATTGACACCAAGTAACAAAGACATACACTTACACCAAGTAACAAAGACACACACTTACACCAAGTAACACAGACATACGCTGACACCAAGTAACAAAGACAGACAATTACACCAAGTAACAAAGACATACACTTACACCAAGCATTTTGACATACACTGACACCAAGTAACAAAGACATACACTGATACACGGTAACATAGATACACACTTGCACCAAGTAACAAAGACATACACTGACACCAAGTCACAAAGACAAACACTGACACCCAGTAATAAAGACATACACTGACATCAAGTCACAAAGACATACACTGATACCCAGTAACACAGACACTCACTTACACCAAGTAACAAAGACATACAATGATACCCAATAACACAGACACACACTTACACCAAGTAACAAGGACATACACTGACACCAAGTCACAAAGACACACACTGACACACAGTAACAAAGACATACACTGACACCAAGTCACAAAGACATACACTGATACCAAGTAACAAAGACATACAATTACACCAAGTAACAAAGACACACACTTAGACCAAGTAACACAGACATACACTGACACCAAGTAACAAAGACACACACTTACACCAAGTAACACAGACACACACTTACACCAAGTACCAAAGTCATACACTGACACCAAGTAACAAAGACATACACTTACACCACGTAACACAGACATACACTGACACCCAGTAAAAAAGACATACATTGACACCCAGTAACGCAGACACACACGGACACCAAGTAACAAAGACATGCACAGACACCCAGTAACACAGACACACACTTACACCAAGTAACACAGACATACACTGACACCAAGTAAAAAAGACATACACTGATACCCAGGAAAACAGACACACACTTACACCAGGCAACACAGACACACACTTACACCAAGTAACAAAGACATACACTTACACGAATTAACACAGACATACACTGACACCAAGTAACAAAGACATACAATTACACCAAGTAACAAAGACACTCATTTATTCCAAGTAACAAAGACAGGCACTGATACCCAGTAACACAGACACACACTTACACCAAGTAACAAAGACATACACTGATACCCATTAACACAGACACACACTTACACCAAGTAACAAGGACATACACTGACACCAAGTCACAAAGACATACACTGATACCAAGTAACAAAGACATACAATTACACCAAGTAACAAAGACACACACTTACACCAAGTAACACAGACATACACTGACACCAAGTAACAAAGACATACACTGTTACCCAGTAACACAGACACACACTTACACCAAGTAACAAAGACATACACTGACACCAAGTCACAAAGACACACACTTACACCAAGTAACACAGACAAACACTTACACCAAGTAACAAAGACATACACTGACACCAAGTAACAAAGACATACACTTACAACACGTAACACAGACATACACTGACACCCAGTAAAAAAGACATACATTGACAGCCAGAAACGCAGACACACACGGACACCAAGTAACAAAGACACAGACTTATATCAAGTAACACAGACATGCACTGACATCCAGTAACACAAACAAACACACTGACACCAAGTAACACAGACATACACTGACACCAAGTAACACAGACACACACTGAAACCCAGTAAAAAAGACATACACTGACACCAAGTCACAAAGACATACACTGACACCAAGTCAAAAAGACATACACTGATGCCCAGTAACACAGACACACACAGACACCAAGTAACAAAGACATACACTGACACCAAGTAACAAAGACATACACTTACACCAAGTAACAAAGACACACACTTACACCAAGTAACACAGACATACGCTGACACCAAGTAACAAAGACAGACAATTACACCAAGTAACAAAGACATACACTTACACCAAGCATTTTGACATACACTGACACCAAGTAACAAAGACATACACTGATACACGGTAACATAGATACACACTTGCACCAAGTAACAAAGACATACACTGACACCAAGTCACAAAGACAAACACTGACACCCAGTAATAAAGACATACACTGACATCAAGTCACAAAGACATACACTGATACCCAGTAACACAGACACACACTTACACCAAGTAACAAAGACACACAATGATACCCAATAACACAGACACACACTTACACCAAGTAACAAGGACATACACTGACACCAAGTCACAAAGACACACACTGACACCCAGTAACAAAGACATACACTGACACCAAGTCACAAAGACATACACTGATACCAAGTAACAAAGACATACAATTACACCAAGTAACAAAGACACACACTTACACCAAGTAACACAGACATACACTGACACCAAGTAACAAAGACACACACTTACACCAAGTAACACAGACACACACTTACACCAAGTACCAAAGTCATACACTGACACCAAGTAACAAAGACATACACTTACACCACGTAACACAGACATACACTGACACCCAGTAAAAAAGACATACATTGACACCCAGTAACGCAGACACACACGGACACCAAGTAACAAAGACATGCACAGACACCCAGTAACACAGACACACACTTACACCAAGTAACACAGACATACACTGACACCAAGTAAAAAAGACATACACTGATACCCAGGAAAACAGACACACACTTACACCAGGCAACACAGACACACACTTACACCAAGTAACAAAGACATACACTTACACAGGCAACACAGACACACACTGACACCAAGTAACAAAGACATACACTTACACGAATTAACACAGACATACACTGACACCAAGTAACAAAGACATACAATTACACCAAGTAACAAAGACACACACTTACACCAAGTAACAAAGACATACACTGACACCCAGTAACACAAACAAACACACACTGACACCCAGTAACACAGAGAAACACTAATAAACAGTAACACAGACATACACTGACACCAAGTCACAAAGACACACACTGAAACCCAGTAACAAAGACAAACACTGACACCAAGTCACAAAGACATACACTGATACCCAGGAACACAGACACACACTGACACCCAGTAACTAAGACATACACTGATACCAAGTCACAAAGACATGCACTGATACCCAGTAACACAGACACACACTGACACCCAGTAACAAAGACATGCACTGATACCAAGTCACAAAGACATACACTGATACCCAGTAACACAGACACACACTGACACCAAGTATTTTGACATACACTGACACCAAGTAACAAAGACATGCACTGACACCAAGTCACAAAGACACACACTTAAACCCAGTAAATAAGACATACAATGAGACCAAGTCACAAAGACATACACTGATACCCAGTAACACAGACACACACTTACACCAAGTAACACAGACATACACTGACACCCAGTAACACTGACACACACTTACACCAAGTGACAAAGACATCCACTGACACCCAGTAACACAGACACACACGGACACCAAGTAACACAGACACAGACTTACACCAAGTAACACTGACACAGACTGACACCCAGTAACACAGACACACTCTTACACCAAGTAACACAGACATACACTGACACCAAGTAACACAGACATACACTGACAACAAGTAACAAAGACATACAATTACACCAAGTAACAAAGACACACACTTACACCAAGTAACACAGATACACACTGACACCAAGTAACAAAGACATACAATTACACCAAGTAACAAAGACACACACTTACACCAAGTAACACAGATATACACTGACACCAAGTAACAAAGACATGCATTGACACCCAGTAACACAGACACACCCTTACACCAAGAAAAACAGACATACACTGACACCAAGTAACAAAGACATACACTGATACCCTGTAACACAGACACACAATTACACCAACTAACACAGACATACACTGACACCAAGTAACACAGACACACACTTACACCAAGTAACAAAGACATACACTTGCACCAAGTAACAAAGACACACACTTGCACCAAGTAACAAAGACAGACACTGATACCCAGTAACACAGACACACACTTACACCAAGTAACACAGACACACACTTACACCAAGTAACAAAGACATCCAATTACACCAAGTAACAAAGACACAAACTTGCACCAATTAACAAAGACAGACACTGATACCCAGTAACACAGACACACACTTACACCAAGTAACAAAGACATACACTGACACCAAGTCACGAAGACACACACTGACACCCAGTAACAAAGACATACACTGATACCAAGACACAAAGACATACACTGATACCCAGTAACACAGACACACACGGACACCATTTAACAAAGACACACACTTACACCCAGTAACACAGACACACACTTACACCAAGCAACACGGACATACACTGACACCAAGAAACAAAGACATACACTGATACCCAGGAACACAGACACACACTTACACCAAGTAACAAAGACATACACTGACACCAAGTCACGAAGACACACACTGACACCCAGTAACAAAGACATACACTGATACCAAGACACAAAGACATACACTGATACCCAGTAACACAGACACACACGGACACCATTTAACAAAGACACACACTTACACCCAGTAACACAGACACACACTTACACCAAGCAACACGGACATACACTGACACCAAGAAACAAAGACATACACTGATACCCAGGAACACAGACACACACTTACACCAAGTAACACAGACACACACTTACAGCTAGTAACAAAGACATACACTTACACCAAGTAACACAGACATACACTGACACCATGTAACAAAGACATACAATTACAACAAGTAACAAAGACACACAGTTACACCAAGTAACACAGATATACAGTAACACCAAGTAACAAAGACATGCACGGACACCAAGTAACAAATACACAAACTTACTGCAAGTTACACAGACACACACTGACACCCAGTAACACAGACACACACTTACACCAAGTAACACAGACAAACACTGACACCCAGTAACACAGACACACACTTACACCAGGTAACACAGACATACACTGACACCAAGTAACAAAGACATACACCGATACCCAGGAACACAGACACACACTTACACCAAGTAACACAGACACACACTTATACCAAGTAACAAAGACATACACTAACACCAAGTAACACAGACATACACTGACACCAAGTAACAAAGACATACAATTACACCAAGTAACAAAGATACACACTTACACCAAGTAACAAAGACAGACACTGATACCCAGTAACACAGACACACACATACACCAATTAACAAAGACATACACTGACACCAAGTAACACAGTCACACACTGACACCCAGTAACAAAGACATACACTGACACCAAGTAACAAAGACATACACTGATACCAAGTCACAAAGACATACACTGATACCCAGTAACACAGACACACACTGACACCCAGTAACAAAGACATACACTGACACCAAGTAACAAAGACATACACTTACACAAAGTAACAAAGACAGACAATTACACCAAGCAACAAAGACAGACAATTACACCAGGTAACAAATACATACACTTACACCAAGTATTTTGACATACACTGACACCAAGTAACAAAGACATACACTGACACCAAGTCACAAAGACACACACTGAAACCCAGTAAATAAGACATACAATGAGACCAAGTCACAAAGACATACACTGATACCCAGTAACACAGACACACACTTACACCAAGTAACACAGACATACACTGACACCCAGTAACACTGACACACACTTACACCAAGTAACAAAGACATCCACTGACACCCAGTAACACAGACACACACGGACACGAAGTAACAAAGACACAGACTTACACCAAGTAACACCGACACACACTGACACCCAGTAACACAGACACACTCTTACACCAAGTAACAAAGACATACACTGACACCAAGTAACACAGACATACACTGACACAAAGTAACAAAGACATACAATTACACCAAGTAACAAAGACACACCCTTACACCAAGTAACACAGATACACACTGACACCAAGTAACAAAGACATACAATTACACAAAGTAACAAAGACACACACTTACACCAAGTAACACAGATATACACTGACACCAAGTAACAAAGACATGCATTGACACCCAGTAACACAGACACACA
Source organism: Heterodontus francisci (assembly GCF_036365525.1). NCBI lineage: Eukaryota > Metazoa > Chordata > Chondrichthyes > Heterodontiformes > Heterodontidae > Heterodontus > Heterodontus francisci. The sequence goes on along the minus strand of NW_027140851.1, from coordinate 5,198,562 downwards.
CTTACACCAAGAAAAACAGACATACACTGACACCAAGTAACAAAGACATACACTGATACCCAGTAACATAGACACACACTTACACCAACTAACACAGACATACACTGACACCAAGTAACACAGACACACACTTACACCAAGTAACAAAGACATACACTTGCACCAAGTAACACAGACAGACACTGACACCAAGTAACAAAGACATCCAATTACACCAAGTAACAAAGACACACACTTGCACCAAGTAACAAAGACAGACACTGATACCTAGTAACACAGACACACACTTACACCAAGTAACACAGACACACACTTACACCAAGTAACAAAGACTTGCACTTACACCAAGTAACACAGACATACACTGACACCAAGTAACAAAGACATCCAATTACACCAAATAACATAGACACACACTTGCACCAAGTAACAAAGACAGACACTGATACCCAGTAACACAGACGCACACTTACACCAAGTAACAAAGACATACACTGACACCCAGTAACACAAACAAACACACACTGACACCCAGTAACACAGAGAAACACTAATAAACAGTCACACAGACATACACTGACACCAAGTCACAAAGACACACACTGAAACCCAGTAACAAAGACAAACACTCACACCAAGTCACAAAGACATACACTGATACCCAGGAACACAGACTCACACTGACACCCAGTAACAAAGACATACACTGATACCAAGTCACAAAGACATACACTGATACCCAGTAACACAGACATACACTGACACCAAGTAACAAAGACATACACTTACACAAAGTAACAAAGACAGACAATTACACCAAGCAACAAAGACAGACAATTACACCAAGTAACAAATACATACACTTACACCAAGCATTTTGACATACACTGACACCAAGTAACAACGACATACACTGACACCAAGTCACAAAGACACACACTGAAACCCAGTAAATAAGACATACAATGAGACCAAGTCACAAAGACATACACTGATACCCAGTAACACAGACACACACTTACACCAAGTAACACAGACATACACTGACACCCAGTAACACTGACACACACTTACACCAAGTAACAAAGACATCCACTGACACCCAGTAACACAGACACACACGGACACCAAGTAACAAAGACACAGACTTACACCAAGTAACACCGACACACACTGACACCCAGTAACACAGACACACTCTTGCACCAAGTAACAAAGACAGACACTGACACCAAGTAACACAGACATACACTGACACCAAGTAACAAAGACATACAATTACACCAAGTAACAAAGACACACACTTACACCAAGTAACACAGATACACACTGACACCAAGTAACAAAGACAGACAATTACACCAAGTAACAAAGACTCACACTTACACCAAGTAACACAGATATACACTGACACCAAGTAACAAAGACATGCATTGACACCCAGTAACACAGCCACACACTTACACCAAGAAAAACAGACATACACTGACACCAAGTAACAAAGACATACACTGATACCCAGTAACATAGACACACACTTACACCAACTAACACAGACATACACTGACACCAAGTAACACAGACACACACTTACACCAAGTAACAAAGACATGCACTTGCACCAAGTAACACAGACATACACTGACACCAAGTAACAAAGACATCCAATTACACCAAGTAACAAAGACACACACTTGCACCAAGTAACAAAGACAGACACTGATACCCAGTAACACAGACACACACTTACACCAAGTAACACAGACACACACTTACACCAAGTAACAAAGACATGCACTTACACCAAGTAACACAGATATACACTGACACCAAGTAACAAAGACATCCAATTACACCAAGTAACAAAGACACACACTTGCACCAAGTAACAAAGACAGACGCTGATACCCAGTAACACAGACGCACACTTACACCAAGTAACAAAGACATACACTGACACCCAGTAACACAAACAAACACACACTGACACCAAGTAACACAGAGAAACATTAATAAACAGTCACACAGACATACACGTACACCAAGTCACAAAGACACACACTGAAACCCAGTAACAAAGACAAACACTGACACCAAGTCACAAAGACATACACTGATACCCAGGAACACAGACACACACTGACACCCAGTAACAAAGACATACACTGATACCAAGTCACAAAGACATACACTGATATCCAGTAACACAGACACACACTGACACCCAGTAACAAAGACATGCACTGATACCAAGTCACAAAGACATACACTGATACCCAGTAACACAGACACACACTGACACCAAGTAACACAGACATACACTGACACCAAGCAACAAAGACATACACTGACACCAAGTAACAAAGACATACACTTACACCAAGTATCAAAGACAGACAATTACACCAAGTAACAAAGACATACACTTACACCAAGTATTTTGACATACACTGACACCACGTAACAAAGACATACATTGATACCAAGTCACAAAGACATACACTGATACCCAGTAACATAGACACACACTGACACCAAGTAACAAAGACATACACTGACACCAAGTAACAAAGACATACACTTACACCAAGTAACAAGGACACACACTTACACCAAGGAACACAGACATACACTGACACCAAGTAACAAAGACATACACTTACACCAAGTAACAAAGACAGACAATTACACCAAGTAACAAAGACATACACTTACACCAAGTTTTTTTGACATAAACTGACACCAAGTAACAAAGACATACACTGATAACCAGTAACACAGACACACACTAACACCAAGTAACAAAGACAGACACTTACACCAAGTAACAAAGACATACACTGACACCAAGTAACAAAGACATACACTTACACCAAGTAACAAAGACAGACAATTACACCAAGTAACAAACACATACACTGACACCAAGCAACAAAGACATACACTTACACCAAGTAACACAGACACACACTTACACCAAGTATTTTGACATACACTGACACCAAGTAACAAAGACATACAATGACACCCAGTGACAAAGACAGACACTGACACCAAGTCACAAACACATACACTGACACCAAGTAACAAAGACAAACACTGATACCCAGTAACACAGACACACACTGACACCCAGTTAAAACACACACTGACCCCCAGTAACACAGACACACAGTGACCCCCAGTAACACAGACATACAATGACACCAAGTCACAAAGACACACACGGACACCCAGTAACAAAGACATACACTGAAACCAAGTCACAAAGACATACAATGATACACAGACACACACTTACACCAAGTAACACAGACATACACTGACACCAAGTAACAAAGACATACACTGATACCCAGTATCACAGACACACACTGACACCAAGTCACAAAGACATACACTGACACCAAGTCACAAAGACACACACTGACACCCAGTAACAAATACATACACTGTCATCAAGTCACAAAGACATACACTGATACCCAGGAACACAGACACACACTGAAACCCAGTTAGAAACACACACTGACCCCCAGTAACACAGACACACACTTACACCAAGTAACAAAGACATACACTGACACCAAGTCACAAAGACACACACTGACACCCAGTAACAAAGACATACACTGATACCAAGTCACAAAGACATACACTGAAACCCAGTAACACAGACACACACTGACACCCTGTAACAAAGACATACACTGATACCAAGACACAAAGACATACACTGATACCCAGTAACACAGACACACACTGACAACAAGTAACAAAGACATACACTGACACCAAGTAACAAAGACGTACACTTACACCAAGTAACAAAGACACACACTTACACCAAGGAACACAGACATACACTGACACCAAGTAACAAAGACATGCACTTACACCAAGTAACAAAGACAGACTATTACACCAAGTAACAAAGACATACACTTACACCAAGTATTTTGACATACACTGACACCAAGTAACAAAGACATACACTGATACCCAGTAACACAGACACAAACTTACACCAAGTAACAAAGACATACACTTACACCAACTAACATAGACACACACTTACACCAAGGAACACAGACATACACTGACACCAAGTAACAAAGACATACACTGATACCCAGTAACACAGAAGCACTCTTACACCAAGTAACAAAGACATACACTGATACCCAGTAAGACAGACAGACACTTACACCAAGTAACAAAGACATACACTTACACCAACGAACAAAGAAGCACACTTACACCAAGGAACACAGACATACACTGACACCAGGTAACAAAGACTTACACTGATACCCAGTAACACAGAAACACACTTACACCAAGTAACAAAGAAATACACTGACATCAAGTCACAAACACATACACTGATACCAAGTAACAAAGACATACACTTGCACCAAGTAACAAAGACAAACACTGACCCCCAGTAACACAGACACACACTGAGCCCCAGTAACACAGACATACACTCACACCAAGTCAAAAAGACACACACTGACACCCAGTAACAAAGACATACACTGACACCAAGTCACAAAGACATACACTGATACACAGACACACACTTACACCAAGTAACACAGACATACACTGACACCAAGTAACAAAGACATACACTGATACCCAGTATCACAGACACACACTTACACCAAGTTACAAAGACATACACTGACACCAAGTCACAAAGACACACACTGACACCCAGTAACAAAGACATACACTGACATCAAGTCACAAAGACATACACTGATACCCAGTAACACAGACACACACTGACACCAAGTGACAAAGACATACACTTACACCAATTAACAAAGACACACACTTACACCAAGGAACACAGACATACACTGACACCAAGTAACAAAGACAAACACTTACACCAAGTAACAAAGACAGACAATTACACCAAGTAACAAAGACATACACTTACACCAACTATTTTGACATGCACTGACACCAAGTAACAAAGACATACACTGATACCCAGTAACACAGAGAACCAATGATGCACAGTAACAAAGACACACACTGACACCAAGTAACAAAGACATACACTGACATCAAGTCACAAAGACATACACTGACACCAAGTAACAAAGACATACACTGATACCAGTAACACAGAAACACACTTACACCAAATAACAAAGACAGACACTGACGCCAAGTAACAAAGACATACACTGACACCAAGTAACAAAGACATACACTGATACCCAGTAACACAGAAACACACTTACACCAAGTAACAAAGACATACACTGACACCAAGTAACAAAGACATACACTGATACCCAGTAAGACAGACAGACACTTACACCAAGTAACAAAGACATACACTTACACCAACGAACAAAGACGCACACTTACACCAAGGAACACAGACATACACTGACACCAGGTAACAAAGACTTACACTGATACCCAGTAACACAGAAACACACTTACACCAAGTAACAAAGACAGACACTGACATCAAGTCACAAACACATACACTGACACCAAGTAACAAAGACACACACTTACACCAAGGAACACAGACATACACTGACACCAAGTAACAAAGACATACACTTACACCAAGTAACAAAGACAGACTATTACACCAAGTAACAAAGACATACACTTACACCAAGTATTTTGACATACACTGACACCAAGTAACAAAGACATACACTTACACCAACTAACATAGACACACACTTACACCAAGGAACACAGACATACACTGACACCAAGTAACAAAGACATACACTGATACCCAGTAACACAGAAGCTCTCTTACACCAAGTAACAAAGACATACACTGATACCCAGTAAGACAGACAGACACTTACACCAAGTAACAAAGACATACACAGACACCAACGAACAAAGACGCACACTTACACCAAGGAACACAGACATACACTGACACCAGGAAACAAAGACTTACACTGATACCCAGTAACACAGAAACACACTTACACCAAGTAACAAAGACATACACTGACATCAAGTCACAAACACATACACTGACACCAAGTAACAAAGACATACACTTACACCAAGTAACAAAGTCAAACACTGACCCCCAGTAACACAGACACACACTGACCCCCAGTAACACAGACAGACACTGACACCAAGTCAAAAAGACTCACACTGACACCCTGTAACAAAGACATACACTGACACCAAGTCACAAAGACATACACTGATACACAGACACACACTTACACCAAGTAACACAGACATACACTGACACCAAGTAACAAAGACATACACTGATACCCAGTATCTCAGACACACACTTACACCAAGTAACAAAGACATACACTGACACCAAGTCACAAAGACACACACTGACACCCAGTAACAAAGACATACACTGACATCAAGTCACAAAGACAAACACTGACACCCAGTAACAAAGACATACACTGACATCAAGTCACAAAGACATACACTGAAACCCAGGAACACAGACACACACTGAAACCCAGTTAGAAACACACACTGACCCCCAGTAACACAGACACACACTTACACCAAGTAACAAAGACATACATTGACACCAAGTCACAAAGACACACACTGACACCCAGTAACAAGACATACACTGATACCAAGTAACAAAGACATACACTGAAACCCAGTAACACAGACACACACTGACACCCTGTAACAAAGACATACACTGATACCAAGTCACAAAGACATACACTGATTCCCAGTAACACAGACACACACTGACACCAAGTCACAAAGACATACACTGAAACCAAGTAACAAAGACATACACTTACACCAAGTAACAAAGACACACACTTACACCAATGAACACAGACATACACTGACACCAAGTAACAAAGACATACACTTACACCAAGTAACAAAGACAGACTATTACACCAAGTAACAAAGACATACACTTACACCAAGTATTTTGACATAAACTGACACCAAGTAACAAAGACATACACTGATACCCAGTAACACAGGCACACACTGTGGGGTGGGGGGCACATTGGCGCAGTGGTTAGCACCGCAGCCTCACAGCTCCAGGGACCCGGGTTCGATTCTGGGTACTGCCTGTGCGGAGTTTGCAAGTTCTCCCTGTGTCTGCGTGAGTTTCCTCCGGGTGCTCAGGTTTCCTCCCAGATGCCAAAGACGTGCAGGTTGATAGGTTAATTGGCCATCATAAATTGCCCCTAGTATAGGTAGGTGGCAGGGAAATATATAAGGACAGGTGGGGATGTGATAGGAATACGGGATTAGTGTAGGATTAGTATAAATGTGTGGTTGATGGACGGCACAGACTCGGTGGGCCGAAGGGCCTGTTTAAGTGCAGTATCTCTAAACTAAACTAAATACTGACACCGAGTGTCACAGACACACACTGACACTCAGTAACACAAACAAACACACACTGACACCCAGTAAAACAGAGAACCACTGATGCACAGTAACAAGGACACACACTGACACCAAGTAACAAAGACATACACTGACATCAAGTCACAAAGACATACACTGACACCAAGTAACAAAGACATACACTGATACCAGTAACACAGAAACACACTTACACCAAATAACAAAGACAGACACTGACGCCAAGTAACAAAGACATACACTGACACCAAGTAACAAAGACCTACACTGATACCCAGTAACACAAAAACACACTTACACCAAGTAACAAAGACATACAATGACACCAAGTAACAAAGACATACACTGATACCCAGTAACACAGGCACACACTTACACCAAGTAACAAAGACAGACAATTACATCAAGTAACAAACACATACACTGACACCAAGTAACAAAGACATACACTGATACCCAGTAACACAGACACAGACTTACACCAAGTAACAAAGACATACACTTACACCGAGTAACACAGACATACACTTGCACCTAGTATTTTCACATACACTTACACCAAGTTAAAAAGACATACACTGACACCCAGTAACAAAGACATACACTGACACCAAGTCACCAACACATACACTGACACCAAGTAACAAATTCATACACTTACACCAAGTAACAAAGACATACACTGATAACCAGTAACACAGACACACACTGACCCCCAGTTGGAAACACACACTGACCCCCAGTAACACAGACACACACTGACCCCCCGTAACACAGACACACACTTACACCAAGTAACGAAGACTGGCAGTGATACCCAGTAACACAGACACACACTTACACCAAGTAACAAAGACATACACTTACACCGATTAACACAGACATACACTTACGCCAAGTATTTTGACATACACTTACACCAAGTAACAAAGACATACACTGACAGCCAGTAACAAAGACATACACTGACACCAAGTCACAAACACATCCACTGACACCAAGTAACAAAGACATACACTTACACCAAGTAACAAAGACATACACTGATACACAGTAACACAGACACACACTGACACCCAGTTAGAAACACACACAGACCCCCAGTAACAAAGATACACACTGACAACCCGTAACACAGACATACACTGACACCAAGTCACAAAGACACACACTGACACCCAGTAACACAGACATACACTGACACCAAGTAACAAAGACATACACTGATAACCAGTATCACAGACACACACTTACACCAAGTAACAAAGACATACACTGACAAAAAGTCACAAAGACACACACTGACACCCAATAACAAAGACATACACTGACACCAAGTCACAAAGACATACACTGATACCCAGTAACACAGACACACACTGACACCCAGTAACAAAGACATACACTGATACCAAGTCACAAAGACATACACTGATACCCAGTAACACAGACACACACTGACACCCAGTAACAAAGACATACGCTGATACCAAGTCACAAAGACATACACTGATACCCAGTAACACAGACACACACTGACACCAAGTAACAAAGACATACACTGACACCAACTATCAAAGACATACACTTACACCAAGTACCAAAGACACACACTTACACCAAGGAACACAGTCATACACTTGCACCTAGTATTTTCACATACACTTACACCAAGTTAAAAAGACATACACTGACACCCATTAACAAAGACATACACTGACACCAAGTCACCAACACATACACTGACACCAAGTAACAAATTCATACACTTACACCAAGTAACAAAGACATACACTGATAACCAGTAACACAGACACACACTGACCCCCAGTTAGAAACACACACTGACCCCCAGTAACACAGACACACACTGACCCCCCGTAACACAGACACACACTTACACCAAGTAACGAAGACTGGCAGTGATACCCAGTAACACAGACACACACTTACACCAAGTAACAAAGACATACACTTACACCGATTAACACAGACATACACTTACACCAAGTATTTTGACATACACTTACACCAAGTAACAAAGACATACACTGACAGCCAGTAACAAAGACATACACTGACACCAAGTCACAAACACATCCACTGACACCAAGTAACAAAGACATACACTTACACCAAGTAACAAAGACATACACTGATACACAGTAACACAGACACACACTGACACCCAGTTAGAAACACACACTGACCCCCAGTAAGAAAGATACACACTGACAACCCGTAACATAGACATACACTGACACCAAGTCACAAAGACACACACTGACACCCAGTAACACAGACATACACTGACACCAAGTAACAAAGACATACACTGATAACCAGTATCACAGACACACACTTACACCAAGTAACAAAGACATACACTGACACTAAGTCACAAAGACACACACTGACACCCAGTAACAAAGACATACACTGACACCAAGTCACAAAGACATACACTGATACCCAGTAACACAGACACACACTGACACCCAGTAACAAAGACATACACTGATACCAAGTCACAAAGACATACACTGATACCCAGTAACACAGACACACACTGACACCCAGTAACAAAGACATACGCTGATACCAAGTCACAAAGACATACACTGATACCCAGTAACACAGACACACACTGACACCAAGTAACAAAGACATACACTGACACCAAGTATCAAAGACATACACTTACACCAAGTACCAAAGACACACACTTACACCAAGGAACACAGTCATACACTGACTCCAAGTAACAAAGTCATACACTTACACCAAGTAACAAAGACAGACAATTACACCAAGTAACAAAGACATACACTTACACCAAGTATTTTGACATACACTGACACCAAGTCACAAAGACTCACACTGACACCCAGTAACAAAGACATACACTGACACCAAGCCACAAAGACATATACTGATACCCAGTAACAAAGACATACACTGATACCCAGTAACAAAGACATACACTGACACCAAGTAACACAGACATACACAGACACACACTTACACCAAGTAACAAAGACATACACTTACACCGAGTAACACAGACATACACTTACACCATGTATTTTGAAATACACTTACACCAAGTAACAAAGACATACACTGACACCCAGTATCAAAGACATACACTGACACCAAGTCACAAACACATACACTGAGACCAAGTAAAAAAGTCATACACTTACACCAAGTAACAAAGACATACACTGACCCCCAGTAACACAGACACACACTGACACCCAGTAACAAAGACATACACTGATACCAAGTCACAAAGACATACACTGATACCCAGTAACACAGACACACACCTACACAAAGTAACAAAGACATACACTGACACCAAGTCACAAAGACAAACACTGACACCCAGTAACAAAGACATACACTGACACCAAGTAACAAAGACATACACTGATACCCAGTAACACAGACACACACTTACAACAAGTAACAAAGACATACACTGACACCAAGTCACAAAGACACACACTGACACCCAGTAACAAAGACATACACTGACACCAAGTCACAAAGACATACACTGATACCCAGTAACAAAGACATACACTGATACCCAGTAACAAAGACATACACTGACACCAAGTAACACAGACATACAAAGACACACACTTACACCAAGTAACAAAGACATACACTGACACCATGTCACAAAGACACACACTGACACCCAGTAACAAAGACATACACTGACACCAAGTCACAAACACATACACTGATACCCGGTAACACAGACACACACTGACACCCAGTAACAAAGACATACATTGATACCAAGTCACAAAGACATACACTGATACCCAGTAACACAGACACACACTGACACCACGTAACAAAGACATACACTGACACCCAGTCACAAAGACATACACTGATACCCAGTAACACAGACACACACTGACACCACGTAACAAAGACATACACTGACACCAAGTAACAAAGACATGCACTTACACCAAGTAACAAAGACACACACTTAAACCAAGGAAAACAGACATACACTGACACCAAGTAACAAAGACATTCACTTACACCAAGTAACAAAGACAGACAATTACACCAAGTAACAAAGACATACACTTACACCAAGTATTTGGACATACACTGACACCAAGTAACAAAGACATGCACTGATACCCAGTAACACAGATACACATTTACACCAAGTAACAAAGACATACACTGACACCAAGTCACAAAGACACACACTGACACCCAGTAACAAAGACATACACTGATACCCAGTAACACAGACACACACTTACAACAAGTAACAAAGACATACACTGACACCAAGTCACAAAGACACACACTGACACCCAGTAACAAAGACATACACTGACACCAAGTCACAAAGTCATACACTGATACCCAGTAACAAAGACATACACTGATACCCAGTAACAAAGACATACACTGACACCAAGTAACACAGACATACAAAGACACACACTTACACCAAGTAACAAAGACATACACTGACACCATGTCACAAAGACACACACTGACACCCAGTAACAAAGACATACACTGACACCAAGTCACAAACACATACACTGATACCCGGTAACACAGACACACACTGACACCCAGTAACAAAGACATACATTGATACCAAGTCACAAAGACATACACTGATACCCAGTAACACAGACACACACTGACACCACGTAACAAAGACATACACTGACACCCAGTCACAAAGACATACACTGATACCCAGTAACACAGACACACACTGACACCACGTAACAAAGACATACACTGACACCAAGTAACAAAGACATGCACTTACACCAAGTAACAAAGACACACACTTAAACCAAGGAAAACAGACATACACTGACACCAAGTAACAAAGACATTCACTTACACCAAGTAACAAAGACAGACAATTACACCAAGTAACAAAGACATACACTTACACCAAGTATTTGGACATACACTGACACCAAGTAACAAAGACATGCACTGATACCCAGTAACACAGATACACATTTACACCAAGTAACAAAGACATACACTGACACCAAGTCACAAAGACACACACTGACACCCAGTAACAAAGACATACACTGACACCAAGTAACAAAGACATGCACTGATACCCAGTAACAAAGACATACACTGATACCCAGTAACAAAGACATCCACTGACACCTAGTAACACAGACATACACAGACACACACTTACACCAAGTAACAAAGACATACACTTACACCGAGTAACGCAGACATACACTTACACCAAGTATTTTGACATACACTTACACCAAGTAACAAAGACATACACTGACACCCAGTAACAAAGACATACACTGACACCAAGTCACAAACACATACACTGATACCCAGTAACACAGACACACACTGACACCCAGTAACAAAGACATACACTGATACCAAGTCACAAAGAAATACACTGATACCCAGTAACACAGACACACACTGACACCACGTAACAAAGACATACACTGACACCCAGTAACAAAGACATACACTGATACCAAGTCACAAAGACATACACTGATACCCATTAACAAAGACACACACTGACACCATGTAACAAAGACATACACTGACACCAGGTAACAAAGACATACACTTACACCAATTAACAAAGACACACACTTACACCAAGGAACACAGACATACGCTGACACCAAGTAACAAAGACATTCACTTACACCAAGTAACAAAGACAGACAATTACACCAAGTAAAAAAGAAATACACTTACACCAAGTATTTTGACATACACTGACACCAAGTAACAAAGACATACACTGCTACCCAGTAACACAGACACACACTTACACCAAGTAACAAAGACATACATGACACCCAGTAACAAAGACATACACTGACACCAAGTAACAAAGACATACCCTGATACCCAGTAACACAGACACACACTGACACCCAGTTAGAAACACACACTGACCCCCAGTAACACATACAAACACTGAACCCCCGTAACACAGACATACACTGCCACCAAGTCACAAAGACACACACAGACACCCAGTAACAAAGACGTACACTGACACCAAGTCACAAAGACATACACTGATACGCAGACACACACTTACACCAAGTAACACAGACATACACTGACACCAGTTACAAAGACATACACTGATACCCAGTATAACAGACACACACATACACCAAGTAACAATGACATACACTGACACCAAGTCACAAAGACATACACTGATACCAAGTATCACAGACACACACTTACATCAAACAACAAAGACATACACTGACACCAAACCACAAATACACACACTCACACCCAGTAACAAAGACATACACTGATACCTATGAACACAGACACACACTGACACCCAGTAACAATCACATACTCTGATCCCAAGTCACAAAGACATTCACTGATACCCAGTAACACAGACACACACTGACACCCAGTAACACGCACTGATATACAGTAACACAGACATACACTGATACCCAGTAACACAGACACACACTGACACCAAGTAACAAAGACATACACTTACACCAATTAACAAAGACACATACTTACACCAAGTAACACAGACATACACTGACACCAAGTAACACAGACACACACTTACACCAAGTAACAAAGACATACACTACCACCGAGTAACAGAGACATACACTTAAACCAAGTATTTTGTCATACACATACACCAAGTAACAAAGACATGCACTGACACCCAGTAACAAAGACAGACACTGACACCAAGTCACAAAAACATACACTAATACGCAGAAACACACATACACCAAGTAACAAAGACAAACACTGACACCAAGTAACAAAGACATACACTGATACCCAGTATAACAGACACACACGTACACCAAGGAACAAAGACATACACTGACACCAAGTCACAAAGACATACACTGATACACAGACACACACTTACACCAAGTGACACAGACATACACTGACACCAAGTAACAAAGACATACACTGATACCCAGTATCACAGACACACACTTACACCAAGTAACAAAGACATACACTGACACCAAGTCACAAAGACACACACTGACACCCAGTAACAAAGACATACACTGATACCCAGGAACACAGACACACACTGACACCCAGAAACAAACACATACTCTGATACCAAGTCACAAAGACATACACTGATACCCAGTAACACAGACACACACTGATACCCAGTAACACGCACTGATATACAGTAACACAGACATAAACTGATACCCAGTAACACAGACACACACTGACACCAAGTAACAAAGACATACAAATACACCAAGTAACAAAGACACATACTTACACCAAGTAACACAGACATACACTGACACCAAGTAACACAGACACACACTTACACCAAGTAACAAAGACATACACTAACACCGAGTAACACAGACAAACACTTACACCAAGTATTTTGACATACACTTACACCAAGTAACAAAGACATGCACTGACACCCAGTAACAAAGACATACACTTACACCAAGTAACAAAGCCATATACTGATACCCAGTAACACAGACTTACACTGACACCCAGTTAGAAACACACACTGACCCCCAATAACACAGACACACACTGACACCCAGTAACACAGACATACACTGACACCAAGTCACGAAGACACACACTGACACCCAGTAACAAAGACATACACTGACACCAAGTCACAAAGACATACACTGATACACAGACACACACTTACACCAAGTAACACAGACATACACTGACACCAAGTAACAAAGACATACACTGATACCCAGTATCACAGACACACACTTACATCAAGTAACAAAGACATACACTGACACCAAGTCACAAAGACACTCACTGACACCCAGGAACAAAGACATACACTGAAACCCAGCAACACAGACACACACTGACACTCAGTAACAAAGACATACACTGATACCAAGTCACAAAGACATACACTGATACCCAGTAACACAGACACACAATGACACCCAGTAACAAAGACATATACTGACACCAAGTCACAAAGACACACACTGACACCCAGTAACAAAGACATACACTGATACCCAGTAACACAGACACACACTTACACCAAGTAACAAAGACATACACTGACACCAAGTCACAAAGACACACACTGACACCCAGTAACAAAGACATACACTGACACCAAGTAACAAAGACATACACTGATACCCAGTAACACAGACACACACTTACACCAAGTAACAAAGACATCCACTGACACAAAGTCACAAAGACATACACTGATACCCAGTAACAAAGACATACACTGATACCCAGTAACAAAGACATACACTGACACCTAGTAACACAGACATACACAGACACACACTTACACCAAGTAACAAATACATACACTTACACCGAGGAACGCAGACATACACTTACACCAAGTATTTTGACATACACTTACACCAAGTAACAAAGACATACACTGACACCCAGTAACAAAGACATACACTGACACCAAGTCACAAACACATACACTGATACCCAGTAACACAGACACACACTGACACCCAGTAACAAAGACATACACTGATACCAAGTCACAAAGACAGACACTGATACCCAGTAACACAGACACACACTGACACCACGTAACAAAGACATACACTGACACCCAGTAACAAAGACATACACTGATACCAAGTCACAAAGACATACACTGATACCCAGTAACACAGACACACACTGACACCACGTAACAAAGACATACACTGACACCAAGTAACAAAGACATACACTTACACCAAGTAACAAAGACACACACTTACACCAAGGAATACAGACATAAACTGACACCAAGAAACAAAGACATTCACTTACACCAAGTAACAAAGACAGACAATCACACCAAGTAACAAAGACATACACTTACACCAAGTATTTTGACATGCACTGACACCAAGTAACAAAGACATACACTGATACCCAGTAACACAGACACACACTTACACCAAGTAACAAAGACATACACTGACACCAAGTCACAAAGACACACACTGACACCCAGTAACAAAGACATACACTGACACCAAGTAACAAAGACATACACTGATACCCAGTAACACAGACACACACTTACACCAAGTAACAAAGACATACACTGACACAAAGTCACAAAGACACACACTGATACCCAGTAACAAAGACATACACTGACACCAATTCACAAAGACATACACTGAAACCCAGTAACAAAGACATACACTGATACCCAGTACAAAGACATACACTGACACCAAGTAACACAGACATACACAGGCACACACTTACACCAAGTAACAAAGACATACACTTACACCGAGTAACACAGACATACACTTACACCAAGTAATTTGACATACGCTTACACCAAGTAACAAAGACATACCCTGATACCCAGTAACACAGACACACACTGACACCCAGTTAGAAACACACACTGACCCCCAGTAACACAGACAAACACTGACCCCCCGTAACACAGACATACACTGCCACCAAGTCACAAAGACACACACTGACACCCAGTAACAAAGACGTACACTGACACCAAGTCACAAAGACATACACTGATACGCAGACACACACTTACACCAAGTAACACAGACATACACTGACACCAGTTACAAAGACATACACTGATACCCAGTATAACAGACACACACGTACACCAAGTAACAATGTCATACACTGACACCAAGTCACAAAGACATACACTGATACACAGACACACACTTACACCAAGTAACACAGACATACACTGACACCAAGTAACAAAGACATACACTGATACCCAGTATCACAGACACACACTTACATCAAGCAACAAAGACATACACTTACACCAAGTAACAAAGACATGCACTGACACCCAGTAACAAAGACATACACTTACACCAATTAACAAAGACACATACTTACACCAAGAAACACAGACATACACTGACACCAAGTAACACAGACACACACTTACACCAAGTAACAAAGACATACACTACCACCGAGTAACAGAGACATACACTTAAACCAAGTATTTTGACATACACTTACACCAAGTAACTAAGACATGCACTGACACCCAGTAACAAAGACATACACTGACACCAAGTCACAAAAACATACACTGATACGCAGCAACACACATACACCAAGTAACAAAGACAAACACTGACACAAGTAACAAAGACATACACTGATACCCAGTATAACAGACACACACGTACACCAAGTAACAAAGACATACACTGACACCAAGTCACAAAGACATACACTGATACACAGACACACACTTACACCAAGTGACACAGACATACACTGACACCAAGTAACAAAGACATACACTGATACCCAGTATCACAGACACACACTTACACCAAGTAACAAAGACATACACTGACACCAAGTGACAAAGACACATACTGACACCCAGTAACAAAGACATACACTGATACCCAGGAACACAGACACACACTGACACCCAGTAACAAACACATACTCTGATACCAAGTCACAAAGACATACACTGATACCCAGTAACACAGACACACACTGACACCCAGTAACACGCACAGATATACAGTAACACAGACATACACTGATACCCAGCAACACAGACACACACTGACACCAAGTAACAAAGGCATACAAATACACCAAGTAACAAAGACACATACTTACTCCAAGTAACACAGACATACACTGACACCAAGTAACACAGACACACACTTACACCAAATAACAAAGACATACACTAACACCGAGTAACACAGACATACACTTACACCAAGTATTTTGACATACACTTACACCAAGTAACAAAGACATGCACTGACACCCAGTAACAAAGACATACACTGACACCAAGTAACAAAGACATGCACTTACACCAAGTAACAAAGACACACACTTAAACCAAGGAAAACAGACATACACTGACACCAAGTAACAAAGACATTCACTTACACCAAGTAACAAAGACAGACAATTACACCAAGTAACAAAGACATACACTTACACCAAGTATTTGGACATACACTGACACCAAGTAACAAGACATGCACTGATACCCAGTAACACAGATACACATTTACACCAAGTAACAAAGACATACACTGACACCAAGTCACAAAGACACACACTGACACCCAGTAACAAAGACATACACTGACACCAAGTAACAAAGACATGCACTGATACCCAGTAACAAAGACATACACTGATACCCAGTAACAAAGACATGCACTGACACCTAGTAACACAGACATACGCAGACACACACTTACACCAAGTAACAAAGACATACACTTACACCGAGTAACGCAGACATACACTTACACCAAGTATTTTGACATACACTTACACCAAGTAACAAAGACATACACTGACACCCATTAACAAAGACATACACTGACACCAAGTCACAAACACATACACTGATACCCAGTAACACAGACACACACTGACACCCAGTAACAAAGACATACACTGATACCAAGTCACAAAGAAATACACTGATACCCAGTAACACAGACACACACTGACACCACGTAACAAAGACATACACTGACACCCAGTAACAAAGACATACACTGATACCAAGTCACAAAGACATACACTGATACCCATTAACAAAGACACACACTGACACCATGTAACAAAGACATACACTGACACCAGGTAACAAAGACACACACTTACACCAATTAACAAAGACACACACTTACACCAAGGAACACAGACATACGCTGACACCAAGTAACAAAGACATTCACTTACACCAAGTAACAAAGACAGACAATTACACCAAGTAACAAAGAAATACACTTACACCAAGTATTTTGACATACACTGACACCAAGTAACAAAGACATACACTGATACCCAGTAACACAGACATACACTTACACCAAGTAACAAAGACATACATGACACCCAGTAACAAAGACATACACTGACACCAAGTAACAAAGACATACCCTGATACCCAGTAACACAGACACACACTGACACCCAGTTAGAAACACACACTGACCCCCAGTAACACATACAAACACTGACCCCCCGTAACACAGACATACACTGCCACCAAGTCACAAAGACACACACTGACACCCAGTAACAAAGACGTACACTGACACCAAGTCACAAAGACATACACTGATACCCAGACAGGCACTTACACCAAGTAAAACAGACGTACACTGACACCAGTTACAAAGACATACACTGATACCCAGTATAACAGACACACACATACACCAAGTAACAATGACATACACTGACACCAAGTCACAGAGACATACACTGATACACAGACACACACTTACACCAAGTAACACAGACATACACTGACACCAAGTAACAAAGACATACACTGATACCCAGTATCACAGACACACACTTACATCAAACAACAAAGACATACACTGACACCAAACCACAAATACACACACTCACTCCCAGTAACAAAGACATACACTGATACCTATGAACACAGACACACACTGACACCCAGTAACAATCACATACTCTGATCCCAAGTCACAAAGACATTCACTGATACCCAGTAACACAGACACACACTGACACCCAGTAACACGCACTGATATACAGTAACACAGACATACACTGATACCCAGTAACACAGACACACACTGACACCAAGTAACAAAGACATACACTTACACCAATTAACAAAGACACATACTTACACCAAGTAACACAAACATACACTGACACCAAGTAACACAGACACACACTTACACCAAGTAACAAAGACATACACTAACACCGAGTAACACAGACATACACTTACACCAAGTATTTTGACATACACTTACACCAAGTAACAAAGACATGCACTGACACCCAGTAACAAAGACATACACTGACACCAAGTAACAAAGACATGCACTTACACCAAGTAACAAAGACACACACTTAAACCAAGGAAAACAGACATACACTGACACCAAGTAACAAAGACATTCACTTACACCAAGTAACAAAGACAGACAATTACACCAAGTAACAAAGACATACACTTACACCAAGTATTTGGACATACACTGACACCAAGTAACAAAGACATGCACTGATACCCAGTAACACAGATACACATTTACACCAAGTAACAAAGACATACACTGACACCAAGTCACAAAGACACACACTGACACCCAGTAACAAAGACATACACTGGCACCAAGTAACAAAGACATGCACTGATACCCAGTAACAAAGACATACACTGATACCCAGTAACAAAGACATGCACTGACACCTAGTAACACAGACATACGCAGACACACACTTACACCAAGTAACAAAGACATACACTTACACCGAGTAACGCAGACATACACTTACACCAAGTATTTTGACATACACTTACACCAAGTAACAAAGACATACACTGACACCCATTAACAAAGACATACACTGACACCAAGTCACAAACACATACACTGATACCCAGTAACACAGACACACACTGACACCCAGTAACAAAGACATACACTGATACCAAGTCACAAAGAAATACACTGATACCCAGTAACACAGACACACACTGACACCACGTAACAAAGACATACACTGACACCCAGTAACAAAGACATACACTGATACCAAGTCACAAAGACATACACTGATACCCATTAACAAAGACACACACTGACACCATGTAACAAAGACATACACTGACACCAGGTAACAAAGACACACACTTACACCAATTAACAAAGACACACACTTACACCAAGGAACACAGACATACGCTGACACCAAGTAACAAAGACATTCACTTACACCAAGTAACAAAGACAGACAATTACACCAAGTAACAAAGAAATACACTTACACCAAGTATTTTGACATACACTGACACCAAGTAACAAAGACATACACTGATACCCAGTAACACAGACATACACTTACACCAAGTAACAAAGACATACATGACACCCAGTAACAAAGACATACACTGACACCAAGTAACAAAGACATACCCTGATACCCAGTAACACAGACACACACTGACACCCAGTTAGAAACACACACTGACCCCCAGTAACACATACAAACACTGACCCCCCGTAACACAGACATACACTGCCACCAAGTCACAAAGACACACACTGACACCCAGTAACAAAGACGTACACTGACACCAAGTCACAAAGACATACACTGATACCCAGACAGACACTTACACCAAGTAACACAGACATACACTGACACCAGTTACAAAGACATACACTGATACCCAGTATAACAGACACACACATACACCAAGTAACAATGACATACACTGACACCAAGTCACAGAGACATACACTGATACACAGACACACACTTACACCAAGTAACACAGACATACACTGACACCAAGTAACAAAGACATACACTGATACCCAGTATCACAGACACACACTTACATCAAACAACAAAGACATACACTGACACCAAACCACAAATACACACACTCACTCCCAGTAACAAAGACATACACTGATACCTATGAACACAGACACACACTGACACCCAGTAACAATCACATACTCTGATCCCAAGTCACAAAGACATTCACTGATACCCAGTAACACAGACACACACTGACACCCAGTAACACGCACTGATATACAGTAACACAGACATACACTGATACCCAGTAACACAGACACACACTGACACCAAGTAACAAAGACATACACTTACACCAATTAACAAAGACACATACTTACACCAAGTAACACAAACATACACTGACACCAAGTAACACAGACACACACTTACACCAAGTAACAAAGACATACAATACCACCGAGTAACAGAGACATACACTTAAACCAAGTATTTTGTCATACACTTACACCAAGTAACAAAGACATGCACTGACACCCAGTAACAAAGACATACACTGACACCAAGTCACAAAAACATACACTAATACGCAGAAACACACATACACCAAGTAACAAAGACAAACACTGACACCAAGTAACAAAGACATACACTGATACCCAGTATAACAGACACACACGTACACCAAGTAACAAAGACATACACTGACACCAAGTCACAAAGACATACACTGATACACAGACACACACTTACACCAAGTGACACAGACATACACTGACACCAAGTAACAAAGACATACACTGATACCCAGTATCACAGACACACACTTACACCAAGTAACAAAGACATACACTGACACCAAGTCACAAAGACACACACTGACACCCAGTAACAAAGACATACACTGATACCCAGTAACACAGACACACACTGACACCACGTAACAAAGACATACACTGACACCCAGTAACAAAGACATACACTGATACCAAGTCACAAAGACATACACTGATACCCATTAACAAAGACACACACTGACACCATGTAACAAAGACATACACTGACACCAGGTAACAAAGACACACACTTACACCAATTAACAAAGACACACACTTACACCAAGGAACACAGACATACGCTGACACCAAGTAACAAAGACATTCACTTACACCAAGTAACAAAGACAGACAATTACACCAAGTAACAAAGAAATACACTTACACCAAGTATTTTGACATACACTGACACCAAGTAACAAAGACATACACTGATACCCAGTAACACAGACATACACTTACACCAAGTAACAAAGACATACATGACACCCAGTAACAAAGACATACACTGACACCAAGTAACAAAGACATACCCTGATACCCAGTAACACAGACACACACTGACACCCAGTTAGAAACACACACTGACCCCCAGTAACACATACAAACACTGACCCCCCGTAACACAGACATACACTGCCACCAAGTCACAAAGACACACACTGACACCCAGTAACAAAGACGTACACTGACACCAAGTCACAAAGACATACACTGATACCCAGACAGGCACTTACACCAAGTAACACAGACATACACTGACACCAGTTACAAAGACATACACTGATACCCAGTATAACAGACACACACATACACCAAGTAACAATGACATACACTGACACCAAGTCACAGAGACATACACTGATACACAGACACACACTTACACCAAGTAACACAGACATACACTGACACCAAGTAACAAAGACATACACTGATACCCAGTATCACAGACACACACTTACATCAAACAACAAAGACATACACTGACACCAAACCACAAATACACACACTCACTCCCAGTAACAAAGACATACACTGATACCTATGAACACAGACACACACTGACACCCAGTAACAATCACATACTCTGATCCCAAGTCACAAAGACATTCACTGATACCCAGTAACACAGACACACACTGACACCCAGTAACACGCACTGATATACAGTAACACAGACATACACTGATACCCAGTAACACAGACACACACTGACACCAAGTAACAAAGACATACACTTACACCAATTAACAAAGACACATACTTACACCAAGTAACACAAACATACACTGACACCAAGTAACACAGACACACACTTACACCAAGTAACAAAGACATACACTAACACCGAGTAACACAGACATACACTTACACCAAGTATTTTGACATACACTTACACCAAGTAACAAAGACATGCACTGACACCCAGTAACAAAGACATACACTGACACCAAGTAACAAAGACATGCACTTACACCAAGTAACAAAGACACACACTTAAACCAAGGAAAACAGACATACACTGACACCAAGTAACAAAGACATTCACTTACACCAAGTAACAAAGACAGACAATTACACCAAGTAACAAAGACATACACTTACACCAAGTATTTGGACATACACTGACACCAAGTAACAAAGACATGCACTGATACCCAGTAACACAGATACACATTTACACCAAGTAACAAAGACATACACTGACACCAAGTCACAAAGACACACACTGACACCCAGTAACAAAGACATACACTGGCACCAAGTAACAAAGACATGCACTGATACCCAGTAACAAAGACATACACTGATACCCAGTAACAAAGACATGCACTGACACCTAGTAACACAGACATACGCAGACACACACTTACACCAAGTAACAAAGACATACACTTACACCGAGTAACGCAGACATACACTTACACCAAGTATTTTGACATACACTTACACCAAGTAACAAAGACATACACTGACACCCATTAACAAAGACATACACTGACACCAAGTCACAAACACATACACTGATACCCAGTAACACAGACACACACTGACACCCAGTAACAAAGACATACACTGATACCAAGTCACAAAGAAATACACTGATACCCAGTAACACAGACACACACTGACACCACGTAACAAAGACATACACTGACACCCAGTAACAAAGACATACACTGATACCAAGTCACAAAGACATACACTGATACCCATTAACAAAGACACACACTGACACCATGTAACAAAGACATACACTGACACCAGGTAACAAAGACACACACTTACACCAATTAACAAAGACACACACTTACACCAAGGAACACAGACATACGCTGACACCAAGTAACAAAGACATTCACTTACACCAAGTAACAAAGACAGACAATTACACCAAGTAACAAAGAAATACACTTACACCAAGTATTTTGACATACACTGACACCAAGTAACAAAGACATACACTGATACCCAGTAACACAGACATACACTTACACCAAGTAACAAAGACATACATGACACCCAGTAACAAAGACATACACTGACACCAAGTAACAAAGACATACCCTGATACCCAGTAACACAGACACACACTGACACCCAGTTAGAAACACACACTGACCCCCAGTAACACATACAAACACTGACCCCCCGTAACACAGACATACACTGCCACCAAGTCACAAAGACACACACTGACACCCAGTAACAAAGACGTACACTGACACCAAGTCACAAAGACATACACTGATACCCAGACAGACACTTACACCAAGTAACACAGACATACACTGACACCAGTTACAAAGACATACACTGATACCCAGTATAACAGACACACACATACACCAAGTAACAATGACATACACTGACACCAAGTCACAGAGACATACACTGATACACAGACACACACTTACACCAAGTAACACAGACATACACTGACACCAAGTAACAAAGACATACACTGATACCCAGTATCACAGACACACACTTACATCAAACAACAAAGACATACACTGACACCAAACCACAAATACACACACTCACTCCCAGTAACAAAGACATACACTGATACCTATGAACACAGACACACACTGACACCCAGTAACAATCACATACTCTGATCCCAAGTCACAAAGACATTCACTGATACCCAGTAACACAGACACACACTGACACCCAGTAACACGCACTGATATACAGTAACACAGACATACACTGATACCCAGTAACACAGACACACACTGACACCAAGTAACAAAGACATACACTTACACCAATTAACAAAGACACATACTTACACCAAGTAACACAAACATACACTGACACCAAGTAACACAGACACACACTTACACCAAGTAACAAAGACATACAATACCACCGAGTAACAGAGACATACACTTAAACCAAGTATTTTGTCATACACTTACACCAAGTAACAAAGACATGCACTGACACCCAGTAACAAAGACATACACTGACACCAAGTCACAAAAACATACACTAATACGCAGAAACACACATACACCAAGTAACAAAGACAAACACTGACACCAAGTAACAAAGACATACACTGATACCCAGTATAACAGACACACACGTACACCAAGTAACAAAGACATACACTGACACCAAGTCACAAAGACATACACTGATACACAGACACACACTTACACCAAGTGACACAGACATACACTGACACCAAGTAACAAAGACATACACTGATACCCAGTATCACAGACACACACTTACACCAAGTAACAAAGACATACACTGACACCAAGTCACAAAGACACACACTGACACCCAGTAACAAAGACATACACTGATACCCAGGAACACAGACACACACTGACACCCAGTAACAAACACATACTCTGATACCAAGTCACAAAGACATACACTGATACCCAGTAACACAGACACACACTGACACCCAGTAAAACGCACTGATATACAGTAACACAGACATACACTGATACCCAGTAACACAGACACACACTGACACCAAGTAACAAAGACATACAAATACACCAAGTAACAAAGACACATACTTACACCAAGTAACACAGACATACACTGACACCAAGTAACACAGACACACACTTACACCAAGTAACAAAGACATACACTAACACCGAGTAACACAGACATACACTTACACCAAGTATTTTGACATACACTTACACCAAGTAACAAAGACATGCACTGACACCCAGTAACAAAGACATACACTTACACCAAGTAACAAAGCCATATACTGATACCCAGTAACACAGAATTACACTGACACCCAGTTAGAAACACACACTGACCCCCAATAACACAGACACACACTGACACCCAGTAACACAGACATACACTGACACCAAGTCACGAAGACACACACTGACACCCAGTAACAAAGACATACACTGACACCAAGTCACAAAGACATACACTGGTACACAGACACACACTTACACCAAGTAACACAGACATACACTGACACCAAGTAACAAAGACATACACTGATACTCAGTATCACAGACACACACTTACACCAAGTAACAAAGACATACACTGATACCCAGCAACACAGACACACACTGACACTCAGTAACAAAGACATACACTGATACCAAGTCACAAAGACATACACTGATACCCAGTAACACAGACACACAATGACACCCAGTAACAAAGACATATACTGACACCAAGTCACAAAGACACACACTGACACCCAGTAACAAAGACATACACTGATACCCATTAACACAGACACACACTTACACCAAGTAACAAAGACATACACTGACACCAAGTCACAAAGACACACACTGACACCCAGTAACAAAGACATACACTGACACCAAGTAACAAAGACATACACTGATACCCAGTAACACAGACACACACTTACACCAAGTAACAAAGACATCCACTGACACAAAGTCACAAAGACATACACTGATACCCAGTAACAAAGACATACACTGATACCCAGTAACAAAGACATACACTGACACCTAGTAACACAGACATACACAGACACACACTTACACCAAGTAACAAAGACATGCACTTACACCGAGGAACGCAGACATACACTTACACCAAGTATTTTGACATACACTTACACCAAGTAACAAAGACATACACTGACACCCAGTAACAAAGACATACACTGACACCAAGTCACAAACACATACACTGATACCCAGTAACACAGACACACACTGACACCCAGTAACAAAGACATACACTGATACCAAGTCACAAAGACAGACACTGATTCCCAGTAACACAGACACACACTGACACCACGTAACAAAGACATACACTGACACCCAGTAACAAAGACATACACTGATACCAAGTCACAAAGACATACACTGATACCCAGTAACACAGACACACACTGACACCACGTAACAAAGACATACACTGACACCAAGTAACAAAGACATACACTTACACCAAGTAACAAAGACACACACTTACACCAAGGAATACAGACATACACTGACACCAAGAAACAAAGACATTCACTTACACCAAGTAACAAAGACAGACAATCACACCAAGTAACAAAGACATACACTTACACCAAGTATTTTGACATGCACTGACACCAAGTAACAAAGACATACACTGATACCCAGTAACACAGACACACACTTACACCAAGTAACAAAGACATACACTGACACCAAGTCACAAAGACACACACTGACACCCAGTAACAAAGACATACACTGACACCAAGTAACAAAGACATACACTGATACCCAGTAACACAGACACACACTTACACCAAGTAACAAAGACATACACTGACATAAAGTCACAAAGACACACACTGACACCCAGTAACAAAGACATACACTGACACCAATTCACAAAGACATACACTGAAACCCAGTAACAAAGACATACACTGATACCCAGTACAAAGACATACACTGACACCAAGTAACACAGACATACACAGACACACACTTACACCAAGTAACAAAGACATACACTTACACCGAGTAACACAGACATACACTTACACCAAGTAATTTGACATACGCTTACACCAAGTCACAAAAACATACACTGATACGCAGCAACACACATACACCAAGTAACAAAGACAAACACTGACACAAGTAACAAAGACATACACTGATACCCAGTATAACAGACACACACGTACACCAAGTAACAAAGACATACACTGACACCAAGTCACAAAGACATACACTGATACACAGACACACACTTACACCAAGTGACACAGACATACACTGACACCAAGTAACAAAGACATACACTGATACCCAGTATCACAGACACACACTTACACCAAGTAACAAAGACATACACTGACACCAAGTGACAAAGACACATACTGACACCCAGTAACAAAGACATACACTGATACCCAGGAACACAGACACACACGGACACCCAGTAACAAACACATACTCTGATACCAAGTCACAAAGACATACACTGATACCCAGTAACACAGACACACACTGACACCCAGTAACACGCACAGATATACAGTAACACAGACATACACTGATACCCAGCAACACAGACACACACTGACACCAAGTAACAAAGACATACAAATACACCAAGTAACAAAGACACATACTTACTCCAAGTAACACAGACATACACTGACACCAAGTAACACTGACACACACTTACACCAAGTAACAAAGACATACACTAACACCGAGTAACACAGACATACACTTAAACCAAGTATTTTGACATACACTTACACCAAGTAACAAAGACATGCACTGACACACAGTAACAAAGACATACACTTACACCAAGTAACAAAGACATATACTGATACCCAGTAACACAGACTTACACTGACACCCAGTTGGAAACACACACTGACCCCCAATAACACAGACACACACTGACACCCAGTAACACAGACATACACTGACACCAAGTCACGAAGACACACACTGACACCCAGTAACAAAGACATACACTGACACCAAGTCACAAAGACATACACTGATACACAGACACACACTTGCACCAAGTAACACAGACATACACTGACACCAAGTAACAAAGACATACACTGATACCCAGTATCACAGACACACACTTACACCAAGTAACAAAGACATACACTGACACCAAGTCACAAAGACACACACTGACACCCAGTAACAAAGACATACACTGACACCAAGTAACAAAGACATACACTGATACCCAGTAACACAGACACACACTTACACCAAGTAACAAAGACATCCACTGACACAAAGTCACAAAGACATACACTGATACCCAGTAACAAAGACATACACTGATACCCAGTAACAAAGACATACACTGACACCTAGTAACACAGACATACGCAGACACACACTTACACCAAGTAACAAAGACATACACTTACACCGAGTAACGCAGACATACACTTACACCAAGTATTTTGACATACACTTACACCAAGTAACAAAGACATACACTGACACCCATTAACAAAGACATACACTGACACCAAGTCACAAACACATACACTGATACCCAGTAACACAGACACACACTGACACCCAGTAACAAAGACATACACTGATACCAAGTCACAAAGAAATACACTGATACCCAGTAACACAGACACACACTGACACCACGTAACAAAGACATACACTGACACCCAGTAACAAAGACATACACTGATACCAAGTCACAAAGACATACACTGATACCCATTAACAAAGACACACACTGACACCATGTAACAAAGACATACACTGACACCAGGTAACAAAGACACACACTTACACCAATTAACAAAGACACACACTTACACCAAGGAACACAGACATACGCTGACACCAAGTAACAAAGACATTCACTTACACCAAGTAACAAAGACAGACAATTACACCAAGTAACAAAGAAATACACTTACACCAAGTATTTTGACATACACTGACACCAAGTAACAAAGACATACACTGATACCCAGTAACACAGACATACACTTACACCAAGTAACAAAGACATACATGACACCCAGTAACAAAGACATACACTGACACCAAGTAACAAAGACATACCCTGATACCCAGTAACACAGACACACACTGACACCCAGTTAGAAACACACACTGACCCCCAGTAACACATACAAACACTGACCCCCCGTAACACAGACATACACTGCCACCAAGTCACAAAGACACACACTGACACCCAGTAACAAAGACGTACACTGACACCAAGTCACAATGACATACACTGATACGCAGACACACACTTACACCAAGTAACACAGACATACACTGACACCAGTTACAAAGACATACACTGATACCCAGTATAACAGACACACACATACACCAAGTAACAATGACATACACTGACACCAAGTCACAGAGACATACACTGATACACAGACACACACTTACACCAAGTAACACAGACATACACTGACACCAAGTAACAAAGACATACACTGATACCCAGTATCACAGACACACACTTACATCAAACAACAAAGACATACACTGACACCAAACCACAAATACACACACTCACTCCCAGTAACAAAGACATACACTGATACCTATGAACACAGACACACACTGACACCCAGTAACAATCACATACTCTGATCCCAAGTCACAAAGACATTCACTGATACCCAGTAACACAGACACACACTGACACCCAGTAACACGCACTGATATACAGTAACACAGACATACACTGATACCCAGTAACACAGACACACACTGACACCAAGTAACAAAGACATACACTTACACCAATTAACAAAGACACATACTTACACCAAGTAACACAAACATACACTGACACCAAGTAACACAGACACACACTTACACCAAGTAACAAAGACATACAATACCACCGAGTAACAGAGACATACACTTAAACCAAGTATTTTGTCATACACTTACACCAAGTAACAAAGACATGCACTGACACCCAGTAACAAAGACATACACTGACACCAAGTCACAAAAACATACACTAATACGCAGAAACACACATACACCAAGTAACAAAGACAAACACTGACACCAAGTAACAAAGACATACACTGATACCCAGTATAACAGACACACACGTACACCAAGTAACAAAGACATACACTGACACCAAGTCACAAAGACATACACTGATACACAGACACACACTTACACCAAGTGACACAGACATACACTGACACCAAGTAACAAAGACATACACTGATACCCAGTATCACAGACACACACTTACACCAAGTAACAAAGACATACACTGACACCAAGTCACAAAGACACACACTGACACCCAGTAACAAAGACATACACTGATACCCAGGAACACAGACACACACTGACACCCAGTAACAAACACATACTCTGATACCAAGTCACAAAGACATACACTGATACCCAGTAACACAGACACACACTGACACCCAGTAAAACGCACTGATATACAGTAACACAGACATACACTGATACCCAGTAACACAGACACACACTGACACCAAGTAACAAAGACATACAAATACACCAAGTAACAAAGACACATACTTACACCAAGTAACACAGACATACACTGACACCAAGTAACACAGACACACACTTACACCAAGTAACAAAGACATACACTAACACCGAGTAACACAGACATACACTTACACCAAGTATTTTGACATACACTTACACCAAGTAACAAAGACATGCACTGACACCCAGTAACAAAGACATACACTTACACCAAGTAACAAAGCCATATACTGATACCCAGTAACACAGAATTACACTGACACCCAGTTAGAAACACACACTGACCCCCAATAACACAGACACACACTGACACCCAGTAACACAGACATACACTGACACCAAGTCACGAAGACACACACTGACACCCAGTAACAAAGACATACACTGACACCAAGTCACAAAGACATACACTGGTACACAGACACACACTTACACCAAGTAACACAGACATACACTGACACCAAGTAACAAAGACATACACTGATACTCAGTATCACAGACACACACTTACACCAAGTAACAAAGACATACACTGACACCAAGTCACAAAGACACACACTGACACCCAGGAACAAAGACATACACTGATACCCAGCAACACAGACACACACTGACACTCAGTAACAAAGACATACACTGATACCAAGTCACAAAGACATACACTGATACCCAGTAACACAGACACACAATGACACCCAGTAACAAAGACATATACTGACACCAAGTCACAAAGACACACACTGACACCCAGTAACAAAGACATACACTGATACCCATTAACACAGACACACACTTACACCAAGTAACAAAGACATACACTGACACCAAGTCACAAAGACACACACTGACACCCAGTAACAAAGACATACACTGACACCAAGTAACAAAGACATACACTGATACCCAGTAACACAGACACACACTTACACCAAGTAACAAAGACATCCACTGACACAAAGTCACAAAGACATACACTGATACCCAGTAACAAAGACATACACTGATACCCAGTAACAAAGACATACACTGACACCTAGTAACACAGACATACACAGACACACACTTACACCAAGTAACAAAGACATGCACTTACACCGAGGAACGCAGACATACACTTACACCAAGTATTTTGACATACACTTACACCAAGTAACAAAGACATACACTGACACCCAGTAACAAAGACATACACTGACACCAAGTCACAAACACATACACTGATACCCAGTAACACAGACACACACTGACACCCAGTAACAAAGACATACACTGATACCAAGTCACAAAGACAGACACTGATTCCCAGTAACACAGACACACACTGACACCACGTAACAAAGACATACACTGACACCCAGTAACAAAGACATACACTGATACCAAGTCACAAAGACATACACTGATACCCAGTAACACAGACACACACTGACACCACGTAACAAAGACATACACTGACACCAAGTAACAAAGACATACACTTACACCAAGTAACAAAGACACACACTTACACCAAGGAATACAGACATACACTGACACCAAGAAACAAAGACATTCACTTACACCAAGTAACAAAGACAGACAATCACACCAAGTAACAAAGACATACACTTACACCAAGTATTTTGACATGCACTGACACCAAGTAACAAAGACATACACTGATACCCAGTAACACAGACACACACTTACACCAAGTAACAAAGACATACACTGACACCAAGTCACAAAGACACACACTGACACCCAGTAACAAAGACATACACTGACACCAAGTAACAAAGACATACACTGATACCCAGTAACACAGACACACACTTACACCAAGTAACAAAGACATACACTGACATAAAGTCACAAAGACACACACTGACACCCAGTAACAAAGACATACACTGACACCAATTCACAAAGACATACACTGAAACCCAGTAACAAAGACATACACTGATACCCAGTACAAAGACATACACTGACACCAAGTAACACAGACATACACAGACACACACTTACACCAAGTAACAAAGACATACACTTACACCGAGTAACACAGACATACACTTACACCAAGTAATTTGACATACGCTTACACCAAGTAACAAAGACATACCCTGATACCCAGTAACACAGACACACACTGACACCCAGTTAGAAACACACACTGACCCCCAGTAACACAGACAAACACTGACCCCCCGTAACACAGACATACACTGCCACCAAGTCACAAAGACACACACTGACACCCAGTAACAAAGACGTACACTGACACCAAGTCACAAAGACATACACTGATACGCAGACACACACTTACACCAAGTAACACAGACATACACTGACACCAGTTACAAAGACATACACTGATACCCAGTATAACAGACACACACGTACACCAAGTAACAATGTCATACACTGACACCAAGTCACAAAGACATACACTGATACACAGACACACACTTACACCAAGTAACACAGACACACACTTACATCAAGCAACAAAGACATACACTGACACAAAGTCACAAAGACACACACTCACACCCAGTAACAAAGACATACACTGATACCCAGGAACACAGACACACACTGACACCCAGTAACAATCACATACTCTGATCCCAAGTCACAAAGACTTTCACTGATACCCAGTAACACAGACACACACTGACACCCAATAACACGCACTGATATACAGTAACACAGACATACACTGATACCCAGTAACACAGACACACACTGACACCAAGTAACAAAGACATACACTTACACCAATTAACAAAGACACATACTTACACCAAGTAACACAGACATACACTGACACCAAGTAACACAGACACACACTTACACCAAGTAACAAAGACATACACTACCACCGAGTAACAGAGACATACACTTAAACCGAGTATTTTGACATACACTTACACCAAGTAACAAAGACATGCACTGACACCCAGTAACAAAGACATACACTGACACCAAGTGACAAAGACACATACTGACACCCAGTAACAAAGCCATACACTGATACCCAGGAACACAGACACACACGGACACCCAGTAACAAACACATACTCTGATACCAAGTCACAAAGACATACACTGATACCCAGTAACACAGACACACACTGACACCCAGTAACACGCACAGATATACAGTAACACAGACATACACTGATACCCAGCAACACAGACACACACTGACACCAAGTAACAAAGACATACAAATACACCAAGTAACAAAGACACATACTTACTCCAAGTAACACAGACATACACTGACACCAAGTAACACAGACACACACTTACACCAAGTAACAAAGACATACACTAACACCGAGTAACACAGACATACACTTAAACCAAGTATTTGACATACACTTACACCAAGTAACAAAGACATGCACTGACACCCAGTAACAAAGACATACACTTACACCAAGTAACAAAGACACACACTTACACCAAGGAATACAGACATACACTGACACCAAGAAACAAAGACATTCACCTACACCAAGTAACAAAGACAGACAATCACACCAAATAACAAAGACATACACTTACACCAAGTATTTTGACATGCACTGACACCAAGTAACAATGACATACACTGATACCCAGTAACACAGACACACACTTACACCAAGTAACAAAGACATACACTGACACCAAGTCACAAAGACACACACTGACACCCAGTAACAAAGACATACACTGACACCAAGTAACAAAGACATACACTGATACCCAGTAACACAGACACACACTTACACCAAGTAACAAAGACATACACTGACACAAAGTCACAAAGACACACACTGACACCCAGTAACAAAGACATACACTGACACCAATTCACAAAGACATACACTGAAACCCAGTAACAAAGACATACACTGATACCCAGTACAAAGACATACACTGACACCAAGTAACACAGACATACACAGACACACACTTACACCAAGTAACAAAGACATACACTTACACCGAGTAACACAGACATACACTTACACCAAGTAATTTGACATACGCTTACACCAAGTAACAAAGACATACCCTGATACCCAGTAACACAGACACACACTGACACCCAGTTAGAAACACACACTGACCCCCAGTAACACAGACAAACACTGACCCCCCGTAACACAGACATACACTGCCACCAAGTCACAAAGACACACACTGACACCCAGTAACAAAGACGTACACAGACACCAAGTCACAAAGACATACACTGATACGCAGACACACACTTACACCAAGTAACACAGACATACACTGACACCAGTTACAAAGACATACACTGATACCCAGTATAACAGACACACACGTACACCAAGTAACAATGTCATACACTGACACCAAGTCACAAAGACATACACTGATACACAGACACACACTTACACCAAGTAACACAGACACACACTTACATCAAGCAACAAAGACATACACTGACACAAAGTCACAAAGACACACACTCACACCCAGTAACAAAGACATACACTGATACCCAGGAACACAGACACACACTGACACCCAGTAACAATCACATACTCTGATCCCAAGTCACAAAGACTTTCACTGATACCCAGTAACACAGACACACACTGACACCCAATAACACGCACTGATATACAGTAACACAGACATACACTGATACCCAGTAACACAGACACACACTGACACCAAGTAACAAAGACATACACTTACACCAATTAACAAAGACACATACTTACACCAATGAACACAGACATACACTGACACCAAGTAACACAGACACACACTTACACCAAGTAACAAAGACATACACTACCACCGAGTAACAGAGACATACACTTAAACCAAGTATTTTGACATACACTTACACCAAGTAACAAAGACATGCACTGACACCCAGTAACAAAGACATACACTGACACCAAGTCACAAAAACATACACTGATACGCAGCAACACACATACACCAAGTAACAAAGACAAACACTGACACAAGTAACAAAGACATACACTGATACCCAGTATAACAGACACACACGTACACCAAGTAACAAAGACATACACTGACACCAAGTCACAAAGACATACACTGATACACAGACACACACTTACACCAAGTGACACAGACATACACTGACACCAAGTAACAAAGACATACACTGATACCCAGTATCACAGACACACACTTACACCAAGTAACAAAGACATACACTGACACCAAGTGACAAAGACACATACTGACACCCAGTAACAAAGACATACACTGATACCCAGGAACACAGACACACACGGACACCCAGTAACAAACACATACTCTGATACCAAGTCACAAAGACATACACTGATACCCAGTAACACAGACACACACTGACACCCAGTAACACGCACAGATATACAGTAACACAGACATACACTGATACCCAGCAACACAGACACACACTGACACCAAGTAACAAAGACATACAAATACACCAAGTAACAAAGACACATACTTACTCCAAGTAACACAGACATACACTGACACCAAGTAACACTGACACACACTTACACCAAGTAACAAAGACATACACTAACACCGAGTAACACAGACATACACTTAAACCAAGTATTTTGACATACACTTACACCAAGTAACAAAGACATGCACTGACACACAGTAACAAAGACATACACTTACACCAAGTAACAAAGACATATACTGATACCCAGTAACACAGACTTACACTGACACCCAGTTGGAAACACACACTGACCCCCAATAACACAGACACACACTGACACCCAGTAACACAGACATACACTGACACCAAGTCACGAAGACACACACTGACACCCAGTAACAAAGACATACACTGACACCAAGTCACAAAGACATACACTGATACACAGACACACACTTGCACCAAGTAACACAGACATACACTGACACCAAGTAACAAAGACATACACTGATACCCAGTATCACAGACACACACTTACACCAAGTAACAAAGACATACACTGACACCAAGTCACAAAGACACACACTGACACCCAGGAACAAAGACATACACTGATACCCAGCAACACAGACACACACTGACACTCAGTAAAAAAGACATACACTGATACCAAGTCACAAAGACATACACTGATACCCAGTAACACAGACACACACTGACACCCAGTAACAAAGACATATACTGACACCAAGTCACAAAGACACACACTGACACCCAGTAACAAAGACATACACTGATACCCAATAACACAGACACACACTTACACCAAGTAACAAAGACATACACTGACACCAAGTCACAAAGACACACACTGACACCCAGTAACAAAGACATACACTGACACCAAGTAACAAAGACATACACTGATACCCAGTAACACAGACACACACTTACACCAAGTAACAAAGACATCCACTGACACAAAGTCACAAAGACATACACTGATACCCAGTAACAAAGACATACACTGATACCCAGTAACAAAGACATACACTGACACCTAGTAACACAGACATACACAGACACACACTTACACCAAGTAACAAAGACATACACTTACACCGAGTAACGCAGACATACACTTACACCAAGTATTTTGACATACACTTACACCAAGTAACAAAGACATACACTGACACCCAGTAACAAAGACATACACTGACACCAAGTCACAAAGACATACATTGATACCCAGTAACACAGACACACACTGACACCAAGTAACAAAGACATACACTTACACCAAGTAACAAAGACACATACTTACACCAAGTAACACAGACATACACTGACACCAAGTAACACAGACACACAGTTACACCAAGTAACAAAGACATACACTACCACCGAGTAATACAGACATACACTTAAACCAAGTATTTTGACATACACTTACACCAAGTAACAAAGACATGCACTGACACCAAGTCAATAAAAACATACACTGATACGCAGACACACACATACACCATGTAACACAGACATACACTGACACCAAGTAACAAAGACATACACTGATACCCAGTATAACAGACACACACGTACACCAAGTAACAAAGACATACACTGACACCAAGTCACAAAGACATACACTGATACACAGACACACACTCTCACCAAGTGACACAGACATACACTGACACCAAGTAACAAAGACATACACTGATACCCAGTATCACAGACACACACTTACACCAATTAACAAAGACATACACTGACACCAAGTCACAAAGACACACACTGACACCCAGGAACAAAGACATACACTGATACCCAGCAACACAGACACACACTGACACTCAGTAAAAAAGACATACACTGACACCAAGTCACAAAGACATACACTGATACACAGACACACACTTGCACCAAGTAACACAGACATACACTGACACCAAGTAACAAAGACATACACTGATACCCAGTATCACAGACACACACTTACACCAAGTAACAAAGACATACACTGACACCAAGTCACAAAGACACACACTGACACCCAGGAACAAAGACATACACTGATACCCAGCAACACAGACACACACTGACACTCAGTAAAAAAGACATACACTGATACCAAGTCACAAAGACATACACTGATACCCAGTAACACAGACACACACTGACACCCAGTAACAAAGACATATACTGACACCAAGTCACAAAGACACACACTGACACCCAGTAACAAAGACATACACTGATACCCAATAACACAGACACACACTTACACCAAGTAACAAAGACATACACTGACACCAAGTCACAAAGACACACACTGACACCCAGTAACAAAGACATACACTGACACCAAGTAACAAAGACATACACTGATACCCAGTAACACAGACACACACTTACACCAAGTAACAAAGACATCCACTGACACAAAGTCACAAAGACATACACTGATACCCAGTAACAAAGACATACACTGATACCCAGTAACAAAGACATACACTGACACCTAGTAACACAGACATACACAGACACACACTTACACCAAGTAACAAAGACATACACTTACACCGAGTAACGCAGACATACACTTACACCAAGTATTTTGACATACACTTACACCAAGTAACAAAGACATACACTGACACCCAGTAACAAAGACATACACTGACACCAAGTCACAAAGACATACATTGATACCCAGTAACACAGACACACACTGACACCAAGTAACAAAGACATACACTTACACCAAGTAACAAAGACACATACTTACACCAAGTAACACAGACATACACTGACACCAAGTAACACAGACACACAGTTACACCAAGTAACAAAGACATACACTACCACCGAGTAATACAGACATACACTTAAACCAAGTATTTTGACATACACTTACACCAAGTAACAAAGACATGCACTGACACCAAGTCAATAAAAACATACACTGATACGCAGACACACACATACACCATGTAACACAGACATACACTGACACCAAGTAACAAAGACATACACTGATACCCAGTATAACAGACACACACGTACACCAAGTAACAAAGACATACACTGACACCAAGTCACAAAGACATACACTGATACACAGACACACACTCTCACCAAGTGACACAGACATACACTGACACCAAGTAACAAAGACATACACTGATACCCAGTATCACAGACACACACTTACACCAATTAACAAAGACATACACTGACAGCAAGTCACAAAGACACACACTGACACCCAGTAACAAAGACATACACTGATACCCAGGAACACAGACACACACTGACACCCAGTAACAAACACGTACTCTGATACCAAGTCACAAAGACATACACTGATACCCAGTAACACAGACACACACTGACACCAGGTAACAAAGACATACACTTACACCAAGTAACAAAGACACATACTTACACCAAGTAACACAGACATACACTGACACCAAGTCACAAAGACACACACTGACACCCAGTAACAAAGACATACACTGATACCCAGGAACACAGACACACACTGACACCCAGTAACAATCACATACTCTGATCCCAAGTCACAAAGACATTCACTGATACCCTTTAACACAGACACACACTGACACCCAGTAACACGCACTGATTTTCAGTAACACAGACATACAATGATACCCAGTAACACAGACACACACTGACACCAAGTAACAAAGACATACACTTACACCAAGTAACAAAGACACATACTTACACCAAGTAACACAGACATACACTGACACCAAGTAACAAAGACACACAGTTACACCAAGTAACAAAGACATACACTACCACCGAGTAATACAGACATACACTTAAACCAAGTATTTTGACATACACTTACACCAAGTAACAAAGACATGCACTGACACCCAATAACAAATACATACACTGACACCAAGTAACAAAGACAAATACTGATACTCAGTAACACAGACACACACTTACACCAAGTAACAAAGACATCCACTGACACAAAGTCACAAAGACATACACTGATACCCAGTAACAAAGACATACACTGATACCCAGTAACAAAGACATACACTGACACCTAGTAACACAGACATACACAGACACACACTTACACCAAGTAACAAAGACATACACTTACACCGAGTAACGCAGACATACACTTACACCAAGTATTTTGACATACACTTACACCAAGTAACAAAGACATACACTGACACCCAGTAACAAAGACATACACTGACACCAAGTCACAAACACATACACTGATACCCAGTAACACAGACACACACTGACACCCAGTAACAAAGACATACACTGATTCCAAGTCACAAAGACATACACTGATACCCAGTAACACAGACACACACTGACACCACGTAACAAAGACATACACTGACACCCAGTAACAAAGACATACACTGATACCAAGTCACAAAGACATACACTGATACCCAGAAACACAGACACACACTGACACCCAGTAACAAACACATACTCTGATACCAAGTCACAAAGACATACACTGATACCCAGTAACACAGACACATACTGACACCCAGTAACACGCACTGATATACAGTAACACAGACATACTCTGATACCCAGTAACACAGGCACACACTGACACCAAGTAACAAAGACATACAAATACACCAAGTAACAAAGACACATACTTACACCAAGTAACACAGACATACACTGACACCAAGTAACACAGACACACACTTACACCAAGTAACAAAGACATACACTAACACCGAGTAACACAGACATACACTTACACCAAGTATTTTGACATACACTTACACCTAGTAACAAAAACATGCACTGACACCCAGTAACAAAGACATACACTGACACCAAGTCACAAACACATACACTGACACCAAGTAACAAA
The DNA here is from genome assembly GCF_036365525.1 of Heterodontus francisci. Taxonomy (NCBI): domain Eukaryota; kingdom Metazoa; phylum Chordata; class Chondrichthyes; order Heterodontiformes; family Heterodontidae; genus Heterodontus; species Heterodontus francisci. The sequence goes on along the minus strand of NW_027140851.1, from coordinate 5,156,010 downwards.
TACATACACTTACACCAAGTAACAAAGACATACACTGATACCCAGTAACACAGACACACACTGACACCCAGTTAGAAACACACACTGACCCACAATAACACGGACACACACTGACACCCAGAAACACAGACATCCACTGACACCAAGTCACGAAGACACACACTGACACCCAGTAACAAAGACATACACTGACACCAAGTCACAAAGACATACACTGATACACAGACACACACTTACACCAAGTAACACAGACATATACTGACACCAAGTAACAAAGACATACACTGATACCCAGTATCACAGACACACACTTACACCAAGTAACAAAGACATACACTGACACCAAGTCACAAAGACACACACTGACACCCAGGAACAAAGACATACACTGATACCCAGGAACACAGACACACGCTGACACTCAGTAACAAAGACATACACTGACACCAAGTCACAAAGACATACACTGATACCCAGTAACACAGACACACACTGACACCCAGTAACAAAGACATATACTGACACCAAGTCACAAAGACACACACTGACACCCAGTAACAAAGACATACACTGATACCCAGGAACACAGACACACACTGACACCCAGTAACAAAGACATACACTGATACCAAGTCACAAAGACATACACTGATAGCCAGGAATACAGACACACACTGACACCCAGTAGCAAAGACATACACTTACACCAAGTAACAAAGACACATACATACACCAAGTAACACAGACATACACTGACACCAAGTAACAAAGACATGCACTAACACCGAGTAACACAGACATACACTTACACCAAGTATTTTGACATACACTTACACCAAGTAACAAAGACATGCACTGACACCCAGTAACAAAGACATACACTGACACCAAGTCACGAACACATACACTGACACCAAGTAACAAATACATGCACTTACACCAAGTAACAAAGACATACACTGATACCCAGTAACACAGACACACACTGACGCCCAGTTAGAAACACACACAGACCCCCAATAACACAGACACACACTGACCCCCCGTAACACAGACATACACTGACACCAAGTCACAAAGACACACACTGACACCCAGTAACAAAGTCATAAACTGACACCAAGTCACAAAGACATACACTGATACACAGACACACACTTACACCAAGTAACACAGACATACACTGACACCAAGTAACAAAGACATACACTGATACCCAGTTACAGAGACACACACTTACACCAAGTAACAAAGACATACACAGACACCAAGTCACAAAGACACACACTGACACCCAGTAACAAAGACATACACTGACACCAAGTAACAAAGACATACACTGATACCCAGTAACACAGACACACACTTACACCAAGTAACAAAGACATACACTGACACCAAGTCACAAAGACACACACTGACACCCAGTAACAAAGACATACACTGACACCAAGTAACAAAGACATACACTGATACCCAGCAACACAGACACACACTTACACCAAGTAACAAAGACATACACTGACACCAAGTCACAAAGACACACACTGACACCCAGTAACAAAGACATACACTGACTCCAAGTCACAAAGATATACACTGATACCCAGTAACAAAGACATACACTGATACCCAGTAACAAAGACATACACTGACACCAAGTAGCACAGACATACACAGACACACACTTACACCAAGTAACAAAGACATACACTTCCACCAAGTAACACAGACATACACTTACACCAAGTTTTTGACATCCTCTTACACCAAGGAACAAAGACATACACTGACACCCAGTAACAAAGACATACACTGACACCAAGTCACAAAGACATACACTGATACACAGACACACACTTACACCAAGTAACACAGACATATACTGACACCAAGTAACAAAGACATACACTGATACCCAGTATCACAGACACACACTTACACCAAGTAACAAAGACATACACTGACACCAAGTCACAAAGACACACACTGACACCCAGGAACAAAGACATACACTGATACCCAGGAACACAGACACACGCTGACACTGAGTAACAAAGACATACACTGACACCAAGTCACAAAGACATACACTGATACCCAGTAACACAGACACACACTGACACCCAGTAACAAAGACATATACTGACACCAAGTCACAAAGACACACACTGACACCCAGTAACAAAGACATACACTGATACCCAGGAACACAGACACACACTGACACCCAGTAACAAAGACATACACTGATACCAAGTCACAAAGACATACACTGATAGCCAGGAATACAGACACACACTGACACCCAGTAGCAAAGACATACACTTACACCAAGTAACAAAGACACATACATACACCAAGTAACACAGACATACACTGACACCAAGTAACAAAGACATGCACTAACACCGAGTAACACAGACATACACTTACACCAAGTATTTTGACATACACTTACACCAAGTAACAAAGACATGCACTGACACCCAGTAACAAAGACATACACTGACACCAAGTCACGAACACATACACTGACACCAAGTAACAAATACATGCACTTACACCAAGTAACAAAGACATACACTGATACCCAGTAACACAGACACACACTGACGCCCAGTTAGAAACACACACAGACCCCCAATAACACAGACACACACTGACCCCCCGTAACACAGACATACACTGACACCAAGTCACAAAGACACACACTGACACCCAGTAACAAAGTCATAAACTGACACCAAGTCACAAAGACATACACTGACACACAGACACACACTTACACCAAGTAACACAGACATACACTGACACCAAGTAACAAAGACATACACTGATACCCAGTTACAGAGACACACACTTACACCAAGTAACAAAGACAGACACAGACAACAAGTCACAAAGACACACACTGACACCCAGTAACAAAGACATACACTGACACCAAGTAACAAAGACATACACTGATACCCAGTAACACAGACACACACTTACACCAAGTAACAAAGACATACACTGACACCAAGTCACAAAGACACACACTGACACCCAGTAACAAAGACATACACTGACACCAAGTAACAAAGACATACACTGATACCCAGCAACACAGACACACACTTACACCAAGTAACAAAGACATACACTGACACCAAGTCACAAAGACACACACAGACACCCAGTAACAAAGACATACACTGACTCCAAGTCACAAAGATATACACTGATACCCAGTAACAAAGACATACACTGATACCCAGTAACAAAGACATACACTGACACCAAGTAGCACAGACATACACAGACACACACTTACACCAAGTAACAAAGACATACACTTCCACCAAGTAACACAGACATACACTTACACCAAGTATTTGACATCCTCTTACACCAAGGAACAAAGACATACACTGACACCCAGTAACAAAGACATACACTGACACCAAGTCACAAGCACATACACTGACACCCAGTAACAAAGACATACACTGACACCAAGTCACAAAGACATACACTGATAGACAGACACACACTTACACCAAGTAACACAGACATACACTGACACCAAGTAACAAAGACATACACTGATACCCAGTATCACAGACAAACACTTACACCAAGTAACAACGACATGCACTGACACCAAGTCACAAAGACACACACTGACACCCAGGAACAAAGACATACACTGATACCCAGGAACACAGACACACACTGACACTCAGTAACAAAGACATACACTGATACCAAGTCACAAAGACATACACTGATACCCAGTAACACAGACACACACTGACACCCAGTAACAAAGACATACACTGACACCAAGTCACAAAGACACACACAGACACCCAGTAACAAAGACATACACTGATACCCAGGAACACAGACACACACTGACATCCAGTAACAAAGACATACACTGATACCAAGTCACAAAGACATACACTGATACCCAGGAACACAGACACACACTGACACCAAGTAACAAAGACATACACTTACAACAAGTAACAAAGACACATACTTACACCAAGTAACACAGACATACACTGACACCAAGTAACACAGACACACACTTACACCAAGTAACAAAGACATGCAGTAACACCGAGTAACACAGACATACACTTACACCAAGTATTTTGACATACACTTACACCAAGTAACAAAGACATACACTGACACCCAGTAACAAAGACATACACTGACACCAAGTCACAAACACATACACTGACTCCAAGTAACAAATACATACACTTACACCAAGTAACAAAGACATGCAATGATACCCAGTAACACAGACACACACTGACACCCAGTTAGAAACACACACAGACCCCCAATAACACAGACGCACACTGACCCCCCGTAACACAGAGATACACTGACACCAAGTAACAAAGACATACACTGATACCCAGTAACACAGACACACACTTACACCAAGTAACAAAGACATACACTGACACCAAGTCACAAAGACACACACTGACACCCAGTAACAAAGACATACACTGATACCCAGTAACAAAGACATACACTGACACCAAGTAACACAGACATACACAGACACACACTTACACCAAGTAACAAAGACATACACTTACACCAAGTAACACAGACATACACTTACGCCAAGTATTTTGACATACACTTACACCAAGTAACAAAGACATACACTGACACCCAGTAACAAAGACATACACTGACACCAAGTCACAAACACATACACTGACACCAAGTAACAAAGACATACACTTACACCAAGTAACAAAGACATACACTGATACCCAGTAACACAGACACACACTGACACCCAGTTAGAAACACACACTGACCCCCAGTAACACAGACACACACTGACCCCCCATAACACAGACATACACTGACACCAAGTCACAAAGACACACACTGACACCCAGTAACAAAGACATACACTGACACCAAGTCACAAAGACATACACTGATACGCAGACACACACTTACAAGAAGTAACACAGACATACACTGACACCAAGTAACAAAGACATACACTGATACCCAGTATCACAGACACACACTTACACCAAGTACCAAAGACATACACTGACACCAAGTCACAAAGACATACACTGATACACAGACACACACTTACACCAAGTAACACAGACATACATTGACACCAAGTAACAAAGACATACACTGATTCCCAGTATCACAGACACACACTTACACCAAGTAACAAAGACATACACTGACACCAAGTCACAATGACACACACTGACACCCAGTAACAAAGACATACACTGATACCCAGGAACACAGACACACACTGACACCCAGTAACAAACACATACTCTGATACCAAGTCACAAAGACATAAACTGACACCCAGTAACAAAGACACACACTGACACCAGTAACACGCACTGATACCCAGTAACACAGACACACACTGACACCAAGTAACAAAGACATACACTTACACCAAGTAAAAAAGTCACATCCTTACACCAAGTAACACAGGCATACACTGACACCAAGTAACACAGACACACACTTACACCAAGTAACAAAGACATACACTAACACCGAGGAACACAGACATACACTTACACCAAGTATTTTGACATACACTTACACCAAGTAACAAAGACATGCACTGACACCAGTAACAAAGACATACACTGACACCAAGTCACAAACACATACACTGACACCAAGTAACAAATACATACACTTACACCAAGTAACAAAGACATGCACTGATACCCAGTAACACAGACACACACTGACACCGAGTTAGAAACACACACTGACCCCCAATAACACAGACACACACTGACACCCAGTAACACAGACATACACTGACACCAAGTCACAAAGACACACACTGACACCCAGTAACAAAGACATACGCTGACACCAAGTCACAAAGACATACACTGATACACAGACACACACTTACACTAAGTAACACAGACATACACGGACACCAAGTAACAAAGACATACACTGATACCCAGTATCACAGACACACACTAGCACCAAGTAACAAAGACATACACTGACACCAAGTCACAAAGACACACACTGACACCCAGTAACAAAGGCATACACTGATACCCAGGAACACAGACACACACTGACACCCAGTAACAAAGACATACACTGATACCAAGTCACAATGACATACACTGATACCCAGTAACACAGACACACACTTACACCAAGTAACAAAGACATACTCTGACACCAAGTCACAAAGACACACACTGACACCCAGTAACAAAGACATACACTGATACCCAGTAACAAAGACATACACTGACACCAAGTAACACAGACATACACAGACACACACTTACACCAAGTAACAAAGACATACACTTACACCAAGTAACACAGACATACACTTACAGCAAGTATTTTGACATACACTTACACCAAGTAACAAAGACATACACTGACACCCAGTAACAAAGACATACACTGACACCAAGTCACAAACACATACACTGACACCAAGTAACAAAGACATACACTTACACCAAGTAACAAAGACATACACTGATACCCAGTAACACAGACACACACTGACACCCAGTTAGAAACACACACTGACCCCCAGTAACACAGACACTCACTGACCCCCCATAACACAGACATACACTGACACCAAGTCACAAAGACACACACTGACACCCAGTAACAAAGACATACAGTGACACCAAGTCACAAAGACATACACTGATACGCAGACACACACTTACAAGAAGTAACACAGACATACACTGACACCAAGTAACAAAGACATACACTGATACCCAGTATCACAGACACACACTTACACCAAGTACCAAAGACATACACTGACACCAAGTCACAAAGACATACACTGATACACAGACACAAACTTACACCAAGTAACACAGACATACATTGACACCAAGTAACAAAGACATACACTGATACCTAGTATCACAGACACACACTTACACCAAGTAACAAAGACATACACTGACACCAAGTCACTAAGACATCACTGACACCCAGTAACAAAGACATACACTGATACCCAGGAACACAGACACACACTGACACCCAGTAACAAACACATACTCTGATACCAAGTCACAAAGTCATAAACTGACACCCAGTAACAAAGACACACACTGACACCCAGTAACACGCACTGATACCCAGTAACACAGACACACACTGACACCAAGTAACAAAGACATACACTTACACCAAGTAAAAAAGACACATACTTACACCAAGTAACACAGACATACACTGACACCAAGTAACACAGACACACACCTACACCAAGTAACAAAGACATACACTAACACCGAGTAACACAGACATACACTTACAACAAGTATTTTGACATACACTTACACCTAGTAACAAAAACATGCACTGACACCCAGTAACAAAGACATACACTGACACCAAGTCACAAACACATACACTGACACCAAGTAACAAATACATACACTTACACCAAGTAACAAAGACATACACTGATACCCAGTAACACAGACACACACTGACACCCAGTTAGAAACACACACTGACCCACAATAACACGGACACACACTGACACCCAGAAACACAGACATCCACTGACACCAAGTCACGAAGACACACACTGACACCCAGTAACAAAGACATACACTGACACCAAGTCACAAAGACATACACTGATACACAGACACACACTTACACCAAGTAACACAGACATATACTGACACCAAGTAACAAAGACATACACTGATACCCAGTATCACAGACACACACTTACACCAAGTAACAAAGACATACACTGACACCAAGACACAAAGACACACACTGACACCCAGGAACAAAGACATACACTGATACCCAGGAACACAGACACACGCTGACACTCAGTAACAAAGACATAAACTGACACCAAGTCACAAAGACATACACTGATACCCAGTAACACAGACACACACTGACACCCAGTAACAAAGACATATACTGACACCAAGTCACAAAGACACACACTGACACCCAGTAACAAAGACATACACTGATACCCAGGAACACAGACACACACTGACACCCAGTAACAAAGACATACACTGATACCAAGTCACAAAGACATACACTGATAGCCAGGAATACAGACACACACTGACACCCAGTAGCAAAGACATACACTTACACCAAGTAACAAAGACACATACTTACACCAAGTAACACAGACATACACTGACACCAAGTAACAAAGACATGCACTAACACCGAGTAACACAGACATACACTTACACCAAGTATTTTGACATACACTTACACCAAGTAACAAAGACATGCACTGACACCCAGTAACAAAGACATACACTGACACCAAGTCACGAACACATACACTGACACCAAGTAACAAATACATGCACTTACACCAAGTAACAAAGACATACACTGATACCCAGTAACACAGACACACACTGACGCCCAGTTAGAAACACACACAGACCCCCAATAACACAGACACACACTGACCCCCCGTAACACAGACATACACTGACACCAAGTCACAAAGACACACACTGACACCCAGTAACAAAGTCATAAACTGACACCAAGTCACAAAGACATACACTGATACACAGACAGACACTTACACCAAGTAACACAGACATACACTGACACCAAGTAACAAAGACATACACTGATACCCAGTTACAGAGACACACACTTACACCAAGTAACAAAGACATACACTGACACCAAGTCACAAAGACACACACTGACACCCAGTAACAAAGACATACACTGACACCAAGTAACAAAGACATACACTGATACCCAGTAACACAGACACACACTTACACCAAGTAACAAAGACATACACTGACACCAAGTCACAAAGACACACACTGACACCCAGTAACAAAGACATACACTGACACCAAGTAACAAAGACATACACTGATACCCAGCAACACAGACACACACTTACACCAAGTAACAAAGACATACACTGACACCAAGTCACAAAGACACACACTGACACCCAGTAACAAAGACATACACTGACTCCAAGTCACAAAGATATACACTGATACCCAGTAACAAAGACATACACTGATACCCAGTAACAAAGACATACACTGACACCAAGTAGCACAGACATACACAGACACACACTTACACCAAGTAACAAAGACATACACTTCCACCAAGTAACACAGACATACACTTACACCAAGTATTTGACATCCTCTTACACCAAGGAACAAAGACATACACTGACACCCAGTAACAAAGACATACACTGATACCCAGGAACACAGACACACACTGACACCCAGTAACAAAGACATACACTGATACCAAGTCACAAAGACATACACTGATAGCCAGGAATACAGACACACACTGACACCCAGTAGCAAAGACATACACTTACACCAAGTAACAAAGACACATACTTACACCAAGTAACACAGACATACACTGACACCAAGTAACAAAGACATGCACTAACACCGAGTAACACAGACATACACTTACACCAAGTATTTTGACATACACTTACACCAAGTAACAAAGACATGCACTGACACCCAGTAACAAAGACATACACTGACACCAAGTCACGAACACATACACTGACACCAAGTAACAAATACATGCACTTACACCAAGTAACAAAGACATACAATGATACCCAGTAACACAGACACACACTGACGCCCAGTTAGAAACACACACAGACCCCCAATAACACAGACACACACTGACCCCCCGTAACACAGACATACACTGACACCAAGTCACAAAGACACACACTGACACCCAGTAACAAAGTCATAAACTGACACCAAGTCACAAAGACATACACTGATACACAGACAGACACTTACACCAAGTAACACAGACATACACTGACACCAAGTAACAAAGACATACACTGATACCCAGTTACAGAGACACACACTTACACCAAGTAACAAAGACATACACTGACACCAAGTCACAAAGACACACACTGACACCCAGTAACAAAGACATACACTGACACCAAGTAACCAAGACATACACTGATACCCAGTAACACAGACACACACTTACACCAAGTAACAAAGACATACACTGACACCAAGTCACAAAGACACACACTGACACCCAGTAACAAAGACATACACTGACACCAAGTAACAAAGACATACACTGATACCCAGCAACACAGACACACACTTACACCAAGTAACAAAGACATACACTGACACCAAGTCACAAAGACACACACTGACACCCAGTAACAAAGACATACACTGACTCCAAGTCACAAAGATATACACTGATACCCAGTAACAAAGACATACACTGATACCCAGTAACAAAGACATACACTGACACCAAGTAGCACAGACATACACAGACACACACTTACACCAAGTAACAAAGACATACACTTCCACCAAGTAACACAGACATACACTTACACCAAGTATTTGACATCCTCTTACACCAAGGAACAAAGACATACACTGACACCCAGTAACAAAGACATACACTGACACCAAGTCACAAGCACATACACTGACACCCAGTAACAAAGACATACACTGACACCAAGTCACAAAGACATACACTGATAGACAGACACACACTTACACCAAGTAACACAGACATACACTGACACCAAGTAACAAAGACATACACTGATACCCAGTATCACAGACAAACACTTACACCAAGTAACAACGACATGCACTGACACCAAGTCACAAAGACACACACTGACACCCAGGAACAAAGACATACACTGATACCCAGGAACACAGACACACACTGACACTCAGTAACAAAGACATACACTGATACCAAGTCACAAAGACATACACTGATACCCAGTAACACAGACACACACTGACACCCAGTAACAAAGACATACACTGACACCAAGTCACAAAGACACACACAGACACCCAGTAACAAAGACATACACTGATACCCAGGAACACAGACACACACTGACATCCAGTAACAAAGACATACACTGATACCAAGTCACAAAGACATACACTGATACCCAGGAACACAGACACACACTGACACCAAGTAACAAAGACATACACTTACAACAAGTAACAAAGACACATACTTACACCAAGTAACACAGACATACACTGACACCAAGTAACACAGACACACACTTACACCAAGTAACAAAGACATGCAGTAACACCGAGTAACACAGACATACACTTACACCAAGTATTTTGACATACACTTACACCAAGTAACAAAGACATACACTGACACCCAGTAACAAAGACATACACTGACACCAAGTCACAAACACATACACTGACACCAAGTAACAAATACATACACTTACACCAAGTAACAAAGACATGCAATGATACCCAGTAACACAGACACACACTGACACCCAGTTAGAAACACACACAGACCCCCAATAACACAGACGCACACTGACCCCCCGTAACACAGAGATACACTGACACCAAGTAACAAAGACATACACTGATACCCAGTAACACAGACACACACTTACACCAAGTAACAAAGACATACACTGACACCAAGTCACAAAAACACACACTGACACCCAGTAACAAAGACATACACTGATACCCAGTAACAAAGACATACACTGACACCAAGTAACACAGACATACACAGACACACACTTACACCAAGTAACAAAGACATACACTTACACCAAGTAACACAGACATACACTTACGCCAAGTATTTTGACATACACTTACACCAAGTAACAAAGACATACACTGACACCCAGTAACAAAGACATACACTGACACCAAGTCACAAACACATACACTGACACCAGGTAACAAAGACATACACTTACACCAAGTAACAAAGACATACACTGATACCCAGTAACACAGACACACACTGACACCCAGTTAGAAACACACACTGACCCCCAGTAACACAGACACACACTGACCCCCCATAACACAGACATACACTGACACCAAGTCACAAAGACACACACTGACACCCAGTAACAAAGACATACACTGACACCAAGTCACAAAGACATACACTGATACGCAGACACACACTTACAAGAAGTAACACAGACATACACTGACACCAAGTAACAAAGACATACACTGATACCCAGTATCACAGACACACACTTACACCAAGTACCAAAGACATACACTGACACCAAGTCACAAAGACATACACTGATACACAGACACACACTTACACCAAGTAACACAGACATACATTGACACCAAGTAACAAAGACATACACTGATTCCCAGTATCACAGACACACACTTACACCAAGTAACAAAGACATACACTGACACCAAGTCACAATGACACACACTGACACCCAGTAACAAAGACATACACTGATACCCAGGAACACAGACACACACTGACACCCAGTAACAAACACATACTCTGATACCAAGTCACAAAGACATAAACTGACACCCAGTAACAAAGACACACACTGACACCAGTAACACGCACTGATACCCAGTAACACAGACACACACTGACACCAAGTAACAAAGACATACACTTACACCAAGTAAAAAAGTCACATACTTACACCAAGTAACACAGACATAAACTGACACCAAGTAACACAGACACACACTTACACCAAGTAACAAAGACATACACTAACACCGAGGAACACAGACATACACTTACACCAAGTATTTTGACATACACTTACACCAAGTAACAAAGACATGCACTGACACCAGTAACAAAGACATACACTGACACCAAGTCACAAACACATACACTGACACCAAGTAACAAATACATACACTTACACCAAGTAACAAAGACATGCACTGATACCCAGTAACACAGACACACACTGACACCGAGTTAGAAACACACACTGACCCCCAATAACACAGACACACACTGACACCCAGTAACACAGACATATACTGACACCAAGTCACAAAGACACACACTGACACCCAGTAACAAAGACATACACTGACACCAAGTCACAAAGACATACACTGATACACAGACACACACTTACACCAAGTAACACAGACATACAGGGACACCAAGTAACAAAGACATACACTGATACCCCGTATCACAGACACACACTTACACCAAGTAACAAAGACATACACTGACACCAAGTCACAAAGACACACACTGACACCCAGTAACAAAGACATACACTGATACCCAGGAACACAGACACACACTGACACCCAGTAACAAAGACATACACTGATACCAAGTCACAATGACATACACTGATACCCAGTAACACAGACACACACTTACACCAAGTAACAAAGACATACACTGACACCAAGTCACAAAGACACACACTGACACCCAGTAACAAAGACATACACTGATACCCAGTAACAAAGACATACACTGACACCAAGTAACACAGACATACACAGACACACACTTACACCAAGTAACAAAGACATACACTTACACCAAGTAACACAGGCATACACTTAAACCAAGTATTTTGACATACACTTACACCAAGTAACAAAGACATACACTGACACCCAGTAACAAAGACATACACTGACACCAAGTGACAAACACATACACTGACACCAAGTAACAAAGACATACACTTACACCAAGTAACAAAGACATACACTGATACCCAGTAACACAGACACACACTGACACCCAGTTAGAAACACACACTGACCCCCAGTAACACAGACACTCACTGACCCCCCATAACACAGACATACACTGACACCAAGTCACAAAGACACACACTGACACCCAGTAACAAAGACATACAGTGACACCAAGTCACAAAGACATACACTGATACGCAGACACACACTTACAAGAAGTAACACAGACATACACTGACACCAAGTAACAAAGACATACACTGATACCCAGTATCACAGACACACACTTACACCAAGTACCAAAGACATACACTGACACCAAGTCACAAAGACATACACTGATACACAGACACAAACTTACACCAAGTAACACAGACATACATTGACACCAAGTAACAAAGACATACACTGATACCTAGTATCACAGACACTCACTTACACCAAGTAACAAAGACATACACTGACACCAAGTCACTAAGACATCACTGACACCCAGTAACAAAGACATACACTGATACCCAGGAACACAGACACACACTGACACCCAGTAACAAACACATACTCTGATACCAAGTCACAAAGTCATAAACTGACACCCAGTAACAAAGACACACACTGACACCCAGTAACACGCACTGATACCCAGTAACACAGACACACACTGACACCAAGTAACAAAGACATACACTTACACCAAGTAAAAAAGACACATACTTACACCAAGTAACACAGACATACACTGACACCAAGTAACACAGACACACACCTACACCAAGTAACAAAGACATACACTAAAACCGAGGAACACAGACATACACTTACACCAAGTATTTTGACATACACTTACACCAAGTAACAAAGACATGCACTGACACCAGTAACAAAGACATACACTGACACCAAGTCACAAACACATACACTGACACCAAGTAACAAATACATACACTTACACCAAGTAACAAAGACATACACTGATACCCAGTAACACAGACACACACTGACACCGAATTAGAAACACACACTGACCCCCAATAACACAGACATTCACTGACACCCCGTAACACAGACATACACTGACACCAAGTCACAAAGACACACACTGACACCCAGTAACAAAGACATACACTGACACCAAGTCACAAAGACATACACTGATACACAGACACACACTTACACCAAGTAACACAGACATACACGGACACCAAGTAACAAAGACATACACTGATACCCAGTATCACAGACACACACTTACACCAAGTAACAAAGACATATACTGACACCAAGTCACAAAGACACACACTGACACCCAGTACCAAAGACATACACTGACACCAAGTCACAAAGACATACACTGATACACAGACACACACTTACACCAAGTAACACAGACATACATTGACACCAAGTAACAAAGACACATACTGACACCCAGTAACACGCACTGATACCCAGTAACACAGACACACACTGACACCAAGTAACAAAGACATACACTTATACCAAGTAAAAAAGACACATACTTACACCAAGTAACACAGACATACACTGACACCAAGTAACACAGACACACACTTACACCAAGTAACAAAGACATACACTAACACCGAGGAACACAGACATACACTTACACCAAGTATTTTGACATACACTTACACCAAGTAACAAAGACATGCACTGACACCAGTAACAAAGACATACACTGACACCCAGTATCACAGACACACACTTACACCAAGTAACAAAGACATACACTGACACCAAGTCACAAAGACACACACTGACACCCAGTAACAAAGACATACACTGATGCCCAGGAACACAGACACACACTGACACCCAGTAACAAAGACATACACTGATACCAAGTCACAATGACATACACTGATACCCAGTAACACAGACACACAGTGACACCCAGAAACAAAGACATACACTGACACCAAGTCACAAAGACAGACTGACACCGAGTAACAAAGACATACACTGATTCCCAGGAACACAGACACACACTGACACCAGTAACAAAGACATACACTGATACCAAGTCACAACGACATACACTGATACCCAGTAACACAGACACACTCTGACACCCAGTAACAAAGACATACACTGACACCAAGTAACACAGACACACACTTACACCAAGTAACAAAGACATACACTAACACCGAGTAACACAGACATACACTTACACCAAGTTTTTTGACATACACTTACACCAAGTAACACAGAAATACACTTACACCAAGTATTTTGACATACACTTACACCAAGTAACAAAGACATACACTGACACCAAGTCACAAACACATACACTGATACCAAGTCACAAAGACATACACTTACACCAAGTAACAAAGACATACACTGACACCAAGTCACAAACACATACACTGACACCAAGTAACAAATACATACACTTACACCAAGTAACAAAGACATACACTGATACCCAGTAACACAGACACACACTGACACCCAGTTAGAAACACACACTGACCCCCAATAACACAGACACACACTGACCCCCCGTAACAAAGACATACACTGATACCAAGTAACAAAGACACATACTTACACAAAGTAACACAGACATACACTGACACCAAGTAACACAGACACACACTTACTCCAGGTAACAAAGACATGCACTAACACCGAGTAACACAGACATACACTTACACCAAGTATTTTGACATACACTTACACCAAGTAACAAAGACATGCACTGACACCCAGTAACAAAGACATACACTGACACCAAGTCACAAACACATACACTGACACCAAGTAACAAATACATACACTTACATCAAGTAACAAAGACATACACTGATACCCAGTAACACAGACACACACTGACACCGAGTTAGAAACACACACTGACCCCCAATAACACAGACACACACTGACACCCCGTAACACAGACATACACTGACACCAAGTCACAAAGACACACACTGACACCCAGTAACAAAGACATACACTGACACCAAGTCACAACGACATACACTAATACACAGACACACACTTACACCAAGTAACACAGACATACACGGACACCAAGTAACAAAGACATACACTGATACCCAGTATCACAGACACACACTTACACCAAGTAACAAAGACATACACTGACACCAAGTCACAAAGACACACACTGACACCCAGTAACAAAGACATACACTGATACATAGGAACACAGACACACACTGACACACAGTAGCAAAGACATACACTGATACCAAGTCACAATGACATACACTGATACCCAGTAACACAGACACACAGTGACACCCAGAAACAAAGACATACACTGATACCAATTCACAAAGACACACACTGACACCAAGTAACAAAGACATACACTGATTCCCAGGAACACAGACACACACTGACACCCAGTAACAAAGACATACACTGATACCAAGTCACAACGACATACACTGATACCCAGTAACACAGACACACACTGACACCCAGTAACAAAGACATACACTGACACCAAGTAACACAGACACACACTTACACCAAGTAACAAAGACATACACTAACACCGAGTAACACAGACATACACTTACACCAAGTATTTTGACATACACTTACACCAAGTAACAAAGAAATGCACTGACACCCAGTAACAAAGACATACACTGACACCAAGTAACAAAGACATACACTGACACCAAGTCACAAACACATACACTGGCACCAAGTAACAAATACATGCACTTACACCAAGTAACAAAGACATACACTGATACCCAGTAACACAGACACACACTGACACCCAGTTAGAAACACACACTGACCCCCAATAACACAGACACACACTGACCCCCCGTAACAAATACATACACTGATATCAAGTCACAAAGACATACACTGATACCCAAGAACACAGACACACACTGACACCCAGTAACAAAGACATACACTTACACCAAGTAACAAAGACACATACTTACACCAAGTAACACAGACATACACTGACACCAAGTAACACAGACACACACTTACACCAGGTAACAAAGACATGCACTAACACCGAGTAACACAGACATACACTTACACCAAGTATTTTGACATACACTTACACCAAGTAACAAAGACATGCACTGACACCCAGTAACAAAGACATACACTGACACCAAGTCACAAACACATACACTGACACCAAGTAACAACTGCATACACTTACACGAACTAACAAAGACATACACTGACACCCAGTAACACAGGCACACACTGACACCCAGTTAGAAACACACACAGACCCCCAATAACACAGACACACACTAACCCCCCGTAACACAGACATACAGTGACACCAAGTCACAAAGACACACACTGACACCCAGTAACAAAGAAATACACTGACACCAAGTCACAAAGACATACACTGATACACAGACACACACTTACACCAAGTAACACAGACATACACTGACACCAAGTAACAAAGTCATACACTGATACCAAGTAACACAGACACACACTTACACCAAGTAACAAAGACATACACTGACACCATGTCACAAAGACACACACTGACACCCAGTAACAAAGACATACACTGACACCAAGTAACAAAGACAAACACTGATACCCAGTAACGCAGACACACACTTACACCAAGTAACAAAGACATACACTGACACCAAGTCACAAAGACACACACTGACAGCCAGTAACAAAGACATACACTGACACCAAGTAACAAAGACATACACTGATACCCAGAAACACAGACACACACTTACACCAAGTAACAAAGACTAACACTGACACCAAGTCACAAAGACTCACAATGACACCCAGTAACAAAGACATACACTGACACCAAGTCACAAAGACATACACTGATACCCAGTAACAAAGACATACACTGACACCAAGTAACACAGACATACACAGACAAACACTTACACCAAGTAACAAAGACATACACTGACACCAAGTCACAAAGACATACACTGATACACAGACACACACTTACACCAAGTAACACAGACATACACTGACACCAAGTAACAAAGGCATACACTGATACCCAGTATCACAGACACACACTTACACCAAGTAACAAAGACATACACTGACACCAAGTCAAAAAGACACAGACTGACACCCAGTCACAAAGACATACACTGATACCCAGTAACAAACACATACTCTGATACCAAGTCACAAAGACATACACTGATACCCAGTAACACAGACAGACACTGACACCCAGTAACACGCACTGATATACAGTAACACAGACATACACCGATACCCAGTAACACAGACACACACTGACACCAAGTAACAAAGTCATTCACTTACACCAAGTAACAAAGACACATACTTACACCAAGTAATACAGACATACACTGACACCAAGTAACACAGACACACACTTACACCAAGTAACAAAGACATACACTAACACCGAGTAACACAGACATACACTTACACCAAGTATTTTGACATACACTTACACCAAGTAACAAAGACATGCACTGACACCAGTAACAAAGACATACACTGACACCAAGCCACAAACACATACACTGACACCAAGTAACAAATACATACACTTACACCAAGTAACAAAGACATACACTGATACCCAGTAACACAGACACACACTGACACCCAGTTAGAAAATCACACTGACCCCCAATAACACAGACACACACTGACACCCCGTAACACAGACATACACTGACACCAAGTCACAAAGACACACACTGACACCCAGTAATAAAGACATACACTGACACCAAGTCACAAAGACATACACTGATACACAGAGACACACTTACACCAAGTAACACAGACATACACGGACACCAAGTAACAAAGACATACACTGATACCCAGTATCACAGACACACACTTACACCAAGTAACAAAGACATACACTGACACCAAGTCACAAAGACACACACTGACACCCAGTAACAAAGACATACACCGATACCCAGGAACACAGACACACACTGACACCCAGTAACAAAGACATACACTGATACCAAGTCACAAAGACATACACTGATACCCAGTAACAAAGACATACACTGATAACCAGGAACACAGACACACACTGACACCCAGTAACAAAGACATACACTGATACCAAGTCACAACGACATACACTGATACCCAGTAACACAGACACACACTGACACCCAGTAACAAAGACATACACTGACACCAAGTAACACAGACACACACTTACACCAAGTAACAAAGACATACACTAACACCGAGTAACACAGACATACCCTTACACCATGTATTTTGACATACACTTACACCAATTAACAAAGACATGCACTGACACCCAGTAACAAATACATACACTTACACCAAGTAACAAAGACATACACTGATACCCAGTAACACAGACACACACTGACACCCAGTTAGAAACAAACACTGACCCCCAATAACACAGACACACACTGACCCCCCGTAACAAAGACATGCACTGACACCAAGTCACAAAGACATACACTGATACACAGACACACACTTACACCAAGTAACACAGACATACACAGACACCAAGTAACAAAGACATACACTGATACCCAGTATCACAGACACACACTTACACCAAGTAACAAAGACATACACTGACACCAAGTCACAAAGACACACACTGACACCCAGTAACAAAGACATACACTGATACCCAGGGTCACAGACACACACTGACACCCAGTAACAAAGACATACACTGATACCAAGTCACAAAGACATACACTGATACCCAGTAACACAGACACACACTGACACCCAGTAACAAAGACATACACTGACACCAAGTCACAAAGACACACACTGACACCCAGTAACAAAGACATACACTGATACCCAGGAACACAGACACACACTGACACCCAGTAACAAAGACATACACTGATACCAAGTCACAACGACATACACTGATACCCAGTAACACAGACACACACTGACACCCAGTAACAAAGACATACACTGACACCAAGTAACAAAGACACACACTTACACCAAGTAACATAGGCATACACTAACACCGAGTACCACAGACATACACTTACACCATGTATTTTGACATACACTTACACCAAGTAACAAAGACATGCACTGACACCCAGTAATAAATACATACACTTACACCAAGTAACAAAGACATACACTGATACCCAGTAACACAGACACACATTGACACCCAGTTAGAAACAAACACTGACCCCCAATAACACAGACACACACTGACCCCCCGTAACAAAGACATGCACTGACACCAAGTCACAAAGACATACACTGATACACAGACACACACTTACACCAAGTAACACAGACATACACAGACACCAAGTAACAAAGACATACACTGATACCCAGTATCACAGACACACACTTACACCAAGTAACAAAGACATACACTGACACCAAGTCACAAAGACACACACTGACACCCAGTAACAAAGACATACACTGATACCCAGGGTCACAGACACACACTGACACCCAGTAACAAAGACATACACTGATACCAAGTCACAACGACATACACTGATACCCAGTAACACAGACACACACTGACACCCAGTAACAAAGACATACACTGACACCAAGTAACACAGACACACACTTACACCAAGTAACAAAGACATACACTAACACCGAGTACCACAGACATACACTTACGCCATGTATTTTGACATACACTTACACCAAGTAACAAAGACATGCAATGACACCCAGTAACAAATACATACACTTACACCAAGTAACAAAGACATACACTGATACCCAGTAACACAGACACACATTGACACCCAGTTAGAAACAAACACTGACCCCCAATAACACAGACACACACTGACCCCCCGTAACAAAGACATGCACTGACACCAAGTCACAAAGACATACACTGATACAGAGACACACACTTACACCAAGTAACACAGACATACACAGACACCAAGTAACAAAGACATACACTGATACCCAGTATCACAGACACGCACTTACACCAAGTAACAAAGACATACACTGACACCTAGTCACAAAGACACACACTGACACCCAGTAACAAAGACATACACTGATACCCAGGGTCACAGACACACACTGACACCCAGTAACAAAGACATACACTGACACCAAGTCACAAAGACACACACTGACACCCAGTAACAAAGACATACACTGACACCCAGGAACACAGACACACACTGACACCCAGTAACAAAGACATACACTGATACCAAGTCACAAAGACATACACTGATACCCAGTAACACAGACACACACTGACACCCAGTAACAAAGACATACACTGATACCAAGTCACAAAGACAAACACTGATACCCAGTAACAAAGACACACACTGACACCAAGTAACAAAGGCATACACTGACACCAAGAAACAAAGACATACACTTACACCAAGTAACAAAGACAGACAATTACTCCAAGTAACAAAGACATACACTTACACCAAGTATTTTGACATACACTGACACCGAGTAACACAGACATACACTGATACCCAGTAACACAGACACACACTTACACCAAGTAACAAAGACATACACTGACACCAAGTCACAAAGAAACACACTGACACCCAGTAACAAAGACATACACTGATACCCAGGGTCACAGACACACACTTACACCAAGTAACAAAGACATCCACTGACACCAAGTCACAAATACACACACTGACACCCAGTAACAAAGACATATACTGACACCAAGTCACAAAGACATACACTGATACCCAGTAACAAAGACATACACCGATACCCAGTAACACAGACACACACTTACACCAAGTAACAAAGACACACACTGATACCCAGTAACACAGACACACACTTACACCAAGTAACAAAGACATACACTGACACCCATTGACAAAGACATGCACTGACACCCAGTAACACAGACTCACACGGACACCAAGTGACAAAGGCATACAGTGACACCAAGTAACAAAGACATACACTTACACCAAGTAACAAAGACAGACAATTACGCCAAGTAACAAAGACATACACTTACACCAAATATTTTGACATTCACTGACACCTAGTAACACAGACATACACTGATACCCAGTAACACAGACACACACTTACACCCAGTAACAAAGACATACACTGACACCAAGTCACAAAGAAACACACTGACACCCAGTAACAAAGACATACACTGACACCAACTAACAAAGGCATACACTGATACCCAGTAGCATGGACACACACTTACACCAAGTAACAAAGACATCCACTGACACCAAGTCACAAATACACACACTGACACTCAGTAACAAAGACATATACTGACACCAAGTCACAAAGACATACACTGATACCCAGTAACAAAGACATACACCGATACCCAGTAACACAGACACACACTTACACCAAGTAACAAAGACACACACTGATACCCAGTAACACAGACACACACTTACACCAAGTAACAAAGACATACACTGACACCCATTGACAAAGACATGCACTGACACCCAGTAACACAGACTCACACGGACACCAAGTGACAAAGGCATACAGTGACACCAAGTAACAAAGACATACACATATACCAAGTAACAAAGACAGACAATTACGCCAAGTAACAAAGACATACACTTACACCAAATATTTGACATTCACTGACACCTAGTAACACAGACATACACTGATACCAGTAACACAGACACACACTTACACCAAGTAACAAAGACATACACTGACACCAAGTCACAAAGAAACACACTGACACTCAGTAAAAAAGACATACACTGACACCAACTAACAAAGGCATACACTGATACCCAGTAGCATGGACACACACTTACACCAAGTAACAAAGACATCCACTGACACCAAGTCACAAAGACACACACTGACACCCAGTAACAAAGACATATACTGACACCAAGTCACAAAGACATACACTGATACCCAGTAACAAAGACATACACCGACACCCAGTAACACAGACACACACTTACACCAAGTAACAAAGACACACACTGATACCCAGTAACACAGACACACATTTACACCAAGTAACAAAGACATACACTGACACCCATTGACAAAGACATGCACTGACACCCAGTAACACAGACACACACGGACACCAAGTAACAATGACACACACTTACACCAAGTAACATAGACACACACTGACAGCCAGTAAGACAAACAAACACACTGACACCCAGTAACACAGACACACACTGACACCAAGTAACAAATATATACACTGACACCCAGTAACACAGATACACACTGGGTGGCACAGTGGCGCAGTGCTTAGCACTGCAGCCTCACAGCTCCAGGGAACCGGCTTCGATTCTGGGTACTGCCTGTGCGGAGTTTGCAAGTTCTCCCTGTGTCTGCGTGCATTTCCTCCGTGTGCTCCGGTTTCCTCCCACATGCCAAAGACTTGCAGGTTGGTATGTTAATTGGCCATTATAAATTGCCCCTCGTATAGGTAGGTGGTAGGGAAATATATAGGGACCGGTGGGGATGTTATTGGAATATGGGATTCGTGTCGGATTAGTATAAATAGTTGGTTGATTTTCGGCACAGACTCGGTGGGCCGAATGGCCTGTTTTAGTGCTGTATCTCGAAACTAAACTAAATACTGACACCTAGTGTCACAGACACACACTGGCACCCAGTAACACGCACTGATATGCAGTAACACAGACATGCACTGATACCCAGTAACACAGACACACACTGACACCAAATAGCAAAGACATACACTTACACCAAGTAACAAAGACACATACTTACACCAAGTAACACAGACATACACTGACACCAGGTAACACAGACACACACTTACACCAAATAACAAAGACATACCCTAACACCCAGTAACAAAGACATACACTGACACCAAGTCACAAAAACATAAACTGATACCAAGTAACAAAGACATACACTTACACCAAGAAACAAAGCCATACACTGACCCCCAGTAACACAGACACACACTGGCCCCCCGTAACACAGACATACACTGTCACCAAGTCACAAAGACACACACTGACACCCAGTAACAAAGACATACACTGACACCAAGTCACAAAGACATACACTGCTACACAGACACACACTTACACCAAGTAACACAGACATACACTGACACCAAGTAACAAAGATATACACTGATACCCAGTATCACAGACACACACTTACACCAAGTAACAAAGACATACACTGACACCAAGTCACAAAGACACACACTGACACCCAGTAACAAAGACATGCACTGACACCAAGTCACAAAGACATACACTGATACCCAGGAACACAGACACACACTGACACCCAATAACAAAGACATATACTGATACCAAGTCACAAAGACATACACTGATACCCAGGAACACAGACACACACTGACACCCAGTAACAAAGACAAACATTGATACCAAGACACAAAGACATACATTGATACCCAGTAACACAGACACACACTGACACCAAGTAACAAAGACATACACTGATACCAAGTCACAAAGACATACACTGACACCCAGTAACACAGACACACACTGACACCAAGTAACAAAGACATACACTTACACCAAGTAACAGAGACACACACTTACACCAAGGAACACAGACATACACTGACACCAAGTTACAAAGACATACACTTACACCAAGTAACAAACACATACACTTACACCAAGTAACAAAGACACACACTTACACCAAGGAACACAGACACACACTTACACCAAGTAACACAGACATATACAGACACCAAGTAACAAAGACATACACTGATACCCTGTATCACAGACACACACTTACACCAAGTAACAAAGACATACACTGACACCAAGTCACAAAGACACACACTGACACCCAGTAACAAAGACATACACTGATACCCAGGATCACAGACACACACTGACACCCAGTAACAAAGACATACACTGATACCAAGTCACAAAGACATACACTGATACCCAGTAACAAAGACACACACTGACACCCAGTAACAAAGACATACACTGACACCAAGTCACAAAGACACACACTGACTCCCAGGAACAAAGACATACACTGATACACAGGAACACAGACACACACTGACACCCAGTAACAAAGACATACACTGACACCAAGTCACAAAGACATACACTGATACCCAGTAAACACAGACACACACGGACACCCAATAACAAAGACATACACTGATACCAAGTTACAAAGACAAACACTGATACCCAGTAAGACAGACACAGACTGACAACAAGTAACAAAGGCATACACTGACACCAAGTAACAAAGACATACACTTACACCAAGTAACAAAGACAGACAATTACACCAAGTAACAAAGACATACACTTACACCAAGTATTTTGACATACACTGACACCTAGTAACAGACATACACTGATACCCAGTAACACAGACACACACTTACACCAAGTAACAAAGACATACACTGACACCAAGTCACAAAGAAACACACTGACACCCAGTAACAAAGACATACACTGACAACAACTAACAAAGGCATACACTGATACCCAGTAGCACAGACACACACTTACACCAAGTAACAAAGACATCCACTGACACCAAGTCACAAATACACACACTGACACCCAGTAACAAAGACATATACTGACACCAAGTCACAAAGACATACACTGATACCCAGTAACAAAGACATACACCGATACCCAGTAACACAGACACACACTTACACAAAGTAACAAAGGCACACACTGATACCCAGTAACACAGACACACACTTACACCAAGTAACAAAGACATCAACTGACACCCATTGTCAAAGACATGCACTGACACCCAGTAACACAGACACACACGGACACCAAGTCACAAAGACACACACTTACACCAAGTAACACAGACACACACTGACAGCCAGTAATACAAACAAACACACTGACACCCAGTAACACAGACACACACTGACACCAAGTAACAAATATGTACACTGACACCCAGTAACAAAGAAATTCACGAACACCGAGTAACACAGACATACACTGACACCTAGTAACAAAGACATGCACTGACACCCAGTAACAAAGACATACACTGACACCAAGTCACAAACACATACACAGACACCAAGTAACAAAGACATACACTTACACCAAGAAACAAAGACATACACTGATACCCAGTAACACAGACACACACTGACACCCAGTTAGAAACACACACTGACCCCCAGTAACACAGACACACACTGACCCCCCGTAACACAGACATACACTGTCACCAAGTCACAAAGACACACACTGACACCAAGTAACAAATATATACACTGACACCCAGTAACACAGATACACACTGGGTGGCACAGTGGCGCAGTGCTTAGCACTGCAGCCTCACAGCTCCAGGGAACCGGCTTCGATTCTGGGTACTGCCTGTGCGGAGTTTGCAAGTTCTCCCTGTGTCTGCGTGCATTTCCTCCGTGTGCTCCGGTTTCCTCCCACATGCCAAAGACTTGCAGGTTGGTATGTTAATTGGCCATTATAAATTGCCCCTCGTATAGGTAGGTGGTAGGGAAATATATAGGGACCGGTGGGGATGTTATTGGAATATGGGATTCGTGTCGGATTAGTATAAATAGTTGGTTGATTTTCGGCACAGACTCGGTGGGCCGAATGGCCTGTTTTAGTGCTGTATCTCGAAACTAAACTAAATACTGACACCTAGTGTCACAGACACACACTGGCACCCAGTAACACGCACTGATATGCAGTAACACAGACATGCACTGATACCCAGTAACACAGACACACACTGACACCAAATAGCAAAGACATACACTTACACCAAGTAACAAAGACACATACTTACACCAAGTAACACAGACATACACTGACACCAGGTAACACAGACACACACTTACACCAAATAACAAAGACATACCCTAACACCCAGTAACAAAGACATACACTGACACCAAGTCACAAAAACATAAACTGACACCAAGTAACAAAGACATACACTTACACCAAGAAACAAAGCCATACACTGACCCCCAGTAACACAGACACACACTGGCCCCCCGTAACACAGACATACACTGTCACCAAGTCACAAAGACACACACTGACACCCAGTAACAAAGACATACACTGACACCAAGTCACAAAGACATACACTGATACACAGACACACACTTACACCAAGTAACACAGACATACACTGACACCAAGTAACAAAGATATACACTGATACCCAGTATCACAGACACACACTTACACCAAGTAACAAAGACATACACTGACACCAAGTCACAAAGACACACACTGACACCCAGTAACAAAGACATGCACTGACACCAAGTCACAAAGACATACACTGATACCCAGGAACACAGACACACACTGACACCCAATAACAAAGACATATACTGATACCAAGTCACAAAGACATACACTGATACCCAGGAACACAGACACACACTGACACCCAGTAACAAAGACAAACATTGATACCAAGACACAAAGACATACATTGATACCCAGTAACACAGACACACACTGACACCAAGTAACAAAGACATACACTGATACCAAGTCACAAAGACATACACTGACACCCAGTAACACAGACACACACTGACACCAAGTAACAAAGACATACACTTACACCAAGTAACAGAGACACACACTTACACCAAGGAACACAGACATACACTGACACCAAGTTACAAAGACATACACTTACACCAAGTAACAAACACATACACTTACACCAAGTAACAAAGACACACACTTACACCAAGGAACACAGACACACACTTACACCAAGTAACACAGACATATACAGACACCAAGTAACAAAGACATACACTGATACCCTGTATCACAGACACACACTTACACCAAGTAACAAAGACATACACAGACACCAAGTCACAAAGACACACACTGACACCCAGTAACAAAGACATACACTGATACCCAGGATCACAGACACACACTGACAGCCAGTAACAAAGACATACACTGATACCAAGTCACAAAGACATACACTGATACCCAGTAACAAAGACACACACTGACACCCAGTAACAAAGACATACACTGACACCAAGTCACAAAGACACACACTGACTCCCAGGAACAAAGACATACACTGATACACAGGAACACAGACGCACACTGACACCCAGTAACAAAGACATACACTGACACCAAGTCACAAAGACATACACTGATACCCAGTAAACACAGACACACACTGACACCCAGTAACAAAGACATACACTGATACCAAGTTACAAAGACAAACACTGATACCCAGTAAGACAGACACAGACTGACAACAAGTAACAAAGGCATACACTGACACCAAGTAACAAAGACATACACTTACACCAAGTAACAAAGACAGACAATTACACCAAGTAACAAAGACATACACTTACACCAAGTATTTTGACATACACTGACACCTAGTAACAGACATACACTGATACCCTGTAACACAGACACACACTTACACCAAGTAACAAAGACATACACTGACACCAAGTCACAAAGAAACACACTGACACCCAGTAACAAAGACATACACTGACAACAACTAACAAAGGCATACACTGATACCCAGTAGCACAGACACACACTTACACCAAGTAACAAAGACATCCACTGACACCAAGTCACAAATACACACACTGACACCCAGTAACAAAGACATATACTGACACCAAGTCACAAAGACATACACTGATACCCAGTAACAAAGACATACACCGATACCCAGTAACACAGACACACACTTACACAAAGTAACAAAGGCACACACTGATACCCAGTAACACAGACACACACTTACACCAAGTAACAAAGACATCAACTGACACCCATTGTCAAAGACATGCACTGACACCCAGTAACACAGACACACACGGACACCAAGTCACAAAGACACACACTTACACCAAGTAACACAGACACACACTGACAGCCAGTAATACAAACAAACACACTGACACCCAGTAACACAGACACACACTGACACCAAGTAACAAATATGTACACTGACACCCAGTAACAAAGAAATTCACGAACACCGAGTAACACAGACATACACTGACACCTAGTAACAAAGACATGCACTGACACCCAGTAACAAAGACATACACTGACACCAAGTCACAAACACATACACAGACACCAAGTAACAAAGACATACACTTACACCAAGAAACAAAGACATACACTGATACCCAGTAACACAGACACACACTGACACCCAGTTAGAAACACACACTGACCCCCAGTAACACAGACACACACTGACCCCCCGTAACACAGACATACACTGTCACCAAGTCACAAAGACACACACTGACACGCAGTAACAAAGACATACCCTGACACCAAGTCACAAAGACATACACTGATACACAGACACACACTTACACCAAGTAACACAGACATACACTGACACCAAGTAACAAAGACATACACTGATACCCAGTATCACAGACACACACTTACAACAAGTAACAAAGACATACACTGACACCAAGTCACAAAGACACACACTGACACCCAGTAACAAAGACATGCACTGACACCAAGTCACAAAGACATACACTGATACCCAGGAACACAGACACACACTGCACCCAGTAACAAAGACATACACTGATACCAAGTCACAAAGACATACACTGATACCCAGTAACACAGACACACACTGACACCCAGTAACAAAGACATACATTGATACCAAGACACAAAGACATACATTGATACCCAGTAACACAGACACACACTGACACCCAGTAACAAAGACATAGACTGACACCAAGTCACAAAGACACACACTGACACCCAGTAACAAAGACATACACTGATACCCAGGAACACAGACACACACTGACACCCAGTAACAAAGACACACACTGACACCGAGTAACAAATACTCACACTGATACCAAGTCACAAAGACATACACTGATACCCAGTTAAACAGACACACACTGACACCAAGTAACACAGACATACACTGACACCAAGTTACAAAGACATACACTTACACCAAGTGACAAAGACAGACAATTACACCAAGTAACAAAGACATGCACTTGCACCAAGTAATTTGACATTCACTGACACAAAGCAACAAAGACATACACTGATACCAAGTCACAAAGAAACACACTGACACCCAGTAACAAAGACATACACTGACACCAAGTCACAAAGACATACACTGATACCCAGTAACAAAGACATACACTGACACCAAGTCACAAAGACGCACACTGACACCGAGGAACAAAGACATACACTGACACCAAGTAACAAAGACATACACTGACACCCAGTAACAAAGACATACACTGATACCAAGTCACAAAGACATACACTGATACCCAGTAACACAGACACACACTGACACCCAGTAACAAAGACATACACTGACACCAAGTCACAAAGACACACACTGACACCCAGTAACAAAGACATACACTGATACCCAGGAACACAGACACACACTGACACCCAGTAACAAAGACATACACTGATACCAAGTCACAACGACATACACTGATACCCAGTAACACAGACACACACTGACACCCAGAAACAAAGTCATACACTGACACCAAGTAACACAAACACACACTTACACCAAGTAACAAAGACATACACTAACACCGAGTAACACAGACATACACTTACACCATGTATTTTGACATACACTTACACCAAGTAACAAAGACATGCACTGACACCCAGTAACAAATACATACACTTACACCAAGTAACAAAGACATACACTGATACCCAGTAACACAGACACACACTGACACCCAGTTAGAAACAAACACTGACCCCCAATAACACAGACACACACTGACCCCCCGTAACAAAGACATGCACTGACACCAAGTCACAAAGACATACACTGATACACAGACACACAGACACACACTGACACCAAGTAACAAAGACATACACTTACACCAAGTAACAGAGACACACACTTACACCAAGGAACACAGACATACACTGACACCAAGTTACAAAGACATACACTTACACCAAGTAACAAACACATACACTTACACCAAGTAACAAAGACACACACTTACACCAAGGAACACAGACACACACTTACACCAAGTAACACAGACATATACAGACACCAAGTAACAAAGACATACACTGATACCCAGTATCACAGACACACACTTACACCAAGTAACAAAGACATACACTGACACCAAGTCACAAAGACACACACTGACACCCAGTAACAAAGACATACACTGATACCCAGGATCACAGACACACACTGACACCCAGTAACAAAGACATACACTGACACCAAGTCACAAAGACATACACTGATACCCAGGAACACAGACACACACTGACACCCAGTAACAAAGACATACACTGATACCAAGTCACAAAGACATACACTGATACCCAGTAACACAGACACACACTGACACCCAGTAACAAAGACATACATTGATACCAAGACACAAAGACATACATTGATACCCAGTAACACAGACACACACTGACACCCAGTAACAAAGACATACACTGACACCAAGTCACAAAGACACACACTGACACCCAGTAACAAAGACATACACTGATACCCAGGAACACAGACACACACTGACACCCAGTAACAAAGACACACACTGACACCGAGTAACAAATACTCACACTGATACCAAGTCACAAAGACATACACTGATACCCAGTTAAACAGACACACACTGACACCAAGTAACACAGACATACACTGACACCAAGTTACAAAGACATACACTTACACCAAGTGACAAAGACAGACAATTACACCAAGTAACAAAGACATGCACTTGCACCAAGTAATTTGACATTCACTGACACAAAGCAACAAAGACATACACTGATACCAAGTCACAAAGAAACACACTGACACCCAGTAACAAAGACATACACTGACACCAAGTCACAAAGACATACACTGATACCCAGTAACAAAGACATACACTGACACCAAGTCACAAAGACGCACACTGACACCGAGGAACAAAGACATACACTGACACCAAGTAACAAAGACATACACTGACACCCAGTAACAAAGACATACATTGATACCAAGTCACAAAGACATACACTGATACCCAGTAACACAGATACACACTGACACCCTGTAACAAAGACATACACTGACACCAAGTCACAAAGACACACACTGACACCCAGTAACAAAGACATACACTGATACCCAGGAACACAGACACGCACTGACACCCAGTAACAAAGACATACACTGATACCAAGTCACAACGACATACACTGATACCCAGTAACACAGACACACACTGACACCCAGAAACAAAGTCATACACTGACACCAAGTAACACAAACACACACTTACACCAAGTAACAAAGACATACACTAACACCGAGTAACACAGACATACACTTACACCATGTATTTTGACATACACTTACACCAAGTAACAAAGACATGCACTGACACCCAGTAACAAATACATACACTTACACCAAGTAACAAAGACATACACTGATACCCAGTAACACAGACACACACTGACACCCAGTTAGAAACAAACACTGACCCCCAATAACACAGACACACACTGACCCCCCGTAACAAAGACATGCACTGACACCAAGTCACAAAGACATACACTGATACACAGACACACACTTACACCAAGTAACACAGACATACACAGACACCAAGTAACAAAGACATACACTGATACCCAGTATCACAGACACACACTTACACCAAGTAACAAAGACATACACTGACACGAAGTCACAAAGACACACACTGACACCCAGTAACAAAGACATACACTGATACCCAGGGTCACAGACACACACTGACACCCAGTAACAAAGACATACACTGATACCAAGTCACAAAGACATACACTGATACCCAGTAACACAGACACACACTGACAACCAGTAACAAAGACATACACTGATACCAAGTCGCAAAGACAAACACTGATACCCAGTAACAAAGACACACACTGACACCAAGTAACAAAGGCATACACTGACACCAAGTAACAAAGACATACACTTACACCAAGTATTTTGACATACACTGACACCGAGTAACACAGACATACACTGATACCCAGTAACACAGACACACACTTACACCAAGTAACAAAGACATACACTGACACCAAGTCACAAAGAAACACACTGACACCCAGTAACAAAGACATACACTGACACCAACTAACAAAGGCATACACTGATACCCAGTAGCACAGACACACACTTACACCAAGTAACAAAGACATCCACTGACACCAAGTCACAAATACACACACTGACACCCAGTAACAAAGACATACACTGACACCAAGTCACAAAGACATACACTGATACCCAGTAACAAAGACATACACTGACACCAAGTCACAAAGACGCACACTGACACCGAGTAACAAAGACACACACTGACACCAAGTAACAAAGACATACACTGACACCCAGTAACAAAGACATACACTGATACCAAGTCACAAAGACATACACTGATACCCAGTAACACAGACACACACTGACACCCAGTAACAAAGACATACACTGAAACCAAGTCACAAAGACACACATTGACACCAAGTCACAAAGACGCACACTGACACCGAGTAACAAAGACATACACTGACACCAAGTAACAAAGACATACACTGACACCCAGTAACAAAGACATACACTGATACCAAGTCACAAAGACATACACTGACACCAAGTCACAAAGACACACACTGACACCCAGTAACAAAGACATACACTGATACCCAGGAACACAGACACACACTGACTCCCAGTAACAAAGACATACACTGATACCAAGTCACAACGACATACACTGATACCCAGTAACAAAGACATACACTGACACCAAGTCACAAAGACGCACACTGACACCGAGTAACAAAGACATACACTGACACCAAGTAACAAAGACATACACTGACACCCAGTAACAAAGACATACACTGATACCAAGTCACAAAGACATACACTGATACCCAGTAACACAGACACACACTGACACCCAGTAACAAAGACATACACTGACACCAAGTCACAAAGACACACACTGACACCCAGTAACAAAGACATACACTGATACCCAGGAACACAGACACACACTGACACCCAGTAACACAGACACACACTGACACCCAGTAACAAAGACATACACTGACACCAAGTAACACAAACACACACTTACACCAAGTAACAAAGACATACACTAACACCGAGTAACACAGACATACACTTACACCATGTATTTTGACATACACTTACACCAAGTAACAAAGTCATGCACTGACACCCAGTAACAAATCCATACACTTACACCAAGTAACAAAGACATACACTGATACCCAGTAACACAGACACACAATGACACCCAGTTAGAAACAAACACAGACCCCCAATAACACAGACACACACTGACCCCCCGTAACAAAGACATGCACTGACACCAAGTCACAAAGACATACACTGATACACAGACACACACTTACACCAAGTAACACAGACATACACAGACACCAAGTAACAAAGACATACACTGATACCCAGTATCACAGACACACACTTACACCAAGTAACAAAGACATACACTGACACCAAGTCACAAAGACACACACTGACACCCAGTAACAAAGACATACACTGATACCCAGGGTCACAGACACACACTGACACCCAGTAACAAAGACATACACTGATACCAAGTCACAAAGACATACACTGATACCCAGTAACACAGACACACACTGACACCCAGTAACAAAGACATACACTGACACCAAGTCACAAAGACACACACTGACACCCAGTAACAAAGACATACACTGATACCCAGGAACACAGACACACACTGACACCCAGTAACAAAGACATACACTGATACCAAGTCACAAAGACATACACTGATACCCAGTAACACAGACACACACTGACACCCAGTAACAAAGACATACACTGATACCAAGTCACAAAGACAAACACTGATACCCAGTAACAAAGACACACACTGACACCAAATAACAAAGGCATACACTGACACCAAGTAACAAAGACATACACTTTCACCAAGTAACAAAGACAGACAATTACTCCAAGTAACAAAGACATACACTTACACCAAGTATTTTGACATACACTGACACCGAGTAACACAGACATACACTGATACCCAGTAACACAGACACACACTTACACCAAGTAACAAAGACATACACTGACACCAAGTCACAAAGAAACACACTGACACCCAGTAACAAAGACATACACTGACACCAACTAACAAAGGCATACACTGATACCCAGTAGCACAGACACACGCTTACACCAAGTAACAAAGACATCCACTGACACCAAGTCACAAATACACACACTGACACCCAGTAACAAAGACATATACTGACATCAAGTCACAAAGACATACACTGATACCCAGTAACAAAGACATACACCGATACCCAGTAACACAGACACACACTTACACCAAGTAACAAAGACACACACTGATACCCAGTAACACAGACACACACTTACACCAAGTAACAAAGACATACACTGACACCCATTGACAAAGACATGCACTGACACCCAGTAACACAGACACACACGGACACCAAGTGACAAAGGCATACACTGACACCAAGTAACAAAGACATACACTTACACCAAGTAACAAAGACAGACAATTACACCAAGTAACAAAGACATAGACTTACACCAAATATTTTGACATACACTGACACCTAGTAACACAGACATACACTGATACCCAGGAACACAGACACACACTTACACCAAGTAACAAAGACATACACTGACACCAACTAACAAAGGCATACACTGATACCCAGTAGCATAGACACACACTTACACCAAGTCACAAAGCCATCCACTGACACCAAGTCACAAAGACACACACTGACACCCAGTAACAAAGACATATACTGACACCAAGTCACAAAGACATACACTGATACCCAGTAACAAAGACATACACCGACACCCAGTAACACAGTCACACCCTTACACCAAGTAACAAAGACACACACTGATACCCAGTAACACAGACACACACTTACACCAAGTAACAAAGACATACACTGACACCCATTGACAAAGGCATGCACTGACACCCAGTAACACAGACACACACGGACACCAAGTAACAATGACACACACTTACACCAAGTAACACAGACACACACTGACAGCCAGTAAGGCAAACAAACACACTGACACCCAGTAACACAGACACACACTGACACCAAGTAACAAATATATACATTGACACCCAGTAACACAGATACACACTGGGTGGCACAGTGGCGCAGTGCTTAGCACTGCAGCCTCACAGCTCCAGGGAACCGGCTTCGATTCTGGGTACTGCCTGTGCGGAGTTTGCAAGTTCTCCCTGTGTCTGCGTGCATTTCCTCCGTGTGCTCCGGTTTCCTCCCACATGCCAAAGACTTGCAGGTTGGTATGTTAGTTGGCCATTATAAATTGCCCCTAGTATAGGTAGGTGGTAGGGAAATATATAGGGACCGGTGGGGATGTTATTGGAATATGGGATTCGTGTCGGATTAGTATAAACAGTTGGTTGATTTTCGGCACAGACTCGGTGGGCCGAAGGGCCTGTTTCAGTGCTGTATCTCGAAACTAAACTAAATACTGACACCTAGTGTCACAGACACACACTGACACCCAGTAACACGCACTGATATACAGTAACACAGACATGCACTGATACCCAGTAACTCAGACACACACTGACACCAAATAACAAAGACATACACTTACACCAAGTAACAAAGACACATACTTACACCAAGTAACACAGACATACACTGACACCAGGTAACACAGACACACACTTACACCAAGTAACAAAGACATACCCTAACACCGAGGAACACAGACATAGACTTACACCTAGTAACAAAGACATGCACTGACACCCAGTAACAAAGACATACACTGACATCAAGTCACAAACACATACACTGACACCAAGTAACAAAGACATACACTTACACCAAGAAACAAAGACATACACTGACCCCCAGTAACACAGAGACACACTGACCCCCCGTAACACAGACATACACTGTCACCAAGTCACAAAGACACACACTGACACCCAGTAACAAAGACATACACTGACACCAAGTCACAAAGACATACACTGATACACAGACACACACTTACACCAAGTAACACAGACATACACTGACACCAAGTAACAAAGACAGACACTGATACCCAGTATCACAGACACACACTTACACCAAGTAACAAAGACATACACTGACACCAAGTCACAAAGACACACACTGACACCCAGTAACAAAGACATGCACTGACACCAAGTCACAAAGACATACACTGATACCCAGGAACACAGACACACACTGACACCCAATAACAAAGACATATACTGATACCAAGTCACAAAGACATACACTGATACCCAGGAACATAGACACACACTGACACCCAGTAACAAAGACATACATTGATACCAAGACACAAAGACATACATTGATACCCAGTAACACAGACACACACTGACACCCAGTAACAAAGACATACACTGATACCAAGTCACAAAGACA
This sequence comes from Heterodontus francisci, assembly GCF_036365525.1. Lineage (NCBI taxonomy): Eukaryota > Metazoa > Chordata > Chondrichthyes > Heterodontiformes > Heterodontidae > Heterodontus > Heterodontus francisci. Next base: position 5,117,630 of record NW_027140851.1, on the reverse strand, counting down.
TACACTGATACCCAGTAACACAGACACACACTGACACCAAGTAACAAAGACATACACTTACACCAAGTAACAGAGACACACACTTACACCAAGGAACACAGACATACACTGACACCAAGTTACAAAGACATACACTTACACCAAGTAACAAAGATACACACTTACACCAAGGAACACAGACACACACTTACACCAAGTAACACAGACATACACAGACACCAAGTAACAAAGACATACACTGATACCCAGTATCACAGACACACACTTACACCAAGTAACAAAGACATACACTGACACCAAGTCACAAAGACACACACTGACACCCAGTAACAAAGACATACACTGATACCCAGGATCACAGACACACACTGACACCCAGTAACAAAGACATACACTGATACCAAGTCACAAAGACATACACTGATACCCAGTAACAAAGACACACACTGACACCCAGTAACAAAGACATACACTGACACCAAGTCACAAAGACACACACTGACACCCAGGAACAAAGACATACACTGACACCAACTAACAAAGGCATACACTGATACCCAGTAGCACAGACACACACTGACACCAAGTAACAAAGACATCCACTGACACCAAGTCACAAAGGCACACACTGACACCCAGTAACAAAGACATATACTGACACCAAGTCACAAATACATACACTGATACCCAGTAACAAAGACATGCACCGATACCCAGTAACACAGACACACACTTACACCAAGTAACAAAGACATCAACTGACACCCATTGTCAAAGACATGCACTGACACCCAGTAACACAGGCACACACGGACACCAAGTCACAAAGACACACACTTACACCAAGTAACAAAGACATACACTTACACCAAGTATTTTGACATACACTGACACCTAGTAACACAGACATACACTGATACCCAGTAACACAGACACACACTTACACCAAGTAACAAAGACATACACTGACACCAAGTCACAAAGAAACACACTGACACCCAGTAACAAAGACATACACTGACACCAACTAACAAAGGCATACACTGATACCCAGTAGCACAGACACACACTGACACCAAGTAACAAAGACATCCACTGACACCAAGTCACAAAGACACACACTGACACCCAGTAACAAAGACATATACTGACACCAAGTCACAAATACATACACTGATACCCAGTAACAAAGACATGCACCGATACCCAGTAACACAGACACACACTTACACCAAGTAACAAAGACATCAACTGACACCCATTGTCAAAGACATGCACTGACACCCAGTAACACAGGCACACACGGACACCAAGTCACAAAGACACACACTTACACCAAGTAACACAGACACACACTGACAGCCAGTAAGACAAACAAACACACTGACACCCAGTAACACAGACACACACTGACACCAAGTAACAAATATATACACTGACACCCAGTAACAAAGAAATTCACGAACACCGAGTAACACAGACATACACTTACACCTAGTAACAAAGACATGCACTGACACCCAGTAACAAAGACATACACTGACACCAAGTCACAAACACATACACTGACACCAAGTAACAAAGACATACACTTACACCAAGAAACAAAGACATACACTGATACCCAGTAACACAGACACACACTGACACCCAGTTAGAAACACACACTGACCCCCAGTAACACAGACACACACTGACCCCCCGTAACACAGACATACACTGTCACCAAGTCACAAAGACACACACTGACACCCAGTAACAAAGACATACACTGACACCAAGTCACAAAGACATACACTGATACACAGACACACACTTACACCAAGTAACACAGACATACACTGACACCAAGTAACAAAGACATACACTGATACCCAGTATCACAGACACACACTTACAACAAGTAACAAAGACATACACTGACACCAAGTCACAAAGACACACACTGACACCCAGTAACAAAGACATGCACTGACATCAAGTCACAAAGACATACACTGATACCCAGGAACACAGACACACACTGACACCCAGTAACAAAGACATACACTGATACCAAGTCACAAAGACATACACTGATACCCAGTAACACAGACACACACTGACACCGAGTAACAAATACTCACACTGATACCAAGACACAAAGACATACATTGATACCCAGTAACACAGACACACACTGACACCGAGTAACAAATACTCACACTGATACCAAGTCACAAAGACATACACTGATACCCAGTTACACAGACACACACTGACACCAAGTAACAAAGACATACACTGACACCAAGTAACAAAGACATACACTTACACCAAGTAACAAAGACACACATTTTCACCAAGGAACACAGACATACACTGACACCAAGTTACAAAGACATACACTTACACCAAGTGACAAAGACAGACAATTACACCAAGTAACAAAGACATGCACTTGCACCAAGTAATTTGACATTCACTGACACAAAGCAACAAAGACATACACTGATACCAAGTCACAAAGACACACACTGACACCCAGTAACAAAGACATACACTGACACCAAGTCACAAAGACATACACTGATACCCAGTAACAAAGACATACACTGACACCAAGTCACAAAGACGCACACTGACACCCAGTAACAAAGACATACACTGACACCAAGTAACAAAGACATACACTGATACCCAGTAACACAGACACACACTGTTACCCAGGAACACAGACACACACTGACACCCAGTTACAAAGACATACACTGATTCCAAGTCGCAAAGACATACACTGATACCCAGGAACACAGACACACACTGACACCCAGTAACAAAGACATGCCCTGATATCAAATCTCAAAGACATACACTGATACCCAGTAACACAGACACACACTGACACCCAGTAACAAAGACATACTCTGATACCAAGTCACAAAGACACACACTGACACCCAGTAACAAAGACATACACTGACACCCAGGAACAAAGACATACACTGATACCAAGTCGCAAAGACATACAATGATACCCAGTATCACAGACACACACTTACACCAAGTAACAAAGACATACACTGACACCAAGTCACAAAGACACACACTGACACCCAGTAACAAAGACATACACTGTTACCCAGGAACACAGACACACACTGACACCCAGTTACAAAGACATACACTGATTCCAAGTCACAAAGTCATACACTGATACCCAGTAACACATACACACACTGACACCCAGTAACAAAGACATACACTGACACCAAGTAACAAAGACATACACTTACACCAAGTAACAAAGACACACACTAACACCAAGGAACACAGCCATACACTGACACCAAGTAACAAAGGCATACACTTACACCAAGTTACAAAGGCAGACAATTACACCAAGTAACAAAGACATACACTTGCACCAAGTATTTTGACATACACTGACACCAAGTCACAAACACATACACTGACACCAAGTAACAAAGACAGACACTTACACCAAGTAACAAAGTCATACACCGATACCCAGTAACACAGACACACACTTACACCAAGTCACAAACACATACACTGACACCAAGTAACAAAGACATACACTTACACCAAGTAACAAAGACATACACTGATACCCAGTAACACAGACACACACTGACCCCCCGTAAAACAGGCATACACTGAGACCAAGTCACAAGGACACACACTGACACCCAGTAACAAAGACATACACTGACACCCAGTAACAAAGACATACACTGATACCAAGTCACAAAGACATACACTGATACCCAGTAACACAGACACACACTGACACCGAGTAACAAATACTCACACTGATACCAAGACACAAAGACATACATTGATACCCAGTAACACAGACACACACTGACACCGAGTAACAAATACTCACACTGATACCAAGTCACAAAGACATACACTGATACCCAGTTACACAGACACACACTGACACCAAGTAACAAAGACATACACTGACACCAAGTAACAAAGACATACACTTACACCAAGTAACAAAGACACACATTTTCACCAAGGAACACAGACATACACTGACACCAAGTTACAAAGACATACACTTACACCAAGTGACAAAGACAGACAATTACACCAAGTAACAAAGACATGCACTTGCACCAAGTAATTTGACATTCACTGACACAAAGCAACAAAGACATACACTGATACCAAGTCACAAAGACACACACTGACACCCAGTAACAAAGACATACACTGATACCCAGTAACAAAGACATACACTGACACCAAGTCACAAAGACGCACACTGACACCCAGTAACACAGACACACACTGACACCCAGTAACAAAGACAGACAATTACACCTAGTAACAAAAGACGTACACTTGCACCAAGTATTTTCACATACACTGATACCAGGTAACAAAGACATACACTGATACCCAGTAACACAGACACACAGCTACACCAATTAACAAAGACAAACACTGACACCAAGTAACAAAGACATACACTGACACCAAGTAACAAAGACAGACAATTACACCAAGTAACAAAGACAGAAAATTACACCTAGTAACAAAAGACATACACTTGCACCAAGTATTTTCACAGACACTGACACCAGGTAACAAAGACATACTCTGATACCCAGTAACACAGACACACACCTACACCAATTAACAAAGACATACACTGACACCAAGTCACAAAGACGCACACTGACACCCAGTAACAAAGACATACACTGATACCAAGTCACAAATACATACACTGATACCCAGTAACACAGACACACACTTACACCAAGTAACAAAGACATACACTGACACCAAGTCACAAAGACGCACACTGACACCCAGTAACAAAGACATACACTGACACCAAGTAACAAAGACATACACTGATACCCAGTAACACAGACACACACTAACACCAAGGAACAAAGACATACACTGACACCAAGTCGCAAAGACACACACATACACTCAGTAACAAAGACATACACTGACACCAAATCACAAAGACATTCACTGATTCCCAGTAACAAAGACATACACTGATTCCCAGTAACAAAGACATACACTGATACCCAGTAACACAGACACAAACTGACAGCCAGTAAGACAAACAAACTCACTGACACCCAGTAACACAGACACACACTGACACCAAGTAACAAAGACAGACACTGACACCCAGTAACACAGATAAACACTGGGTGGCACAGTGGCACAGTGGTTGGCACTGCAGACTCACAGCTGAAGGGACCCGGGTTCGATTCTGGGTACTGCCTGTGCGGAGTTTGCAAGTTCTCCCTGTGTCTGCGTGGGTTTCCTCCGGGTGCTCCGGTTTCCTCCCACATGCCAAAGACTTGCAGGTTGGTAGGTTAATTGGCCATTATAAATTGCCCCTAGTATAGGTAGGTGGTAGGGAAATATATAGGGAACGGTGGGGATGTTATTGGAATATGGGATTCGTGTAGGATTAGTATAAATGGTTGGTTGATGGTCGGCACAGACTCGGTGGGCCGAAGGGCCTGTTTCAGTGCTGTATCTCTAAACTAAACTAAATACTGACACCTAGTGTCACAAACACACAGTAACACAGACATACACTGATACCCAGGAACACAGACACACACTGACACCAAGTAACAAAAACACATACTTACACCAAGTAACACAGACATACCCTGGCACCAAGTGACACCTCGTGTCACAGACACACAGGAACACAGACAGACACTGATACCCAGTAACACAGACACACACTGACACCAAGTAACAAAGACACACACTTACACCAAGTAACAAAGACATACACTTACACCGAGTAACACAGACATACACTGACACCCAGTAACAAAGACAGACACTGACTCCAAGTAACAAAGACATACACTTACACCAAGTAACAAAGACAGACAATTACACCAAGTAACAAAGACATACACTTGCACCAAGTATTTTGACATACACTGACACCAAGTAACAAAGACATACACTGATACCCAGTAACACAGACACACACTTACACCAAGTAACAAAGACATACACTGACACCAAGTCACAAAGACGCACACTTACACCCAGTAACAAAGACATACACTGACACCAAGTAACAAAGACATACACTGATACCCAGTAACACAGACACACACTTACACCAAGTAACAAAGACATACACTGACACCAAGTCACAAAGACACACACATACACTCAGTAACAAAGACATACACTGACACCAAATCACAAAGACATAGACTGATTCCCAGTAACAAAGACATACACTGATACCCAGTAACACAGACACACACGTACACCAAGTAACAAAGACACACACTGATACCCAGTAACACAGACACACACTTACACCAAATAACAAAGACACACACTTACACCAAGTAACAAAGACATACACTTACACCGAGTAACACAGACATACACTGATACTCAGTAACAAAGACATACACTGACACCAAGTAAGAAAGACAAACACTGATACCAAGTCACAAAGACATACACTGATACCAAGTAACACTGACACCCAGTAACAAAGACATATACTGACACCAAGTAACAAAGACACACACTTACACCAAGGAACACAGACATACACTGACACCAAGTAACAAAGACATACACTTACACCAAGTAACAAAGACAGACAATTACACCAAGTAACAAAAGACATACACTTGCACCAATTATTTTGACATACACTGACATCAGGTAACAAAGACATACACTGATACCCAGTGACACAGACACTCACTGACACCCAGTAACAAAGACATACACTGATACCAAGTCACAAAGACATACACTGATACCAAGTAACACAGACACACACTGACACCCAGTAACAAAGACATACACTGACACCAAGGAACAAAGACATACACTTACACCAAGTAACAAAGACACACACTTACACCAAGTAACACAGACATACACTGACACCAAGTAACAAAGACATACACTTACACCAAGTAACAAAGACAGACAATTACACCAAGTAACAAAGACATACACTTGCACCAAGTATTTTGACATACACTGACACCAAGTAACAAAGACATACACTGATACCCAGTAACACAGACACACACATACACCAAGTAACAAAGACATACACTGACACCAAGTCACAAAGACACACACTGACACCCAGTAACAAAGACATACACTGATACCAGGTAACAAAGACATACACTGATACCCAGTAACACAGACACACACCTACACCAATTAACAAAGACATACACTGACACCAAGTCACAAAGACGCACACTGACACCCAGTAACAAAGACATACACTGATACCAAGTCACAAAGACATACACTGATACCCAGTAACACAGACATACACTGACACCCAGTAAGAAAGACATACACTGATACCAAGTCACAATGACATACACTGATACCAAGTAACACAGACACACACTGACACACAGTAACAAAGACATACACTGACACCAAGTAACAAAGACATACACTTACACCAAGTAACAAAGACACACACTTACACCAAGGAACACAGACATACACTGACACCAAGTATCAAAGACATACACTTACACCAAGTAACAAAGACAGACAATTACACCAAGTAAAAAAGACATACACTTGCACGAAGTAGTTTGACATACACTGACACAAAGTAACAAAGACATACACTGATACCCAGTGACACAGACACACACCTACACCAATTAACAAAGACATACACTGACACTAAGTCACAAAGACGCACACTGACACCCAGTAACAAAGACATACACTGATACCAAGTCACAAAGACATACACTGATACCCAGTAACACAGACACACACTGACACCCAGTAACAAAGACATACACTGATACCAAGTCACAAAGACATACACTGATACCAAGTAACACAGACACACACTGACACCCAGTAACAAAGACAGACAATTACACCTAGTAACAAAAGACGTACACTTGCACCAAGTATTTTCACATACACTGACACCAGGTAACAAAGACATACACTGATACCCAGTAACACAGACACACACCTACACCAATTAACAAAGACAAACACTGACACCAAGTAACAAAGACATACACTGACACCAAGTAACAAAGACAGACATTTACACGAAGTAACAAAGACAGACAATTACACCTAGTAACAAAAGACATACACTTGCACCAAGTATTTTCACATACACTGACACCAGGTAACAAAGACATACACTGATACCCAGTAACACAGACACACACCTACACCAATTAACAAAGACATACACTGACACCAAGTCACAAAGACGCACACCCAGTAACAAAGACATACACTGATACCAAGTCACAAATACATACACTGATACCCAGTAACACAGACACACACTGACACCCAGTAACAAAGACATACACTGATACCAAGTCACAAAGACATACACTGATACCAAGTAACACAGACACACACTGACACCCAGTAACAAAGACATACACTGACACCAAGTAACAAAGACATACACTTACACCAAGTAACAAAGACACACACTTACACCAAGGAACACAGACATACACTGACACCAAGTATCAAAGACATACACTTACACCAATTAACAAAGACAGACAATTACACCAAGTAACAAAGACATACACTTGCACCAAGTATTTTGACATACACTGACACCAAGTAACAAAGACATACACTGATACCCAGTAACACAGACACAAACTTACACCAAGTAACAAAGACATACACTGACACCAAGTCATAAAGACGCACACTGACACCCAGTAACAAAGACATACACTGACACCAAGTAACAAAGACATACACTGATACCCAGTAACACAGACACACACTGACACCCAGTAACAAAGACATACACTGATACCAGGTAACAAAGACATACACTGATACCCAGTAACACAGACACACACCTACACCAATTAACAAAGACAAACACTGACACCAAGTAACAAAGACATACACTGACACCAAGTAACAAAGACAGACATTTACACGAAGTAACAAAGACAGACAATTACACCTAGTAACAAAAGACATACACTTGCACCAAGTATTTTCACATACACTGACACCAGGTAACAAAGACATACACTGATACCCAGTAACACAGACACACACCTACACCAATTAACAAAGACATACATTGACACCAAGTCACAAAGACGCACACCCAGTAACAAAGACATACACTGATACCAAGTCACAAATACATACACTGATACCCAGTAACACAGACACACACTGACACCCAGTAACAAAGACATACACTGATACCAAGTCACAAAGACATACACTGATACCAAGTAACACAGACACACACTGACACCCAGTAACAAAGACATACACTGACACCAAGTAACAAAGACATACACTTACACCAAGTAACAAAGACACACACTTACACCAAGGAACACAGACATACACTGACACCAAGTATCAAAGACATACACTTACACCAATTAACAAAGACAGACAATTACACCAAGTAACAAAGACATACACTTGCACCAAGTATTTTGACATACACTGACACCAAGTAACAAAGACATACACTGATACCCAGTAACACAGACACACACTTACACCAAGTAACAAAGACATACACTGACACCAAGTCATAAAGACGCACACTGACACCCAGTAACAAAGACATACACTGACACCAAGTAACAAAGACATACACTGATACCCAGTAACACAGACACACACTGACACCCAGTAACAAAGACATACACTGATACCAAGTCACAAAGACATGCACTGATACCAAGTAACACAGACACACACTGACACCCAGTAACAAAGACATACACTGACAACAAGTAACAAAGACATACACTGACACAAAGTCACAAAGACATACTCTGATACCAAGTCATAAAGACATACACTGACGCCCAGTAACAAAGATATACACTTACACCAACTAACAAAAACACACACTTACACCAAGTAACACAGACATACACTGACACCAAGTAACAAAGACAGACACTTACACCAAGTAACAAATACATACACTTACACCAAGTAACAAAGACACACACTTGCACCAAATATTTTGACATACACTGACACCAAGTAACAAAGACATACACTGATACCCAGTACCACAGACACACACTTACACCAAGTAACCCAGACATACACTGACACCAAGTAACAAAGACAGCCAATTACACCAAGTAACAAAGACATACACTTACACCAAGTAACAAAGACACACACTTACACCAATTATTATGACATACACTGACACCCAGTAACAAAGACATACTCTGACACCCAGTACGACAGACACACACGGACACCAAGTAACAAAGACACACTCTTACACCAAGTAACACAGACACACACTGACCCCCAGTAACACAACCATGCACTGACACCAAGTAACAAAGACATACACTGATACCCAGTAACACAGGCACACACTGGGGTGGGGGGCAGGGGCACATTGGCGCAGTGGTTAGCACCGCAGCCTCACAGCTCCAGTGACCCGGGTTCGATTCTGGATACTGCCTGTGCGGAGTTTGCAAGTTCTCCCTGTGTCTGCGTGGGTTTCCTCCCGGTGCTCCATTTCCTCCCACATGCCAAAGACTTGCATGTTGATAGGTTAATTGGCCATCATAAATTGCCATAGTATAGGTAGGTGGTAGGGAAATATATAGGGATATGTGGGGATGTGATAGGAATACGGGATTAGTGTAGGATTAGTGTAAATGGGAGGCTGATGGTCAGCACAAACTCGGGGGGCCGAAGGGCCTGTTTAAGTGCAGTATCTCTAAACTAAACTAAATACTGACACCTCGTGTCACAGACACACACTGACACCCAGTAACACAGAGAAACACTGATACACAGTAACAAAGAAATACACTGACACCAAATAACACAGACACACAATGACACCCACTAAAAAAGACATACACTGATACCAAGTCACAAAGACATACACTTGCACCAAGTAACAAAGACACACACTTACACCAAGTAACACAGACATACACTGACACCAAGTAACAAAGAAAGACAATTACACCAAGTAACAAAGACATACACTTGCACCAAGTATTTTGACATACACTGACACTAAGTAACAAAGACATAATCTGATACCCAGTAACACAGACACACACTTACACCAAGTAACACAGACATACAATGACACCAAGTAACAAAGACATACACTTACACCAAGTAACACAGACATACACTGACACCAAGTAACAAAGACAGACAATTACACCAAGTCACAAAAACATACACTTACACCAAGTATTTTGACATACACTGACACCAAGTAACAAAGACATACACTGATACCCAGTAACACAGACACACACTTACACCAAGTAACAAAGACATACACTTACACCAAGTAACAAAGACACACACTTACACCAAGTAACACAGACATACACTGACACCAAGTAACAAAGACAGACAATTACACCAAGTAACAAAGACATACACTTACACCAAGTATTTTGACATACACTGACACTAAGTAACAAAGACATACATTGATACCCAGTAACACAGACACACACTTACACCACGTAACGCAGAAATACACTGACACCAAGTAACAAAGACATGCACTGATACCCACTTACACAGACACACACTTACACCAAGTAAAAAGACAGACACTGATACCCAGTAACACAGACACACACTTACACCAAGTAACAAAGACATACATTGATACCTAGTAACACAGACACACACTTTCACCAAGGAACACAGACATACACTGACACCAAGTAACAAAGACATACACTTACACCAAGTAACAAAGACAGACAATTACACCAAGTAACAAAGACATACACTTGCACCAAGTATTTTGACATACACTGACACCAAGTAACAAAGACATACACTGATATCCAGTAACACAGACACACACATACACGAAGTAACAAAGACATACACTGACACCAAGTCACAAAGACACACACTGACACCCAGTAACAAAGACATACACTGATACCAGGTAACAAAGACATACACTGACACCAAGTCATAAAGACGCACACTGACACCCAGTAACAAAGACATACACTGACACCAAGTAACAAAGACATACACTGATACCCAGTAACACAGACACACATTTACACCAAGTAACAAAGACATACACTGACACCCACTAACAAAGACATACACTGATACCAAGTCACAAAGACATACACTGATACCCAGTAACACAGACACACACTGACACCCAGTAACAAAGACATACACTGATACCAGGTCACAAAGACATGCACTGATACCAAGTAACACAGACACACACTGACACCCAGTAACAAAGACATACACTGACGACAAGTAACAAAGACATACACTGACACAAAGTCACAAAGACATACTCTGATACCAAGTCATAAAGACATACACTGACGCCCAGTAACAAAGACATACACTGACACCAAGTAACAAAGACAGACACTTACACCAAGTAACAAATACATACACTTACACCAAGTAACAAAGACACACACTTGCACCAAGTATTTTGACATACACTGACACCAAGTAACAAAGACATACACTGATACCCAGTAACACAGACACACACTTACACCAAGTAACACAGACATACACTGACACCAAGTAACAAAGACAGCCAATTACACCAAGTAACAAAGACATACACTTACACCAAGTAACAAAGACACACACTTTCACCAATTATTATGACATACACTGACACCCAGTAACAAAGACATACTCTGACACCCAGTACGACAGACACACACGGACACCAAGTAACAAAGACACACTCTTACACCAAGTAACACAGACACACACTGACCCCCAGTAACACAAACATGCACTGACACCAAGTAACAAAGACATACACTGATACCCAGTAACACAGGCACACACTGGGGTGGGGGGCGGGGGCACATTGGCGCAGTGGTTAGCACCGCAGCCTCACAGCTCCAGGGACCCGGGTTCGATTCTGGGTACTGCCTGTGCGGAGTTTGCAAGTTCTCCCTGTGTCTGCGTGGGTTTCCTCCCGGTGCTCCGGTTTCCTCCCACATGCCAAAGACTTGCAGGTTGATAGGTTAATTGGCCATCATAAATTGCCATAGTATAGGTAGGTGGTAGGGAAATATATAGGGATAGGTGGGGATGTGATAGGAATACGGGATTAGTGTAGGATTACTGTACATGGGAGGTTGATGGTCAGCACAGACTCGGGGGGCCGAAGGGCCTGTTTAAGTGCAGTATCTCTAAACTAAACTAAATACTGACACCTCGTGTCACAGACACACACTGACACCCAGTACCACAAACAAACACACACTGACACCCAGTAACACAGAGAAAAACTGATACACAGTAACAAAGAAATACACTGACACCAAATAACACAGACACACAATGACACCCACTAAAAAAGACATACACTGATACCAAGTCACAAAGACATACACTTGCACCAAGTAACAAAGACACACACTTACACCAAGTAACACAGACATACACTGACACCAAGTAACAAAGACAGACAATTACACCAAGTAACAAAGACATACACTTGCACCAAGTATTTTGACATACACTGACACTAAGTAACAAAGACATACACTGATACCCAGTAACACAGACACACACTTACACCAAGTAACACAGACATACAATGACACCAAGTAACAAAGACATACACTTACACCAAGTAACACAGACATACACTGACACCAAGTAACAAAGACAGACAATTACACCAAGTCACAAAAACATACACTTACACCAAGTATTTTGACATACACTGACACCAAGTAACAAAGACATACACTGATACCCAGTAACACAGACAGACACTGACACCAAGTAACAAAGACATACACTTACACCAAGTAACAATGACACACACTTACACCAAGTATTTTGACACACACTGACACCAAATGACAAAGACAGACAATTACACCAAGTAACAAATACATACACTTGCACCAAGTATTTTGACACACACTGACACCAAATAACAAAGACAGACAATTACACCAAGTAACAAAGACATACACTTACACCAAGTATTTTGACATACACTGACACTAAGTAACAAAGACATACATTGATACCCAGTAACACAGACACACACTTACACCACGTAACTCAGACATACACTGACACCAAGTAACAAAGACATGCACTGATACCCAGTTACACAGACACACACTTACACCAAGTAAAAAGACAGACACTGATACCCAGTAACACAGACACACACTTACACCAAGTAACAAAGACATATATTGATACCTAGTAACACAGACACACACTTACACCAAGGAACACAGACATACACTGACACCAAGTAAGAAAGACATACACTTACACCAAGTAACAAAGACAGACAATTACACCAAGTAACAAAGACATACACTTGCACCAAGTATTTTGACATACACTGACACCAAGTAACAAAGACATACACTGATATCCAGTAACACAGACACACACATACACCAAGTAACAAAGACATACACTGACACCAAGTCACAAAGACACACACTGACACCCAGTAACAAAGACATACACTGATACCAGGTAACAAAGACATACACTGATACCAAGTAACACAGACACACACCTACACCAATTAACAAAGACATACACTGACACCAAGTCACAAAGACGCACACTGACACCCAGTAACAAAGACATACACTGATACCAAGTCACAAAGACATACCCTGATACCCAGTAACACAGACACACACTGACACCCAGTAACAAAGACATACACTGATACCAAGTCACAAAGACATACACTGATACCAAGTAACACAGACACACACTGACACCCGGTAACAAAGACATACACTGACACCAAGTAACAAAGACATACACTTACACCAAGTAACAAAGACACACACTTACACCAAGGAACACAGACATACACTGACACCAAGTAACAAAGACATACACTTACACCAAGTAACAAAGACAGACAATTACACCAAGTAACAAAGACATAAACTTGCACCAAGTATTTTGACATACACTGACACCAAGTAACAAAGACATACACTGATACCCAGTCACACAGACACACACATACACCAAGTAACAAAGACATACACTGACACCAAGTCACAAAGACGCACACTGACACCCAGTAACAAAGACATACACTGACACCAAGTAACACAGACATACACTGGCAGCAAGTGACACCTAGTGTCACAGTCACACAGTAACACAGACATACACTGATACCCAGTAACACAGACACACACTGACACCAAGTAACAAAGACACACACTTACACCAAGTAACAAAGACATACACTTACACCGAGTAACACAGACATACACTGATACTCAGTAACAAAGACATACACTGACACCAAGTAACAAAGACATACACTGATACCAAGTCAGAAAGACATACACTGATACCAAGTAACACTGACACCCAGTAACAAAGACATATACTGACACCAAGTAACAAAGACACACACTGACACCAAGTAACAAAGACATACACTGATATCCAGTAACACAGACACACACATACACCAAGTAACAAAGACATACACTGACACCAAGTCACAAAGACACACACTGACATCCAGTAACAAAGACATACACTGATACCAGGTAACAAAGACATACACTGATACCCAGTAACACAGACACACACCTACACCAATTAACAAAGACATACACTGACACCAAGTCACAAAGACGCACACTGACATCCATTAACAAAGACATACACTGATACCAAGTCACAAAGACATACACTGATATCCAGTAACACAGACACACACTGACACCCAGTAACAAAGACATACACTGATACCAAGTCACAAAGACATACACTGATACCAAGTAACACAGACACACACTGACACCCGGTAACAAAGACATACACTGACACCAAGTAACAAAGACATACACTTACACCAAGTAACAAAGACACACACTTACACCAAGGAACACACACATACACTGACACCAAGTAACAAAGACATGCACTTACACCAAGTAACAAAGACAGACAATTACACCAAGTAACAAAGACATAAACTTGCACCAAGTATTTAGACATACACTGACACCAAGTAACAAAGACATACACTGATACCCAGTCACACAGACACACACATACACCAAGTAACAAAGACATACACTGACACCAAGTCACAAAGACGCACACTGACACCCAGTAACAAAGACATACACTGACACCAAGTAACACAGACATACACTGGCAGCAAGTGACACCTAGTGTCACAGTCACACAGTAACACAGACATACACTGATACCCAGTAACACAGACACACACTGACACCAAGTAACAAAGACACACACTTACACCAAGTAACAAAGACATACACTTACACCGAGTAACACAGACATACACTGATACTCAGTAACAAAGACATACACTGACACCAAGTAACAAAGACATACACTGATACCAAGTCAGAAAGACATACACTGATACCAAGTAACACTGACACCCAGTAACAAAGACATATACTGACACCAAGTAACAAAGACACACACTGACACCAAGTAACAAAGACATACACTGATATACAGTAACACAGACACACACATACACCAAGTAACAAAGACATACACTGACACCAAGTCACAAAGACACACACTGACACCCAGTAACAAAGACATACACTGATACCAGGTAACAAAGACATCCACTGATACCCAGTAACACAGACACACACCTACACCAATTAACAAAGACATACACTGACACCAAGTCACAAAGACGCACACTGACATCCATTAACAAAGACATACACTGATACCAAGTCACAAAGACATACACTGATACCCAGTAACACAGACACACACTGACACCCAGTAACAAAGACATACACTGATACCAAGTCACAAAGACATACACTGATACCAAGTAACACAGACACACACATACACCAAGTAACAAAGACATACACTGACACCAAGTCACAAAGACATACACTTACACCAAGTAACAAAGACAGACAATTACACCAAGTAACAAAGACATAAACTTGCACCAAGTATTTAGACATACACTGACACCAAGTAACAAAGACATACACTGATACCCAGTCACAGAGACACACACATACACCAAGTAACAAAGACATACACTGACAACAAGTCACAAAGACGCACACTGACACCCAGTAACAAAGACATACACTGACACCAAGTAACACAGACATACACTGGCAGCAAGTGACACCTAGTGTCACAGTCACACAGTAACACAGACATACACTGATACCCAGTAACACAGACACACACTGACACCAAGTAACAAAGACACACACTTACACCAAGTAACAAAGACATACACTTACACCGAGTAACACAGACATACACTGATACTCAGTAACAAAGACATACACTGACACCAAGGAACAAAGACATACACTGATACCAAGTCAGAAAGACATACACTGATACCAAGTAACACTGACACCCAGTAACAAAGACATATACTGACACCAAGTAACAAAGACACACACTTACACCAAGGAACACAGACATACACTGACACCAAGTAACAAAGACATACACTTACACCAAGTAACAAAGACAGACAATTACACCAAGTAACAAAAGACATACACTTGCACCAAGTATTTTGACATACACTGACACCAGGTAACAAAGACATACACTGATACCCAGTAACACAGACACACACCTACACCAATTAACAAAGACATACACTGACACCAAGTCACAAAGACGCACACTGACACCCAGTAACAAAGACATACACTGATACCAAGTCACAAATACATACACTGATACCCAGTAACACAGACACACACTGACACCCAGTAACAAAGACATACACTGATACCAAGTCACAAAGACATACACTGATACCAAGTAACACAGACACACACTGACACCAAGTAACAAAGACATACACTTACACCAAGTAACAAAGACACACACTTACACCAAGGAACACAGACATACACTGACACCAAGTATCAAAGTCATACACTTACACCAAGTAACAAAGACAGTCAATTACACCAAGTAACAAAGACATACACTTGCACCAAGTATTTTGACATACACTGACACCAAGTAACAAAGACATACACTGATACCCAGTAACACAGACACACACTTACACCAAGTAACAAAGACATACACTGACACCAAGTCACAAAGACGCACACAGACACCCAGTAACAAAGACATACACTGACACCAAGTAACAAAGACATACACTGATACCCAGTAACACAAACACACACACTTACACCAAGTAACAAAGACGTACATTGACACCAAGTCACAAAGACACACACTGACACCCACTAACAAAGACATACACTGATACCAAGTCACAAAGACATACACTGATGCCCAGTAACACAGACACACACTGACACCCAGTAACAAAGACATACACTGATACCAAGTCACAAAGACATGCACTGATACCAAGTAACACAGACACACACTGACACCCAGTAACAAAGATATACACTTACACCAAGTAACAAAGACACACACTTACACCAAGTAACACAGACATACACTGACACCAAGTAACAAAGACAGCCAATTACAACAAGTAACAAAGACATACACTTACACCAAGTAACAAAGACACACACTTACACCAATTATTATGACATACACTGACACCCAGTAACAAAGACATACTCTGACACCCAGTACGACAGACACACACGGACACCAAGTAACAAAGACACACTCTTACACCAAGTAACACAGACACACACTGACCCCCAGTAACACAAACATACACTGACACCAAGTAACAAAAACATACAGTGATACCCAGTAACACAGACACACACTTACACCAAGTAACAAAGACATACACTGACACCAAGTCACAAAGACGCACACAGACATCCAGTAACAAAGACAAACACTGACACCAAGTAACAAAGACATACACTGATACCCAGTAACACAGACACACACTTACACCAAGTAACAAAGACGTACACTGACACCAAGTCACAAAGACACACACTGACACCCACTAACAAAGACATACACTGATACCAAGTCACAAAGACATGCACTGATACCAAGTAACACAGACACACACTGACACCCAGTAACAAAGATATACACTTACACCAAGTAACAAAGACACACACTTACACCAAGTAACACAGACATACACTGACACCAAGTAACAAAGACAGCCAATTACACCATGTAACAAAGACATACACTTACACCAAGTAACAAAGACACACACTTACACCAATTATTATGACATACACTGACACCCAGTAACAAAGACATACTCTGACACCCAGTACGACAGACACACACGGACACCAAGTAACAAAGACACACTCTTGCACCAAGTAACACAGACACACACTGACCCCCAGTAACACAAACATGCACTGACACCAAGTAACAAAGACATACACTGATACCCAGTAACACAGGCACACACTGGGGTGGGGCGGGGGGGGGGGTCACATTGGCGCAGTGGTTAGCACCGCAGCCTCACAGCTCCAGGGACCCGGGTTCGATTCTGGGTACTGCCTGTGCGGAGTTTGCAAGTTCTCCCTGTGTCTGCGTGTGTTTCCTCCCGGTGCTCCGGTTTCCTCCCACATGCCAAAGACTTGCAGGTTGATAGGTTAATTGGCCATCATAAATTGCCATAGTATAGGTAGGTGGTAGGGAAATATATAGGGATAGGTGGGGATGTGATAGGAATACGGGATTAGTGTAGGATTAGTGTAAATGGGAGGTTGATGGTCAGCACAGACTCGGGGGGCCGAAGGGCCTGTTTAAGTGCAGTATCTCTAAACTAAACTAAATACTGACACCTCGTGTCACAGACACACACTGACACCCAGTACCACAAACAAACACACACTGACACCCAGTAACACAGAGAAACACTGATACACAGTAACAAAGAAATACACTGACACCAAGTAACAAAGACATACACTGATACCCAGTCACACAGACACACACATACACCAAATAACAAAGACATACACTGACACCAAGTCACAAAGACGCACACTGACACCCAGTAAAAAAGACATACACTGACACCAAGTAACACAGACATACACTGGCAGCAAGTGACACCTAGTGTCACAGTCACACAGTAACACAGACATACACTGATACCCAGTAACACAGACACACACTGACACCAAGTAACAAAGACACACACTTACACCAAGTAACAAAGACATACACTTACACCGAGTAACACAGACATACACTGATACTCAGTAACAAAGACATACACTGACACCAAGTAACAAAGACATACACTGATACCAAGTCAGAAAGACATACACTGATACCAAGTAACACTGACACCCAGTAACAAAGACATATACTGACACCAAGTAACAAAGACACACACTTACACCAAGGAACACAGACATACACTGACACTAAGTAACAAAGACATACACTTACACCAAGTAACAAAGACAGACAATTACACCAAGTTACAAAAGACATACACTTGCACCAAGTATTTTGACACACACTGACACCAGGTAACAAAGACATACACTGATACCCAGTAACACAGACACACACCTACACCAATTAACAAAGACATACACTGACACCAAGTCACAAAGACGCACACTGACACCCAGTAACAAAGACATACACTGATACCAAGTCACAAATACATACACTGATACCCAGTAACACAGACACACACTGACACCCAGTAACAAAGACATACACTGATACCAAGTCACAAAGACATAAACTGACACCAAGTAACAAAGACATACACTTACACCAAGTAACAAAGACACACACTTACACCAAGGAACACAGACATACACTGACACCAAGTATCAAAGTCATACACTTACACCAAGTAACAAAGACAGTCAATTACACCAAGTAACAAAGACATACACTTGCACCAAGTATTTTGACATACCCTGACACCAAGTAACAAAGACATACACTGATACCCAGTAACACAGACACACACTTACACCAAGTAACAAAGACATACACTGACACCAAGTCACAAAGACGCACACAGACACCCAGTAACAAAGACATACACTGACACCAAGTAACAAAGACATACACTGATAACCAGTAACACAGACACACACTTACACCAAGTATCAAAGACGTACACTGACACCAAGTCACAAAGACACACACTGACACCCACTAACAAAGACATACACTGATACCAAGTCACAAAGACATACACTGATACCCAGTAACACAGACACACACTGACACCCAGTAACAAAGACATACACTGATACCAAGTCACAAAGACATGCACTGATACCAAGTAACACAGACACACACTGACACCCAGTAACAAAGACACACACTTACACCAAGTAACACAGACATACACTGACACCAAGTAACAAAGACAGCCAATTACACCAAGTAACAAAGACATACACTTACACCAAGTAACAAAGACACACACTTACACCAATTATTATGACATACACTGACACCCAGTAACAAAGACATACTCTGACACCCAGTACGACAGACACACACGGACACCAAGTAACACAGACATACACTGACGCCAAGTAACAAAGACAGACAATTACACCAAGTAACAAAGACATACACTTGCACCAAGTATTTTGAAATACACTGACACCAAGTAACAAAGACATACACTGATACCCAGTAACACAGACACACACTTACACCAAGTAACACAGACATACAATGACACCAAGTAAAAAAGACATACTCTTACACCAAGTAACACAGACATACACTGACACCAAGTAACAAAGACAGACAATTACACCAAGTAACAAAAACATACACTTACACCAAATATTTTGACATACACTGACACCAAGTAACAAAGACATACACTGATATCCAGTAACACAGACACACACTTACACCAAGTAACAAAGACATACACTTACACCAAGTAACAAAGACACACACTTACACCAACTAACACAGACATACACTGACACCAAGTAACAAAGACAGACAATTACACCAAGTAACCAAGACATACACTTACACCAAGTATTTTGACACACACTGACACCAAGTAACAAAGACAGACAATTACACCAAGTAACAAAGACATACACTTACACCAAGTATTTTGACATACACAGACACTAAGTAACAAAGACATACATTGATACCCAGTAACACAGACACACACTTACACCACGTAACACAGACATACACTGACACCAAGTAACAAAGAAATGCACTGATACCCAGTTACACAGACACACACTTACACCAAGTAAAAAGACAGACACTGATACCCAGTAACACAGACACACACTTACACCAAGTAACAAAGACACACACTTACACCAAGTAACACAGACACACACTGACACCCAGTAACACAAACAAACACACTGACACCAAGTAACACAGACATACACTGACACCAAGTCACAAAGACATACTCTGATACCAAGTCACAAAGACATACACTGACGCCCAGTAACACAGACACACACTGACACCAAGTAACACAGACATACAATGACACCAAGTAACAAAGACATACACTTACACCAAGTAACACAGACATACACTGACACCAAGTAACAAAGACAGACAATTACACCAAGTAACAAAAACATACACTTACACCAAGTATTTTGACATACACTGACACCAAGTAACAAAGACATACACTGATATCCAGTAACACAGACACACACTTACACCAAGTAACAAAGACATACACTTACACCAAGTAACAAAGACACACACCTACACCAACTAACACAGACATACACTGACACCAAGTAACAAAGACAGACAATTACACCAAGTAACCAAGACATACACTTACACCAAGTATTTTGACACACACTGACACCAAGTAACAAAGACAGTCAATTACACCAAGTAACAAAGACATACACTTACACCAAGTATTTTGACATACACAGACACTAAGTAACAAAGACATACATTGATACCCAGTAACACAGACACACACTTACACCACGTAACACAGACATACACTGACACCAAGTAACAAAGAAATGCACTGATACCCAGTTACACAGACACACACTTACACCAAGTAAAAAGACAGACACTGATACCCAGTAACACAGACACACACTTACACAAAGTAACAAAGACATACACTGACACCCAGTAACAAAGACATACACTGACACCCAGTAACACGGACACACACGGACACCAAGTAACAAAGACACACACTTACACCAAGTAACACAGACACACACTGACACCCAGTAACACAAACAAACACACTGACACCAAGTAACACAGACATACACTGACACCAAGTCACAAAGACATACTCTGATACCAAGTCACAAAGACATACACTGACGCCCAGTAACACAGACACACACTGACACCAAGTAACAAAGACATACACTGACACCAAGTAACAAAGATATACACTTACGCCAAGTAACAAAGACACACACTTACACCAAGTAACACAGACATACACTGACACCAAGTAACAAAGACAGACAATTACACCAAGTATTTTGACATACACTGACACCAAGTAACAAAGACATACACTGATACCCAGTAACACAGACACACACTTACACCAAGTAACACAGACACACACTGACACCAAGTAACAAAGACATGCACTGACACCCAGTGAAAAAGACATGCACAGATACCCAGTAACACAGACACACACATAGGCCAAGTAAAAAAGTCAGACACTGATACCCAGTAACACAGGCACACACTGTGGCGGGGTGGGGGGGGGGGGGCTCTTTGGTGCAGTGTTTCGCACCGCAGCCTCACAGCTCCAGGGACCCGGGTTCGATTCTGGGTACTGCCTGTGCGGAGTTTGCAAGTTCTCCCTGTGTCTGCGTGGGTTTCCTCCCGGTGCTCCGGTTTCCTCCCACATGCCAAAGACTTGCAGGTTGATAGGTTAATTGGCTATCATAAATTGCCCCTAGCATTGGTAGGTGGTACGGAAATATATAGGGATAGGTGGGGATGTGATAGGAATATGGGATTAGTGTAGGATTCGTATAAATGGGTTGTTGATGGTCGGCACAGACTCGGTGGGCCGAAGGGCCTGTTTAAGTGCTGTCTCTCTAAACTAAACTAAATACTGACACCTAGTGTCACAGACACACACTGACACCCAGTAACACAAACAAACACACACTGACACCCAGTAACACAGAGAAACACTGATACACAGTAACAAAGACATACACTGACACCAAGTAACACAGACACACACTGACATCCAGTAAAAAAGACATACACTGACACCAAGTCACAAAAACATACACTGATACCAAGTCACAAAGACATACACTGATGCCCAGTAACAAAGACATACACTGACACCAAGTAACACAGACACACACTGACATCCAGTAAAAAAGACATACACTGACACCCAGTAAAAAAGGCATACACTGATACCAAGTCACAAAGACATACACTGATGACCAGTAACACAGATACACACATACAACAAGTAACAAAGACATACACTGACACCAAGTAACAAAGACATACACTGAAACCAAGTAACAAAGACACTCACTTACACCAAGTAACACAGACATACACTGACACCAAGTAACAAAGACAGACAATTACACCAAGTAACAAAGACACACACTTACACCAAGTATTTTGACATGCACTGACACCAAGTCACAAAGACATACACTGATACCCAGTAACACAGACACACACATACAACAAGTAAAAAAGACAGATACTGATACACAGAAACACAGACACACACTTACACCAAGTAACAAAGACATACACTGACACCCAGTAATACAAAGACATACACTGACACCCAGTAACACAGACACACACGGACACCAAGTAACAAAGACACACACTTACACCAAGTAACACAGACACACACTGACACCCAGTAATACAAACAAGCACACTGACACCAAGTAACACAGACATGCACTGACACCAAGTAACAAAGACATGCACTGATACCAACTAACAAAGACATACACTTACACCAAGTAACAAAGACACACACTTACACCAAGTAACACAGACATACACTGACACCAAGTAACAAAGACAGACAATTACACCAAGTAACAAAGACATACACTTACACCAAGTATTTTGACATCCACTGACACCAAGTAACAAAGACATACACTGACACCCAGTAAAAAAGACATACACTGACACCAAGTCACAAAGACATACACTGATACCAAGTCACAAAGACATACACTGATGCCCAGTAACACAGACACACACTGACACTAAGTAACACAGACATACACTGACACCAAGTAATAAAGACATGCACTGATGCCCAGTAACACAGATACACACTGACAACAAGTAACAAAGACATACACTGACACCAAGTAACAAAGACATACACTGAAACCAAGTAACAAAGACACACACTTACACCAAGTAACACAGACATACACTGACACCAAGTAACAAAGACAGACAATTACACCAAGTAACAAAGACACACACTTACATCAAGTATTTTGACATGCACTGACACCAAGTAACAAAGACATAAACTGATACCCAGTAACACAGACACACACTTACAACAAGTAAAAAAGACAGATACTGATACACAGAAACACAGACACGCACTTACACCAAGTAACAAAGACATACACTGACACCCAGTAATACAAAGACATACACTGACACCCAGTAACACAGACACACACGGACACCAAGTAACAAAGACACACACTTACACCAAGTAACACAGACACACACTGACACGCAGTAATACAAACAAGCACACTGACACCAAGTAACACAGACATGCACTGCCACCAAGTAACAAAGACATGCACTGATATCAACTAACAAAGACATACACTTACACCAAGTAACAAAGACACACACTTACACCAAGTAACACAGACATACACTGACACCAAGTAACAAAGACAGACAATTACACCAAGTAACAAAGACATACACTTACACCAAGTATTTTGACATCCACTGACACCAAGTAACAAAGACATACACTGACACCCAGTAAAAAAGACATACACTGACACCAAGTCACAAAGACATACACTGATGCCCAGTAACACAGACACACACTGACACTAAGTAACAAAGACATACACTTACACCAAGTAACAAAGACACGCACTTACACCAAGTAACACAGACATACACTGACACCAAGTAACAAAGACATGCACTGATATCCAGTAACACAGACACACACTTACACCAAGAAACACAGACATACAATGACACCAAGTAACAAAGACATGCACTGATACCCAGTAACACAGACACACACTTACACCAAGTAAAAAAGACAGACACTGATACCCAGTAACACAGACACACACTTACACCCAGTAACAAAGACATACTCTGACACACAGTAACACAGACACACACGGACACCAAGTAACAAAGACACACTCTTACACCAAGTAACACAGACACACACTGACACCCAGTAACACAAACAAACACACTGACACCAAGTAACACAGATATACACTGATACCAAGTAACAAAGACATACACTGATACCCAGTAACACAGGCACACACTGGGGGTGGGGGAGGCAGCTTGGCGCAGTGGTTAGCACCGCAGCCTCACAGCTCCAGGGACCCGGGTTCGAATCTGAGTACTGCCTGTGCGGAGTTTGCAAGTTCTCCCTGTGTCTGCGTGGGTTTCCTCCCGGTGCTCCGGTTTCCTCCCACATGCCAAAGACTTGCAGGTTGATAGGTTAATTGGCCATCATAAATTACCCCTAGTATAGATAGGTGGTAGGGAAATATATAGGGATAGGTGGGGATGTGATAGGAATACGGGATGAGTGTAGGATTAGTGTAAATGGGTGGTTGATGGTCGGCACAGACTCGGGGGGCCGAAGGGCCTGTTTAAGTGCAGTATCTCTGAACTAAACTAAATACTGACACCTAGTGTCACTGATACACACTGACACCCAGTACCACAAACAAATACACACTGACACCCAGTAACACAGAGAAACACTGATACACAGTAACAAAGACATACACTGACACCCAGTAACAAAGACATACACAGACACCAAGTCACAAAGACATACACTGATACCCAGTGACAAAGACATATACTGACACCAAGTAACAAAGACATACGCTGATACCCAGCAACACAGACACACACTTACACCAAGTAACAAAGACATACACTGACAGCAAGTCACAAAGACACACACTGACACCCAGTAACAAAGACATACACTGACACCAAGCAACAAAGACATACACTGATACCCAGTAAAACAGACACACTTACAGCAAGTAACACAGACATACACTGACACCCAGTAACACAGACACACACTTACACCAAGTAACAAAGACATACACTGTCACCCAGTAACACAGACACACACGGACACCAAGTAACAAAGACACAGACTTACACCAAGTAACACAGACACACATTGACACCCAGTAACACAGACACACAATTACACCAAGTAACACAGACATACACTGACACCAAGTAACAAAGACATACACTGACACCAAGTCACAAAGACACACACTGACACCCAGCAACAAAGACATACACTGACACCATGTAACACAGACATACACTGACACCCAGCAACACAGACACACACTTACACCAAGCGACAAAGACATACACTGACGCCCATTAACAAAGACATACACTGACACCCAGTAACACAGACACACACGGACACAAAGTAACAAAGAAACAGACTTACCCCAAGTAACACAGACACACACTGACACCCAGTAACACAGACACACACTTAAACCAAGTAACACAAGACACACATTGACACCAAGTAACACAGACATAAATTACACCAAGTAACACAGACATACACTGACAACAAGTAACAAAGACATACACTGATACCCAGTAACACAGGGATACACTGGGGGCGCACATTGGCGCAGTTGTTAGCACCGCAGCCTCACAGCTCCAGTGACACGGGTTCGATTCTGGGTGCTGCCGGTGAGGAGTTTGCAAGTTCTCCCTGTGTCTGCGTGGGTTTCCTCCGGGTGCTCCGGTTTCCTCCCACATGCCAAAGACTTGCAGGTTGATAGGTTAAGTGGCCATCATAAATTGCCCCTAGTATAGGTAGGTGGTAGGGAATTATATAGGGACAGGTGGGGATGTGATAGGAATACGGGATTAGTATATGATTAGTATAAATGGGTGGTTGATGGTCGGCACAGACTCGGTGGGCCGAAGGGCCTGTTAAAGTGCTGTATCTCTAAACTAAACTAAATACTGACACCTAGTGTCACAGACACACACTGACACACAGTAACACAAACAAACACACACTGACACCCAGTAACACAGAGAAACACTGATCAACAACAACAAAGACATGCACTGACACCAAGTAACACAGACACACACTGAAACCCAGTAACAAAGACATACGCTGACACCAAGTCACAAAGACATACACTGACACCCAGTAACACAGACACACACTTACACCAAGTATTTTGACATACACTGACACCAAGTCACAAAGACATACACAAACACCAAGTAACAAAGACATACAATTACACCAAGTAACAAAGACATACACTTATACCAAGTATTTTGACATACACTGACACCAAGTAACAAAGACATACACTGATACCAAGTCACAAAGACATACACTGATACCCAGTAACACAAACAAACACACACTGACACCCAGTAACACAGAGAAACACTGATAAACAGTAACTAAGACATACACTGACACCAAGTAACACAGACACACACTGACACCCAGTAACAAAGACATACACTGATACCAAGTCACAAAGACATACACTGATACCCAGTAACACAGACATACACTGATACCAAGTCACAAAGACATACACTGATACCCAGTAACACAGACACACACTGACACCAAGTAACAAAGACATATACTGACACCAAGTAACAAAGACATACACTTACACCAAGTAACAAAGACAGACAATTACAGCAAGTAACAAAGACATACACTTACACCAAGTATTTTGACATACACTGACAACAAGTAACAAAGACATACACTGATACCCAGTAATACAGACACACACTTACACCAAGTATTTTGACATGCACTGACACCAAGTAACAAAGACATACACTGACACCAAGTCACAAAGACACACACTGACACCCAGTAACAAAGACATACACTGACACCAAGTCACAAAGACATACACTGATACCCAGTAGCACAGACATACACTGACACCAAGTAAAAACGACATACACAAACACCAAGTAACAAAGACATACAATTACACCAAGTAACAAAGACATACACTTACACCAAGTATTTTGACATACACTGACACCAAGTAACAAAGACATACACTGATACCCAGTAACACAGACAAACACTTACACCAAGTAACAAAGACATACACTGACACCAATTCACAAAGACACACACTGACACCCATCAACAAAGACATACACTGACACCATGTAACACAGACATACACTGACACCCAGCAACACAGACACACACTTACACCAAGCGACAAAGACATACACTGACGCCCAGTAACAAAGACATACACTGACACCCAGTAACACAGACACACACGGACACAAAGTAACAAAGAAACAGACTTACCCCAAGTAACACAGACACACACTGACACCCAGTAACACAGACACACACTTAAACCAAGTAACACAGACACACATTGACACCAAGTAACACAGACACACAATTACACCAAGTAACACAGACATACACTGACAACAAGTAACAAAGACATACACTGATACCCAGTAACACAGGGACACACTGGGGGCGCACATTGGCGCAGTTGTTAGCACCGCAGCCTCACAGCTCCAGTGACACGGGTTCGATTCTGGGTGCTGCCGGTGAGGAGTTTGCAAGTTCTCCCTGTGTCTGCGTGGGTTTCCTCCGGGTGCTCCGGTTTCCTCCCACATGCCAAAGACTTGCAGGTTGATAGGTTAAGTGGCCATCATAAATTGCCCCTAGTATAGGTAGGTGGTAGGGAAATATATAGGGACAGGTGGGGATGTGATAGGAATACGGGATTAGTATATGATTAGTATAAATGGGTGGTTGATGGTCGGCACAGACTCGGTGGGCCGAAGGGCCTGTTAAAGTGCTGTATCTCTAAACTAAACTAAATACCGACACCGAGTGTCACAGATACACACTGACACCCAGTAACACAAACAAACACACACTGACACCCAGTAACACAGAGAAACACTGATAAACAGTAACAAAGATATACACTGACACCAAGTAACAAAGACATACACTGATACCCAGGAACACAGACACACACTGACCCCCAGTAACACAGACATACACAGGCACCAAGTCACAAAGACACGCAATGACACTCAGTAACAAAGACACACACTTACACCAAGTAACACAGACATACACTGACAGCAAGTCACAAAGACACACACTGACACCCAGTAACACAGACACACACTTACACCAAGTAACAAAGACAGACACTGATACCCAGTAACACAGACACACACTTACACCAAGTAACAAAGACACACACAGACACCCAGTAACACAGACACACACTTACACCAAGTAACAAAGACAGACACTTACAACAGGTAACAAAGACACACACTGACACTCAGTTACAAAGACACACACTTACACCCAGTATCACAGACACACACTTACACCAAGTAACAAAGACATACACTGACACCAAGTCACAAAGACACACACTGACACCCAGTAACAAAGACATACACTTACAACAAGTCACAAAGACATACACTGATACACAGGAACACAGACACACACTGACACCCAGTAACAAAGACATACACTTACACCAAGTAACAAAGACATGCACTGATACCCAGTAACACAGACACACACTGACACCCAGTTAGAAACACACACTGACCCCCAGTAACACAGACACACACTGACCCCCCATAACACAGACATACACTGACACCAAGACACAAAGACACACACTGACACCCAGTAACAAAGACATACACTGACACCAAGTCACAAAGACATACACTGATACGCAGACACACACTTACACCAAGTAACACAGACATACACTGACACCAAGTAACAAAGACATACACTGATACCCAGTATCACAGACACACACTTACACCAAGTAACAAAGACATACACTGACACCAAGTCACAAAGACATACACTGATACACAGACACGCACTGACACCAAGTAACACAGACATACACTGACACCAAGTAACAAAGACAGACACTGATACCCAGTATCACAGACACACACTTTCACCAAGTAACAAAGACATAAACTGACACCAAGTCACAAAGACACACACTGACACCCAGTAACAAAGACATACACTGATACCCAGGAACACAGACACACACTGACACCCAGTAACAAACACAGACTCTGATACCAAGTCACAAAGACATACACTGATACCCAGTAACACAGACACACACTGACACCCAGTAACACGCACTGATATGCAGTAACACAGACATACACTGATACCCAGTAACACAGACACACACTGACACCATGTAACAAAGACATACACTTACACCAAGTAACAAAGACACATACTTACACCAAGTAACACAAACATACACTGACACCAAGTAACACAGACACACACTTACACCAAGTAACAAAGACATACACTAACACAGAGTAACACAGACATACACTTACACCAAGTATTTTGACATACACTTACACCAAGTAACAAAGACATGCACTGACACCAGTAACAAAGACATACACTGACACCAAGTCACAAACACATACACTGACACAGAGTAACAAATACATACACTTACACCAAGTAACAAAGACATACACTGATACCCAGTATCACAGACACACACTTACACCAAGTAACAAAGACATACACTGACACCAAGTCACAAAGACACACACTGACACCCAGTAACAAAGACATACACTTACAACAAGTCACAAAGACATACACTGATACCCAGGAACACAGACACACACTGACACCCAGTAACAAAGACAGACACTAACACCGAGTAAGACAGACATACACGTACACCAGGTATTTTGACATACACTCACACCAAGTAACAAAGACATGCACTGACACCCAGTAACAAAGACATACACTGACACCAAGTCACAAACACATACACTGACACCAAGTAACAAATACATACACTTACACCAAGTAACAAAGACATACACTGATACCCAGTAACACAGACACACACTGACACCCAGTTAGAAACACAAACTGACCCCCAATAACACAGACACACACTGACACCCAGTAACACAGACATACACTGACACCAAGTCACGAAGACACACACTGACACCCAGTAACAAAGACATACACTGACACCAAGTCACAAAGACATACACTGATACACAGACACACACACACCAAGTAACACAGACATACACTGACACCAAGTAACAAAGACATACACTGATACCCAGTATCACAGACACACACTTACACCAAGTAACAAAGACATACACTGACACCAAGTCACAAAGACACACACTGACACCCAGGAACAAAGACAGACACTGATACCCAGGAACACAGACACACACTGACACTCAGTAACAAAGACATAGACTGATACCAAGTCACAAAGACATACACTGATACCCAGTAACACAGACACACACTGACACCCAGTAACAAAGACATACACTGACACCAAGTCACAAAGACACACACTGATACCAAGTCACAAATACATACACTGATACCCAGTAACACAGACACACACTGACACCCAGTAACAAAGACATACACTTACACCAAGTGACAAAGACACATACTTACACCAAGTAACACAGACATACACTGACACCAAGTAACACAGACACACACTTACACCAAGTAACAAAGACATACACTGACACCAAGTCACAAAGACGCACACTGACACCCAGTAACAAAGACAAACACTGACACCAAGTAACAAAGACATACACTGATACCCAGTAACACAGACACACACTTACACCAAGTAACAAAGACATACACTGACACCAAGTCACAAAGACACACACTGAAACCCAGTAACAAAGACATACACTGACACCAAGTAACAAAGACATACACTGATACCCAGTAACACAGACACACACTTACATCAAGTAACAAAGACATACACTGACACCAAGTCACAAAGACACACACTGACACGCAGTAACAAAGACATACACTGACACCAATTCACAAAGACATACACTGATACCCAGTAACAAAGACATACACTGACACCAAGTAACACAGACATACACAGACACAAACTTACACCAAGTAACAAAGACATACACATACACCAAGTAACACAGACATACACTTACAACAAGTATTTTGACATACACTGACACCAAGTAACAAAGACATACACTGACACCCAGTAACAAAGACATACACTGACACCAAGTCACAAACACATACACTGACACCAAGTAACAAAGACATACACTTACACCAAGTAACAAAGACATACACTGATACCCAGTAACACAGACACACACTGACACCCAGTTAGAAACACACACTGACCCCCAGCAACACAGACACACACTGACCCCCCATAACACAGACATACACTGACACCAAGTCACAAAGACACACACTGACACCCAGTAACAAAGACATACACTGACACCAAGTCACAAAGACATACACTGATACGCAGACACACACTAACACCAAGTAACACAGACATTCACAGACACCAAGTAACAATGACATACACTGATACCCAGTATCACAGACACACACTTACACCAAGTAACAAAGACATACACTGACACCAAGTCACAAAGACATACACTGATACACAGACACACACTTACACCAAGTAACACAGACATACACTGACACCAAGTAACAAAGACATACACTGATACCCAGTATCACAGACACACACTTACACCAAGTAACAAAGACATAAACAGACACCAAGTCACAAAGACACACACTGACACCCAGTAACAAAGACATACACTGATACCCAGGAACACAGACACACACTGACACCCAGTAACAAACACAGACTCTGATACTAAGTCACAAACACATACACTGATACCCAGTAACACAGACACACACTGACACCCAGTTACACGCACTGATATACAGTAACACAGACATACACTGATACCCAGTAACACAGACACACACTGACACCAAGTAACAAAGACATACACTTACACCAAGTAACAAAGACACATACTTACACCAAGTAACACAGACATACACTGACACCAAGTAACACAGACACACTTACACCAAGTAACAAAGACATACACTAACACCGAGTAACACAGACATACACTTACACCAAGTATTTTGACATACACTTACACCAAGTAACAAAGACATGCACTGACACCAGTAACAAAGACATACACTGGCACCAAGTCACAAACACATACACTGACACCAAGTAACAAATACATACACTTACACCAAGTAACAAAGACATACACTGATTCCCAGTAACACAGAAACACACTGACACCCAGTTAGAAACACACACAGACCCCCAATAACACAGACACACACTGACAACCCGTAACACAGACATACACTGACACCAAGTCACAAAGACACACACTGACACCCAGTAACAAAGACATACACTGACACCAAGTCACAAAGACATACACTGATACCCAGTATCACAGACACACACTTACACCAAGTAACAAAGACATACACTGACACCAAGTCACAAAGACACACACTGACACCCAGTAACAAAGACATACACTGATACCCAGGAACACAGACACACACTGACACCCAGTAACAATGACATACACTGACACCAAGTCACAAAGACACACACTGACACCCAGTAACAAAGACATACACTGATACCCAGGAACACAGACACACACTGACACCCAGTAGCAAAGACATACACTGATACCAACTAACAAAGACATACACTTACACCAAGTAACAAAGACACACACTTACACCAAGTAACACAGACATACACTGACACCAAGTAACTTCTTCTTTTGGGCCTCCTTATCTCGAGAGACAATGGATACGCGCCTGGAGGTGGTCAGTGGTTTGTGAAGCAGCGCCTGGAGTGGCTATAAAGGCCAATTCTGGAGTGACAGGCTCTTCCACAGGTGCTGCAGAGAAATTTGTTTGTTGGGGCTGTTGCACAGTTGGCTCTCCCCTTGCGCCTCTGTCTTTTTTCCTGCCAACTACTAAGTCTCTTCGACTCGCCACAATTTAGCCCTGTCTTTATGGCTGCCCGCCAGCTCTGGCGAATGCTGGCAACTGACTCCCACGACTTGTGATCAATGTCACACGATTTCATGTCGCGTTTGCAGACGTCTTTATAACGGAGACATGGACGGCCGGTGGGTCTGATACCAGTGGCGAGCTCGCTGTACAATGTGTCTTTGGGGATCCTGCCATCTTCCATGCGGCTCACATGGCCAAGCCATCTCAAGCGCCGCTGACTCAGTAGTGTGTATAAGCTGGGGATGTTGGCCGCTTCAAGGACTTCTGTGTTGGAGATATAGTCCTGCCACCTGATGCCAAGTATTCTCCGAAGGCAGCGAAGATGGAATGAATTGAGACGTCGCTCTTGGCTGGCATACGTTGTCCAGGCCTCGCTGCCGTAGAGCAAGGTACTGAGGACACAGGCCTGATACACTCGGACTTTTGTGTTCCGTGTCAGTGCGCCATTTTCCCACACTCTCTTGGCCAGTCTGAACATAGCAGTGGAAGCCTTACCCATGCGCTTGTTGATTTCTGCATCTAGAGACAGGTTACTGGTGATAGTTGAGCCTAGGTAGGTGAACTCTTGAACCACTTCCAGAGCGTGGTCGCCAATATTGATGGATGGAGCATTTCTGACATCCTGCCCCATGATGTTCGTTTTCTTGAGGCTGATGGTTAGGCCAAATTCATTGCAGGCAGACGCAAACCTGTCGATGAGACTCTGCAGGCATTCTTCAGTGTGAGATGTTAAAGCAGCATCGTCAGCAAAGAGGAGTTCTCTGATGAGGACTTTCCGTACTTTGGACTTCGCTCTTAGACGGGCAAGGTTGAACAACCTGCCCCCTGATCTTGTGTGGAGGAAAATTCCTTCTTCAGAGGATTTGAACGCATGTGAAAGCAGCAGGGAGAAGAAAATCCCAAAAAGTGTGGGTGCGAGAACACAGCCCTGTTTCACACCACTCAGGATAGGAAAGGGCTCTGATGAGGAGCCACCATGTTGAATTGTGCCTTTCATATTGTCATGGAATGAGGTGATGATACTTAGTAGCTTTGGTGGACATCCGATCTTTTCTAGTAGTCTGAAGAGACCACGTCTGCTGACGAGGTCAAAGGCTTTGGTGAGATCAATGAAAGCAATGTAGAGGGGCATCTGTTGTTCACGGCATTTCTCCTGTATCTGACCAAGTAACAAAGACAGACAATTACACCAAGTAACAAAGACATACACTTACACCAAGTATTTTGACATCCACTGACACCAAGTAACAAAGACATACACTGACACCCAGTAAAAAAGACATACACTGACACCAAGTCACAAAGACATACACTGATACCAAGTCACAAAGACATACACTGATGCCCAGTAACACAGACACACACTGACACTATGTAACAAAGACATACACTTACACCAAGTAACAAAGACACGCACTTACACCAAGTAACACAGACATACACTGACACCAAGTAACAAAGACATGCACTGATACCCAGTAACACAGACACATACTTACACCAAGTAACACAGACATACAATGACACCAAGTCACAAAGACATACACTGATACCCAGTAACACAGACACACACTTACACCCAGTAACAAAGACATACTCTGACACACAGTAACACAGACACACACGGACACCAAGTAACAAAGACACACTCTTACACCAAGTAACACAGACACACACTGACACCCAGTAACACAAACAAACACTCTGACACCAAGTAACACAGATATACACTGATACCAAGTAACAAAGACATACACTGATACCCAGTAACACAGACACACACTTACAACAAGTAAAAAAGACAGATACTGATACCCAGAAACACAGACACACATTTACACCAAGTAACAAAGACATACACTGACACCCAGTAATACAAAGAGATACACTGACACCCAGTAACACAGACACACACGGACACCAAGTAACAAAGACACACACTTACACCAAGTAACACAGACACACACTGACACCCAGTAATACAAACAAACACACTGACACCAAGTAACACAGACATACACTGACACCAAGTAACAAACACATACACTGATACCAACTAACAAAGACATACACTTACAACAAGTAACAAAGACACACACTGACAACAAGTAACAAAGACATACACTGACACCAAGTAACAAAGACAGACAATTACACCAAGTAACAAAGACATACACTTACACCAAGTATTTTGACATCCACTGACACCAAGTAACAAAGACATACACTGACACCCAGTAAAAAAGACATACACTGACACCAAGTCACAAAGACATACACTGATACCAAGTCACAAAGACATACACTGATGCCCAGTAACACAGACACACACTGACACTCAGTAACAAAGACATACACTGACACCAAGTAACAAAGACATACACTTTCACCAAGTAACAAAGACACGCACTTACACCAAGTAACACAGACATACACAGACACCAAGTAACAAAGACAGACAATTACACCAAGTAACAAAGACATACACTTACAACAATTAACACAGACATACAATGACACCAAGTAACAAAGACATGCACTGATACCCAGTAACACAGACACACACTTACACCAAGTAACACAGACATACAATGACACCAAGTAACAAAGACATGCACTGATACCCAGTAACACAGACACACACTTACACCAAGTAACACAGACATACAATGACACCAAGTAACAAAGACATGCACTGATACCCAGTGACAAAGACATATACAGACACCAAGTAACAAAGATATACACTAACACCAAGTAACAAAGACAGACAATTACACCAAGTAACAAAGACATACACTTACACCAAGTATTTTGACATACACTGACACCAAGTAACAAAGACATACACTGATACCCAGTAACACAGACACACACTTACACCAAGTAACAAAGACATACACTGACACCAAGTCACAAAGACACACACTTACACCAAGTATTTTGACATACACTGACACAAAGTCACAAAGACATACACTGATACCCAGTAACACAGACACACACTGACACCCAGTTACACGCACTGATATACAGTAACACAGACATACACTGATACCCAGTAACACAGACACACACTGACACCCAGTAACAAAGCCATACACTGACACCAAGTCACAAAGACATACACTGATACCCAGTAAAACAGACACACTTACAGCAAGTAACACAGACATACACTGACACCCAGTAACACAGACACACACTTACACCAAGTAACAAAGACATACACTGACACCCAGTAACACAAACACACACGGACACCAAGTAACAAAGACACAGACTTACACCAAGTAACACAGACACACATTGACACCCAGTAACACAGACACACAATTACACCAAGTAACACAGACATACACTGACACCCAGTAACAAAGACATACACTGACACCAAGTCACAAAGACATACACTGATACCCAGTAACACAGACACACACTTACACCAAGTAACACAGACATACACTGACACCCAGCAACACAGACACACACTTACACCAAGTAACAAAGACATACACTGATACCCAATAACACAGACCACACACTGGGCGGCACAGTGGTGCAGTGGTTAGCACCGCAGCCTCACAGCTATAGGGACCCGGGTTCGATCCTGGGAACTGCCTGTGCGGAGTTTGCAAGTTCTCCCTTTGTCTGCGTAGGTTTCCTCCGGGTGCTCCGGCTTCCTCCCACATGCCAAAGACTTGCAGGTTGATAGGTTAATTGGCCATCATAAATTGCCCCTAGTATAGGTAGGTGGTAGGGAAATATATAGGGACAGGTGGGGATGTGATAGGAATACGGGATTAGTGTAGGATTAGTATGAATGTGTGGTTGATGGTCGGCACAGACTCGGTGGGCCGAAGGGCCTGTTAAATTGCTGCATATCTAAACTAAACTAAAGACTGACAGCTAGTGTCACAGATACACACTGACACCCAGTAACACAACACACACACTGACAACCAGTAACACAGAGAAACACTGATAAACAGTAACAAAGACATACACTGACACCAAGGAACACAGACACACACTGACACTCAGTAACAAAGACACACACTTACACCAAGTAACACAGACATACACTGACAGCAAGTCACAAAGACACACACTGACACCCAGTAACACAGACACACACTTACACCAAGCAACAAAGACAGACACTGATACCCAGTAACACAGACACACACTTACACCAAGCAACAAAGACACACACTGACACCCAGTAACACAGACACACACTTACACCAAGTAACAAAGACAGACACTTACAACAGGTAACAAAGACGCACACTGACACTCAGTAACAAAGACACACACTTACACCAAGTAACACAGACATACACTGACAGCAAGTAACGAAGACATACACTGATACCCAGTATCACAGACACACACTTACACCAAGTAACAAAGACATACACTGATACCCAGTAACAAAGTCATACACTTACACCAAGTCACAAAGACATATACTGATACCCAGGAACACAGACACACACTGACACCCAGTAACAAAGACAGACACTAACACCGAGTAAGACAGACATACACTTACACCAAGTATTTTGACATACACTCACACCAAGTAACAAAGACATGCACTGACACCCAGTAACAAAGACATACACTGACACCAAGTAACAAACACATACACTGACACCAAGTAACAAATACATACACTTACACCAAGCAACAAAGACATACACTGATACCCAGTAACACAGACACACACTGACACCCAGTTGGAAACACACACTGACTCCCAATAACACTGACACACACTGACACCCAGTAACACAGACATACACTGACACCAAGTCACGAAGACACACACTGACACCCAGTAACAAAGACATACACTGACACCAAGTCACAAAGACATACACTGATACACAGACACACACTTACACCAAGTAACACAGACATACACTGACACCAAGTAACAAAGACATACACTGATACCCAGTATCACAGACACACACTTACACCAAGTAACAAAGACATACACTGACACCAAGTCACAAAGACACACACTGACACCCAGGAACAAAGACATACACTGATACCCAGTAACACAGACACACACTGACACCCAGTAACAAAGACATACACTGACACCAAGTCACAAAGACACACACTGACACCAAGTCACAAAGACATACACTGATACCCAGGAGCACAGACACACACTGACACCCAGTAACAAAGACATAAACTGATACCAAGTCACAAAGACATGCACTGAACACCAGTAACACGGACACACACTGACACCCAGTAACAAAGACATACACTTACACCAAGTAACAAAGACACATACTTACACCAAGTAACACAGACATACACTGACACCAAGTAACACAGACACACACTTACACCAAGTAACAAAGACATACACTGACACCAAGTCACAAAGACGCACACTGACACCCAGTAACAAAGACATACACTGACACCAAGTAACAAAGACATACACTGATCCCCACTAACACAGACACACACTTACACCAAGTAACAAAGACATACACTGACACCAAGTCACAAAGACACACACTGACACCCAGTAACAAAGACATACACTGACACCAAGTAACAAAGACATACACTGATACCCAGTAACACAGACACACACTTACACCAAGTAACAAAGACATACACTGACACCAAGTCACAAAGACCCACACTGACACGCAGTAACAAAGACAATCACTGACACCAAGTCACAAAGACATACACTGATACCCTGTAACAAAGACATAGACTGACACCAAGTAACACAGACATACACAGACACAAACTTACACCAAGTAACAAAGACATACACTTACACCAAGTAACACAGACATACACTTACACCAAGTATTTTGACATACACTGACACCAAGTAACAAAGACATACACTGACACCCAGTAACAAAGAATTACACTGACACCAAGTCACAAACACATACACTGACACCAAGTAACAAAGACATACACTTACACCAAGTAACAAAGACACACACTGACACCCAGTTAGAAACACACACTGACCCCCAGTAACACAGACACACACTGACCCCCCATAACACAGACATACACTGACACCAAGTCACAAAGACACACACTGACACCCAGTAACAAAGACATACACTGACACCAAGTCACAAAGACATACACTGATACGCAGACACACACTTACACCAAGTAACACAGACATACACTGACACCAAGTAACAAAGACATACACTGATACCCAGTATCACAGACACACACTTACACCAAGTAACAAAGACATACACTGACACCAAGTCACAAAGACATACACTGATACACAGACACACACTGACACCAAGTAACACAGACATACACTGACACCAAGTAACAAAGACAGACACTGATACCCAGTATCACAGACACACACTTTCACCAAGTAACAAAGACATAAACTGACACCAAGTCACAAAGACACACACTGACACCCAGTAACAAAGACATACACTGATACCCAGGAACACAGACACACACTGACACCCAGTAAAAAACACAGACTCTGATACCAAGTCACAAAGACATACACTGATACCCAGTAACACAGACACACACTGACACCCAGTAACACGCACTGATATGCAGTAACACAGACATACACTGATACCCAGTAACACAGACACACACTGACACCATGTAACAAAGACATACACTTACACCAAGTAACAAAGACACATACTTGCACCAAGTAACACAGACATACACTGACACCAAGTAACACAGACACACACATACACCAAGTAACAAAGACATACACTAACACCGAGTAACACAGACATACACTTACACCAAGTATTTTGACATACACTTACAACAAGTAACAAAGACATGCACTGACACCAGTAACAAAGACATACACTGACACCAAGTCACAAACACATACACTGACACCGAGTAACAAATACATACACTGACACCAAGTAACAAAGACATACACTGATACCCAGTATCACAGACACACACTTACACCAAGTAACAAATACAAACACTGACACAAAGTCACAAAGACACACACTGACACCCAGGAACAAAGACATACACTGATACCCAGTAACACAGACACACACTGACACCCAGTAACAAAGACATACACTGACACCAAGTCACAAAGACACACACTGACACCCAGTAACAATGACATACACTGATACCCAGGAGCACAGACACACACTGACACCCAGTAACAAAGAGATACACTGATACCAAGTCACAAAGACATACACTGATACCCAGTAACACGGACACACACTGACACCCAGTAACAAAGACATACACTTACACCAAGTAACAAAGACACATACTGACACCAAGTAACACAGACATACACTGACACCAAGTAACACAGACACACACTTACACCAAGTAACAAAGACATACACTGACACCAAGTCACAAAGACGCACACTGACACCCAGTAACAAAGACATACACTGACACCAAGTAACAAAGACATACACTGATACCCACTAACACAGACACACACTTACACCAAGTAACAAAGACATACACTGACACCAAGTCACAAAGACACACACTGACACCCAGTAACAAAGACATACACTGACACCAAGTAACAAAGAAATACACTGATACCCAGTAACACAGACACACACTTACACCAAGTAACAAAGACATACACTGACAACAAGTCACAAAGACACACACTGACACGCAGTAACAAAGACATACACTGACACCAAGTCACAAAGACATACACTGATACCCAGTAACAAAGACATAGACTGACACCAAGTAACA
Source organism: Heterodontus francisci (assembly GCF_036365525.1). Classification (NCBI taxonomy): domain Eukaryota; kingdom Metazoa; phylum Chordata; class Chondrichthyes; order Heterodontiformes; family Heterodontidae; genus Heterodontus; species Heterodontus francisci. The sequence continues at coordinate 5,074,531 of NW_027140851.1, read as the reverse complement.
CAGACATACACAGACACAAACTTACACCAAGTAACAAAGACATACACTTACACCAAGTAACACAGACATACACTTACACCAAGTATTTTGACATACACTGACACCAAGTAACAAAGACATACACTGACACCCAGTAACAAAGAATTACACTGACACCAAGTCACAAACACATACACTGACACCAAGTAACAAAGACATACACTTACACCAAGTAACAAAGACATACACTGATACCCAGTAACACAGACACACACTGACACCCAGTTAGAAACACACACTGACCCCCAGTAACACAGACACACACTGACCCCCCATAACACAGACACACACTGACACCCAGTAACAAAGACATACACTGACACGAAGTCACAAAGACATACACTGATACGCAGACACACACTTACACCAAGTAACACAGACATACACTGACACCAAGTAACAAAGACATACACTGATACCCAGTATCACAGACACACACTTACACCAAGTAACAAAGACATACACTGACACCAAGTCACAAAGACATACACTGATACACAGACACACACTGACACCAAGTAACACAGACATACACTGACACCAAGTAACAAAGACAGACACTGATACCCAGTATCACAGACACACACTTTCACCAAGTAACAAAGACATAAACTGACACCAAGTCACAAAGACACACACTGACACCCAGTAACAAAGACATACACTGATACCCAGTAACAAACACAGACTCTGATACCAAGTCACAAAGACATACACTGATACCCAGTAACACAGACACACACTGACACCCAGTAACACGCACTGATATGCAGTAACACAGACATACACTGATACCCAGTAACACAGACACACACTGACACCATGTAACAAAGACATACACTTACACCAAGTAACAAAGACACATACTTACACCAAGTAACACAGACATACACTGACACCAAGTAACACAGACACACACTTACACCAAGTAACAAAGACATACACTAACACCGAGTAACACAGACATACACTTACACCAAGTATTTTGACATACACTTACTCCAAGTAACAAAGACATGCACTGACACCAGTAACAAAGACATACACTGACAGCAAGTCACAAACACATACACTGACACCGAGTAACAAATACATACACTTACACCAAGTAACAAAGACATACACTGATACCCAGTAACACAGACACACACTGACACCATGTAACAAAGACATACACTTACACCAAGTAACAAAGACTTACACTGACACCCAGTAACAAAGACATACACTGATACCCAGGAACACAGACACACACTGACACCCAGTAACAAACACAGACTCTGATACCAAGTCACAAAGACATACACTGATACCCAGTAACACAGACACACACTGACACCCAGTAACACGCACTGATATGCAGTAACACAGACATACACTGATACCCAGTAACACAGACACACACTGACACCATGTAACAAAGACATACACTTACACCAAGTAACAAAGACACATACTTACACCAAGTAACACAGACATACACTGACACCAAGTAACACAGACACACACTTACACCAAGTAACAAAGACATACACGAACACCGAGTAACACAGACATACACTTACACCAAGTATTTTGACATACACTTACACCAAGTAGCAAAGACATGCACTGACACCAGTAACAAAGACATACAGTGACACCAAGTCACAAACACATACACTGACACCGAGTAACAAATACATACACTGACACCAAGTCACAAACACATACACTGACACCGAGTAACAAAGACATACACTGACACCAAGTCACAAAGACACACACTGACACCCAGTAACAATGACATACACAGATAGCCAGGAGCACAGACACACACTGACACCCAGTAACAAAGAGATACACTGATACCAAGTCACAAAGACATACACTGATACCCAGTAACACGGACACACACTGACACCCAGTAACAAAGACATACACTTACACCAAGTAACAAAGACACATACTTACACCAAGTAACACAGACATACACTGACACCAAGTAACACAGACACACACTTACACCAAGTAGCAAAGACATACACTGACACCAAGTCACAAAGACGCACACTGACACTCAGTAACAAAGACATACACTGACACCAAGTAACAAAGACATACACTGATACCCACTAACACAGACACACTCTTACACCAAGTCACAAACACATACACTGACACCAAGTCACAAAGACACACACTGACACCCAGTAACAAAGACATACACTGACACCAAGTAACAAAGACATACACTGATACCCAGTAACACAGACACACACTTACACCAAGTAACAAAGACATACACTGACACCAAGTCACAAAGACACACACTGACACGCAGTAACAAAGACATACACTGACACCAAGTCACAAAGACATACACTGATACCCAGTAACAAAGACATAGACTGACACCAAGTAACACAGACATACACAGACACAAACTTACACCAAGTAACAAAGACATACACTTACACCAAGTAACACAGACATACACTTATACCAAGTATTTTGACATACACTGACACCAAGTAACAAAGACATACACTGACACCCAGTAACAAAGAATTACACTGACAACAAGTCACAAACACATACACTGACACCAAGTAACAAAGACATACACTTACACCAAGTAACAAAGACATACACTGATACCCAGTAACACAGACACACACTGGCACCCAGTTAGAAACACACACTGACCCCCAGTAACACAGACAAACACTGACCCCCCATAACACAGACATACACTGACACCAAGTCACAAAGACACACACTGACACCCAGTAACAAAGACATACACTGACACCAAGTCACAAAGACATACACTGATACGCAGACACACACTTACACCAAGTAACACAGACATACACTGACACCAAGTAACAAAGACATACACTGATACCCAGTATCACAGACACACACTTACACCAAGTAACAAAGACATACACTGGCACCAAGTCACAAAGACATACACTGATACACAGACACACACTGACACCAAGTAACACAGAGATACACTGACACCAAGTAACAAAGACAGACATTGATACCCAGTATCACAGACACACACTTTCACCAAGTAACAAAGACATAAACTGACACCAAGTCACAAAGACACACACTGACACCCAGTAACAAAGACATACACTGATACCCAGGAACACAGACACGCACTGACACCCAGTAACAAACACAGACTCTGATACCAAGTCACAAAGACATACACTGATACCCAGTAACACAGACACACACTGACACCCAGTAACACGCTCTGATATGCAGTAACACAGACATACACTGATACCCAGTAACACAGACACACACTGACACCATGTAACAAAGACATACACTTACACCAAGTAACAAAGACACATACTTACACCAAGTAACACAGACATACACTGACACCAAGTAACACAGACACACACTTACACCAAGTAACAAAGACATACACTAACACCGAGTAACACAGACATACACTTACACCAAGTATTTTGACATACACTTACTTCAAGTAACAAAGACATGCACTGACACCAGTAACAAAGACATACACTGACACCAAGTCACAAACACATACACTGACACCGAGTAACAAATACATACACTTACACCAAGTAACAAAGACATACACTGATACCCAGTAACACAGACACACACTGACACCCAGTTAGAAACACACACTGACCCCAAATAACACAGACACACACTGACACCCCGTAACACAGACATACACTGACACCAAGTCACAAAGACACACACTGACACCCAGTAACAAAGACATACACTGACACCAAATTACAAAGACATACACTGATACACAGACACACACTTACACCAAGTAACACAGACAGACACGGACACCAAGTAACAAAGACATACAATGATACCCAGTATCACAGACACAAACTGACACCCAGTAACAAAGACATACACTGATACCCAGGAACACAGACACACGCTGACACCCAGTAACAAAGACATACACTGATACCAAGTCGCAAAGACATACACTGATACCCAGTAACACAGACACACACTGACACCCAGTAACAAAGACATACACTGACACCAAGTCACAAAGACACACACTGACACCCAGAAACAAAGACATACACTGATACCCAGGAACACAGACACACACTGACACCCAGTAGCAAAGACATACACTGATACCAAGTCACAACGACATACACTGATACCCAGTAACACAGACACACACTGACACCCAGTAACAAAGACATACACTGACACCAAGTAACACTGACATACACTAACACCGAGTAACACAGACATACACTTACACCAAGTATTTTGACATACACTTACACCAAGTAACACAGACATGCACTGACACCCAGTAACAAAGACATACACTGACACCAAGTCACAAACACATACACTGACACCAAGTAACAAATACATACACTTACACCAAGTAACAAAGACATACACTGATACCCAGTAACAAAGACACACACTGACACCCAGTTAGAAACACACACTGACCCCCAATAACAGAGACACACACTGACCCCCGTAACAAAGACATACACCGACACCAAGTCTCAAAGACATACACTGATACACAGACACACACTTACACCAAGTAACACAGACATACACAGACACCAAGTAACAAAGACATACACTGATACCCAGTATCACAGACAAACACTTACACCAAGTAACAAAGACATACACTGACACCAAGTCACAAAGACACACACTGACAACCAGTAACAAAGACATACACTGATACCCAGGATCACAGACACACACTGACACCCAGTAACAGAGACATACACTGATACCAAGTCACAAAGACATACACTGATACCCAGTAACACAGACACACACTGACACCCAGTAACAAAGACATACACTGACACCAAGTCACAAAGACACACACTGACACCCAGTAACAAAGACATACACTGATACCCAGGAACACAGACACACACTGACACCCAGTAACAAAGACATACACTGATACCAAGTCACAAAGTCATACACTGATACCCAGTAACACAGACACACACTGACACCCAGTAACAAAGACATACACTGATACCAAGTCACAAAGACAAACACTGATACCCAGTAACACAGACACACACGGACACCAAGTAACAAAGACACACACTTACACCAAGTAAAACAGGCACACACTGACAGCCAGTAAGACAAACAAACACACTGACACCCAGTAACACAGACACACACTGACAGCAAGTAACAAATATATACACTGACACCCAGTAACACAGATACACACTGGGTGGCACAGTGGCGCAGTGCTTAGCACTGCAGCCTCACAACTCCAGGGGACCGGCTTCGATTGTGGGTACTGCCTGTGCGGAGTTTGCAAGTTCTCCCTGTGTCTGCGTGCATTTCCTCCGGGTGCTCCGGTTTCCTCCCACATGCCAAAGACTTGCAGGTTGGTATGTTAATTGGCCATTATAAATTGCCCCTAGTATAGTTAGGTGGTAGGAAAATATATAGGGACCGGTTTGGATGTTATTGGAATATGGGATCCGTGTAGGATTAGTATAAATGGTTGGCTGATGTTCGGCACAGACTCGGTGGGCCGAAGGGCCTGTTTAAGTGCTGTATCTCGAAACTAAACTAAATACTGACACGTAGTGTCACAGACACACACTGACACCCAGTAACACGCATTGATATACAGTAACACAGACATACACTGATACCCGGTAACACAGACACACACTGACACCAAATAACAAAGACATCCACTTACACCAAGTAACAAAGACACATACTTGCACCAAGTAACACAGACATACACTGACACCAAGTAACACAGACACACACTTACACCAAGTAACAAAGACATCCACTAACACCGAGTAACACAGACATACACTTACAACTATTAACAAAGACATGCACTGACACCCAGTAACACAGACACACACTGACACCAAGTCACAAACACAGACATTGACACCAAGTAACAAAGACATACACTTACACCAAGAAACAAAGACATACACTGATATCCAGTAACACAGACACACACTTACACCCAGTTAGAAACACACACTGACCCCGAGTAACAAAGGCATAAACTGACACCAAGTCACAAAGACATACACTGACACCCAGTAACAAAGACATAAACTGACACCAAGTCACAAAGATATACACTGATACACAGACACACACTTACACCAAGTAACACAGACATACACTGACACCAAGTAACAAAGACAGACACTGATACCCAGTAACACAGACACACACGAACACCAAGTAACACAGACATACACTGACACCAAGTAACAAAGACATACAATTACACCAAGTAACAGAGACACACACTGACACCAAGTAACAAAGACAGACACTGATACCCAGTAACACAGACACACACTAACACCAAGCAACACAGACACACACTTACACCAAGTAACAAAGACATACACTGACACCAAGTCACAAAGACGCACACTGACACCCAGTAACAAAGACATACACTGACACCAAGTAACAAAGACATACACTGATACCCACTAACACAGACACACACTTACACCAAGTAACAAAGACATACACTGACACCAAGTCACAAAGACACACACTGACACCCAGTAACAAAGACATACACTGACACCAAGTAACAAAGACATACACTGATACCCAGTAACACAGACACACACTTACACCAAGTAACAAAGACATACACTGACAACAAGTCACAAAGACACACACTGACACGCAGTAACAAAGACATACACTGACACCAAGTCACAAAGACATACACTGATACCCAGTAACAAAGACATAGACTGACACCAAGTAACACAGACATACACAGACACAAACTTACACCAAGTAACAAAGACATACACTTACACCAAGTAACACAGACATACACTTACACCAAGTATTTTGACATACACTGACACCAAGTAACAAAGACATACACTGACACCCAGTAACAAAGAATTACACTGACACCAAGTCACAAACACATACACTGACACCAAGTAACAAAGACATACACTTACACCAAGTAACAAAGACATACACTGATACCCAGTAACACAGACACACACTGACACCCAGTTAGAAACACACACTGACCCCCAGTAACACAGACACACACTGACCCCCCATAACACAGACACACACTGACACCCAGTAACAAAGACATACACTGACACGAAGTCACAAAGACATACACTGATACGCAGACACACACTTACACCAAGTAACACAGACATACACTGACACCAAGTAACAAAGACATACACTGATACCCAGTATCACAGACACACACTTACACCAAGTAACAAAGACATACACTGACACCAAGTCACAAAGACATACACTGATACACAGACACACACTGACACCAAGTAACACAGACATACACTGACACCAAGTAACAAAGACAGACACTGATACCCAGTATCACAGACACACATTTTCACCAAGTAACAAAGACATAAACTGACACCAAGTCACAAAGACACACACTGACACCCAGTAACAAAGACATACACTGATACCCAGGAACAAAGACACACACTGACACCCAGTAACAAACACAGACTCTGATACCAAGTCACAAAGACATACACTGATACCCAGTAACACAGACACACACTGACACCCAGTAACACGCACTGATATGCAGTAACACAGACATACACTGATACCCAGTAACACAGACACACACTGACACCATGTAACAAAGACATACACTTACACCAAGTAACAAAGACACATACTTACACCAAGTAACACAGACATACACTGACACCAAGTAACACAGACACACACTTACACCAAGTAACAAAGACATACACTAACACCGAGTAACACAGACATACACTTACACCAAGTATTTTGACATACACTTACTCCAAGTAACAAAGACATGCACTGACACCAGTAACAAAGACATACACTGACAGCAAGTCACAAACACATACACTGACACCGAGTAACAAATACATACACTGACACCATGTAACAAAGACATACACTTACACCAAGTAACAAAGACATACACTGACACCCAGTAACAAAGACATACACTGATACCCAGGAACACAGACACACACTGACACCCAGTAACAAACACAGACTCTGATACCAAGTCACAAAGACATACACTGATACCCAGTAACACAGACACACACTGACACCCAGTAACACGCACTGATATGCAGTAACACAGACATACACTGATACCCAGTAACACAGACACACACTGACACCATGTAACAAAGACATACACTTACACCAAGTAACAAAGACACATACTTACACCAAGTAACACAGACATACACTGACACCAAGTAACACAGACACACACTTACACCAAGTAACAAAGACATACACGAACACCGAGTAACACAGACATACACTTACACCAAGTATTTTGACATACACTTACACCAAGTAACAAAGACATGCACTGACACCAGTAACAAAGACATACAGTGACACCAAGTCACAAACACATACACTGACACCGAGTAACAAATACATACACTGACACCAAGTCACAAACACATACACTGACACCGAGTAACAAAGACATACACTGACACCAAGTCACAAAGACACACACTGACACCCAGTAACAATGACATACACAGATAGCCAGGAGCACAGACACACACTGACACCCAGTAACAAAGAGATACACTGATACCAAGTCACAAAGACATACACTGATACCCAGTAACACGGACACACACTGACACCCAGTAACAAAGACATACACTTACACCAAGTAACAAAGACACATACTTACACCAAGTAACACAGACATACACTGACACCAAGTAACACAGACACACACTTACACCAAGTAGCAAAGACATACACTGACACCAAGTCACAAAGACGCACACTGACACTCAGTAACAAAGACATACACTGACACCAAGTAACAAAGACATACACTGATACCCACTAACACAGACACACTCTTACACCAAGTCACAAACACATACACTGACACCAAGTCACAAAGACACACACTGACACCCAGTAACAAAGACATACACTGACACCAAGTAACAAAGACATACACTGATACCCAGTAACACAGACACACACTTACACCAAGTAACAAAGACATACACTGACACCAAGTCACAAAGACACACACTGACACGCAGTAACAAAGACATACACTGACACCAAGTCACAAAGACATACACTGATACCCAGTAACAAAGACATAGACTGACACCAAGTAACACAGACATACACAGACACAAACTTACACCAAGTAACAAAGACATACACTTACACCAAGTAACACAGACATACACTTATACCAAGTATTTTGACATACACTGACACCAAGTAACAAAGACATACACTGACACCCAGTAACAAAGAATTACACTGACAACAAGTCACAAACACATACACTGACACCAAGTAACAAAGACATACACTTACACCAAGTAACAAAGACATACACTGATACCCAGTAACACAGACACACACTGACACCCAGTTAGAAACACACACTGACCCCCAGTAACACAGACAAACACTGACCCCCCATAACACAGACATACACTGACACCAAGTCACAAAGACACACACTGACACCCAGTAACAAAGACATACACTGACACCAAGTCACAAAGACATACACTGATACGCAGACACACACTTACACCAAGTAACACAGACATACACTGACACCAAGTAACAAAGACATACACTGATACCCAGTATCACAGACACACACTTACACCAAGTAACAAAGACATACACTGACACCAAGTCACAAAGACATACACTGATACACAGACACACACTGACACCAAGTAACACAGAGATACACTGACACCAAGTAACAAAGACAGACACTGATACCCAGTATCACAGACACACACTTTCACCAAGTAACAAAGACATAAACTGACACCAAGTCACAAAGACACACACTGACACCCAGTAACAAAGACATACACTGATACCCAGGAACACAGACACGCACTGACACCCAGTAACAAACACAGACTCTGATACCAAGTCACAAAGACATACACTGATACCCAGTAACACAGACACACACTGACACCCAGTAACACGCACTGATATGCAGTAACACAGACATACACTGATACCCAGTAACACAGACACACACTGACACCATGTAACAAAGACATACACTTACACCAAGTAACAAAGACACATACTTACACCAAGTAACACAGACATACACTGACACCAAGTAACACAGACACACACTTACACCAAGTAACAAAGACATACACTAACACCGAGTAACACAGACATACACTTACACCAAGTATTTTGACATACACTTACTCCAAGTAACAAAGACATGCACTGACACCAGTAACAAAGACATACACTGACACCAAGTCACAAACACATACACTGACACCGAGTAACAAATACATACACTTACACCAAGTAACAAAGACATACACTGATACCCAGTAACACAGACACACACTGACACCCAGTTAGAAACACACACTGACCCCAAATAACACAGACACACACTGACACCCCGTAACACAGACATACACTGACACCAAGTCACAAAGACACACACTGACACCCAGTAACAAAGACATACACTGACACCAAATTACAAAGACATACACTGATACACAGACACACACTTACACCAAGTAACACAGACAGACACGGACACCAAGTAACAAAGACATACAATGATACCCAGTATCACAGACACAAACTGACACCCAGTAACAAAGACATACACTGATACCCAGGAACACAGACACACGCTGACACCCAGTAACAAAGACATACACTGATACCAAGTCGCAAAGACATACACTGATACCCAGTAACACAGACACACACTGACACCCAGTAACAAAGACATACACTGACACCAAGTCACAAAGACACACACTGACACCCAGAAACAAAGACATACACTGATACCCAGGAACACAGACACACACTGACACCCAGTAGCAAAGACATACACTGATACCAAGTCACAACGACATACACTGATACCCAGTAACACAGACACACACTGACACCCAGTAACAAAGACATACACTGACACCAAGTACCACTGACATACACTAACACCGAGTAACACAGACATACACTTACACCAAGTATTTTGACATACACTTACACCAAGTAACACAGACATGCACTGACACCCAGTAACAAAGACATACACTGACACCAAGTCACAAACACATACACTGACACCAAGTAACAAATACATACACTTACACCAAGTAACAAAGACATACACTGATACCCAGTAACAAAGACACACACTGACACCCAGTTAGAAACACACACTGACCCCCAATAACAGAGACACACACTGACCCCCCGTAACAAAGACATACACTGATACCCAGGATCACAGACACACACTGACACCCAGTAACAGAGACATACACTGATACCAAGTCACAAAGACATACACTGATACCCAGTAACACAGACACACACTGACACCCAGTAACAAAGACATACACTGACACCAAGTCACAAAGACACACACTGACACCCAGTAACAAAGACATACACTGATACCCAGGAACACAGACACACACTGACACCCAGTAACAAAGACATACACTGATACCAAGTCACAAAGTCATACACTGATACCCAGTAACACAGACACACACTGACACCCAGTAACAAAGACATACACTGATACCAAGTCACAAAGACAAACACTGATACCCAGTAACACAGACACACACGGACACCAAGTAACAAAGACACACACTTACACCAAGTAAAACAGGCACACACTGACAGCCAGTAAGACAAACAAACACACTGACACCCAGTAACACAGACACACACTGACAGCACGTAACAAATATATACACTGACACCCAGTAACACAGATACACACTGGGTGGCACAGTGGCGCAGTGCTTAGCACTGCAGCCTCACAACTCCAGGGGACCGGCTTCGATTCTGGGTACTGCCTGTGCGGAGTTTGCAAGTTCTCCCTGTGTCTGCGTGCATTTCCTCCGGGTGCTCCGGTTTCCTCCCACATGCCAAAGACTTGCAGGTTGGTATGTTAATTGGCCATTATAAATTGCCCCTAGTATAGTTAGGTGGTAGGAAAATATATAGGGACCGGTTTGGATGTTATTGGAATATGGGATCCGTGTAGGATTAGTATAAATGGTTGGCTGATGTTCGGCACAGACTCGGTGGGCCGAAGGGCCTGTTTAAGTGCTGTATCTCGAAACTAAACTAAATACTGACACGTAGTGTCACACACACACTGACACCCAGTAACACGCATTGATATACAGCAACACAGACATACACTGATACCCAGTAACACAGACACACACTGACACCAAATAACAAAGACATCCACTTACACCAAGTAACAAAGACACATACTTGCACCAAGTAACACAGACATACACTGACACCAAGTAACACAGACACACACTTACACCAAGTAACAAAGACATCCACTAACACCGAGTAACACAGACATACACTTACACCTATTAACAAAGACATGCACTGACACCCAGTAACACAGACACACACTGACACCAAGTCACAAACACAGACATTGACACCAAGTAACAAAGACATACACTTACACCAAGAAACAAAGACATACACTGATATCCAGTAACACAGACACACACTTACACCCAGTTAGAAACACACACTGACCCCGAGTAACAAAGGCATAAACTGACACCAAGTCACAAAGACATACACTGACACCCAGTAACAAAGACATAAACTGACACCAAGTCACAAAGATATACACTGATACACAGACACACACTTACACCAAGTAACACAGACATACACTGACACCAAGTAACAAAGACAGACACTGATACCCAGTAACACAGACACACACGAACACCAAGTAACACAGACATACACTGACACCAAGTAACAAAGACATACAATTACACCAAGTAACAGAGACACACACTGACACCAAGTAACAAAGACAGACACTGATACCCAGTAACACAGACACACACTAACACCAAGTAACACAGACATACACTGACACCAAGTAACAAAGACATACACTGATACCCAGTATCACAGACACACACTTACACCAAGTAACAAAGACATCCACTGCCACCAAGTCACAAAGACATCCACTGATACCCAGGAACACAGGCACACATTGACATCCAGTAACAAAGACATGCACTGATACCAAGTCACAAAGAGATACACTGATACCCAGTAACACAGAAACACACTGACACCCAGTAACAAAGACATTCACTGATACCAAGTCACAAAGACATACACTGATACCCAGTAACACATACACACACTGACACCCAGTTAGAAACACACACTGACCCCCAGTAACACAGACACACACTGAACCCCAGTAACACAGACATACACTAACACCACGTCACAAAGACACACACTGACACCCAGTAACAAAGACATATACTGACACCAAGTCACAAAGACATACACTGATACACCGACACACACTTACACCAAGTAACACAGACATACACTGACACCAAGCAACAAAGTCATACACTGATACCCAGTATCACAGACACACACTTACACCAAGTAACAAAGACATGCACTGACACCAAGTCACAAAGACACACACTGACACCCAGTACCAAAGACATACACTGACACCAAGTCACAAAGACATACACTGATACCCAGGAACACAGACACTCACTGACACCCAGTAACAAAGACATACACTGATACCATGTCACAAAGACATACACTGATACCCAGTAACACAGAAACACACTGACACCCAGTAACAAAGACATACACTGATACCAAGTAACAAAGACATACACTGATACCCAGTAACACAGACACACACTGACACCCAGTTAGAAACACACACTGAATGACAGTAACACAGACACAAACTGACCCGCAGTAACACAGACATACACTGACACCAAGTCACAAAGACACACACTGACACCCAGTAACAAAGACATACACTGACACCAAGTCTCGAAGACATACACTGATACACAGACACACACTTACACCAAGTAACACAGACATACACTGACACCAAGTAACAAAGACATACACTGATACCCAGTATCACAGACACACACTTACACCAAGTAACAAAGACAGACACTGACACCAAGTCACAATATCACACACTGACACCCAGTAACAAAGACAAACACTTACACCAAGTCACAAAGACATACACTGATACCCAGGAACACAGACACACACTGAAACCCAGTAACAAAGACGTACACTGATACCAAGTCACAAAGACATACACTTCCACCAAGTAACACAGACATACACTGACACCAAGTAACAAAGACATACACTGACACCAATTATTTTGACATACACTGACACCAAGTAACAAAGACATACACTGATACCCAGTAACACAGACACACACTTACACCAAGTAACAAAGACATACACTGACACCAAGTCACAAAGACACACACTGACACCCAGTAACAAAGACATACACTGACAACAAGTCACAAAGACATACACTGATACCCAGTAACACAGAAACACACTGACACCCAGTAACAAAGACATACACTGATACCAAGTAACAAAGACATACACTGATACCCAGTAACACAGACACACACTGACAACCAGTTAGAAACACACACTGAATGACAGTAACACAGACACACACTGACCCGCAGTAACACAGACATACACTGACACCAAGTCACAAAGACACACACTGACACCCAGTAACAAAGACATACACTGACACCAAGTCTCGAAGACATACACTGATACACTGACATACACTGATACCCAGTATCACAGACACACACTTACACCAAGTAACAAAGACAGACACTGACACCAAGTCACAATATCACACACTGACACCCAGTAACAAAGACATACACTTACACCAAGTCACAAAGACATACACTGATACCCAGGAACACAGACACACACTGAAACCCAGTAACAAAGACGTACACTGATACCAAGTCACAAAGACATACATTGACACCCAGTAACACAGAAACACTCTGACACCCAGTAACAAAGACATACACTTTTACCAAGTCACAAAGACATATACTTGCACCAAGAAACACAGACATACACTGACACCAAGTAATAAAGACATACACTGACACCAATTATTTTGACATACACTGACACCAAGTAACAAAGACATACACTGACACCAAGTCACAAAGACACACACTGACACCCAGTAACAAAGACACACACTGCACCAAGTCACAAAGACATACACTGATACCGAGTAACAAATACATACACTGATACCCAGGAACACAGACACACACTTACACCAAGTAACAAAGACACACACTTACACCAATTAACACAGACATACACTGACACCAAGTAACAAAGACATACACTGACAGCAAGTAACAAAGACATACACTGACACCAAGTCACAAAGACAAACACTGATACCCAGGAAAACAGACACAAACTTACACCATGTAACACAGACAGACACTGACACCAAGTAACAAAGACATACACTGACATCATGTAACAAAGACATACACTGCTACGCAGTAACACAGACACACGCTGACACCCTGTTAGATACACACACTGACCCCCAGTAAAACAGACACACACTGACCCCCAGTAACACAGACATACACTGACACCAAGTCACAAAGACATACACTTACACCAAGTAACACAGACATACACTGACACCAAGTAACAAAGACATACACTGATACCCAGTATCACAGACACACACTTACACCAAGTAACAAAGACATACACTGACACCAAGTCAGTAAGACACACACTTACACCCAGTAACAAAGACATACACTGACACCAAGTCACAAAGACATACACTGATACCCAGGAACACAGACACACACTGACACCCAGTAACAAAGACATACACTGATACCAAGTCACAAAGACATACACTGATACCCAGTAACACAGAAACACACTGACACCCAGTAACAAAGACATACACTGATACCAAGTCACAAAGACATACACTGATACCCAGTAACACAGACACACACTGACATCCAGTAACAAAGACATACACTGATACCAAGTCACAAAGACATACACTGATACCCAGTAACACAGACACACACTGACACCAAGTAACAAAGACATGCACTGACACCAAGTAACAAAGACATACACTTACACCAAGTAACAAAGACACACACTTACACCAAGTAACACAGACATACACTGACACCAAGTCACAAAGACACACACCGACACCCAGCAACAAAGACATACCCTGACACCAAGTCACAAAGACATACACTGACACCAAGTCACAAAGACACACACTTACACCCAGTAACAAAGACATACACTGACACCATTTCACAAAGACATACACTGATACCCAGTAACACAGACACACACTGACACCAAGTAACAAAGACATGCACTGACACCAAGTAACAAAGACATACACTTACACCAAGTAACAAAGACACACACTTACACCAAGTAACACAGACATACACTTTCACCAAGTAACAAAGACAGACAATTACACCAAGTAACAAAGACATACACTTACACCAAGTATTTTGACATACACTGACACCAAGTAAGAAAGACATACACTGATACCCAGTAACACAGACACACACTTACACCAAGTAACAAAGACATACACTGACACCAAGTCACAAAGACACACACTGACACCCAGTAACAAAGACATACACTGACACCAAGTCACAAAGACAAACACTGATACCCAGTAACACAGACACACACTTACACCAAGTAACACAGACATACACTGACACCAACTTATAAATACATACACTGATACCCAGTAACTCAGACACACACTTACACCAAGTAACAAAGACAGACACTGATACCCAGTAACACAGACACACACATACACCAAGTAACAAAGACATACACTGACACCCAGTAACAAAGACATACACTGACACCCAGTAACACAGACACACACGGACACCAGGTAACAAAGACACATACTTACACCAAGTAACACAGACACACACTGACACCCAGTAACACAGACACACACGTACACCAAGTAACACAGACATACACTGACACCAAGTTACAAAGACATATACTGATACCCAGTAACACAAACACACACTTACACCAAGTAACACAGACATCCACTGACACCAAGTAACAAAGACATACACTGATACCCAGGATCACAGACATACACTAACACCAAGTAACAAAGACACACACTTACACCAAGTAACACAGAAATACACTGACACCAAGTAACAAAGACATACACTGACACCAAGTCACAAAGACATACACTGATACCCAGTAACACAGACACACACTTACACCAAGTAACACAGACAGACACTGACACCAAGTAACAAAGACATACACTGATACCCAGGAACACAGACACACACTTACACCAAGTAACACAGAAACAAACTTACACCAAGAAACAAAGACATACACTGACACCATGTAACACAGACATACACTGATACCAAGTAACAAAGACATACAATTACACCAAGTAACACAGACACACACTTACACCAAGTAACACAGACATACACTGACACCAAGTAACAAAGACATACACTGATACCCATTAACACAGACACACACTTACACCAACTAACACAAACATACACTGACACCAAGTAACAAAGACATACACTTACACCAAGTAACACAGACATACACTGATACCTAGTAACACAGACACACACTTACACCAAGTAACAAAGACATACACTGATACCCAGTAACACAGACACACACTTACACCAAGTAACAAAGACATACACTGACACCCAGTAACACAGACACACACTTACACCAAGTAACAAAGACATACACTGACACCCAGTAACAAAGACATACACTGACACCCAGTAACACAGACACACACGGACACCAAGTAACAAAGACACACAGTTACACCAAGTAACACAGACTCACACTGACACCCAGTAACACAGACACACACTTACCCCAAGCAACACAGACATACACTGACACAAAGTAACAAAGACAAACACTGATACCCAGTAACAGAGACACACACTTACACCAAGTAACACAGACATACACTGACACCAAGTAACAAAGACATACACTGATACCCAGGAACACAGACACACACTTACACCAAGTAAGACAGACACACACTTACACCAAGTAACAAAGAAATACAATTACACCAAGTAACAAAGACACACACTTACACCAAGTAACACAGACACACACTAACACCAACTAACACAGACATACACTGACACCAAGTAACAAAGAAATACAATTACACCAAGTAACAAAGACACACACTTACACCAAGTAACACAGACACACACTAACACCAACTAACACAGACATACACTGACACCAAGTAACAAAGACATACACTGATACCCAGGAACACAGACACACACTTACACCAAGTAACCAAGACATGCACTGACACCAAGTAACACAGACATACACTGACTCCAAGTAACAAAGAAATACAATTACACCAAGTAACAAAGACACACACTTACACCAAGTAACACAGACACACACTAACACCAACTAACACAGACATACACTGACACCAAGTAAGAAAGACATACACTGATACCCAGGAACACAGACACACACTTACACCAAGTAACACAGACATACACTGACACCAAGTAACAAAGACATACAATTACACCAAGTAACAAAGACAAACACTTACACCAAGTAACACAGATATACACTGACACCAAGTAACAAAGACATACACTGATACCCAGTAACACATACACTCAATTACACCAACTACCACAGACATACACTGACACCAAGTAACAAAGACATACACTGATACCCAGGAACACAGACACACACTTACACCAAGTAACACAGACATACACTGACACCAAGTAACAAAGACATACAATTACACCAAGTAACAAAGACAAACACTTACACCAAGTAACACAGATATACACTGACACCAAGTAACAAAGACATACACTGATACCCAGTAACACATACACTCAATTACACCAACTACCACAGACATACACTGACACCAAGTAACAAAGACATAGACTGATACCCAGGAACACAGACTTACACTGACACCAAGGAACAAAGACATACAATTACACCAAGTAACAAAGACACACACTTACACCAAGTAACAAAGACAGACACTGATACCCAGTAACACAGACACACACTTGCACCAAGTAACAAAGACATACACTGACACCCAGTAACACAAACAAACACACACTGACACCCAGTAACACAGAGAAACACTAATAAACAGTAACACAGACAGACACTGACACCAAGTCACAAAGACACACACTTACACCAAGTAACAAAGACAGACAATTACACCAAGTAACCAAGACATACACTGACACCAAGTAACAAAGGCATACACTTACACCAAGTAACAAAGACAGACAATTACACCAAGTAACATTTACATACACTTACACCAATTATTTTTACATACACTGACACCAAGTAACAAAGACATACACTGATTCCCAGTAACACAGACACACATTTACAGCAAGTAAGAAAGACATACACTGACACCAAGTCACAAAGACACACACTGACACCCAGTAACAAAGACATACAATGATACCAAGTCACAAAGACATACACTGACACCCAGTAACAAAGACATACACTGACACCCAGTAACACAGACACACGGACAGCAAGTAACAAAGACACACACTTACACCAAGTAACACAGATACACACTGACACCCAGTAACACAGACACACATTTACACCAAGCAACACAGACATACACTAACACCAAGTAACAAAGACATACACTGATACCCAGGAACACACACACACTTACACCAAGTAACACAGACACACACTTACACCAAGTAACAAAGACATACACTGACACCAAGAAACACAGACATACACAGACACCAAGTAACAAAGGCATACAATTACACCAAGTAACAAAGACACACACTTACACCAAGTAACACAGATATACACTGACACCAAGTAACAAAGACATGCACTGACAGCCAGTAACACAGACACACACTTACACCAAGTAACACAGACAAGCACTGACACCAAGTAACAAAGACATACACTGATACGCATTAACACAGACATACACAGACACCAAGTAACAAAGACATACACTTACACCAAGTAACACAGACATACACTAATACCCAGTAACGCAGACACACACACACACACCAAGTAACAAAGACAGACACTGATACCCAGTAACACAGACACACACTGACACCAAATAACAAAGACATACACTGACACCCAGTAACACAGACACACACTTACACCAAGTAACAAAGACATGCACTGATACCCAGGAACACAGACACACACTTACACCAAGTAACAAAGACATACACTGACACCAAGTAACACAGACATACACTGACACCAAGTAACAAAGACAAACAATTACACCAAGTAACAAAGACACACACTTACACCAAGTAACACAGATATACACTGACAGCAAGTAACAAAGACATGCACTGACAGCCAGTAACACAGACACACACTTACACCAACTAACACAGACATACACTGACACCAAGTAACAAAGACATAGACTGGTACCCAGGAACACAGACACACACTTACACCAAGTAACACAGACATACACAGACACCAAGTAACAAAGACATACAATTACACCAAGTAACAAAGACACACACTTACACCAAGTAACACAGATATACACTGACACCAAGTAACAAAGACATACACTGATACCCTGTAACACATACACACACTTACACCAACTAACACAGACATACACTGACACCAAGTAACAAAGACATAGACTGATACCCAGGAACATAGACACACACTTACACCAAGTAACACAGACACATACTTACACCAAGTAACAAAGACATACAATTCCACCAAGGAACACAGACTTACACTGAGACCAAGTAACAAAGACATAGAATTACACCAAGTAACAAAGACACACACTTACACCAAGTAACAGAGACAGACACTGATTCCCAGTAACACAGACACACAATTGCACCAAGTAACAAAGACATACACTGACACCCAGTAACACAAACAAACACACACTGACACGCAGTAACACAGAGGAACACTAATAAGCAGTAACACAGACAGACACTGACACCAAGTCACAAAGACACACTCTTACACCAAGTAACAAAGACAGACAATTACACCAAGTAACCAAGACATACACTGACACCAAGTAACAAAGGCATACACTTACACCAAGTAACAAAGACAGACAATTACACCAAGTAACATTTACATACACTTACACCAAGTATTTTTACATACACTGACACCAAGTAACAAAGACATACACTGATACCCAGTAACACAGACACACATTTACAGCAAGTAACAAAGACATACACTGACACCAAGTCACAAAGACACACACTGACACCCAGTAACAAAGACATACACTGACACCAAGTCACAAAGACATACACTGATACCCAGTAACACAGACACACACTTACACCAAGTAACAAAGACAGACACTGATACCCAGTAACACAGACACACACTTGCACCAAGTAACAAAGACATACACTGACACCCAGTAACAAAGACATACACTGACACCCAGTAACACAGACACACGGACAGCAAGTCACAAAGACACACACTTACACCAAGTAACAAAGACAGACAATTACACCAAGTAACCAAGACATACACTGACACCAAGTAACAAAGGCATACACTTACACCAAGTAACAAAGACAGACAATTACACCAAGTAACATTTACATACACTTACACCAATTATTTTTACATACACTGACACCAAGTAACAAAGACATACACTGATTCCCAGTAACACAGACACACATTTACAGCAAGTAAGAAAGACATACACTGACACCAAGTCACAAAGACACACACTGGCACCCAGTAACAAAGACATACAATGATACCAAGTCACAAAGACATACACTGACACCCAGTAACAAAGACATACACTGACACCCAGTAACACAGACACACGGACAGCAAGTAACAAAGACACACACTTACACCAAGTAACACAGATACACACTGACACCCAGTAACACAGACACACATTTACACCAAGCAACACAGACATACACTAACACCAAGTAACAAAGACATACACTGATACCCAGGAACACACACACACTTACACCAAGTAACACAGACACACACTTACACCAAGTAACAAAGACATACACTGACACCAAGAAACACAGACATACACAGACACCAAGTAACAAAGGCATACAATTACACCAAGTAACAAAGACACACACTTACACCAAGTAACACAGATATACACTGACACCAAGTAACAAAGACATGCACTGACAGCCAGTAACACAGACACACACTTACACCAAGTAACACAGACAAGCACTGACACCAAGTAACAAAGACATACACTGATACGCATTAACACAGACATACACAGACACCAAGTAACAAAGACATACACTTACACCAAGTAACACAGACATACACTAATACCCAGTAACGCAGACACACACACACACACCAAGTAACAAAGACAGACACTGATACCCAGTAACACAGACACACACTGACACCAAATAACAAAGACATACACTGACACCCAGTAACACAGACACACACTTACACCAAGTAACAAAGACATGCACTGATACCCAGGAACACAGACACACACTTACACCAAGTAACAAAGACATACACTGACACCAAGTAACACAGACATACACTGACACCAAGTAACAAAGACAAACAATTACACCAAGTAACAAAGACACACACTTACACCAAGTAACACAGATATACACTGACAGCAAGTAACAAAGACATGCACTGACAGCCAGTAACACAGACACACACTTACACCAACTAACACAGACATACACTGACACCAAGTAACAAAGACATAGACTGGTACCCAGGAACACAGACACACACTTACACCAAGTAACACAGACATACACAGACACCAAGTAACAAAGACATACAATTACACCAAGTAACAAAGACACACACTTACACCAAGTAACACAGATATACACTGACACCAAGTAACAAAGACATACACTGATACCCTGTAACACATACACACACTTACACCAACTAACACAGACATACACTGACACCAAGTAACAAAGACATAGACTGATACCCAGGAACATAGACACACACTTACACCAAGTAACACAGACACATACTTACACCAAGTAACAAAGACATACAATTCCACCAAGGAACACAGACTTACACTGAGACCAAGTAACAAAGACATACAATTACACCAAGTAACAAAGACACACACTTACACCAAGTAACAGAGACAGACACTGATACCCAGTAACACAGACACACAATTGCACCAAGTAACAAAGACATACACTGACACCCAGTAACACAAACAAACACACACTGACACGCAGTAACACAGAGGAACACTAATAAGCAGTAACACAGACAGACACTGACACCAAGTCACAAAGACACACTCTTACACCAAGTAACAAAGACAGACAATTACACCAAGTAACCAAGACATACACTGACACCAAGTAACAAAGGCATACACTTACACCAAGTAACAAAGACAGACAATTACACCAAGTAACATTTACATACACTTACACCAAGTATTTTTACATACACTGACACCAAGTAACAAAGACATACACTGATACCCAGTAACACAGACACACATTTACAGCAAGTAACAAAGACATACACTGACACCAAGTCACAAAAACACACACTGACACCCAGTAACAAAGACATACACTGACACCAAGTCACAAAGACATACACTGATACCCAGTAACACAGACACACACTTACACCAAGTAACAAAGACAGACACTGATACCCAGTAACACAGACACACACTTGCACCAAGTAACAAAGACATACACTGACACCCAGTAACAAAGACATACACTGACACCCAGTAACACAGACACACGGACAGCAAGTAACAAAGACAGACACTTACACCAAGTAACACAGATACACACTGACACCCAGTAAAACAGACACACACTTACACCAAGCAACACAGACATACACTAACACCAAGTAACAAGGACATACACTGATACCAAGGAACACAGACAGACACTTACACCAAGTAACACAGACACACACTTACACCAAGTAACAAAGACATACACTGACACCAAGTAACACAGACATACACTGACACCAAGTAACAAAGGCATACAATTACACCAAGTAACAAAGACACACACTTACACCAGGTATCACAGATATACACTGACACCAAGTAACAAAGACATGCACTGACAGCCAGTAACACAGACACACACTTACACCAAGTAACACAGACATGCACTGACACCAGGTAACAAAGACATACACTGATACCCAGTAACACAGACACACACTTACACCAAGTAACAAAGACAGCCACTGATACCAAGTAACAAAGACATACACTGATACCCAGTAATACAGACACACACTTAAACCAAGTAACAAAGACAGACACTGATACCCAGTAACACAGACACACACTTGCACCAAGTAACAAAGACATACACTGACACCCAGTAACAAAGACAAACACTGACACCCAGTAACACAGACACACGGACAGCAAGTAACAAAGACACACACTTACACCAAGTAACACAGATACACACTGACACCCAGTAACACAGACACACATTTACACCAAGCAACACAGACATACACTAACACCAAGTAACAAAGACATACACTGATACCCAGGAACAAAGACATACACTGACACCAAGTAACACAGACATACTCAGACACCAAGTAACAAAGGCATACAATTACACCAAGTAACAAAGACACACACTTACACCAAGTAACACAGATATACACTGACACCAAGTAACAAAGACATGCACTGACAGACAGTAACACAGACACACACTTACACCAAGTAACACAGACATGCACTGACACCAAGTAACAAAGACATACACTGATACCCATTAACACAGACATACACAGACACCAAGTAACAAAGACATACACTTACACCAAGTAACACAGACATACACTGATACCCAGTAACACAGACACACACACACACACACCAAGTAACAAAGACAGACACTGATACCCAGTAACACAGACACACACTTACACCAAGTAACAAAGACATACACTGACACCAAGTAACACAGACATACACAGACACCAAGTAACAAAGGCATACAATTACACCAAGTAACAAAGACACACACTTACACCAGGTAACACAGATATACACTGACACCAAGTAACAAAGACATGCACTGACAGCCAGTAACACAGACACACACTTACACCAAGTAACACAGTCATGCACTGACACCAAGTAACAAAGACATACACTGACACCAATTAACACAGACATACACAGACACCAAGTAACAAAGACATACACTTACACCAAGTAACACAGACATACACTGATACCCAGTAACGCAGACACACACACACACACCAAGTAACAAAGACAGACACTGATACCCAGTAACACAGACACACACTGACACCAAATAACAAAGACATACACTGACACCCAGTAACACAGACACACACTTACACCAAGTAACAAAGACATACACTGATACCCAGGAACACAGACACACACTTACACCAAGTAACACAGACACACACTTACACCAAGTAACAAAGACATACACTGACACCAAGTAACAAAGACATACACTGACACCAAGTAACAAAGACAAACAATTACACCAAGTAACAAAGACACACATTTACACCAAGTAACACAGATATACACTGACAGCAAGTAACAAAGACATGCACTGACAGCCAGTAACACAGACACACACTTACACCAACTAACACAGACATACACTGACACCAAGTAACAAAGACATAGACTGATACCCAGGAACACAGACACACTTACACCAAGTAACAAAGACAGCCACTGATACCAAGTAACAAAGACATACACTGATACCCAGTAACACAGACACACACTTACACCAAGTAACAAAGACAGACACTGATACCCAGTAACACAGACACACACTTGCACCAAGTAACAAAGACATACACTGACACCCAGTAACAAAGACATACACTGACACCCAGTAACACAGACACACGGACAGCAAGTAACAAAGACACACACTTACACCAAGTAATACAGATACACACTGACACCCAGTAACACAGACACACATTTACACCAAGCAACGCAGACATACACTAACACCAAGTAACAAAGACATACACTGATACCCAGGAACACAGACACACACTTACACCAAGTAACACAGACACACACTTACACCAAGTAACAAAGACATACACTGACACCAAGTAACACAGACATACACAGACACCAAGTAACAAAGGCATACAATTACACCAAGTAACAAAGACACACACTTACACCAAGTAACACAGATATACACTGACACCAAGTAACAAAGACATGCACTGACAGCCAGTAGCACAGACACACACTTACACCAAGTAACACAGTCATGCACTGACACCAAGTAACAAAGACATACACTGATACCCATTAACACAGACATACACAGACACCAAGTAACAAAGACATACACTTACACCAAGTAACACAGACATACACTGATACCCAGTAACACAGACACACACACACACACCAAGTAACAAAGACAGACACTGATACCCAGTAACACAGACACACACTTACACCAAGTAACAAAGACATACACTGACACCAAGTAACGCAGACATACACAGACACCAAGTAACAAAGGCATACAATTACACCAAGTAACAAAGACACACACTTACACCAAGTAACACAGATATACACTGACACCAAGTAACAAAGACATGCACTGACAGCCAGTAACACAGACACACACTTACACCAAGTAACACAGACATGCACTGACACCAAGTAACAAAGACATACACTGATACGCATTAACACAGACATACACAGACACTAAGTAACAAAGACATACACTTACACCAAGTAACACAGACATACACTGATACCCAGTAACGCAGACACACACACACACACCAAGTAACAAAGACAGACACTGATACCCAGTAACACAGACACACACTGACACCAAATAACAAAGACATACACTGACACCCAGTAACACAGACACACACGTACACCAAGTAACAAAGACATACACTGATACCCAGGAACACAGACACAAACTTACAGCAAGTAACACAGACACACACTTACACCAAGTAACAAAGACATACACTGACACCAAGTAACAAAGACATACACTGACACCAAGTAACAAAGACATACAATTACACCTAGCAACAAAGACACACATTTACACCAAGTAACACAGATATACACTGACAGCAAGTAACAAAGACATGCACTGACAGCCAGTAACACAGACACACACTTACACCAACTAACACAGACATACACTGACACCAAGTAACAAAGACATAGACTGATACCCAGGAACACAGACACACACTTACACCAAGGAACACAGACATACACTGACACCAAGTAACAAAGACATACAATTACACCAAGTAACAAAGACACACACTTACACCAAGTAACACAGATATACACTGACACCAAGTAACAAAGACATACACTGATACCCAGTAACACATACAAACACTTACACCAACTAACACAGACATACACTGACACCAAGTAACAAAGACATAGACTGATACCCAGGAAAACAGACACACACTTACACCAAGTAACACAGACACATACTTACACCAAGTAACAAAGGCATACAATTACACCAAGTAACACAGACTTACACTGAGACCAAGTAACAAAGACATACAATTACACCAAGTAACAAAGACACACACTTACACCAAGTAACAAAGTCAGACACTGATACCCAGTAACACAGACATACACTTACACCAAGTAACAAAGACATACACTGACACCCAGTAACACAAACAAACACACACTGACACCCAGTAACACAGAGGAACACTAATAAACAGTAACACAGACAGACACTGACACCAAGTCACAAAGACACACACTTACACCAAGTAACAAAGACAGACAATTACACCAAGTAACCAAGACATACACTGACACAAAGTAACAAAGGCATACACTTACACCAAGTAACAAAGACAGACAATTGCACCAAGTAACATTTACATACACTTTCACCAAGTATTTTTACATACACTGACACCAAGTAACAAAGACATACACTGATACCCAGTAACACAGACACACATTTACAGCAAGTAACAAAGACATACACTGACACCAAGTCACAAAGACACACACTGACACCCAGTAACAAAGACATACACTGACACCAAGTCACAAAGACATACACTGATACCCAGTAACACAGACACACACTTACACCAAGTAACAAAGACAGACACTGATACACAGTAACACAGACACACACTTGCACCAAGTAACAAAGACATACACTGACACCCAGTAACAAAGACATACACTGACACCCAGTAACACAGACACACGGACAGCAAGTAACAAAGACACACTTACACCAAGTAACACAGATACACACTGACACCCAGTAACACAGACACAAACTTACACCAAGCAACACAGACATACACTAACACCAAGTAACAAAGACATACACTGATACCCAGGAACACAGACACACACTTACACCAAGTAACACAGACACACACTTACACCAAGTAACAAAGACATACACTGACACCAAGTAACACAGACATACACTGACACCAAGTAACAAAGGCATACAATTACACCAAGTAACAAAGACACACACTTACACCAAGTAACACAGATATACACTGACACCAAGTAACAAAGACATGCACTGACAGCCAGTAACACAGACACACACTTACACCAAGTAACACAGACATGCACTGACACCAGGTAACAAAGACATACACTGATACCCATTAACACAGACATACACAGACACCAAGTAACAAAGACATACACTTACACCAAGTAACAAAGACAGGCACTGATACCCAGTAACACAGACACACACTTACACCAAGTAACACAGACATACACTGACACCAAGTAACACAGACACACACTTACACCAAGTAACAAAGACATACACTGACACCCAGTAACAAAGACATACACTGACACCCAGTAACACAGACACACACGGACACCAAGTAACAAAGACACACACTTACACCAAGTAACACAGACATACACTGATACCCAGTAACACAGACACTCACTTACACCAAGTAACACAGACGTACACTGACACCAAGTAACAAAGATATACACTGATACCCTGGAAACCAGGCATACACTTACACCAAGTAACAAAGACACACACTTACACCAAGTAACACAGACATACACTGACACCAATTAACACAGACACACACTTACACCAAGTAACACAGATACACACTGACACCCAGTAACACAGATACACACTTACACCACACAACACAGACATACACTGACACCAAGTAACAAAGAGGTACACTGATACCCAGGAACCCAGACACACACTTACATCAAGTAACACAGACACACACTTACACCAAGTAACAAAGACATACACTGACTCCAAGTAACACAGACATACACTGACACCAAGTAACAAAGACATACAATTACACCAAGTAACAAAGACACACACTTACACCAAGTAATACAGATATACACTGACACCAAGTAACAAAGACATGCACTGACAGCCAGTAACATAGACACACACTTACACCAAGTAACACAGACATGCACTGACACCAAGTAACAAAGACATACACTGATACCCATTAACACAGACATACACTGACACCAAGTAACAAAGACATACACTGACACCCAGTAACACAGACACACACTTACACCAAGTAACAAAGACAAACACTGACACCCAGTCACACAGACACACACGGACACCAAGTAACAAAGACACACACTTACACCCAGTAACATAGACACACACTTTCACCAAGCAACACAGACATACACTGACACAAAGTAACAAAGACATAGACTGATACCCAGGAACACAGACACACACTTACACCAAGTAACACAGACACACACCGACACCAAGTAACAAAGACATACACTGACACCAAGTAACACAGACATACACTGACACCAAATCACAGAGACATACAATTACACCAAGTAACAAAGACACACACTTACACCAAGTAACACAGATATACACTGACATCCAGTAACACAGACACACACTTACACCAAGCAACACAGACATACACTGACACAAAGTAACAAAGACATCCACTGATACCCAGGAACACAGACACACACTTACACCAAGTAACACAGACACACACTTACACCAAGTAACAAAGACATACAATTACACCAAGTAACACAGACTTACACTGACACCAAGTAACACAGACATGCACTGACACCAAGTAACAGAGACATACAATTACACCAAGTAACAAAGACAAACACTTACACCAACTAACACAGACATACACTGACACCAAGTAACAAAGAAATGGACTGATACCCAGGAACACAGACACACTCTTACACCAAGTAACACTGACACACACTTACACCAAGTAACAAAGACATACAATTACACCAAGTAACACAGACTTACACTGACACCAAGTAACAAAGACATACAATTACAGCAAGTAACAAAGACACACACATACACCAAGTAACAAAGACAGACACTGATACCCAGTAACACAGACACACACTTACACCAAGTAACAAAGACATACAATTACACCAAGTAACACAGACTTACACTGACACCAAGTAACAAAGACATACAATTACAGCAATTAACAAAGACACACACATACACCAAGTAACAAAGACAGACACTGATACCCAGTAACACAGACACACACTTACACCAAGTAACACAGACATACACTGACACCAAGTAACAAAGAATTACACTGATACCCAGGAACACAGACACACACTTACGCCAAGTAATACAGAAACAAACTTCCACCAAGTAACAAAGACATGCACTGACACCCAGTAACACAGACACACACTTACACCAAGTTACACAGATATACACTGACACCAAGTAACAAAGACATACACTGATACCCATTAACACAGACACAGACTTACACCAACTAACACAGACATACACTGACACCAAGTAACAAAGACTTACAATTACACCAAGTAACACAGACATACACTGATACCCAGTAAGACAGACACACACTTACACCAAGTAACAAAGACAGACACTGATACCCAGTAACACAGACACGCACTTACACCAAGTAACAAAGACATCCACTGACACCCAGTGACACAGACACACACTTACACCAAGTAACAAAGACATACACTGACACCCAGTAACAAAGACAGACACTGACACCCAGTAACACAGACACGCACGGACACCAAGTAACAAAGATACACAGTTACACCAAGTAACACAAACACACACTGACACCCAGTAACATAGACACACACTTACACCAAGCAACACAGACATACACTGACACAAAGTAACAAAGACATACACTGATACCCAGTAACACAGACACACACTTACACCAAGTAACACAGACATACACTGACACCAAGTAACAAAGACATACACTGATACCCAGGAACACAGACACACACTTACACAAAGTAACACAGACACACACTTACACCAAGTAGCAAAGACATACACTGACACCAAGTAACACAGACATACACTGACACCAAGTAACAAAGACATACAATTACACGTAGTAACAAAGACACACACTTACACCAAGTAACACAGATAGACACTGACACCAAGGAACAAAGACATGCGCTGACATCCAGTAACACAGACACACACTTACACCAACTAACACAGACATACACTGACACCAAGTAACAAAGACATAGACTGATACCCAGGAACACAGACACACACTTACCCCAAGTAACACAGACATACACTGACACCAAGTAACAAAGACATACAATTACACCAAGTAACAAAGACACACACTTACACCAAGTAACACAGATATACACTGACACCAAGTAACAAAGACATACACTGATACCCAGTAACACATACACACACTTACACCAACTAACACAGACATACACTGACACCAAGTAACAAAGACATAGACTGATACCCAGGAACACAGAGACACACTTACACCAAGTAACACAGACACACACTTACACCAAGTAACAAAGACATACAATTACACCAAGTAACACAGACTTACACTGACACCAAGTAACAAAGACACCCCCTTACACCAAGTAACAAAGACAGACACTGATACCCAGTAACACAGACACACACTTACACCAAGTAACAAAGACATACACTGACACCCAGTAACACAAACAAACACACACTGACACCCAGTAACACAGAGAAACACTAATAAACAGTAACACAGACAGACACTGACACCAAGTCACAAAGACACACACTGACACCCAGTAACAAAGACTGACAATGATACCAAGTCCAAAGGACATACACTGATACCCAGTAACACAGACACACACTTACACCAAGTAACACAGACATACACTGTCACCAAGTAACAAAGACATACACTGATACCCAGTAACACAGACACACACTTGCTCCAAGTAACAAAGACATACACTGACACCCAGTAACAAAGACATACACTGACACCCAGGAACACAGACACACGGACAGCAAGTAACAAAGACACACACTTACACCAAGTAACACAGATGCACACTGAAACCCAGTAACACAGACACACACTTACACCAAGCAACACAGACATACACTGACACCAAGTAACAAAGACATACACTGATGCCCAGGAACACAGACACACACTTACACCAAGTAACACAGACACACACTTACACCAAGTAACAAAGACATACACTGACACCTAGTAACACAGACATACACTGACACCAAGTAACAAAGACATACAATTACACCAAGTAACAAAGACACACACTTACACCAAGTAACAAAGACAGACACTGATACCCAGTAACACAGACACACACTTACACCAAGTAACAAAGAGATATACACTGACACCCAGTAACACAAACAAACACACACTGACACCCAGTAACATAGAGAAACACTAATAAACAGTAACACAGACAGACACTGACACCAAGTCACAAAGACACACTTACACCAAGTAACAAAGACAGACAATTACACCAAGTATCATTTACATACACTGACACCAAGTAACAAAGACATGCACTGATACCCAGTAACACAGACACACATTTACACCAAGTAACAAAGACATACACTGACACCAAGTCACAAAGATACACACTGACACCCAGTAACAAAGACATACAATGATACCAAGTCACAAAGACATACAATGATACCCAGTAACACAGACACACACTTACACCAAGTAACACAGACATACACTGTCACCAAGTAACAAAGACATACACTGATACCCAGTAACACAGACACACACTTGCACCAAGTAACAAAGAGATACACTGACACCCAGTAACAAAGACATACACTGACACCCAGCAACACAGACACACGGACAGCAAGTCACAAAGACACACACTTACACCAAGTAACACAGATGCACACTGAAACCCAGTAACACAGACACACACTTACACCAAGCAACACAGACATACACTGACACCAAGTAACAAAGACATACACTGATGCCCAGGAACACAGACAAACACTTACACCAAGTAACACAGACACACACTTACACCAAGTAACAAAGACATGCACTGACACCAAGTAAAACAGACATACACTGACACCAAGTAACAAAGACATACAATTACACCAAGTAACAAAGACACACACTTACACCAAGTAACACAGATATACACTGACACCAAGTAACAAAGACATGCACTGACAGCCAGTCACACAGACACACACTTACACCAAGTAACACAGACATACACTGACACCAAGTAACAAAGACATACACTGATACCCATTAACACAGACATACACTGACACCAAGTAACAAAGACATACACTTACACCAAGTAACACAGACATACACTGATACCCAGTAACACAGACACACACTTACACCAAGTAACAAAGACAGACACTGATACCCAGTAACACAGACACACACTTACACCAAGTAACAAAGACATACACTGACACCCAGTAACACAGACACACACTTACACCAAGTAACAAAGACATACACTGATACCCAGTAACAAAGACATACACTGACACCCAGTAACACAGACACACACGGACACCAAGTAACAAAGACACACACTTACCCCAAGTAACACAGACACACACTGACACCCAGTAACACAGACACACACTTACACCAAGCAACACAGACATACACTGACACAATGTAACAAAGAAATACACTGATACCCAGGAACACAGACACACACTTACACCAAGTAACACCGACACACACTTACACCAAGTAACAAAGACAGACACGTACACCAAGTAACACAGACATACACTGACACCAAGTAACAAAGACATACACTGATACCCAGTAACACAGACACACACTTACACCAACTAACACAGACATACACTGACACCAAGTAACAAAGACATAGACTGATACCCAGGAACACAGACACACACTTACACCAAGTAACACTGACACACACTTACACCAAGTAACAAAGACATACAATTACAACAAGTAACACAGACTTACACTGACACGAAGTAACAAAGACATACAATTACACCGAGTAACAAAGACACACACTTACACCAAGTAACAAAGACAGACACTGATACCCAGTAACACAGACACACACTTACACCAAGTAACAAAGATATACACTGACAGCCATTAACACAGACAAACACCAAGTAACAAAGACATACACTGATACCCAGTAACACATACACACACTTACACCAACTAACACAGACATACACTGACACCAAGTAACAAAGACATAGACTGATACCCAGGAACACAGAGACACACTTACACCAAGTAACACAGACACACACTTACACCAAGTAACAAAGACATACAATTACACCAAGTAACACAGACTTACACTGACACCAAGTAACAAAGACACCCCCTTACACCAAGTAACAAAGACAGACACTGATACCCAGTAACACAGACACACACTTACACCAAGTAACAAAGACATACACTGACACCCAGTAACACAAACAAACACACACTGACACCCAGTAACACAGAGAAACACTAATAAACAGTAACACAGACAGACACTGACACCAAGTCACAAAGACACACACTGACACCCAGTAACAAAGACTGACAATGATACCAAGTCCAAAGGACATACACTGATACCCAGTAACACAGACACACACTTACACCAAGTAACACAGACATACACTGTCACCAAGTAACAAAGACATACACTGATACCCAGTAACACAGACACACACTTGCTCCAAGTAACAAAGACATACACTGACACCCAGTAACAAAGACATACACTGACACCCAGGAACACAGACACACGGACAGCAAGTAACACAGACACACACTTACACCAAGTAACACAGATGCACACTGAAACCCAGTAACACAGACACACACTTACACCAAGCAACACAGACATACACTGACACCAAGTAACAAAGACATACACTGATGCCCAGGAACACAGACACACACTTACACCAAGTAACACAGACACACACTTACACCAAGTAACAAAGACATACACTGACACCTAGTAACACAGACATACACTGAGACCAAGTAACAAAGACATACAATTACACCAAGTAACAAAGACACACACTTACACCAAGTAACAAAGACAGACACTGATACCCAGTAACACAGACACACACTTACACCAAGTAACAAAGAGATATACACTGACACCCAGTAACACAAACAAACACACACTGACACCCAGTAACATAGAGAAACACTAATAAACAGTAACACAGACAGACACTGACACCAAGTCACAAAGACACACTTACACCAAGTAACAAAGACAGACAATTACACCAAGTATCATTTACATACACTGACACCAAGTAACAAAGACATGCACTGATACCCAGTAACACAGACACACATTTACACCAAGTAACAAAGACATACACTGACACCAAGTCACAAAGATACACACTGACACCCAGTAACAAAGACATACAATGATACCAAGTCACAAAGACATACAATGATACCCAGTAACACAGACACACACTTACACCAAGTAACACAGACATACACTGTCACCAAGTAACAAAGACATACACTGATACCCAGTAACACAGACACACACTTGCACCAAGTAACAAAGAGATACACTGACACCCAGTAACAAAGACATACACTGACACCCAGCAACACAGACACACGGACAGCAAGTCACAAAGACACACACTTACACCAAGTAACACAGATGCACACTGAAACCCAGTAACACAGACACACACTTACACCAAGCAACACAGACATACACTGACACCAAGTAACAAAGACATACACTGATGCCCAGGAACACAGACAAACACTTACACCAAGTAACACAGACACACACTTACACCAAGTAACAAAGACATGCACTGACACCAAGTAAAACAGACATACACTGACACCAAGTAACAAAGACATACAATTACACCAAGTAACAAAGACACACACTTACACCAAGTAACACAGATATACACTGACACCAAGTAACAAAGACATGCACTGACAGCCAGTCACACAGACACACACTTACACCAAGTAACACAGACATACACTGACACCAAGTAACAAAGACATACACTGATACCCATTAACACAGACATACACTGACACCAAGTAACAAAGACATACACTTACACCAAGTAACACAGACATACACTGATACCCAGTAACACAGACACACACTTACACCAAGTAACAAAGACAGACACTGATACCCAGTAACACAGACACACACTTACACCAAGTAACAAAGACATACACTGACACCCAGTAACACAGACACACACTTACACCAAGTAACAAAGACATACACTGATACCCAGTAACAAAGACATACACTGACACCCAGTAACACAGACACACACGGACACCAAGTAACAAAGACACACACTTACCCCAAGTAACACAGACACACACTGACACCCAGTAACACAGACACACACTTACACCAAGCAACACAGACATACACTGACACAATGTAACAAAGAAATACACTGATACCCAGGAACACAGACACACACTTACACCAAGTAACACCGACACACACTTACACCAAGTAACAAAGACAGACACGTACACCAAGTAACACAGACATACACTGACACCAAGTAACAAAGACATACACTGATACCCAGTAACACAGACACACACTTACACCAACTAACACAGACATACACTGACACCAAGTAACAAAGACATAGACTGATACCCAGGAACACAGACACACACTTACACCAAGTAACACTGACACACACTTACACCAAGTAACAAAGACATACAATTACAACAAGTAACACAGACTTACACTGACACGAAGTAACAAAGACATACAATTACACCGAGTAACAAAGACACACACTTACACCAAGTAACAAAGACAGACACTGATACCCAGTAACACAGACACACACTTACACCAAGTAACAAAGATATACACTGACAGCCATTAACACAGACAAACACACACTGACACCCAGTAACACAGAGAAACACTAATAAACAGTAACACAGACAGACACTGACACCAAGTCACAAAGACACACACTTACACCAAGTAACAAAGACAGACAATTTCACCAAGTAACAAAGACATACACTGACACCAAGTAACAAAGACATACACTTACACCAAGTAACAAAGACAGACAATTACACCAAATAACATTTACATACACTTACAACAAGTATTTTGATATACACTGACACCAAGTAACAAAGACATACACTGATACCCAGTAACACAGACACACATTTACAACAAGTAACAAAGACATACACTGACACCAAGTCACAAAGACATACACTGATACGCAGTAACACAGACACACTCTTACACCAAGTAACACAGACATACACTGTCACCAA
This sequence comes from Heterodontus francisci, assembly GCF_036365525.1. Classification (NCBI taxonomy): domain Eukaryota; kingdom Metazoa; phylum Chordata; class Chondrichthyes; order Heterodontiformes; family Heterodontidae; genus Heterodontus; species Heterodontus francisci. The sequence goes on along the minus strand of NW_027140851.1, from coordinate 5,036,428 downwards.
GTAACAAAGACATACACTGATACCCAGTAACACAGACACACACTTACACCAAGTAACAAAGACAGACACTGATACCCAGTAACACAGACACACACTTGCACCAAGTAACAAAGACATACACTGACACCCAGTAACAAAGACATACACTGACACCCAGTAACACAGACACACATGGACACCAAGTAACAAAGACACACACTTACACCAAGTAACACAGACACACACTGACACCCAGTAACACAGACACACACTTACACCAAGCAACACAGACATACACTGACACCAAGTAACAAAGACGTACACTGATACCCAGTAACACAGACACACACTTACACCAAGTAACACAGACATACACTGACACCAAGTAACAAAGACATCCACTGATACCCAGGAACACAGACACACACTTACACCAAGTAACACAGACACACACTTACACCCAGTAACAAAGACATACACTGACACCAAGTAACACATACATACACTGACACCAAGTAACAAAGACATACAATTACACCTAGCAACAAAGACACACACTTACACGAAGTAACACAGATATACACTGACACCAAGTAACAAAGACATGCACTGACAGCCAGTAACACAGACACACACTTAAACCAGGTAACACAGACATACACTGACACCAAGTAACAAAGACATACACTGATACCCATTAACACAGACATACACTGACACCAAGTAACAAAGGCATACACTTACACCAAGTAACACAGACATACACTGATACCCAGTAACACAGACACACATTTACACCAAGTAACAAAGACAGACAATGATACCAAGTAACACAGACACACACTTACACCGAGTAACAAAGACATACACTGACACCCAGTAACACAGACACACACTTACACCAAGTAACAAAGACATACACTGACACCCAGTAACAAAGACATACACTGACACCCAGTAACACAGACACACACGGACACCAAGTAACAAAGACACACACTTACACCAAGTAACACAGACACACACTGACACCCAGTAACACAGACACACACTTACACCAAGCAACACAGACATACACTGACACAAAGTAACAAAGACATACACTGATACCCAGGAACACAGACACACACTTACACCAAGTAACACAGACACACACTTACACCAAGTAACAAAGACATACACTGACACCAAGTAGCACAGACATACACTGACACCAAGTAACAAAGACATAAAATTACACCAAGTAACAAAGACACACACTTACACCAAGTAACACAGATATACACTGACATCCAGTAACACAGACACACATTAACACCAAGTAACACAGACATACACTGACACCAAGTAACAAAGACATACACTGATACCCAGTAACACAGACACACACTTACACCATCTAACACAGACATACACTGACACCAAGTAACAAAGACAGAGACTGATACCCAGGAACACAGACACACACTTACACCAAGTAACACAGACACACACTTACACCAAGTAACAAAGACATACAATTACACCAAGTAACACAGACTTACACTGACACCAAGTAACAAAGACATACAATTACACCAAGTAACAAAGACACACACTTACACCAAGTAACAAAGACAGACACTGATACCCAGTAACACAGACACACACTTACACCAAGTAACAAAGATATACACTGACACCCAGTAACACAAACAAACACACACTGACACCCAGTAACACAGAGAAACACTAATAAACAGTAACACAGACAGACACTGACACCAAGTCACAAAGACACACACTTACACCAAGTAACAAAGACAGACAATTACACCAAGTAACAAAGACATACACTGACACCAAGTAACATTTACATACTCTTACACCAAGTATTTTGACATACACTGACACCAAGCAACAAAGACATACACTGATACCCAGTAACACAGACACACATTTACACCAAGTAACAAAGACATACACTGACACCAAGTCACAAAGACACACACTGACACCCAGTAACAAAGACATACACTGATACCAAGTCACAAAGACATACACTGATACCCAGTAACACAGACACACACTTACACCAAGTAACACAGACATACACTGTCACCAAGTAACAAAGACATACACTGATACCCAGTAACACAGACACACACTTATAACAAGTAACAAAGACAGACACTGATACCCAGTAACACAGACACACACTTTCACCAAGTAACAAAGACATTCACTGAGACCCAGTAACAAAGACATACACTGACACCAACTAACACAGACACACATGGACACCAAGTAACAAAGACACACACTTACACCAAGTAACACAGACACACACTGTCACCCAGTAACACAGACACACATGGACACCAAGTAACAAAGACAGACACTGATACCCAGTAACACAGACACACACTTACACCAAGTAACAAAGACATACACTGACACCCAGTAACACAGACACACACTTACACCAAGTAACAAAGTCATACACTGACACCCAGTAACAAAGACATACACTGAGACCCAGTAACACAGACACACACGGACACCAAGTAACAAAGACACACACTTACACCAAGTAACACAGACACACACTGACACCCAGTAACACAGACACACACTTACACCAAGCAACACAGACATACACTGACACAAAGTAACAAAGACATACACTGATACCCAGGAACACAGACACACACTTACACCAAGTAACACAGACACACACTTACACCAAGTAACAAAGACATACACTGACACCAAGTAACACAGACATACACTGACACCAAGTAACAAAGACATACAGTTACACCAAGTATCAAAGACACACACTTACACCAAGTAACACAGATATACACTGACATCCAGTAACACAGACACACATTTACACCAAGTAACACAGACATACACTGATACCCAGTAACACAGACACACATTTACACCAAGTATCAAAGACAGACACTGATACCAAGTAACACAGACACACACTTACACCAAGTAACAAAGACATACACTGACACCCAGTAACACAGACACACACTTACACCAAGTAACAAAGACATACACTGACACCCAGTAACAAAGACATACACTGACACCCAGTAACACAGACACACACGGACACCAAGTAACAAAGACACACACTTACACCAAGTAACACAGACACACACTGACACCCAGTAACACAGACACACACTTACACCAAGTAACAAAGACATACAATTACACCAAGTAACACAGACTTACACTGACACCAAGTAACAAAGACATACAATTACACCAAGTAACAAAGACACACACTTACACCAAGTAACAAAGACAGACACTGATACCCAGTAACACAGACACACACTTACACCAAGTAACAAAGACATACACTGATACCCAGGAACACAGACACACACTTACACCAAGTAACACAGACACACACTTACACCAAGTAACAAAGACATACACTGACACCAAGTAGCACAGACATACACTGACACCAAGTAACAAAGACATAAAATTACACCAAGTAACAAAGACACACACTTACACCAAGTAACACAGATATACACTGACATCCAGTAACACAGACATACATTAACACCAAGTAACACAGACATACACTGACACCAAGTAGCAAAGACATACACTGATACCCAGTAACACAGACACACACTTACACCATCTAACACAGACATACACTGACACCAAGTAACAAAGACATAGACTGATACCCAGGAACACAGACACACACTTACACCAAGTAACACAGACACACTCTTACACCAAGTAACAAAGACATACAATTACACCAAGTAACACAGACTTACACTGACACCAAGTAACAAAGACATACAATTACACCAAGTAACAAAGACACACACTTACACCAAGTAACAAAGACAGACACTGATACCCAGTAACACAGACACACACTTACACCAAGTAACAAAGATATACACTGACACCCAGTAACACAAACAAACACACACTGACACCCAGTAACACAGAGAAACACTAATAAACAGTAACACAGACAGACACTGACACCAAGTCACAAAGACACACACTTACACCAAGTAACAAAGACAGACAATTACACCAAGTAACAAAGACATACACTGACACCAAGTAACATTTACATACTCTTACACCAAGTATTTTGACATACACTGACACCAAGCAACAAAGACATACACTGTTACCCAGTAACACAGACACACATTTACACCAAGTAACAAAGACATACACTGACACCAAGTCACAAAGACACACACTGACACCCAGTAACAAAGACATACACTGATACCAAGTCACAAAGACATACACTGATACCCAGTAACACAGACACACACTTACACCAAGTAACACAGACATACACTGTCACCAAGTAACAAAGACATACACTGATACCCAGTAACACAGACACACACTTATAACAAGTAACAAAGACATACAATTACACCAAGTAACAAAGACATACACTGACACCAAGTAACATTTACATGTTCTTACACCAAGTATTTTGACATACACTGACACCAAGCAACAAAGACATACACTGACACCAAGTCACAAAGACACACACTGACACCAGTAACAAAGACATACACTGATACCAAGTCACAAAGACATACACTGATACCCAGTAACACAGACACACACTGACACCAAGTAACACAGACATACACTGATACCCAGTAACACAGACACACACTTGCACCAAGTAACAAAGACATACACTGACACCCAGTAACAAAGACATACACTGACACCCAGTAACACAGACACGCATGGACACCAAGTAACAAAGACACACACTTACACCAAGTAACACAGAGACACACTGACACCCAGTAACACAGACACACACTGACACCCAGTAACACAGACAAACACTGACACCAAGCAACACAGACATACACTGACACCAAGTAACAAAGACATACACTGATACCCAGTAACACAGACACACACTTACACCAAGTAACACAGACATACACTGTCACCAAGTAACAAAGACATACACTGATAACCAGTAACACAGACACACACTTATAACAAGTAACAAAGACAGACACTGATACCCAGTAACACAGACACACACTTTCACCAAGTAACAAAGACATACACTGAGACCCAGTAACAAAGACATACACTGACACCAACTAACACAGACACACATGGACACCAAGTAACAAAGACACACACTTACACCAAGTAACACAGACACACACTGTCACCCAGTAACACAGACACACATGGACACCAAGTAACAAAGACAGACACTGATACCCAGTAACACAGATACACACTTACACCAAGTAACAAAGACATACACTGAGACCCAGTAACACAGACACACACTTACACCAAGTAACAAAGACATACACTGACATCCAGTAACAAAGACATACACTGAGACCCAGTAACACAGACACACACGGACACCAAGTAACAAAGACACACACTTACACCAAGTAACACAGACACACACTGACACCCAGTAACACAGACACACACTTACACCAAGCAACACAGACATCCACTGACACAAAGTAACAAAGACATACACTGATACCCAGGAACACAGACACACACTTACACCAAGTAACACAGACACACACTTACACCAAGTAACAAAGACATACACTGACACCAACTAACACAGACACACATGGACACTAAGTAACAAAGACACACACTTACACCAAGTAACACAGACACACACTGTCACCCAGTAACACAGACACACATGGACACCAAGTAACAAAGACAGACACTGATACCCAGTAACACAGACACACACTTACACCAAGTAACAAAGACATACACTGACACCCAGTAACACAGACACACACTTACACCAAGTAACAAAGACATACACTGACACCCAGTAACAAAGACATACACTGAGACCCAGTAACACAGACACACACGGACACCAAGTAACAAAGACACACACTTACACCAAGTAACACAGACACACACTGACACCCAGTAACACAGACACACACTTACACCAAGCAACACAGACATACACTGACACAAAGTAACAAAGACATACACTGATACCCAGGAACACAGACACACACTTACACCAAGTAACACAGACACACACTTACACCAAGTAACAAAGACATACACTGACACCAAGTAACACAGACATACACTGACACCAAGTAACAAAGACATACAATTACACCAAGTAACAAAGACACACACTTACACCAAGTAACACAGATATACACTGACATCCAGTAACACAGACACACATTTACACCAAGTAACAAAGTCAGACACTGATACCCAGTAACACAGACACACACTTACACCAAGTAACAAAGATATACACTGACACCCAGTAACACAAACAAACACACACTGACACCCAGTAACACAGAGAAACACTAATAAACAGTAGCACAGACAGACACTGACACCAAGTCACAAAGACACACACTTACACCAAGTAACAAAGACAGACAATTACACCAAGTAACAAAGACATACACTGACACCAAGTAACATTTACATGTTCTTACACCAAGTATTTTGACATACACTGACACCAAGCAACAAAGACATACACTGATACCCAGTAACACAGACACACATTTACACCAAGTAACAAAGACATACACTGACACCAAGTCACAAAGACACACACTGACACCAGTAACAAAGACATACACTGATACCAAGTCACAAAGACATACACTGATACCCAGTAACACAGACACACACTGACACCAAGTAACACAGACATACACTGATACCCAGTAACACAGACACACACTTGCACCAAGTAACAAAGACATACACTGACACCCAGTAACAAAGACATACACTGACACCCAGTAACACAGACACGCATGGACACCAAGTAACAAAGACACACACTTACACCAAGTAACACAGAGACACACTGACACCCAGTAACACAGACACACACTGACACCCAGTAACACAGACAAACACTGACACCAAGCAACACAGACATACACTGACACCAAGTAACAAAGACATACACTGACACCAAGTAACAAAGACATAGACTGATACCCAGGAACACAGACACACACTTACACCAAGTAACAAAGTCAGACACTGATACCCAGTAACACAGACATACACTTACACCAAGTAACAAAGACATACACTGACACCAAGTCACAAAGACACACACTGACACCCAGTAACAAAGACATACACTGATACCAAGTCACAAAGAAATACACTGATACCCAGTAACACAGACACACACTGACACCAAGTAACAAAGACATACACTGTCACCAAGTAACAAAGACATACACTGATACCCAGTAACACAGACACACACTTGCACCAAGTAACAAAGACATACACTGACACCCAGTAACAAAGACATACACTGACACCCAGTAACACAGACACGCATGGACACCAAGTAACAAAGACACACACTTACAACAAGTAACAAAGACATACACTGACACCCAGTAACAAAGACATACACTGACACCCAGTAACACAGACACACACTAACACCCAGTAACACAGACACACACTTACACCAAGCAACACAGACATACACTGACACCAAGTAACAAAGACGTACACTGATACCCAGTAACACAGACACACACTTACACCAAGTAACACAGACATACACTGACACCAAGTAACTAAGACATACACTGATACGGAGGAACGCAGACACACACTTACACCAAGTAACACAGACACACACTTACACCAAGTAACAAAGACGTACACTGACACCAAGTAACACAGACATACACTGACACCAAGTAACAAAGACATGCAATTACACCAAGTAACAAAGACACACACTGACAACAAGTAACACAGATATACACTGAAACCAAGTAACAAAGACATGCACTGACACCCAGTAACACAGACACACACTTACACCAAGTAACACAGACATACACTGACACCAAGTAACACAGACATACACTGATACCCATTAACACAGACACACACTTACACCAACTAACACAGACATACACTGACACCAAGTAACAAAGACATACACTGACACCAAGTAACAAAGACATACAATTACACCAAGTAACACAGACATACACTGATACCCAGTAACACAGACACACACTTACACCAAGCAACAAAGACATACACTGACACCCAGTAACACAGACACTCACATACACCAAGTAACAAAGACATACACTGACACCCAGTAACAAAGACATACACTGACACCCAGTAACACAGACACACACGGACACCAAGTAACAATGACACACACTTACACCAAGTAACACAGACACACACTGACACCCAGTAACACAGACACACACTTACACCAAGCAACACAGACATACACTGACACCAAGTGACAAAAACATACACTGATACCCAGTAACACAGACACACACTTACACCAGGTAACACAGACATACACTGACACCAAGTAACAAAGACATACACTGATACCCAGGAACACAGACACACACTTACACCAAGTAACACAGACACACACTTACACCAAGTAACAAAGACATACACTGACACCAAGTAACACAGACATACACTGACACCCAGTAACAAAGACATACACTGACACCAAGTAACAAAGACATACAGTGATACCAACTCACAAAGACATACACTGATACCCAGTAACACAGACACACACTGACACCAAGTAACACAGACATACTCTGTCACCAAGTAACAAAGACATACACTGATACCCAGTAACACAGACACACACTTGCACCAAGTAACAAAGACATACACTGACACCCAGTAACAAAGACATACACTGACACCCAGTAACACAGACACGCATGGACACCAAGTAACAAAGACACACACTTACACCAAGTAACACAGAGACACACTGACACCCAGTAACACAGACACACACTGACACCCAGTAACACAGACAAACACTGACACCAAGCAACACAGACATACACTGACACCAAGTAACAAAGACATAGACTGATACCCAGTAACACAGAGACACACTTACACCAACTAACACAGACTTACACTGACACCAAGTAACAAAGACATACAATTACACCAAGTAACAAAGACACACACTTACACCAAGTAACAAAGTCAGACACTGATACCCAGTAACACAGACATACACTTACACCAAGTAACAAAGACATACACTGACACCAAGTCACAAAGACACACACTGACACCCAGTAACAAAGACATACACTGATACCAAGTCACAAAGAAATACACTGATACCCAGTAACACAGACACACACTGACACCAAGTAACAAAGACATACACTGTCACCAAGTAACAAAGACATACACTGATACCCAGTAACACAGACACACACTTGCACCAAGTAACAAAGACATACACTGACACCCAGTAACAAAGACATACACTGACACCCAGTAACACAGACACGCATGGACACCAAGTAACAAAGACACACACTTACAACAAGTAACAAAGACATACACTGACACCCAGTAACAAAGACATACACTGACACCCAGTAACACAGACACACACTAACACCCAGTAACACAGACACACACTTACACCAAGCAACACAGACATACACTGACACCAAGTAACAAAGACGTACACTGATACCCAGTAACACAGACACACACTTACACCAAGTAACACAGACATACACTGACACCAAGTAACAAAGACATACACTGATACGGAGGAACGCAGACACACACTTACACCAAGTAACACAGACACACACTTACACCAAGTAACAAAGACGTACACTGACACCAAGTAACACAGACATACACTGACACCAAGTAACAAAGACACACACTGACAACAAGTAACACAGATATACACTGAAACCAAGTAACAAAGACATGCACTGACACCCAGTAACACAGACACACACTTACACCAATTAACACAGACATACACTGACACCAAGTAACACAGACATACACTGATACCCATTAACACAGACACACACTTACACCAACTAACACAGACATACACTGACACCAAGTAACAAAGACATACACTGACACCAAGTAACAAAGACATACAATTACACCAAGTAACACAGACATACACTGATACCCAGTAACACAGACACACACTTACACCAAGTAACAAAGACATACACTGACACCCAGTAACACAGACACTCACATACACCAAGTAACAAAGACATACACTGACACCCAGTAACAAAGACATACACTGACACCCAGTAACACAGACACACACGGACACCAAGTAACAAAGACACACACTTACACCAAGTAACACAGACACACACTGACACCCAGTAACACAGACACACACTTACACCAAGCAACACAGACATACACTGACACCAAGTAACAAAAACATACACTGATACCCAGTAACACAGACACACAATTACACCAGGTAACACAGACATACACTGACACCAAGTAACAAAGACATACACTGATACCCAGGAACACAGACACACACTTACACCAAGTATCACATACACACACTTACACCAAGTAACAAAGACATACACTGACAATAAGTAACACAGACATACACTGACACCCAGTAACAAAGACATACACTGACACCAAGTAACAAAGACATACACTGATACCAACTCACAAAGACATACACTGATACCCAGTAACACAGACACACACTGACACCAAGTAACAAAGACATACACTGACACCAAGTAACAAAGACATACACTTACACAAAGTAACAAAGACAGACAATTCCACATAGTAACAAAGACAGACAATTACACCAAGTAACAAAGATATTCACTTACACCAAGTATTTTGACATACACTGACACCAAGTAACAAAGACATACACTGATACCCAGTAACACAGACACACACTTGCACCAAGTAACAAAGACATACACTGACACCAAGTCACAAAGACACACACTGACACCCAGTAACAAAGACATACAATGAGACCAAGTCACAAAGACATACACTGATACCCAGTAACACAGACACACACTTACACCAAGTAACACAGACATACACTGACACACAGTAACACAGACACACACTTACACCAAGTAACAAAGAAATAAACTGACACCCAGTAACAAAGACATACACTGACACCCAGTAACACAGACACACACGGACACCAAGTAACAAAGACACAGACTTACACCATGTAACACAGACACACACTGACACCCAGTAACACAGACACACTCTTACAACAAGTAACACAGACATACGCTGACACCAAGGAACACAGACATACACTGCCACCAAGTAACAAAGACATACAATTACACCAAGTAACAAAGACACACACTTACACCAAGTAACACAGGTATACACTGACACCAAGTAACAAAGACATGCACTGACACCCAGTAACACAGACATACACTGACACCAAGTAACAAAGACATACACTGATACCCAGTAACACAGACACACACCTACACCAACTAACACAGACATACACTGACACCAAGTAATAAAGACATACACTGATACCCAGGAACACAGACACACACTTACACCAAGTAACACAGACACACACTTACACCAAGTAACAAAGACATACACTTACACCAAGTAACACAGACATAGACTGACACAAAGTAACAAAGACATACAATTACACCAAGTAACAAAGACACACACTTACACCAAGTAACAAAGACAGACACTGATACCCAGTAACACAGACACACACTTACACCAAGTAACAAAGACATGCACTGACACCCAGTAACACAAACAAACACACAATGACACACAGTAACACAGAGAAACACTAATAAACAGTAACACAGACATACACTGACACCAAGTCACAAAGACACACACTGAAACCCAGTAACAAAGACAAACACTGAAAACAAGTCACAAAGACATACACTGATACCCAGGAACACAGACGCACACTGACACCCAGTAACAAAGACATACACTGATACCAAGTCACAAAGACATACACTGATACCCAGTAACACAGACACACACTGACACCCAGTAACAAAGACATGCACTGATACCAAGTCACAAAGACATACACTGATACCCAGTAACACGGACACACACTGATACCAAGTAACACAGACATACACTGACACCAAGTAACAAAGACATACACTGACCCCAAGTAACAAAGACATACACTTACACCAAGTAACAAAGACAGACAATTACACCAAGTAACAAAGACATACACTTACACCAAGTATTTTGACATACACTGACACCATGTAACAAAGACATACACTGATACCCAGTAACACAGACACACACTTACACCAAGTAACAAAGACATACACAGACACAAAGTCACAAAGACAAACACTGACACCCATTAACAAAGACAGACACTGATACCAAGTCACAAAGACATACACAGATACCCATTAACACAGACACACACGGACACCCAGTAACACAGACACACACTTACACCAAGCAACATGGACATACACTGACACCACGTAACTAAGACATACACTGATACACAGTAACACAGACACACACTTACACCAAGTAACACAGACATACACTGACACCAAGTAACAAAGACAAACACTGATACCCAGGAACACAGACACACACTTACACCAAGTAACACAGACACACACTTACAGCAAGTAACAAAGACATACACTGACACCAAGTAACACAGACATACACTGACACCATGTAACAAAGACATACAATTACACCAAGTAACAAAGACACACAGTTACACCAAGTAACACAGATATACACAGACACCAAGTAACAAAGACATGCACTGACACCCAGTAACACAGACACACACGGACACCAAGTAACAAAGAAACAAACTTACAACAAGTAACACAGACACACACTGACACCCAGTAACACAGACACACACTTGCTCCAAGTAACACAGACATACACTTACACCAGGTAACACAGACATACACTGACACCAAGTAACAAAGACATACACCGATACCCAGGAACACAGACACACACTTACACCAAGTAACACAGACACACACTTACACCAAGTAACAAAGACATACACTAACACAAAGTAACACAGACATACACTGACACCAAGTAACAAAGACATACAATTACACCAAGTAACAAAGACACTCACTTACTCCAAGTAACAAAGACAGACACTGATACCCAGTAACACAGACACACACTTACACCAATTAACAAAGACATACACTGACACCCAGTAACACAAACAAACACACACTGACACCCAGTAACACAGAGAAACACTAATAAACAGTAACAAAGACATACACTGACACCAAGTAACACAGTCACACACTGACACCCAGTAACAAAGACATACACTGACACCAAGTAACAAAGACATACACTGATACCAAGTCACAAAGACATACACTGTTACCCAGTAACACAGACAGACACTTACACCAAGTAACAAAGACATACACTGACACCAAGTAACAAAGACATACACTTACACAAAGTAACAAAGACAGACAATTACACCAAGTAACAAAGACAGACAATTACACCAAGTAACAAAGACATACACTTACACCAAGTATTTTGACATACACTGATACCAAGTAACAAAGACATACACTGATACCCAGTATCACAGACACACACTTACACCAAGTAACAAAGACATACACTGACACCAAGGCACAAAGACACACACTGACACCCAGCAACAAAGACATACACTGACACCCAGTAACACAGACACACACTTACACCAAGTAACAAAGAAATAAACTGACACCCGATAACAAAGACATACACTGACACCCAGTAACACAGAGACACACGGACACCAAGTAACAAAGACACAGACTTACACCAAGTAACACAGACACACACTGACACCCAGTAACACAGACACACTCTTACACCAAGTAACACAGACATACACTGACACCAAGTAACACAGACATACACTGATACCAAGTCACAAAGACATACACTGATACCCAGTAACACAGACAGACACTGACACCAAGTAACAAAGACATACACTGACACCAAGTAACAAAGACATAAACTTGCACAAAGTAACAAAGGCAGACAATTACACCAAGTAACAAAGACAGACAATTACACCAAGTAACAAAGACATACACTTACACCAAGTATTTTGACATACACTGACACCAAGTAACAAAGACATACACTGATACCCAGTAACACAGACACACACTTACACCAAGTAACAAAGACATACACTGACACCAAGGCACAAAGACACACACTGACACCCAGCAACAAAGACATACACTGACACCCAGTAACACAGACGCACACTTACACCAAGTAACAAAGAAATAAACTGACACCCAGTAACAAAGACATACACTGACACCCAGTAACACAGAGACACACGGACACCAAGTAACAAAGACACAGACTTACACCAAGTAACACAGACACACACTGACACCCAGTAACACAGACACACTCTTACACCAAGTAACACAGACATACACTGACACCAAGTAACATAGACATACACTGACACCAAGTAACAAAGACATACAATTACACCAAGTAACAAAGACACACACTTACACCAAGTAACACAGACATACACTGACACCAAGTAACAAAGACATGCACTGACACCCAGTAACACAGACACACACTTACACCAAGTAACACAGACATAGACTGACACCAAGTCACAAAGACATACACTGATACCCAGGAGCACAGACACACACTTACACCAAGTAACACAGAAACACACTTACACCACGTAACAAAGACATACACTGACACCAAGTAACACAGACATACACTGACACCAAGTAACAAAGACATACAATTACACCAAGTAACAAAGACACACACTTACACCAAGTAACACAGATATACACTGACACCAATAACAAAGACATGCACTGACACCCAGTAACACAGACACACACTTACACCAAGTAACAAAGACATACACTGATACCCAGTAACACAGACACACACTTACATCAACTAACACAGACATACACTGACAGCAAGTAACAAAGACATACACTGATACCCAGGAACACAGACACACACTTACACCAAGTAACACAGACACACGCTTACACCAAGAAACAAAGACAGACACTGATTCCCAGTAACACAGACACACACTTACACAAAGTAACAAAGACATACACTGACACCCAGTAACACAAACAAACACACACTGACACCCAGTAACACAGAGAAACACTTTTATACAGTAACACAGACATACACTGACACCAAGTCACAAAGACACACACTGAAACCCATTAACAAAGACAAACACTGACACCAAGTCACAAAGACATACACTGATACCCAGGAACACAGACACACACTGACACCCAGTAACAAAGACAGACACTGATACCAAGTCACACAGACACACACTGACACCCAGTAACAAAGACATGCACTGATACCAAGTCACAAAGACATACACAGATACCCAGTAACACAAACAAACACACACTGACACCCAGTAACACAGAGAAACACTAATAAACAGTAACAAAGACATACACTGACACCAAGTAACACAGTCACACCCTGACACCCAGTAACAAAGACATACACTGACACCCAGTAACAAAGACATGCACTGATACCAAGTCACAAAGACATACACTGATACCCAGTAACACAGACACACACTGACACCAAGTAACACAGACATACACTGACACCAAGTAACAAAGACATACACTGACACCAAGTAACAAAGACATACACTTACACCAAGTAACAAAGACAGACAATTTCACCAAGTAACAAAGACATACACTTACACCAAGTATTTTGACATACACTGACACCAAGTAACAAAGACATACACTGATACCCAGTAACACAGACACACACTTACACCAAGTAACAAAGACATACACTGACACCAAGTCACAAAGAAACACACTGACACCCAGTAACAAAGACATACACTGATACCAAGTCACAAAGACATACACTGATACCCAGTAACACAGACACACACGGACACCAAGTAACAAAGACACACACTTACACCAAGTAATAAAGACACACACTGACACCCAGTAGCACAGACACACACTTACACCAAGCAACTCGGACATACACTGACACCAAGTAACAAAGACATACACTGATACCCAGTAACACAGACACACACGTGCACCAAGTAACACAGACATACACTGACACCAAGTAACAAAGACAAACACTGATACCCAGGAACACAGACACACACTTACACCAAGTAACACAGACACAAACTTACAGCAAGTAACAAAGACAAACACTTACACCAAGTAACACAGAAATACACTGACACCATGTAACAAAGACATACAATTACACCAAGTAACAAAGACACACAGTTACACCAAGTAACACAGACATACACTGACACAAAGTAACACAGACATACACTGACACCAAGTAACAAAGACATACAATTACACCAAGTAACAAAGACACACTTACACCAAGTAACACAGATATACACTGACACCAAGTAACAAAGACATGCACTGACACCCAGTAACACAGACACACACTTACACCAAGTAACACAGACATACACTGACACCAAGTAACAAAGACATACACTGATACCCAGGAGCACAGACACACACTTACACCAAGTAACACAGACACACAGTTACACCAAGTAACAAAGACATACACTGACACCAAGTTACACAGACATACACTGACACCAAGTAACAAAGACATACAATTACACCAAGTAACAAAGACACACACTTACACCAAGTAACACAGATATACACTGACACCAAGTAACAAAGACATGCACTGACACCCAGTAACACAGACACACAATTACACCAAGTAACACAGACATACACTGACACCAAGTAACAAAGACATACACTGATACCCAGTAACACAGACACACATTTACACCAACTAACACAGACATACACTGACACCAAGTAACAAAGACATACACTGATACCCAGGAACACAGACACACACTTACACCATGTAACACAGACACACACTTACACCAAGTAACAAAGACATACATTTACACCAAGTAACACCGACATACACTGACACAAAGTAACAAAGACATACAATTACACCAAGTAACAAAGACACACACTTACACCAAGTAACAAAGACATACACTGACACCCAGTAACAAAGACATACACTGACACCCAGTAACACAGACACACACGGACACCAAGTAACAAAGACACACACTTACACCAAGTAACACAGACACACACTGACACCCAGTAACACAGACACACACTTACACCAAGCAACACAGACATACACTGACACCAAGTAACAAAAACATACACTGATACCCAGTAACACAGACACACAATTACACCAGGTAACACAGACATACACTGACACCAAGTAACAAAGACATACACTGATACCCAGAAACACAGACACACACTTACACCAAGTATCACAGACACACAATTACACCAAGTAACAAAGACATACACTGACAATAAGTAACACAGACATACACTGACACCCAGTAACAAAGACATACACTGACACCAAGTAACAAAGACATACACTGATACCAACTCACAAAGACATACACTGATACCCAGTAACACAGACACACACTGACACCAAGTAACAAAGACATACACTGACACCAAGTAACAAAGACATACACTTACACAAAGTAACAAAGACAGACAATTCCACATAGTAACAAAGACAGACAATTACACCAAGTAACAAAGACATTCACTTACACCAAGTATTTTGACATACACTGACACCAAGTAACAAAGACATACACTGATACCCAGTAACACAGACACACACTTGCACCAAGTAACAAAGACATACACTGACACCAAGTCACAAAGACACACACTGACACCCAGTAACAAAGACATACAATGAGACCAAGTCACAAAGACATACACTGATACCCAGTAACACAGACACACACTTACACCAAGTAACACAGACATACACTGACACCCAGTAACACAGACACACACTTACACCAAGTAACAAAGAAATAAAATGACACCCAGTAACAAAGACATACACTGACACCCAGTAACACAGACACACACGGACACCAAGTAACAAAGACACAGACTTACACCATGTAACACAGACACACACTGAAACCCAGTAACACAGACACACTCTTACAACAAGTAACACAGACATACACTGACACCAAGGAACACAGACATACACTGCCACCAAGTAACAAAGACATACAATTACACCAAGTAACAAAGACACACACTTACACCAAGTAACACAGGTATACACTGACACCAAGTAACAAAGACATGCACTGACACCCAGTAACACAGACATACACTGACACCAAGTAACAAAGACATACACTGATACCCAGTAACACAGACACACACCTACACCAACTAACACAGACATACACTGACACCAAGTAACAAAGACATACACTGATACCCAGGAACACAGACACACACTTACACCAAGTAACACAGACACACACTTACACCAAGTAACAAAGACATACACTTACACCAAGTAACACAGACATAGACTGACACAAAGTAACAAAGACATACAATTACACCAAGTAACAAAGACACACACTTACACCAAGTAACAAAGACAGACACTGATACCCAGTAACACAGACACACACTTACACCAAGTAACAAAGACATGCACTGACACCCAGTAACACAAACAAACACACAATGACACACAGTAACACAGAGAAACACTAATAAACAGTAACACAGACATACACTGACACCAAGTCACAAAGACACACACTGAAACCCAGTAACAAAGACAAACACTGAAAACATGTCACAAAGACATACACTGATACCCAGGAACACAGACGCACACTGACACCCAGTAACAAAGACATACACTGATACCAAGTCACAAAGACATACACTGATACCCAGTAACACAGACACACACTGACACCCAGTAACAAAGACATGCACTGATACCAAGTAACAAAGACATACACTGACCCCAAGTAACAAAGACATACACTTACACCAAGTAACAAAGACAGACAATTACACCAAGTAACAAAGACATACACTTACACCAAGTATTTTGACATACACTCACACCATGTAACAAAGACATACACTGATACCCAGTAACACAGACACACACTTACACCAAGTAACAAAGACATACACTGACACAAAGTCACAAAGACAAACACTGACACCCATTAACAAAGACAGACACTGATACCAAGTCACAAAGACATACACAGATACCCATTAACACAGACACACACGGACACCCAGTAACACAGACACACACTTACACCAAGCAACATGGACATACACTGACACCACGTAACTAAGACATACACTGATACACAGTAACACAGACACACACTTACACCAAGTAACACAGACATACACTGACACCAAGTAACAAAGACAAACACTGATACCCAGGAACACAGACACACACTTACACCAAGTAACACAGACACACACTTACAGCAAGTAACAAAGACATACACTTACACCAAGTAACACAGACATACACTGACACCATGTAACAAAGACATACAATTACACCAAGTAACAAAGACACACAGTTACACCAAGTAACACAGATATACACAGACACCAAGTAACAAAGACATGCACTGACACCCAGTAACACAGACACACACGGACACCAAGTAACAAAGAAACAAACTTACAACAAGTAACACAGACACACACTGACACCCAGTAACACAGACACACACTTGCTCCAAGTAACACAGAAATACACTTACACCAGGTAACACAGACATACACTGACACCAAGTAACAAAGACATACACCGATACCCAGGAACACAGACACACACTTACACCAAGTAACACAGACACACACTTACACCAAGTAACAAAGACATACACTAACACAAAGTAACACAGACATACACTGACACCAAGTAACAAAGACATACAATTACACCAAGTAACAAAGACACACACTTACTCCAAGTAACAAAGACAGACCCTGATACCCAGTAACACAGACACACACTTACACCAATTAACAAAGACATACACTGACACCCAGTAACACAAACAAACACACACTGACACCCAGTAACACAGAGAAACACTAATAAACAGTAACAAAGACATACACTGACACCAAGTAACACAGTCACACACTGACACCCAGTAACAAAGACATACACTGACACCAAGTAACAAAGACATACACTGATACCAAGTCACAAAGACATACACTGTTACCCAGTAACACAGACAGACACTTACACCAAGTAACAAAGACATACACTGACACCAAGTAACAAAGACATACACTTACACAAAGTAACAAAGACAGACAATTACACCAAGTAACAAAGACAGACAATTACACCAAGTAACAAAGACATACACTTACACCAAGTATTTTGACACACACTTACACCAAGTAACAAAGACATACACTGACACCAAGGCACAAAGACACACACTGACACCCAGCAACAAAGACATACACTGACACCCAGGAACACAGACACACACTTACACCAAGTAACTAAGAAATAAACTGACACCCGACAACAAAGACATACACTGACACCCAGTAACACAGAGACACACGGACACCAAGTAACAAAGACACAGACTTACACCAAGTAACACAGACACACACTGACACCCAGTAACACAGACACACTCTTACACCAAGTAACACAGACATACACTGACACCAAGTAACACAGACATACACTGATACCAAGTCACAAAGACATACACTGATACCCAGTAACACAGACAGACACTGACACCAAGTAACAAAGACATACACTGACACCAAGTAACAAAGACATACACTTGCACAAAGTAACAAAGGCAGACAATTACACCAAGTAACAAAGACAGACAATTACACCAAGTAACAAAGACATACACTTACACCAAGTATTTTGACATACACTGACACCAAGTAACAAAGACATACACTGATACCCAGTAACACAGACACACACTTACACCAAGTAACAAAGACATACACTGACACCAAGGCACAAAGACACACACTGACACCCAGCAACAAAGACATACACTGACACCCAGTAACACAGACGCACACTTACACCAAGGAACAAAGAAATAAACTGACACCCAGTAACAAAGACATACACTGACACCCAGTAACACAGAGACACACGGACACCAAGTAACAAAGACACAGACTTACACCAAGTAACACAGACACACACTGACACCCAGTAACACAGACACACTCTTACACCAAGTAACACAGACATACACTGACACCAAGTAACATAGACATACACTGACATCAAGTAACAAAGACATACAATTACACCAAGTAACACAGACACACACTTACACCAAGTAACACAGACATACACTGACACCAAGTAACAAAGACATGCACTGACACCCAGTAACACAGACACACACTTACACCAAGTAACACAGACATAGACTGACACCAAGTCACAAAGACATACACTGATACCCAGGAGCACAGACACACACTTACACCAAGTAACACAGAAACACACTTACACCACGTAACAAAGACATACACTGACACCAAGTAACAAAGACAGACAATGACACATAAAGTAACAAAGACATACAATTACACCAAGTAACAAAGACACACACTTACACCAAGTAACACAGATATACACTGACACCAATAACAAAGACATGCACTGACACCCAGTAACACAGACACACACTTACACCAAGTAACAAAGACATACACTGATACCCAGTAACACAGACACACACTTACATCAACTAACACAGACATACACTGACAGCAAGTAACAAAGACATACACTGATACCCAGGAACACAGACACACACTTACACCAAGTAACACAGACACACGCTTACACCAAGTAACAAAGACAGACACTGATTCCCAGTAACACAGACACACACTTACACAAAGTAACAAAGACATACACTGACACCCAGTAACACAAACAAACACACACTGACACCCAGTAACACAGAGAAACACTTTTATACAGTAACACAGACATACACTGACACCAAGTCACAAAGACACACACTGAAACCCAGTAACAAAGACAAACACTGACACCAAGTCACAAAGACATACACTGATACCCAGGAACACAGACACACACTGACACCCAGTAACAAAGACAGACACTGATACCAAGTCACACAGACACACACTGACACCCAGTAACAAAGACATGCACTGATACCAAGTCACAAAGACATACACAGATACCCAGTAACACAAACAAACACACACTGACACCCAGTAACACAGAGAAACACTAATAAACAGTAACAAAGACATACACTGACACCAAGTAACACAGTCACACCCTGACACCCAGTAACAAAGACATACACTGACACCCAGTAACAAAGACATGCACTGATACCAAGTCACAAAGACATACACTGATACCCAGTAACACAGACACACACTGACACCAAGTAACACAGACATACACTGACACCAAGTAACAAAGACATACACTGACACCAAGTAACAAAGACATACACTTACACCAAGTAACAAAGACAGACAATTACACCAAGTAACAAAGACATACACTTACACCAAGTATTTTGACATACACTGACACCAAGTAACAAAGACATACACTGATACCCAGTAACACAGACACACACTTACACCAAGTAACAAAGACATACACTGACACCAAGTCACAAAGAAACACACTGACACCCAGTAACAAAGACATACACTGATACCAAGTCACAAAGACATACACTGATACACAGTAACACAGACACACACGGACACCAAGTAACAAAGACACACACTTACACCAAGTAATAAAGACACACACTGACACCCAGTAGCACAGACACACACTTACACCAAGCAACGCGGACATACACTGACACCAAGTAACAAAGACATACACTGATACCCAGTAACACAGACACACACGTGCACCAAGTAACACAGACATACACTGACACCAAGTAACAAAGACAAACACTGATACCCAGGAACACAGACACACACTTACACCAAGTAACACAGACACAAACTTACAGCAAGTAACAAAGACAAACACTTACACCAAGTAACACAGAAATACACTGACACCATGTAACAAAGACATACAATTACACCAAGTAACAAAGACACACAGTTACACCAAGTAACACAGACATACAATGACACCAAGTAACACAGACATACACTGACACCAAGTAACAAAGACATACAATTACACCAAGTAACAAAGACACACTTACACCAAGTAACACAGATATACACTGACACCAAGTAACAAAGACATGCACTGACACCCAGTAACACAGACACACACTTACACCAAGTAACACAGACATACACTGACACCAAGTAACAAAGACATACACTGATACCCAGGAGCACAGACACACACTTACACCAAGTAACACAGACACACAGTTACACCAAGTAACAAAGACATACACTGACACCAAGTTACACAGACATACACTGACACCAAGTAACAAAGACATACAATTACACCAAGTAACAAAGACACACACTTACACCAAGTAACACAGATATACACTGACACCAAGTAACAAAGACATGCACTGACACCCAGTAACACAGACACACAATTACACCAAGTAACACAGACATACACTGACACCAAGTAACAAAGACATACACTGATACCCAGTAACACAGACACACATTTACACCAACTAACACAGACATACACTGACACCAAGTAACAAAGACATACACTGATACCCAGGAACACAGACACACACTTCCACCAAGTAACACAGACACACACTTACACCAAGTAACAAAGACATACATTTACACCAAGTAACACCGACATACACTGACACAAAGTAACAAAGACATACAATTACACCAAGTAACAAAGACACACACTTACACCAAGTAACACAGACACACACTTACACCAAGTAACAAAGACATACACTTGCACCAAATAACACAGACATACACTGACACAAAGTAACAAAGACATACAATAACACCAAGTAACAAAGACACACACTTACACCAAGAAACAAAGACAGACACTGATACCCAGTAACACAGACACACACTTACACCAAGTAACAAAGACATACACTGACACCCAGTAACACAGACAAACAAACACTGACACCCAGTAACACAGAGAAACACTAATATACAGTAACACAGACATACACTGACACCAAGTCACAAAGACACACACTGAAACCCAGTAACAAAGACAAACACTGACACCAAGTCACAAAGACATACACTGATACCCAGGAACAAAGACACACACTGACACCCAGTAACAAAGA
This sequence comes from Heterodontus francisci, assembly GCF_036365525.1. Taxonomy (NCBI): domain Eukaryota; kingdom Metazoa; phylum Chordata; class Chondrichthyes; order Heterodontiformes; family Heterodontidae; genus Heterodontus; species Heterodontus francisci. The sequence goes on along the minus strand of NW_027140851.1, from coordinate 5,012,184 downwards.
CAGACACTGATACCAAGTCACACAGACATACACTGATACACAGTAACACAGACACACACTGACACCCAGTAACAAAGACATGCACTGATACCAAGTCACAAAGACATACACTGATACCCAGTAACACAGACACACACTGACACCAAGTAACACAGACATACACTGACACCAAGTAACAAAGACATACACTGACACCAAGTAACAAAGACATACACTTACACCAAGTAACAAAGACAGACAATTACACCAAGTAACAAAGACATACACTTACACCAAGTATTTCAACATACACTGACACCACGTAACAAAGACATACACTAATACCCAGTAACACAGACACACACTTACACCAAGTAACAAAGACATACACTGACACCAAGTCACAAAGAAACACACTGACACCCAGTAACAAAGACATACACTGATACCAAGTCACAAAGACATACACTGATACCCAGTAACACAGACACACACGGACACCAAGTAACAAAGACACACACTTACACCAAGTAATAAAGACACACACTGACACCCAGTAGCACAGACACACACTTACACCAAGCAACTCGGACATACACTGACACCAAGTAACAAAGACATACACTGATACCCAGTAACACAGACACACACGTGCACCAAGTAACACAGACATACACTGACACCAAGTAACAAAGACAAACACTGATACCCAGGAACACAGACACACACTTACACCAAGTAACACAGACACAAACTTACAGCAAGTAACAAAGACAAACACTTACACCAAGTAACACAGAAATACACTGACACCATGTAACAAAGACATACAATTACACCAAGTAACAAAGACACACAGTTACACCAAGTAACACAGATATACACTGACACCAAGTAACAAAGAAATGCACTGACACCCAGTAATACAGACACACACGGACACCAAGTAACAAAGACACAAACTTACAGCAAGTAACACAGACACACACTGACACCCAGTAAAACAGACACACACTTACACAAAGTAACACAGACATACACTGACACCCAGTAACACAGACACACACTTACACCAGGTAACACAGACATACACTGACACCAAGTAACAAAGACATACACTGATACCCAGGAACACAGACACACACTTCCACCAGGTAACACAGACACACACTTGCACCAAGTAACAAAGACATACACTAACACCAAGTAACACAGACATACACTGACACCAAGTAACAAAGACATACAATTACACCAAGTAACAAAGACACACACTTACACCAAGTAACAAAGACAGACACTGATACCCAGTAACACAGACAAACACTTACACCAATTAACAAAGACATACACTGACACCAAGTAACACAAACAAACACACACTGACACCAAGTAACACAGATAAACACTAATAAACAGTAACAAAGACATACACTGACACCAAGTAACACAGTAACACACTGACACCCAGTAACAAAGACATACACTGACATCAAGTAACAAAGACATACACTGATACCAAGTCACAAAGACATACACTGATACCCAGTAACACAGACACACACTGACACCAAGTAACAAAGACATACACTGACACCAAGTAACAAAGACATACACTTACACAAAGTAACAATGACAGACAATTACACGAAGTAACAAAGACAGACAATTACACCAAGTAACAAAGAAATACACTTACACTAAGTATTTAGACATACACTGACACCAAGTAAAAAAGACATAAACTGATACCCAGTAACACAGACACACACTTACACCAAGTAACAAAGACATACACTGACACCAAGTCACAAAGACACACACTGACACCAAGTAACAAAGACATACACTGACACCAAGTAACAAAGACATACACTTACACAAAGTAACAATGACAGACAATTACACGAAGTAACAAAGACAGACAATTACACCAAGTAACAAAGACATACACTTACACTAAGTATTTTGACATACACTGACACCAAGTAACAAAGACATACACTGATACCCAGTAACACAGACACACACTGACACCAAGTAACAAAGACATACACTGACACCAAGTAACAAAGACATACACTTACACAAAGTAACAAAGACAGACAATTCCACCAAGTAACAAAGACAGACAATTACACCAAGTAACAAAGACATTCACTTACACCAAGTCACAAAGACACACACTGACACCCAGTAACAAAGACATACAATGAGACCAAGTCACAAAGACATACACTGATACCCAGTTACACAGACACACACTTACACCAAGTAACACAGACATACACTGACACCCAGTAACACAGGCACACACTTACACCAAGTAACAAAGAAATACACTGACACCCAGTAACAAAGACATACACTGACACCCAGTAACACAGACACACATTTACACCAAGTAACACAGACATACACTGACTCCAAATAACAAAGACATACACTGATACCCAGGAACATAGACACACACTTACACCAAGTAACACAGAGACACACTTACACCATGTAACAAAGACATACACTTACACCAAGTAACACAGACATGCAATGACAACAAGTAACAAAGACATACGATTACACGAAGTAACAAAGGCACACACTTACACCAAGTAACACAGATATACACTGACACCAAGTAAGAAAGACATGCACTGACACCCAGTAACACAGATATACACGGACACCATGTAACAAAGACACACACTTACACCAAGTAACACAGACACACACTGACACCCAGTAACACAGACACACACTTACACCAAGTAACACAGACATACACTGACACCAAGGAGCAAAGACATACACTGATACCCAGTAACACAGACACACACTTACACCAAGTAACACAGACATACACTTACACCAAGTAACAAAGACATACACTTCCACCAAGTAACACAGACATACACGGACACCAAGTAACAAAGACACGCACTTACACCAAGTAACAAAGACATACACGGACACCCAGTAACACAAACAAACACACACTGACACTCAGTAACAAAGACATACACTGATACCCAGGAACATAGACACACACTTACACCAAGTAACACAGAGACACACTTACACCATGTAACAAAGACATACACTTACACCAAGTAACACAGACGTGCAATGACAACAAGTAACAAAGACATACGATTACACGAAGTAACAAAGGCACACACTTACACCAAGTAACACAGATATACACTGACACCAAGTAAGAAAGACATGCACTGACACCCAGTAACACAGATATACACGGACACCATGTAACAAAGACACACACTTACACCAAGTAACACAGACACACACTGACACCCAGTAACACAGACACACACTTACACCAAGTAACACAGACATACACTGACACCAAGGAGCAAAGACATACACTGATACCCAGTAACACAGACACACACTTACACCAAGTAACACAGACATACACTTACACCAAGTAACAAAGACATACACTTCCACCAAGTAACACAGACATACACGGACACCAAGTAACAAAGACACGCACTTACACCAAGTAACAAAGACATACACGGACACCCAGTAACACAAACAAACACACACTGACACTCAGTAATACAGAGAAACACTAATAAACAGTAACAAAGACATACACTGACACCAGGTAACACAGTCACACACTGACACCCAGTAACAAAGACATACACTGACAGCAGGTAACAAAGACATACACTGACACCAAGTCACAAAGACATACACTGATACCAAGTCACAAAGACATACACTGATACCCAGTAACACAGACACACACTGTCACCAAGTCACAAAGACATACACTGATACCCAGTAACACAGTGATACACTTACACCAAGTAACAAAGAAAGACAATTGCACCAAGTAACAAAGACATACACTTGCACCAAGTATTTTGACATACACTGACACCAAGTAACAAAGACATACACTGACACCCAGTAACACAGACACACACTTACAACAAGTAACAAAGACATACACTGACACCAAGTCAGAAAGACACACACTGACACCCAGTAACAAAGATATACACTGACACCAAGTCACAAAGACATACACTGCCACCCATTAACACAGACACACACTTACACCAAGTAACACAGACATACACTGACACCCAGTAACACAGACACACAATTACACCAAGTAACAAAGACATACACTGACACCCAGTAACAAAGACATACACTGACACCAAGTCACAAAGACATACACCGATACCCAGTAACACAAACACACACTTACACCAAGTAACAAAGACATACACTGATACCCAGTAACACAGACACACACTTACACCAAGTATCAAGGACATACACTGACACCAAGTAACAAAGGCACACACTGACACCCAGTAACAAAGACATACACTGACACCAAGTCACAAAGACATACACTGATACCAAGTAACAAAGACATACAATTACACCAAGTAACAAAGACACACACTTACACCAAGTAACACAGACATACACTGACACCAAGTAACAAAGACATACACTGTTACCCAGTAACACAGACACACACTTACACCAAGTAACAAAGACATACACTGACACCCAGTAACAAAGACATACACTGACACCCAGTAATGCAGACACACACGGACACCAAGTAACAAAGACACAGACTTACAGTAATAACACAGACACACACCGACACCCAGTAACACAAACAAACACACTGACACCAAGTAACAAAGACATACACTGATACCAAGTAACAAAGAAAGACACTGATACACAGTAACACAGGCTCACACTGGGGGGGGGTGCGGGGGGGGCGGTGGCATTGGCACAGTGTTTAGCACCGCAGCCTCACAGCTCCAGGGCCCCGGGAACGATTCTGGGTACTGCCGTTGCGCAGTTTGCAAATGCTCCCTGTGTCTGCGTGGGGTTGCTCCGGGTGCTCCGGTCTCCTCCCACATGCCAAAGACTTGCAGGTTGATAGGTTAATTGGCCATCATAAATTGCCCCTAGTATAGGTAGGTGGTAGGGAAATATATAGGGACAGGTGGGTATGTGATAGGAATACGGGATTAGTGTAGGATTAGTATAAATGGGTGGTTGATGGTCGGCACAGACTCGGTGGGCCGAAGGGCCTGTTTAAGTGCTGTATCTCTAAACTAAACTAAATACTGACACCTACTGTCACTGATACACACTGACACCCAGGAACACAAACAAACACACACTGACACCCAGTAACACAGAGAAACACTGATAAACAGTAACAAAGACATACACTGACACCAAGTAACACAGACACACACTGACACCCAGTAACAAAGACATACACTGATACCAAGTCACAAAGACATACACTGATACCCAGTAACACAGACACACACAGACACCAAGTCACAAAGACATACACTGATACCCAGTAACACACTGATACACTTACACCAAGTAACAAAGACAGACAATTACACCAAGTAACAAAGACATTCAATTACACCAAGTATTTTGACATACACTGACACCCAGTAACACAGAGAAACACTGATACACAGTAACAAACACATACACTGACACCAAGTAACACAGACACTCACTGACACCCAGTAAAAAAGACATACACTGACACCAAGTCACAAAGACATACACTGAGAGCAAGTCAAAAAGACATACACAGATGCCCAGTAACACAGACACAAACTGACACCAAGTAACAAAGACATACACTGACACAAAGTAACAAAGACATACACTTACATCAAGTAACAAAGACACACACTTACACCAAGTAACACAGACAACCACTGACACCAAGTAACAAAGACATACAATTACACCAAGTAACAAAGACATACACTTACACCAAATATTTTGAAATACACTGACACCAAGTAACAAAGACATACACTGATACCCGGTAACATAGACACACACTTACACCAAGTAACAAAGACAGACACTGACACCAAGTCACAAAGACACACACTGACACCCAGTCACAAAGACATACACTGACATCAAGTCACAAAGACATACACTGATACCCAGTAACACAGACACACACTTACACCAAGTAACAAAGACATACACTGATCCCCATTAACACAGACACACACTTACACCAAGTAACAAGGACATACACTGGCACCAAGTCTCAAAGACACACACTGACACCCAGTAACAAAGACAAACACTGACACCAAGTCACAAAGACATACACTGATACCAAGTAACAAAGACATACAATTACACCAAGTAACAAAGCCACACACTTACGCCAAGTAACACTACATACACTGACACCAAGTAACAAAGACATACACTGTTACCCAGTAACACAGACGCACACTTACACCAAGTAACAAATACATACACTGACACAAAGTCACAAAGACACACTCTTACACCAAGTAACACAGACACACACTTACAACAAGTAACAAAGACATACACTGACACCAAGTAACAAAGACATACACTTACACCACGTAACACAGACATACACTGACACCCAGTAAAAAAGACATACATTGACACCCAGTAACGCAGACACACACGGACACCAAGTAACAAAGACACAGACTTACATCAAGTAACACAGACATACACTGACACCAAGTAACACAGACACACACTGAAACCCAGTAAAAAAGACATACACTGACATCAAGTCAAAAAGACATACACTGATGCCCAGTAACACAGACACCCACTGACACCAAGTAACAAAGACATACACTGAAACCAAGTAACAAAGACATACACTTACACCAAGTAACAAAGACACACACTTACACCAAGTAACACAGACATACGCTGACACCAAGTAACAAAGACGGACAATTACACCAAGTAACAAAGACATACACTTACACCAAGTTTTTTGACATACACTGACACCAAGTAACAAAGACATACACTGATACCCGGTCACATAGACACACACTTACACCAAGTAACAAAGACATACACTGACACCAAGTCACAAAGACACACACTGACACCCAGTCACAAAGACATACACTGACATCAAGTCACAAAGACATACACTGATACCCAGTAACACAGACACACACTTACACCAAGTAACAAAGACATACACTGATACCCAGTAACACAGACACACACTTACACCAAGTAACAAGGACATACACTGACACCAAGTCACAAAGACACACACTGACACCCAGTAACAAAGACATACACTGACACCAAGTCACAAAGACATACGCTGATAACAAGTAACAAAGACATACAATTACACCAAGTAACAAAGACACACACTTACACCAAGTAACACAGACATACACTGACACCAAGTAACAAAGACATACACTGTTACCCAGTAACACAGACACACACTTACACCAAGTAACAAAGACATACACTGACACCAAGTCACAAAGACACACACTTACACCAAGTAACACAGACACACACTTACACCAAGTAACAAAGACATACACTGACACCAAGTAACAAACACATACACATACACCACGTAACACAGACATACACTGACACCCAGTAAAAAAGACATACATTGACACCCAGTAACGCAAACACACACGGACACCAAGGAACAAAGACATACACTGACACCAAGTACCAAAGACACACACTTACACCAAGTAACACAGACACACACTTACACCAAGTAACAAAGACATACACTTACACCAAGTAACACAGACATACACTGATACCCAGTAACACAGACACACACTTACACCAAGTAACAAGGACATACACTGACACCAAGTCACAAAGACACACACTGACACCCAGTAACAAAGACATACACTGACACCAAGTCACAAAGACATACACTGATAACAAGTAACAAAGACATACAATTACACCAAGTAACAAAGACACACACTTACACCAAGTAACACAGACATACACTGACACCAAGTAACAAAGACATACACTGTTACCCAGTAACACAGACACACACTTACACCAAGTAACAAAGCCATACACTGACACCAAGTCACAAAGACACACACTTACACCAAGTAACACAGACACACACTTACACCAAGTAACAAAGACATACACTGACACCAAGTAACAAACACATACACATACACCACGTAACACAGACATACACTGACACCCAGTAAAAAAGACATACATTGACACCCAGTAACGCAAACACACACGGACACCAAGGAACAAAGACATACACTGACACCAAGTACCAAAGACACACACTTACACCAAGTAACACAGACACACACTTACACCAAGTAACAAAGACATACACTTACACCAAGAAACACAGACATACACTGACACCAAGTAACAAAGACATACACTGATACCCAGTAACACAGACACACACTGAAACCAAGTAACAAAGACATACACATACACCACGCAACACAGACATACACTGACACCCAGTAAAAAAGACATACATTGACACCCAGTAACGCAGACACACACGGACAACAAGTAACAAAGACATGCACTGACACCCAGTAACACAGACACACACTTATACCAAGTAACACAGACATACACTGACACCAAGAAACACAGACATACGCTGACACCAAGTAACAAAGACAAACAATTACACCAAGTAACAAAGACATACACTTACACCAAGTATTTTGACACAAACTTACACCAAGTAACAAAGACATACACTGACACCAAGTCACAAAGACACACACTGGCACCCAGTAACAAAGACATACACTGACATCAAGTCACAAAGACATACACTGATACCCAGTAACACAGACACACACTTACACCAAGTAACAAAGACATGCACTGACACCCAGCAACACAGACACACACTTACACCAAGTAACACAGACATACACTGACACCAAGTAACAAAGACATACATTGATACCCAAGAACACAGACACACACTGACACCAAGTAACAAAGGCATACACATACACCACGTAACACAGACATACACTGACACCCAGTTAAAAAGACATACATTGACACCCAGTAACGCAGACGCACACGGACACCAAGTAACAAAGACATGCACTGACACCCAGTTACACAGACACACACTTACACCAAGTAACACAGACATACACTGACACAAATTAACACAGCCATACGCTGACACCAAGTAACAAAGACAGACAATTACGCCAAGTAACAAAGACATAAACTTACACCAAGTATTTTGACACACACTTACACCAAGTAACAAAGACATACACTGACACCAAGTCACAAAGACACACACTGCCACCCAGTAACAAAGACATACACTGACATCAAGTCACAAAGACATACACTGATACCCAGTAACACAGACACACACTTACACCAAGTAACAAAGACATACACTGATACCCAGTAACACAGACACACACTTACACCAAGTAACAAGGACATACAGTGACACCAAGTCACAAAGACACACACATACACCCAGTAACAAAGACATACACTGACACCAAGTCACAAAGACATACACTGATACCAAGTAACAAAGACATACAATTACACCAAGTAACAAAGACACACACTTACACCAAGTAACACAGACATACACTGACCCCAAGTAACAAAGACATACACTGTTACCCAGTAACACAGACACACACTTACACTAAGTAACAAAGACATACACTGACACCAAGTCACAAAGACACACACTTACACCAAGTAACACAGACACACACTTACACCAAGTAACAAAGACATACACTGACACCAAGTAACAAAGACATACACTTACACCACGTAACACAGACATACACTGACACCCAGTAAAAAAGACATACATTGACACCCAGTAACGCAGACACACACTTACACCAAGTAACAAAGACATGTACTGACGCCAAGTAACAAAGACATACACTGATACCCAGTAACACAGACACACACTTACACCAACTAACACAGACATACACTGACACCAAGTAACAAAGACATACACTGATACCCAGGAACACAGACACACACTTACACCAAGTAACACAGACACACACTTACACGAAGTAACAAAGACATACACTTACAGGAAGTGACACAGACATACACTGACACCAAGTAACAAAGACATACACATACACAACGTAACACAGACATACACTGACACCCAGTAAAAAAGACATACATTGACACCCAGTAACGCAGACACACACGGACACCAAGTAACAAAGACATGCACTGACACCCAGTAACACAGACACACACTTACACCAAGTAACACAGACATACACTGACACCAAGAAACACAGACATACGCTGACACCAAGTAACAAAGACAGACAATTACACCAAGTAACAAAGACATACACTTACACCAAGTATTTTGACACAAACTTACACCAAGTAACAAAGACATACACTGACACCAAGTCACAAAGACACACACTGACACCCAGTAACAAAGACATACACTGACATCAAGTCACAAAGACATACACTGATACCCAGTAACACAGACACACACTTACACCAAGTAACAAAGACATGCACTGACACCCAGCAACACAGACACACACTTACACCAAGTAACACAGACATACACTGACACCAAGTAACAAAGACATACATTGATACCCAAGAACACAGACACACACTGACACCAAGTAACAAAGACATACACATACACCACGTAACACAGACATACACTGACACCCAGTTAAAAAGACATACATTGACACCCAGTAACGCAGACACACACGGACACCAAGTAACAAAGACATGCACTGACACCCAGTTACACAGACACACACTTACACCAAGTAACACAGACATACACTGACACAAATTAACACAGACATACGCTGACACCAAGTAACAAAGACAGACAATTACACCAAGTAACAAAGACATACACTTACACCAAGTATTTTGACACACACTTACACCAAGTAACAAAGACATACACTGACACCAATTCACAAAGACACACACTGACACCCAGTAACAAAGACATACACTGACATCAAGTCACAAAGACATACACTGATACCAAGTAACAAAGACATACAATTACACCAAGTAACAAAGACACACACTTACACCAAGTAACACAGACATACACTGACCCCAAGTAACAAAGACATACACCGTTACCCAGTAACACAGACACACACTTACACCAAGTAACAAAGACATACACTGACACCAAGTCACAAAGACACACACTTACACCAAGTAACACAGACACACACTTACACCAAGTAACAAAGACATACACTGACACCATGTAACAAAGACATACACTTACACCACGTAACACAGACATACACTGACACCCAGTAAAAAAGACATACATTGACACCCAGTAACGCAGACACACACTTACACCAAGTAACAAAGACATGCACTGACGCCAAGTAACAAAGACATACACTGATACCCAGTAACACAGACACACACTTACACCAACTAACACAGACATACACTGACACCAAGTAACAAAGACATACACTGATACCCAGGAACACAGACACACACTTACACCAAGTAACACAGACACACACTTACACCAAGTAACAAAGACATACACTTACAGGAAGTGACACAGACATACACTGACACCAAGTAACAAAGACATACAATTAAACCAAGTAACAAAGACACACACTTACACCAAGTAACAAAGACAGGCACTGATACCCAGTAACACAGACACACACTTACACCAAGTAACAAAGACATACACTGACATCCAGTAACACAAACAAACACACACTGACACCCAGTAACACAGAGAAACACTAATAAACAGTAACACAGACATACACGGACACCAAGTCACAAAGACACACACTGAAACCCAGTAACAAAGACAAACACTGACACCAAGTCACAAAGACATACACTGATACCCAGGAACAAAGACACACACTGACACCCTGTAACAAAGACATACACTGATACCAAGTCACAAAGACATACACTGATACCCAGTAACACAGACACACACTGACACCAGTAACAAAGACATGCACTGATACCAAGTCACAAAGACATACACTGATACCCAGTAACACAGACACACACTGACACCAAGTAAGAAAGACATACACTGACACCAAGTAACAAAGACATACACTGACACCAAGTAACAAAGACATACACTTACACCAAGTAACAAAGACAGACAATTACACCAAGTAACAAAGACATACATTTACACCAAGCATTTTGACATACACTGACACCACGTAACAAAGACATCCACTGATATCCAGTAACACAGACACACACTGACACCAAGTAACAAAGACATACACTGATACCAAGTCACAAAGACATACACTGATACCCAGTAACACAGACACACACGGACACCAAGTAACAAAGAGACACACTTACACCAAGTAACACAGACACACACTGAAACCCAGTAACACAGACACACACTGAAACCAAGTAACAAAGACATACACTGAAACCAAGTAACAAAGACATACACTTACACCAAGTAACAAAGACACACACTTACACCAAGTAACACAGACATACGCTGACACCAAGTAACAAAGACAGACAATTACACCAAGTAACAAAGACATACAATTACACCAAGTTTTTTGACATACACTGACACCAAGTAACAAAGACATACACTGATACCCGGTCACATAGACACACACTTACACCAAGTAACAAAGACATACACTGACACCAAGTCACAAAGACACACACTGACACACAGTAACAAAGACATACACTGACATCAAGTCACAAAGACATACACTGATACCCAGTAACACAGACACACACTTACACCAAGTAACAAAGACATACACTTACACCAAGTAACACAGACATACACTGATACCCAGTAACACAGACACACACTTACACCAAGTAACAAGGACATACACTGACACCAAGTCACAAAGACACACACTGACACCCAGTAACAAAGACATACACTGACACCAAGTCACAAAGACATACACTGATAACAAGTAACAAAGACATACAATTACACCAAGTAACAAAGACACACACTTACACCAAGTAACACAGACATACACTGACACCAAGTAACAAAGACATACACTGTTACCCAGTAACACAGACACACACTTACACCAAGTAACAAAGACATACACTGACACCAAGTCACAAAGACACACACTTACACCAAGTAACACAGACACACACTTACACCAAGTAACAAAGACATACACTGACACCAAGTAACAAACACATACACATACACCACGTAACACAGACATACACTGACACCCAGTAAAAAAGACATACATTGACACCCAGTAACGCAAACACACACGGACACCAAGGAACAAAGACATACACTGACACCAAGTAACACAGACATACACTGACACCAAGTAACAAAGACATACACTGATACCCAGTAACACAGACACACACTGAAACCAAGTAACAAAGACATACACATACACCACGTAACACAGACATACACTGACACCCAGTAAAAAAGACATACATTGACACCCAGTAACGCAGACACACACGGACACCAAGTAACAAAGACATGCACTGACACCCAGTAACACAGACACACACTTACACCAAGTAACACAGACATACACTGACACCAAGAAACACAGACATACGCTGACACCAAGTAACAAAGACAGACAATTACACCAAGTAACAAAGACATACACTGACATCAAGTCACAAAGACATACACTGATACCCAGTAACACAGACACACACTTACACCAAGTAACAAAGACATGCACTGACACCCAGCAACACAGACACACACTTACACCAAGTAACACAGACATACACTGACACCAAGTAACAAAGACATACATTGATACCCAAGAACACAGACACACACTGACACCAAGTAACAAAGACATACACTTACACCACGTAACACAGACATACACTGACACCCAGTTAAAAAGACATACATTGACACCCAGTAACGCAGACACACACGGACACCAAGTAACACAGACATACACTGACACAAATTAACACAGACATACGCTGACACCAAGTAACAAAGACAGACAATTACACCAAGTAACAAAGACATACACTTACACCAAGTATTTTGACACACACATACACCAAGTAACAAAGACATACACTGACACCAAGTCACAAAGACACACACTGACACCCAGTAACAAAGACATACACTGACATCAAGTCACAAAGACATACACTGATACCCAGTAACACAGACACACACTTACACCAAGTAACAAAGACATACACTGATACCCAGTAACACAGACACACACTTACACCAAGTAACAAGGACATACAGTGACACCAAGTCACAAAGACACACACATACACCCAGTAACAAAGACATACACTGACACCAAGTCACAAAGACATACACTGATACCAAGTAACAAAGACATACAATTACACCAAGTAACAAAGACACACACTTACACCAAGTAACACAGACATACACTGACCCCAAGTAACAAAGACATACACTGTTACCCAGTAACACAGACACACACTTACACCAAGTAACAAAGACATACACTGACACCAAGTCACAAAGACACACACTTACACCAAGTAACACAGACACACACTTACACCAAGTAACAAAGACATACACTGACACCAAGTAACAAAGACATACACTTACACCACGTAACACTGACATACACTGACACCCAGTAAAAAAGACATACATTGACACCCAGTAACGCAGACACACACTTACACCAAGTAACAAAGACATGCACTGACGCCAAGTAACAAAGACATACACTGATACCCAGTAACACAGACACACACTTACACCAACTAACACAGACATACACTGACACCAAGTAACAAAGACATACACTGATACCCAGGAACACAGACACACACTTACACCAAGTAACACAGACACACACTTACACCAAGTAACAAAGACATACACTTACAGGAAGTGACACAGACATACACTGACACCAAGTAACAAAGACATACAATTAAACCCAGTAACAAAGACACACACTTACACCAAGTAACAAAGACAGGCACTGATACCCAGTAACACAGACACACACTTACACCAAGTAACAAAGACATACACTGACACCCAGTAACACAAACAAACACACACTGACACCCAGTAACACAGAGAAACACTAATAAACAGTAACACAGACATACACGGACACCAAGTCACAAAGACACACACTGAAACCCAGTAACAAAGACAAACACTGACACCAAGTCACAAAGACATACACTGATACCCAGGAACAAAGACACACACTGACACCCTGTAACAAAGACATACACTGATACCAAGTCACAAAGACATACACTGATACCCAGTAACACAGACACACACTGACACCCAGTAACAAAGACATGCACTGATACCAAGTCACAAAGACATACACTGATACCCAGTAACAAAGACACACACTGACACCAAGTAAGACAGACATACACTGACACCAAGTAACAAAGACATACACTGACACCAAGTAACAAAGACATACACTTACACCAAGTAACAAAGACAGACAATTACACCAAGTAACAAAGACATACATTTACACCAAGTAACAAAGACACACACTTACACCAAGTAACACAGACATACAATGACCCCAAGTAACAAAGACATACACTGTTACCCAGTAACACAGACACACACTTACACCAAGTAACAAAGACATACACTGACACCAAGTCACAAAGACACACACTTACACCACGTAACACAGACACACACTTACACCAAGTAACAAAGACATACACTGACACCAAGTAACAAAGACATACACTTACACCACGTAACACAGACATACACTGACACCCAGTAAAAAAGACATACATTGACACCCAGTAACGCAGACACACACTTACACCAAGTAACAAAGACATGCACTGACGCCAAGTAACAAAGACATACACTGATACCCAGTAACACAGACACACACTTACACCAACTAACACAGACATACACTGACACCAAGTAACAAAGACATACACTGACACCCAGGAACACAGACACACACTTACACCAAGTAACACAGACACACACTTACACCAAGAAACAAAGACATACACTTACAGGAAGTGACACAGACATACACTGACACCAAGTAACAAAGACATACAATTAAACCAAGTAACAAAGACACACACTTACACCAAGTAACAAAGACAGGCACTGATACCCAGTAACACAGACACACACTTACACCAAGTAACAAAGACATACACTGACACCCAGTAACACAAACAAACACACACTGACACCCAGTAACACAGAGAAACACTAATAAACAGTAACACAGACATACACGGACACCAAGTCACAAAGACACACACTGAAACCCAGTAACAAAGACAAACACTGACACCAAGTCACAAAGACATACACTGATACCCAGGAACAAAGACACACACTGACACCCTGTAACAAAGACATACACTGATACCAAGTCACAAAGACATACACTGATACCCAGTAACACAGACACACACTGACACCCAGTAACAAAGACATGCACTGATACCAAGTCACAAAGACATACACTGATACCCAGTAACACAGACACACACTGACATCAAGTAAGACAGACATACACTGACACCAAGTAACAAAGACATACACTTACACCAAGTAACAAAGACAGACAATTACACCAAGTAACAAAGACATACATTTATACCAAGTAACAAAGACACACACTTACACCAAGTAACACAGACATACACTGACCCCAAGTAACAAAGACATACACTGTTACCCAGTAACACAGACACACACTTACACCAAGTAACAAAGACATACACTGACACCAAGTCACAAAGACACACACTTACACCAAGTAACACAGACACACACTTACACCAAGTAACAAAGACATACACTGACACCAAGTAACAAAGACATACACTTACACCACGTAACACAGACATACACTGACACCCAGTAAAAAAGACATACATTGACACCCAGTAACGCAGACACACACTTACACCAAGTAACAAAGACATGTACTGACGCCAAGTAACAAAGACATACACTGATACCCAGTAACACAGACACACACTTACACCAACTAACACAGACATACACTGACACCAAGTAACAAAGACATACACTGATACCCAGGAACACAGACACACACTTACACCAAGTAACACAGACACACACTTACACCAAGTAACAAAGACATACACTTACAGGAAGTGACACAGACATACACTGACACCAAGTAACAAAGACATACAATTAAACCAAGTAACAAAGACACACACTTACACCAAGTAACAAAGACAGGCACTGATACCCAGTAACACAGACACACAATTACACCAAGTAACAGAGACATACACTGACACCCAGTAACACAAACAAACACACACTGACACCCAGTAACACAGAGAAACACTAATAAACAGTAACACAGACATACACGGACACCAAGTCACAAAGACACACACTGAAACCCAGTAACAAAGACAAACACTGACACCAAGTCACAAAGACATACACTGATACCCAGGAACAAAGACACACACTGACACCCTGTAACAAAGACATACACTGATACCAAGTCACAAAGACATACACTGATACCCAGTAACACAGACACACACTGACACCCAGTAACAAAGACATGCACTGATACCAAGTCACAAAGACATACACTGATACCCAGTAACACAGACACACACTGACACCAAGTAAGACAGACATACACTGACACCAAGTAACAAAGACATACACTGACACCAAGTAACAAAGACATACACTTACACCAAGTAACAAAGACAGACAATTACACCAAGTAACAAAGACATACATTTACACCAAGTATTTTGACATACACTGACACCACGTAACAAAGACATCCACTGATATCCAGTAACACAGACACACACTTACACCAAGTAACAAAGACATACACTGATACCAAGTCACAAAGACATACACTGACACCCAGTAACACAGACACATACGGACACCAAGTAACAAAGAGACACACTTACACCAAGTAACACAGACACACACTGAAACCCAGTAACACAGACACACACTTACACCAAGCAACACGGACATACACTGACACCCAGTAAAACAGACACACACTTCCACCAAGTAACACAGACATACACTGACACCAAGTAACAAAGACAAACACTGATACCCAGGAACACAGACACATACTTACACCAAGTAACACAGACACACACTTACGGCAAGTAACAAAGACATATACTTACACCAAGTAACACAGACATACACTGACACCATGTAAAAAAGACATACATTGACACCCAGTAACACAGACACACACGGACACCAAGTAACAAAGACACAAACTTACAGCAAGTAACACAGAAACACACTGACACCCAGTAACACAGACACACACTTACACCAAGTAACACAGACAAACACTGACACCCAGTAACACAGACAAACACTTACACCAGGTAACACAGACATACACTGACACCAAGTAACAAAGACATACACCGATACCCAGGAACACAGACACACACTTTCACCAAGTAACACAGACACACACTTACACCAAGTAACAAAGACATACACTAACACCAAGTAACACAGACATACACTGACACCAAGTAACAAAGACATACAATTACACCAAGTAACAAAGACACACACTTACACCAAGTAACAAAGACAGACACTGATACCCAGTAACACAGACACACACTTACACCAGTTAACAAACTCATACACTGACACCCAGTAACACAGACAAACACACACTGACACCCAGTAACACAGAGAAACACTAATAAACAGTAACAAATACATACACTGACACCAAGTAACACAGTTCCACACTGACACCCAGTAACAAAGACATCCACTGACACCAAGTAACAAAGACATACACTGATACCAAGTCACAAAGACAGACACTGATACCCAGTAACACAGACAAACACACATTGACACCCAGTAACACAGAGAAACACTAATAAACAGTAACAAAGACATACACTGACACCAAGTAACACAGTCACACACTGACACCAAGTAACAAAGACATCCACTGACACCAAGTAACAAAGACATACACTGACACCAAGTAACAAAGACATACACTGACACCAAGTAACAAAGACATACACTTACACAAAGTGACAAAGACAGACATTTACACCAAGTAACAAAGACAGACAATTACACCAAGTAACAAAGACATACACTTACACCAAGTATTTTGACATACACTGACACCAAGTAACAAAGACATACACTGATACCCAGTAACACAGACACACAGTTACACCAAGTAACAAAGACACACACTGACACCCAGTAGCAAAGACATACAATGAGACCTAGTCACAAAGACATACACTGATACCCAGTAACACAGACACACACTGACACCAAGTAACACAGACATACACTGACACCCAGTAACACTGACACACACTTACACCAAGTAACAAAGAAATACACTGACACCCAGTAACAAAGACATACACTGACACCCAGTAACACAGACACTCACGGACACGAAGTAACAAAGACACAGACTTACACCAAGTAACACAGATACACACTGACACCCAGTAACACAGACACACTCTTACACCAAGTAACACAGACATACACTGACACCAAGTTACACAGACATACAATTACACCAAGTAACAAAGACACACACTTACACCAAGTAACACAGATATACACTGACACCAAGTAAAAAAGACATGCACTGACACCCAGTAACACAGACACACACTTACACCAAGTAACACAGACATACACTGACACCAAGTAACAAAGACATACACTGCTACCCAGGAACACAGACACACACTTACACCAAGTAACACAGACACACACTTACACCAAGTAACAAAGACATACACTGACACCAAGTAACAAAGACATACACTGACACCAAGTAACAAAGACATACAATTACACCAAGTAACAAAGACACACACTTACACCAAGTAACGCAGATATACACTGACACCAAGTAACAAAGACATGCACTGACACCCAGTAGCACAGACACACACTTACACCAAGTAACAAAGACAGACAATGACACCAAGTAACAAAGACATACAATTACACCAGGTATTTTGACATACACTGACACCAAGTAACAAAGACATACGCTGATACCCAGTAACACAGACACACACTTACACCAAGTAACAAAGACATACAATGACACCAAGTCACAAAGACACACACTGACACCCAGTAACACAAACAAACACACACTGACACCCAGTAACACAGAGAAACACTAATAAACAGTAACACAGACATACACTGACACCAAGTCACAAAGACACACACTGAAACCCAGTAACAAAGACAAACACTGACACCAAGTCACAAAGACATACACTGATACCAAGTCACAAAGACATACACTGATACCCAGTAACACAGACACACACTGACACCAAGTAACACAGACATACACTGACACCAAGTAACAAAGACATACACATACAACAAGTAACAAATACATACACTTACACCAAGTAACAAAGACAGACAATTACACCAAGTAACAAAGACATACATTTACACCAAGTATTTTGACATACATTGACACCACGTAACAAAGACATACACTGATACCCAGTAACACAGACACACACTTACACCAAGTAACAAAGACATACACTGACACCAAGTCACAAAGACACACACTGACACCCAGTAACAAAGACATACACTGATACCAAGTCACAAAGACATGCACTGATACCCAGTAACACAGACACACACGGACACCAAGTAACAAAGACACACACTTACACCAAGTAACACAGACACACACTGACACCCAGTAACACAGACACACACTTACACCAAGCAACACGGACATACACTGACACCAAGTAACAAAGACATGCACTGATACCCAGTAAGACAGACACACACTTACACCAAGTAACACAGACATACACTGACACCAAGTAACAAAGACAAAGACTGATACCCAGGAACACAGACACATACTTACACCAAGTAACACAGACACACACTTACAGCAAGTAACAAAGACATACGCTTACACCAAGTAACACAGACATACACTGACCCCATGTAACAAAGACATGCAATTACACCAAGTAACACAGATATACAGTGACACCAAGTAACAAAGACATACACCGATACCCAGGAACACAGACACACACTTTCACCAAGTAACACAGACACACACTTACACCAAGTAACAAAGACATACACTAAAACCAAGTAACACAGACATACACAGACACGAAGTAACAAAGACATACAATTACACCAAGTAACAAAGACACACACTTACACCAAGTAACAAAGACAGACACTGATACCCAGTAACACAGACACACACTTACACCAATTAACAAAGACATACACTGACACCCAGTAACACAAACAAACACACACTGACACCCAGTAACACAGACACACTCTTACACCAAGTAACACAGACATACACTGACACCAAGAAACACAGACATACAATTACACCAAGTAACAAAGACACACACTTACACCAAGTAACACAGATATACACTGACACCAAGTAAAATAGACATGCACTGACACCCAGTAACACAGACACACACTTACACCAAGTAACACAGACATACACTGACACCAAGTAACAAAGACATACACTGCTACCCAGGAACACAGACACACACTTACACCAAGTAACACAGACACACACTTACACCAAGTAACAAAGACATACACTGACACCAAGTAACAAAGACATACACTGACACCAAGTAACAAAGACATACAATTACACCAAGTAACAAAGACACACACTTACACCAAGTAACGCAGATATACACTGACACCAAGTAGCAAAGACATGCACTGACACCCAGTAACACAGACACACACTTGCACCAAGTAACACAGACATACACTGACACCAAGTAACACAGAGAAACACTAATAAACAGTAACACAGACATACACTGACACCAAGTCACAAAGAAACACACTGAAACCCAGTAACAAAGACAAACACTGACACCAAGTCACAAAGACATACACTGATACCAAGTCACAAAGACATACACTGATACCCAGTAACACAGACACACACTGACACCCAGTAACAAAGACATGCACTGATACCAAGTCACAAAGACATACACTGATACCAAGTAACACAGACACACACTGACACCAAGTAACACAGACATACACTGACACCAAGTAACAAAGACATACACTGATACCCAGTAACACAGACAAACACTTACACCAACTACCAGAGACACACACTTACACCAAGTAACAAAGACATACACCTACACCAAGTAACACAGACATACACTGACACCAAGTAACAAAGACATACAATTACACCAAGTAACAAAGACACACCCTTACACCAAGTAACAAAGACAGACACTGATACCCAGTAACACAGACACACACTGACACCAAGTAACACAGACATACACTGACACCCAGTAACACTGACACACACTTACACCAAGTAACAAAGAAATACACTGACACCCAGAAACAAAGACATACACTGACACCCAGTAACACAGACACACACGGACACGAAGTAACAAAGACACAGACTTGCACCAAGTAACACAGATACACACTGACACCCAGTAACACAGACACACTCTTACACCAAGTAACACAGACATACACTGACACCAAGTAACACAGACATACAATTACACCAAGTAACAAAGACACACACTTACACCAAGTAACACAGATATACACTGACACCAAGTAAAAAAGACATGCACTGACACCCAGTAACACAGACACACACTTACACCAAGTAACACAGACATACACTGACACCAAGTAACAAAGACATACACTGCTACCCAGGAACACAGACACACACTTACACTAAGTAACACAGACACACACTTACACCAAGTAACAAAGACATACACTGACACCAAGTAACAAAGACATACACTGACACCAAGTAACAAAGACATACAATTACACCATGTAACAAAGACACACACTTACACCAAGTAACGCAGATATACACTGACACCCAGTAACAAAGACATGCACTGACACCCAGTAGCACAGACACACACTTACACCAAGTAACAAAGACAGACAATGACACCAAGTAACAAAGACATACAATTACACCAAGTATTTTGACATACACTGACACCAAGTAACAAAGACATACGCTGATACCCAGTAACACAGACACACACTTACACCAAGTAACAAAGACATACACTGACACCAAGTCACAAAGACACACACTGACACCCAGTAACACAAACAAACACACACTGACACCCAGTAACACAGAGAAACACTAATAAACAGTAACACAGACATCCACTGAAACCAAGTCACAAAGACACACACTGAAACCCAGTAACAAAGACAAACACTGACACCAAGTCACAAAGACATACACTGATACCAAGTCACAAAGACATACACTGATACCCAGTAACACAGACACACACTGACACCCAGTAACAAAGACATGCACTGATACCAAGTCACAAAGACATACACTGTTACCCAGTAACACAGACACACACTGACACCCAGTAACAAAGACATGCACTGATACCAAGTCACAAAGACATACACTGATACCAAGTAACACAGACACACACTGACACCAAGTAACACAGACATACACTGACACCAAGTAACAAAGACATACACTGATACCCAGTAACACAGACAAACACTTACACCAACTACCAGAGACACACACTTACACCAAGTAACAAAGACATACACCTACACCAAGTAACACAGACATACACTGACACCAAGTAACAAAGACATACAATTACACCAAGTAACAAAGACACACCCTTACACCAAGTAACAAAGACAGACACTGATACCCAGTAACACAGACACACACTGACACCAAGTAACACAGACATACACTGACACCCAGTAACACTGACACACACTTACACCAAGTAACAAAGAAATACACTGACACCCAGAAACAAAGACATACACTGACACCCAGTAACACAGACACACACGGACACGAAGTAACAAAGACACAGACTTGCACCAAGTAACACAGATACACACTGACACCCAGTAACACAGACACACTCTTACACCAAGTAACACAGACATACACTGACACCAAGTAACACAGACATACAATTGCACCAAGTAACAAAGACACACACTTACACCAAGTAACACAGATATACACTGACACCAAGTAAAAAAGACATGCACTGACACCCAGTAACACAGACACACACTTACACCAAGTAACACAGACATACACTGACACCAAGTAACAAAGACATACACTGCTACCCAGGAACACAGACACACACTTACACTAAGTAACACAGACACACACTTACACCAAGTAACAAAGACATACACTGACACCAAGTAACAAAGACATACACTGACACCAAGTAACAAAGACATACAATTACACCATGTAACAAAGACACACACTTACACCAAGTAACGCAGATATACACTGACACCCAGTAACAAAGACATGCACTGACACCCAGTAGCACAGACACACACTTACACCAAGTAACAAAGACAGACAATGACACCAAGTAACAAAGACATACAATTACACCAAGTATTTTGACATACACTGACACCAAGTAACAAAGACATACGCTGATACCCAGTAACACAGACACACACTTACACCAAGTAACAAAGACATACACTGACACCAAGTCACAAAGACACACACTGACACCCAGTAACACAAACAAACACACACTGACACCCAGTAACACAGAGAAACACTAATAAACAGTAACACAGACATCCACTGAAACCAAGTCACAAAGACACACACTGAAACCCAGTAACAAAGACAAACACTGACACCAAGTCACAAAGACATACACTGATACCAAGTCACAAAGACATACACTGATACCCAGTAACACAGACACACACTGACACCCAGTAACAAAGACATGCACTGATACCAAGTCACAAAGACATACACTGTTACCCAGTAACACAGACACACACTGACACCAAGTAACACAGACATACACTGACACCAAGTAACAAAGACATACACTGACACCAAGTAACAAATACATACACTTACACCAAGTAACAAAGACAGACAATTACACCAAGTAACAAAGACATACATTTACACCAAGTATTTTGACACACATTGACACCACGTAACAAAGACATACACTGATACCCAGTAACACAGACACACACTTACACCAAGTAACAAAGACATACACTGATACCAAGTAACACAGACACACACTGACACCAAGTAACACAGACATACACTGACACCAAGTAACAAAGACATACACTGATACCCAGTAACACAGACAAACACTTACACCAACTACCAGAGACACACACTTACACCAAGTAACAAAGACATACACCTACACCAAGTAACACAGACATACACTGACACCAAGTAACAAAGACATACAATTACACCAAGTAACAAAGACACACCCTTACACCAAGTAACAAAGACAGACACTGATACCCAGTAACACAGACACACACTGACACCAAGTAACACAGACATACACTGACACCCAGTAACACTGACACACACTTACACCAAGTAACAAAGAAATACACTGACACCCAGAAACAAAGACATACACTGACACCCAGTAACACAGACACACACGGACACGAAGTAACAAAGACACAGACTTACACCAAGTAACACAGATACACACTGACACCCAGTAACACAGACACACTCTTACACCAAGTAACACAGACATACACTGACACCAAGTAACACAGACATACAATTACACCAAGTAACAAAGACACACACTTACACCAAGTAACACAGATATACACTGACACCAAGTAAAAAAGACATGCACTGACACCCAGTAACACAGACACACACTTACACCAAGTAACACAGACATACACTGACACCAAGTAACAAAGACATACACTGCTACCCAGGAACACAGACACACACTTACACTAAGTAACACAGACACACACTTACACCAAGTAACAAAGACATACACTGACACCAAGTAACAAAGACATACACTGACACCAAGTAACAAAGACATACAATTACACCATGTAACAAAGACACACACTTACACCAAGTAACGCAGATATACACTGACACCCAGTAACAAAGACATGCACTGACACCCAGTAGCACAGACACACACTTACACCAAGTAGCAAAGACAGACAATGACACCAAGTAACAAAGACATACAATTACACCAAGTATTTTGACATACACTGACATCAAGTAACAAAGACATACGCTGATACCCAGTAACACAGACACACACTTACACCAAGTAACAAAGACATACACTGACACCAAGTCACAAAGACACACACTGACACCCAGTAACACAAACAAACACACACTGACACCCAGTAACACAGAGAAACACTAATAAACAGTAACACAGACATCCACTGAAACCAAGTCACAAAGACACACACTGAAACCCAGTAACAAAGACAAACACTGACACCAAGTCACAAAGACATACACTGATACCAAGTCACAAAGACATACACTGATACCCAGTAACACAGACACACACTGACACCCAGTAACAAAGACATGCACTGATACCAAGTCACAAAGACATACACTGTTACCCAGTAACACAGACACACACTGACACCAAGTAACACAGACATACACTGACACCAAGTAACAAAGACATACACTGACACCAAGTAACAAATACATACACTTACACCAAGTAACAAAGACAGACAATTACACCAAGTAACAAAGACATACATTTACACCAAGTATTTTGACACACATTGACACCACGTAACAAAGACATACACTGATACCCAGTAACACAGACACACACTTACACCAAGTAACAAAGACATACACTGACACCAAGTCACAAAGACACACACTGACACCCAGCAACAAAGACATACACTGATACCAAGTCACAAAGACATGCACTGATACCCAGTAACACAGACACACACGGACACCAAGTAACAAAGACACACACTTACACCAAGTAACACAGACACACACTGACACCCAGTAACACAGACACACACTTACACCAAGCAACACGGACAGACACTGACACCAAGTAACAAAGACATGCACTGATACCCAGTAAGACAGACACACACTTACAACAAGTAACACAGACATACACTGACACCAAGTAACAAAGACAAACACTGATACCCAGGAACACAGACACATACTTACACCAAGTAACACAGACACACACTTACAGCAAGTAACAAAGACAACACTTACACCAAGTAACACAGACATACACTGACACCATGTAACAAAGACATGCAATTACACCAAGTAACACAGATATACAGTGACACCAAGTAACAAAGACATACACCGATACCCAGGAACACAGACACACACTTTCACCAAGTAACACAGACACACACTTACACCAAGTAACAAAGACATACACTAACACCAAGTAACACAGACATACACAGACACGAAGTAACAAAGACATACAATTACACCAAGTAACAAAGACACACACTTACACCAAGTAACAAAGGCAGACACTGATACCCAGTAACACAGACACACACTTACACCAATTAACAAAGACATACACTGACACCCAGTAACACAAACAAACACACACTGACACCCAGTAACACAGACACACTCTTACACCAAGTAACACAGACATACACTGACACCAAGAAACACAGACATACAATTACACCAAGTAACAAAGACACACACTTACACCAAGTAACACAGATATACACTGACACCAAGTAAAATAGACATGCACTGACACCCAGTAACACAGACACACACTTACACCAAGTAACACAGACATACACTGACACCAAGTAACAAAGACATACACTGCTACCCAGGAACACAGACACACACTTACACCAAGTAACAAAGACATACACTGACACCAAGTAACAAAGACATACACTGACACCAAGTAACAAAGACATACAATTACACCAAGTAACAAAGACACACACTTACACCAAGTAACGCAGATATACACTGACACCAAGTAACAAAGACATGCACTGACACCCAGTAACACAGACACACACTTGCACCAAGTAACACAGACATACACTGACACCAAGTAACACAAACAAACACACACTGACACCCAGTAACACAGAGAAACACTAATAAACAGTAAGACAGACATACACTGACACCAAGTCACAAAGAAACACACTGAAACCCAGTAACAAAGACAAACACTGACACCAAGTCACAAAGACATACACTGATACCAAGTCACAAAGACATACACTGATACCCAGTAACACAGACACACACTGACACCCAGTAACAAAGACATGCACTGATACCAAGTCACAAAGACATACACTGATACCCAGTAACACAGACACACACTGACACCAAGTAACACAGACATACACTGACACCAAGTAACAAAGACATACACTGATACCCAGTAACACAGACAAACGCTTACACCAACTACCAGAGACACACACTTACACCAAGTAACAAAGACATACACCTACACCAAGTAACACAGACATACACTGACACCAAGTAACAAAGACATACAATTACACCAAGTAACAAAGACACACACTTACACCAAGTAACAAAGACAGACACTGATACCCAGTAACACAGACACACACTTACAACAAGTAACAAAGACATACACTGACACCCAGTAACACAAACAAACACACACTGACACCCAGTAACACAGAGAAACACTAATAAACAGTAACACAGACATACACTGACACCAAGTCACAAAGAAACACACTGAAACCCAGTAACAAAGACAAACACTGTCACCAAGTCACAAAGACATACACTGATACCCAGTAACACAGACACACACTGACACCCCGTAACAAAGACATGCACTGATACCAAGTCACAAAGACATACACTGATACCCAGTAACACAGACACACACTGACACCAAGTAACACAGACATACACTGACACCAATTAACAAAGACATACACTGACACCAAGTAACAAAGACATACACTTACACCAAGTAACAAAGACAGACAATGACACCAAGTAACAAAGACATACAATTACACCAAGTATTTTGACATACACTGACACCAAGTAACAAAGACATACGCTGATACCCAGTAACACAGACACACACTTACACCAAGTAACAAAGACATACACTGACACCAAGTCACAAAGACACACACTGACACCCAGTAACACAAACAAACACACACTGACACCCAGTAACACAGAGAAACACTAATAAACAGTAACACAGACATACACTGACACCAAGTCACAAAGACACACACTGAAACCCAGTAACAAAGACAAACACTGACACCAAGTCACAAAGACATACACTGATACCAAGTCACAAAGACATACACTGATACCCAGTAACACAGACACACACTGACACCCAGTAACAAAGACATGCACTGATACCAAGTCACAAAGACATACACTGATACCCAGTAACACAGACACACACTGACACCAAGTAACACAGACATACACTGACACCAAGTAACAAAGACATACACTGACACCAAGTAACAAATACATACACTTACACCAAGTAACAAAGACAGACAATTACACCAAGTAACAAAGACATACATTTACACCAAGTATTTTGACATACATTGACACCACGTAACAAAGACATACACTGATACCCAGTAACACAGACACACACTTACACCAAGTAACAAAGACATACACTGACATCAAGTCACAAAGACACACACTGACACCCAGTAACAAAGACATACACTGATACCAAGTCACAAAGACATGCACTGATACCCAGTAACACAGCCACACACGGACACCAAGTAACAAAGACACACACTTACACCAAGTAACACAGACACACACTGACACCCAGTAACACAGACACACACTTACACCAAGCAACACGGACATACACTGACACCAAGTAACAAAGACATGCACTGATACCCAGTAAGACAGACACACACTTACACCAAGTAACACAGACATACACTGACACCAAGTAACAAAGACAAACACTGATACCCAGGAACACAGACACATACTTACACCAAGTAACACAGACACACACTTACAGCAAGTAACAAAGACATACACTTACATCAAGTAACACAGACATACACTGACACCATGTAACAAAGACATGCAATTACACCAAATAACACAGATATACAGTGACACCAAGTAACAAAGACATACACCGATACCCAGGAACACAGACACACACTTTCACCAAGTAACACAGACACACACTTACACCAAGTAACAAAGACATACACTAACACCAAGTAACACAGACATACACAGACACGAAGTAACAAAGACATACACTGACACCAAGTCACAAAGACAGACACTGATACCCAGTAACACAGACACACACCTACAGCAATTAACAAAGACATACACTGACACCCAGTAACACAAACAAACACACACTGACACCCAGTAACACAGAGAAATACGAATAAACAGTAACAAAGAAATACACTGACACCAAGTAACACAGTCACACACTGACACCCAGTAACAAAGACATACACTGACACCAAGTAACAAAGACATACACTGATACCAAGTCACAAAGACATACACTGATACCCAGTAACACAGACACACACTGACACCAAGTAACAAAGACATACACTGACACCAAGTAACAAAGACATACACTTACACAAAGTAACAAAGACAGACAATTACACCAAGTAACAAAGACATACACTTACACCAAGTATTTTGACATACACTGACACCAAGTAACAAAGACATACACTGATACCCAGTAACACAGACACACACTTACACCAAGTAACAAAGACATACACTGACACCAAGTCACAAAGACACACACTGACACCCAGTAGCAAAGACATACAATGAGACCAAGTCACAAAGACATACACTGACACCCAGTAACACAGACACACACGGACACGAAGTAACAACGACACAGACTTACACCAAGTAACACAGATACACACTGACACCCAGTAACACAGACACACTCTTACACCAAGTAACACAGACATACACTGACACCAAGTAACACAGACATACACTGACACCAAGTAACAAAGGCAGACAATTACACCAAGTAACAAAAACATACATTTACACCAAGTATTTTGACAGACACTGACACCACGTAACAAAGACATACACTGATACCCAGTAACACAGACACACACTTACACCAGGTAACAAAGACATACACTGACACCAAGTCACAAAGACACACACTGACACCCAGTAGCAAAGACATACAATGAGACAACGTCACAAAGACATACACTGACACCCAGTAACACAGACACACACGGACACGAATTAACAAAGACACACACTTACACCAAGTAACACAGATACACACTGACACCCAGTAACACAGACACACTCTTACACCAAGTAACACAGACATACACTGACACCAAGTAACAAAGACATACACTGACACCAAGTAACAAATACATACACTTACACCAAGTAACAAAGACAGACAATTACACCAAGTAACAAAGACATACATTTACACCAAGTATTTTGACATACACTGACACCACGTAACAAAGACATACACTGACACCAAGTCACAAAGACACACACTGACACCCAGTAACAAAGACATACACTGATGCAAAGTCACAAAGACATGCACTGATACCCAGTAACACAGACACACACTGACACCAAGTAACAAAGACACACACTTACACCAAATAACACAGACACACACTGACACCCAGTAACACAGACACACACTTAAACCAAGCAACACGGACATACACTGACACCAAGTAACAGAGACATGCACTGATACGCAGTAACACAGACACACACTTACACCAAGTAACATAGACATACACTGACACCAAGTAACAAAGACAAACACTGATACCCAGAAACACAGACACATACTTACACCAAGTAACACAGACACACACTTACAGCAAGTAACAAAGACATACACTTACACCAAGTAACACAGACATACACTGACACCATGTAACAAAGACATACAATTACACAAAGTAACAAAGACACACAGTTACACCAAGTAACACAGATATACAGTGACACCAAGTAACAAAGACATACACCGATACCCAGGAACACAGACACACACTTTCACCAAGTAACACAGACACACACTTACACCAAGTAACAAAGACATACACTAACACCAAGTAACACAGACATACACAGACACCAAGTAACAAAGACATACAATTACACCAAGTAACAAAGACACACACTTACACCAAGTAACAAAGACAGACACTGATACCCAGTAACACAGACACACACTTACACCAATTAACAAAGTCATACACTGACACCCAGTAACACAAACAAACGCACACTGACACCCAGTAACACAGAGAAACACTAATAAACAGTAACAAAGACATACACTGACACCAAGTAATACAGTCACACACTGACACCCAGTAACAAAGACATACACTGACACCAAGTAACAAAGACATACACTGATACCAAGTCACAAAGACATACACTGATACCCAGTAACACAGAGAAACACTAATAAACAGTAACAAAGACATACACTGACACCAAGTAACACAGTCACACACTGACACCCAGTAACAAGGACATACACTGACACCAAGTAACAAAGACATACACTGACACCATGTAACAAAGACATACACTTACACAAAGTAACAAAGACAGACAATTACACCAAGTAACAAAGACATACACTTACACCAAGTATTTTGACATACACTGACACCAAGTAACAAAGACATACACTGATACCCAGTAACACAGTCACACACTTACACCAAGTAACAAAGACATACACTGACACCAAGTCACAAAGACACACACTGACACCCAGTAGCAAAGACATACAATGAGACCAAGTCACAAAGACATACACTGACACCCAGTAACACAGACACACACGGACACGAAGTAACAAAGACACAGACTTACAGCAAGTAACACAGATACACACTGACACCCAGTAACACACACACTCTTACACCAAATAACACAGACATACACTGACACCAAGTAACACAGACATACACTGACACCAGGTAACAAAGACATACAATTACACAAAGTAACAAAGACACACACTTACACCAAGTAACACAGACATACACTGATACCCAGGAACACAGACACACACTTACACCAAGTGACACAGACACACACTTACACCAAGTAACTCAGACATACACTGACACCAAGTAACAAAGACATACACTGACACCAAGTAACAATGACATACAATTACACCAAGTAACAAAGACACACAATTCCACCAAGTAACACAGATATACACTGACACCAAGTAACAAAGACATGCACTGACACCCAGTAACACAGACACACACTTCCACCAAGTAACACAGACATACACTGACACCAAGTAACAAAGACATACACTGATCCCCAGTAACACAGACACACACTTACACCAACTAACACAGACACACACTTACACCAAGTAACAAAGACATACACTTACACCAAGTAACACAGACATACACTGACACCAAGTAACAAAGACATACAATTACATCAAGTAACAAAGACACACACTTACACCAAGTAACAAAGACAGACACTGATACCCAGTAACAGAGTCACACACTTACACCAAGTAACAAAGACATACACTGTCACCCAGTAACACAAACAAACACACACTGACACCCAGTAACACAGAGAAACACTAATAAACAGTAACACAGACATACACTGACACCAAGTAACAAAGACATACAATTACACCAAGTAACAAAGACACACACTTACACCAAGTAACACAGATATACACTGACACCAAGTAACAAAGTCATACACTGATACCCAGTAACACAGACACACACTGACACCCAGTAACAAAGACATGCACTGATACCAAGTCACAAAGACATACACTGATACCCAGTAACACAGACACACACTGACACCAAGTAACACAGACATACACTGACACCAATTAACAAAGACATACACTTACACCAAGTAACAAAGACAGACAATGACACCAAGTAACAAAGACATACACTTACACCAAGTATTTTGACATACACTGACACCACGTAACAAAGACATACACTGATGCCCAGTAACACAGACACACACTTACACCAAGTCACAAAGACATACACTGACACCAAGTCACAAAGACACACACTGACACCCAGTAACACAAAGAAACACACACTGACACCCAGTAACACAGAGAAACACTAATAAACAGTAACACAGACATACACTGACACCAAGTCACAAAGACACACACTAACACCCAGTAACAAAGTCATTCACTGATACCAAGTCACAAAGACATACACTGATACCCAGTAACACAGACACACACTGACACCAAGTAACACAGACATACACTGACACCAAGTAACAAAGACATACACTGACACCAAGTAACAAAGACATACACTTACACCAAGTAACAAAGACAGACAATTACACCAAGTAACAAAGACATACACTGACACCAAGTCACAAAGACACACACTGACACCCAGTAGCAAAGACATACAATGAGACCAAGTCACAAAGACATACACTGACACCCAGTAACACAGACACACACGGACACGAAGTAACAAAGACACAGACTTACACCAAGTAACACAGATACACACTGACACCCAGTAACACAGACACACTCTTACACCAAGTAACACATACATACACTGACACCAAGTAACACAGACATACACTGACACCAAGTAACAAAGACATACAATTACACAAAGTAACAAAGACACACACTTACACCAAGTAACACAGATATACACTGACACCAAGTAAAAAAGACATGCACTGACACCCAGTAACACAGACACACACTTCCACCAAGTAACACAGACATACACTGACACCAAGTAACAAAGAGATACACTGTTACCCAGGAACACAGACACACACTTACACCAAGTGACACAGACACACACTTACACCAAGTAACAAAGACATACACTTACACCAAGTAACACAGACATACACTGACACCAAGTAACAAGGACATACAATTACACCAAGTAACAAAGACAGACAATTACACCAAGTAACAAAGACATACATTTACACCAAGTCACAAAGACACACACTGACACCCAGTAACAAAGACATACACTGATACCAAGTCACAAAGACATACATTTACACCAAGTCACAAAGACACACACTGACACCACGTAACAAAGACATACACTGCCACCAAGTCACAAAGACACACACTGACACCCAGTAACAAAGACATACACTGATACCAAGTCACAAAGACATGCACTGATACCCAGTAACACAGACACACACTGACACCAAGTAACAAAGACACACACTTACACCAAGTAACACAGACACACACTGACACCCAGTAACACAGACACACACT
Source organism: Heterodontus francisci (assembly GCF_036365525.1). Classification (NCBI taxonomy): domain Eukaryota; kingdom Metazoa; phylum Chordata; class Chondrichthyes; order Heterodontiformes; family Heterodontidae; genus Heterodontus; species Heterodontus francisci. The sequence continues at coordinate 4,976,850 of NW_027140851.1, read as the reverse complement.
TACACCAAGCAACACGGACATACACTGACACCAAGTAACAAAGACATGCACTGATACCCAGTAACACAGACACACACTTACACCAAGTAACATAGACATACACTGACACCAAGTAACAAAGACAAACACTGATACCCAGGAACACAGACACATACTTACACCAAGTAACACAGACACACACTTACAGCAAGTAACAAAGACATACACTTACACCAAGTAACACAGACATACACTGACACCATGTAACAAAGACATACAATTACACAAAGTAACAAAGACACACAGTTACACCAAGTAACACAGATATACAGTGACACCAAGTAACAAAGACATACACCGATACCCAGGAACACAGACACACACTTTCACCAAGTAACACAGACACACACTTACACCAAGTAACAAAGACATACACTAACACCAAGTAACACAGACATACACAGACACCAAGTAACAAAGACATACAATTACACCAAGTAACAAAGACACACACTTACACCAAGTAACAAAGACAGACACTGATACCCAGTAACACAGACACACACTTACACCAATTAACAAAGTCATACACTGACACCCAGTAACACAAACAAACACACAATGACACCCAGTAACACAGAGAAACACTAATAAACAGTAACAAAGACATACACTGACACCAATTAACACAGTCACACACTGACACCCAGTAACAAAGACATACACTGACACCAAGTAACAAAGACATACACTGATACCAAGTCACAAAGACATACACTGATACCCAGTAACACAGAGAAACACTAATAAACAGTAACAAAGACATACACTGACACCAAGTAACACAGTCACACACTGACACCCAGTAACAAAGACATACACTGACACCAAGTAACAAAGACATACACTGACACCATGTAACAAAGACATACACTTACACAAAGTAACAAAGACCAGACAATTACACCAAGTAACAAAGACATACACTTACACCAAGTATTTTGACATACACTGACACCAAGTAACAAAGACATACACTGATACCCAGTAACACAGACACACACTTACACCAAGTAACAAAGACATGCACTGACACCAAGTCACAAAGACACACACTGACACCCAGTAGCAAAGACATACAATGAGACCAAGTCACAAAGACATACACTGACACCCAGTAACACAGACACACACGGACACGAAGTAACAAAGACACAGACTTACACCAAGTAACACAGATACACACTGACACCCAGTAACACAGACACACTCTTACGCCAAGTAACACAGACATACACTGACACCAAGTAACACAGACATACACTGACACCAAGTAACAAAGACATACAATTACACAAAGTAACAAAGACACACACTTACACCAAGTAACAAAGATATACACTGCCACCAAGTAAAAAAGACATGCACTGACACCCAGTAACACAGACACACACTTACACCAAGTAACACAGACATACACTGACACCAAGTAACAAAGACATACACTGATACCCAGGAACACAGACACACACTTACACCAAGTGACACAGACACACACTTACACCAAGTAACACAGACATACACTGACACCAAGTAACAAAGACATACACTGACACCAAGTAACAATGACATAAAATTACACCAAGTAACAAAGACACACAATTACACCAAGTAACACAGATATACACTGACACCAAGTAACAAAGACATGCACTGACACCCAGTAACACAGAAACACACTTCCACCAAGTAACACAGACATACACTGACACCAAGTAACAAAGACATACACTGATCCCCAGTAACACAGACACACACTTACACCAACTAACACAGACACACACTTACACCAAGTAACAAAGACATACACTTACACCAAGTAACACAGACATACACTGACACCAAGTAACAAAGACATACAATTACATCAAGTAACAAAGACACACACTTACACCAAGTAACAAAGACAGACACTGATACCCAGTAGCAGAGACACACACTTACACCAAGTAACAAAGACATACACTGTCACACAGTAACACAAACAAACACACACTGACACCCAGTAACACAGAGAAACACTAATAAACAGTAACACAGACATACACTGACACCAAGTAACAAAGACATACAATTACACCAAGTAACAAAGACACACACTTACACCAAGTAACAAAGACATACACTGATACCCAGTAACACAGACACACACTGACACCCAGTAACAAAGACATGCACTGATACCAAGTCACAAAGACATACACTGATACCCAGTAACACAGACACACACTGACACCAAGTAACACAGACATACACTGACACCAATTAACAAAGACATACACTGACACCAAGTAACAAAGACATACACTTACACCAAGTAACAAAGACAGACAATGACACCAAGTAACAAAGACATACACTTACACCAAGTATTTTGACATACACTGACACCACGTAACAAAGACATACACTGATACCCAATAACACAGACACACAATTACACCAAGTAACAAAGACATACACTGACACCAAGTCACAAAGACACACACTGACACCCAGTAACAAAAAGAAACACACACTGACACCCAGTAACACAGAGAAACACTAATAAACAGTAACACAGACATACACTGACACCAAGTCAAAAAGACACACACTGAAACCCAGTAACAAAGACAAACACTGACACCAAGTCACAAAGAAATACACTGATACCCAGGAACACAGACACACACTGACACCCAGTAACAAAGACATACACTGATACCAAGTCACAAAGACATACACTGATACCCAGTAACACAGACACACACTAACACCCAGTAACAAAGTCATTCACTGATACCAAGTCACAAAGACATACACTGATACCCAGTAACACAGACACACACTGACACCAAGTAACACAGACATACACTGACACCAAGTAACAAAGACATACACTGACAAAAAGTAACAAAGACATTCACTTACACCAAGTAACAAAGACAGACAATTACACCAAGTAACAAAGACATACACTTACACCAAGTATTTTGACATACACTGACACCAAGTAACAAATACATACACTGATACCCAGTAACACAGACACACACTTACACCAAGTAACAAAGACATACACTGACACCAAGTCACAAAGACACACACTGACACCCAGTAGCAAAGAAATACAATGAGACCAAGTCACAAAGACATACACTGACACCCCGTAACACAGACACACACGGACACGAAGTAACGAAGACACAGACTTACACCAAGTAACACAGATACACACTGACACCCAGTAACACAGACACACTCTTACACCTAGTAACACATACATACACTGACACCAAGTAACATAGACATACACTGACACCAAGTAACAAAGACATACAATTACACAAAGTAACAAAGACACACACTTACACCAAGTAACACAGATATACACTGACACCAAGTAAAAAAGACATGCACTGACACCCAGTAACACAGACACACACTTACACCAAGTAACACAGACATACACTGACACCAAGTAACAAAGACATACACTGATACCCAGGAACACAGACACACACTTACACCAAGTGACACAGACACACACTTACACCAAGTAACAAAGACATACACTTACACCAAGTAACACAGACATACACTGACACCAAGTAACAAAGACATACAATTACACCAAGTAACAAAGACAGACAATTACAGCAAGTAACAAAGACATACATTTACACCAAGTATTTTGACATACACTGACACCACGTAACAAAGACATACACTGACACCAAGTCACAAAGACACACACTGACACCCAGTAACAAAGACATACACTGATACCAAGTCAAAAAGACATGCACTGATACCCAGTAACACAGACACACACTGACACCAAGTAACAAAGACACACACTTACACCAAGTAACACAGACACACACTGACACCCAGTAACACAGACACACACTTACACCAAGCAACACGGACATACACTGACACCAAGTAACAAAGACATGCACTGATACCCAGTAACACAGACACACACTTACACCAAGTAACATAGACATACACTGACACCAAGTAACAAAGACAAACACTGATACCCAGGAACACAGACACATACTTACACCAAGTAACACAGACACACACTTACAGCAAGTAACAAAGACATACACTGACACCAAGTAACACAGACATACATTTACACCAAGTATTTTGACATACAATTAGACAAAGTAACAAAGACACACAGTTACACCAAGTAACACAGATATACAGTGACACCAAGTAACAGAGACATACACCGATACCCAGGAACACAGACACACACTTTCACCAAGTAACACAGACGCACACTTACACCAAGTAACAAAGACATACACTGACACCCAGTAGCAAAGACATACAATGAGTCCAAGTCACAAAGACATACACTGACACCCAGTAACACAGACACACACGGACACGAAGTAACAAAGACACAGACTTACACCAAGTAACACAGATACACACTGACACCCAGTAACACAGACACACTCTTACACCAAGTAACACATACATACACTGACACCAAGTAACACAGACATACACTGACACCAAGTAACAAAGACATACAATTATACAAAGTAACAAAGACACACACTTACACCAAGTAACACAGATATACACTGACACCAAGTAAAAAAGACATGCACTGACACCCAGTAACACAGACACACACTTACACCAAGTAACACAGACATACACTGACACCAAGTAACAAAGACATACACTGATACCCAGGAACACAGACACACACTTACACCAAGTGACACAGACACACACTGACACCAAGTAACAAAGACATACACTTACACCAAGTAACACAGACATACACTGACACCAAGTAACAAAGACATACAATTACACCAAGTAACAAAGACAGACAATTACACCAAGTAACAAAGACATACAATTACATCAAGTAACAAAGACACACACTTACACCAAGTAACAAAGACAGACACTGATACCCAGTAACAGAGACACACACTTACACCAAGTAACAAAGACATACACTGTCACCCAGTAACACAAACAAACACACACTGACACCCAGTAACACAGAGAAACACTAATAAACAGTAACACAGACATACACTGACACCAAGTAACAAAGACATACAATTACACCAAGTAACAAAGACACACACTTACACCAAGTAACACAGATATACACTGACACCAAGTGACAAAGACATACATTGATACCCAGTAACACAGACACACACTGACACCCAGTAACAAAGACATGCACTGATACCAAGTCACAAAGACATACATTGATACCCAGTAACACAGACACACACTGACACCAAGTAACACAGACATACACTGACACCAATTAACAAAGACATACACTGACACCAAGTAACAAAGACATACACTTACACCAAGTAACAAAGACAGACAATGACACCAAGTAACAAAGACATACACTTACACCAAGTATTTTGACATACACTGACACCACGTAACAAAGACATACACTGATACCCAGTAACACAGACACACACTTACACCAAGTAACAAAGACATACACTGACACCAAGTCACAAAGACACACACTGACACCCAGTAACACAACGAAACACACACTGACACCCAGTAACACAGAGAAACACTAATAAACAGTAACACAGACATACACTGACACCAAGTCACAAAGACACACACTGAAACCCAGTAACAAAGACAAACACTGACACCAACTCACAAAGAAATACACTGATACCTAGGAACACAGACACACACTGACACCCAGTAACAAAGACATACACTGATACCAAGTCACAAAGACATACACTGATACCCAGTAACACAGACACACACTAACACCCAGTAACAAAGTCATTCACTGATACCAAGTCACAAAGACATACACTGATACCCAGTAACACAGACACACACTGACACCAAGTAACACAGACATACACTGACACCAAGTAACACAGACATACACTGACACCAAGTAACAAAGACATACAATTATACAAAGTAACAAAGACACACACTTACACCAAGTAACACAGATATACACTGACACCAAGTAAAAAAGACATGCACTGACACCCAGTAACACAGACACACACTTACACCAAGTAACACAGACATACACTGACACCAAGTAACAAAGACATACACTGATACCCAGGAACACAGACACACACTTACACCAAGTGACACAGACACACACTGACACCAAGTAACAAAGACATACACTTACACCAAGTAACACAGACATACACTGACACCAAGTAACAAAGACATACAATTACACCAAGTAACAAAGACAGACAATTACACCAAGTAACAAAGACATACAATTACATCAAGTAACAAAGACACACACTTACACCAAGTAACAAAGACAGACACTGATACCCAGTAACAGAGACACACACTTACACCAAGTAACAAAGACATACACTGTCACCCAGTAACACAAACAAACACACACTGACACCCAGTAACACAGAGAAACACTAATAAACAGTAACACAGACATACACTGACACCAAGTAACAAAGACATACAATTACACCAAGTAACAAAGACACACACTTACACCAAGTAACACAGATATACACTGACACCAAGTGACAAAGACATACATTGATACCCAGTAACACAGACACACACTGACACCCAGTAACAAAGACATGCACTGATACCAAGTCACAAAGACATACATTGATACCCAGTAACACAGACACACACTGACACCAAGTAACACAGACATACACTGACACCAATTAACAAAGACATACACTGACACCAAGTAACAAAGACATACACTTACACCAAGTAACAAAGACAGACAATGACACCAAGTAACAAAGACATACACTTACACCAAGTATTTTGACATACACTGACACCACGTAACAAAGACATACACTGATACCCAGTAACACAGACACACACTTACACCAAGTAACAAAGACATACACTGACACCAAGTCACAAAGACACACACTGACACCCAGTAACACAACGAAACACACACTGACACCCAGTAACACAGAGAAACACTAATAAACAGTAACACAGACATACACTGACACCAAGTCACAAAGACACACACTGAAACCCAGTAACAAAGACAAACACTGACACCAACTCACAAAGAAATACACTGACACCTAGGAACACAGACACACACTGACACCCAGTAACAAAGACATACACTGATACCAAGTCACAAAGACATACACTGATACCCAGTAACACAGACACACACTAACACCCAGTAACAAAGTCATTCACTGATACCAAGTCACAAAGACATACACTGATACCCAGTAACACAGACACACACTGACACCAAGTAACACAGACATACACTGACACCAAGTAACAAAGACAAACACTGATACCCAGGAACACAGACACATACTTACACCAAGTAACACAGACACACACTTACAGCAAGTAACAAAGACATACACTTACACCAAGTAACACAGACATACACTGACACCATGTAACAAAGACATACAATTACACCAAGTAACAAAGACACACAGTTACACCAAGTAACACAGATATACAGTGACACCAAGTAACAAAGACATGCACTGACACCCAGTAACACAGACACACACGGACACCAAGTAACAAAGACACAAACTTACAGCAAGTAACACAGACACACACTGACACCCAGTAACACAGACACACACTTACACCAAGTAACACAGGCAAACACTGACACCCATTAACACAGGCACACACTTACACCAGGTTCCACAGACATACACTGACACCAAGTAACAAATACATACACCGATACCCAGGAACACAGACACACACTTTCACCAAGTAACACAGACACACACTTACACCAAGTAACAAAGACATACACTAACACCAAGTAACACAGACAAACACTGACACGAAGTAACAAAGACATACAATTACACCAAGTAACACAGACACACACTTACACCAAGTAACACAGATATACACTGATACCCAGTAACACAGACACACACTTACACCAATTATCAAAGACATACACTGACACCCAGTAACACAAACAAACACACACTGACACCCAGTAACACAGAGAAACACTAATAAACAGTAACAAAGACATACACTGAAACGACGTGACACAGTCACACACTGACACCCAGTAACAAAGACATACACTGACACCAAGTAACAAAGACATACACTGATACCAAGTCACAAAGACATACACTGATACCCAGTAACACAGACACACACTGACACCAAGTAACAAAGACATAGACTGACTCCAAGTCACAAAGACATACACTGATACCCAGTAACACAGACACACACTGACACCAAGTAACACAGACATACACTGACACCAATTAACAAAGACATACACTGACACCAAGTTACAAAGACATACACTTACACCAAGTAACAAAGACAGACAATGACACCAAGTAACAAAGACAGACACTTACACCAAGTATTTTGACATACACTGACACCACGTAACAAAGACATACACTGATACCCAGTAACACAGACACACACTTACACCAAGTAACAAAGACATACACTGACACCAAGTCACAAAGACACACACTGACACCCAGTAACACAAAGAAACACACACTGACACCCAGTAACACAGAGAAACACGAATAAACAGTAACACAGGCATACACTGACACCAAGTCACAAAGACACACACTGAAACCCAGTAACAAAGACAAACACTGACACCAACTCACAAAGAAATACACTGATACCCAGGAACACAGACACACACTGACACCCAGTAACAAAGACATACACTGATACCCAGTAACACAGACACACACTTACACCAAGTAACAAAGACATACACTGACACCAAGTCACAAAGACACACACTGACACCCAGTAACACAAAGAAACACACACTGACACCCAGTAACGCAGCGAAACACTAATAAACAGTAACACAGACATGCACTGACACCAAGTCACAAAGACACACACTGAAACCCAGTAACAAAGACAAACACTGACACCAACTCACAAAGAAATACACTGATACCCAGTAATACAGACACACACTAACACCCAGTAACAAAGTCATTCACTGATACCAAGTCACAAAGACATACACTGATACCCAGTAACACGGACACACACTGACACCAAGTAACACAGACATACACTGACACCAAGTAACAAAGACATACACTGACACCAAGTAACAAAGACATACACTGACACCAAGTAACAAAGACAGACAATTACACCAAGTAACAAAGACATACATTTACACCAAGTATTTTGACATACACTGACACCACGTAACAAAGACATACACTGATACCCAGTAACACAGACACACACTTACACCAAGTAACAAAGACATACACAGACACCAAGTCACAAAGACACACACTGACACCCAGTAACAAAGACATACACTGATACCAAGTCACAAAGACATACACTGATACCCAGTAACACAGACACACACGGACACCAGGTAAAAAAGACACACACTTACACCAAGTAACACAGACACACACTGACACCCAGTAGCACAGACACACACTTACACCAAGCAACACGGACATACACTGACACCAAGTAACAAAGACATACACTGATACCCAGTAACACAGACACACACTTACACCAAGTAACACAGACATACACTGACACCAAGTAACAAAGACAAACACTGATACCCAGGAACACAGACACATACTTACACCAAGTAACACAGACACACACTTACAGCAAGTAACAAAGACATACACTTACACCAAGTAACACAGACATACACTGACACCATGTAACAAAGACATACAATTACACCAAGTAACAAAGACACACAGTTACACCAAGTAACACAGATATACAGTGACACCAAGTAACAAAGACATGCACTGACACCCAGTAACACAGACACACACGGACACCAAGTAACAAAGACACAAACTTACAGCAAGTAACACAGACACACACTGACACCCAGTAACACAGACACACACTTACACCAAGTAACACAGACAAACACTGACACCCAGTAACACAGACACACACTTACACCAGGTAACACAGACATACACTGACACCAAGGAACAAAGACATACACCGATACCCAGGAACACAGACACACACTTTCACCAAGTAACACAGACACACACTTACACCAAGTAACAAAGACATACACTAACAACAAGTAACACAGACATACACTGACACCAAGTAACAAAGACATACAATTACAGCAAGTAACAAAGACACACACTTACACCAAGTAACACAGATAAACACTGATACCCAGTAACACAGACACACACTTACACCAATTAACAAAGACATACACTGACACCCAGTAACACAAACAAACACACAGTGACACCCAGTAACACAGAGAAACAATAATAAACAGTAACAAAGACATACACTGAAACGAAGTGACACAGTCACACACTGACACCCAGTAACAAAGACATACACTGACACCAAGTAACAAAGACAAACACTGATACCAAGTCACAAAGACATACACTGATACCCAGTAACACAGACACACACTGACACCCAGTAACAAAGACATACACTGACACCAAGTAACAAAGACATAAACTTGCACAAAGTAACAAAGACGGACAATTACACCAAGTAACAAAGACAGACAATTACACCAAGTAACAAAGACATACACTTACACCAAGTATTTTGACATACACTGACACCAAGTAACAAAGACATACACTGATACCCAGTAACACAGACACACACTTACACCAAGTAACAAAGACATACACTGACAGCAAGTCACAAAGACACCCACTGACACCCAGTAGCAAAGACATACAATGAGACCAAGTCACAAAGACATACACTGATACCCAGTAACACAGACACACACTTACACCAAGTAACACACACATACACTTACACCCAGTAACACTGACACACACTTACAGCAAGTAACAAAGAAGTACACTGACACCCAGTAACAAAGACATACACGGACACGAAGTAACAAAGACACAGACTTACACCAAGCAACACAGATACACACTGACACCCAGTAACACAGACACACTCTTACACCAAGTAACACAGACATACACTGACAACAAGTAACACAGACATACACTGACACCAAGTAACAAAGACATACAATTACACCAAGCAACAAAGACACACAGTTACACCAAGTAACACAGATATACACTGACACCAAGTAACAAAGACATGCACTGACACCAAGTAACAAAGACATACACTGATACCCAGTAACACAGACACACTTACACCAAGTAACACAGACACACACTGACACCCAGTAACAAAGACATGCACTGATACCAAGTCACAAAGACATACACTGATACCCAGTAACACAGACACACACTGACACCAAGTAACACAGACATACACTGACACCAATTAACAAAGACATACACTGACACCAAGTAACAAAGACATACACTTACACCAAGTAACAAAGACAGACAATGACACCAAGTAACAAAGACATACACTTACAGCATGTATTTTGACATACACTGACACCACGTAACAAAGACATACACTGATACCCAGTAACACAGACACACACTTACACCAGGTAACAACGACATACACTGACACCAAGTCACAAAGACACACACTGACACCCAGTAACACAAAGAAACACACACTGACACCCAGTAACACAGAGAAACACTAATAAACAGTAACACAGACATACACTGACACCAAGTCACAAAGACACACACTGAAACCCAGTAACAAAGACAAACACTGACACCAACTCACAAAGAAATACACTGATACCCAGGAATACAGACACACACTGACACCCAGTAACAAAGACATACACTGATACCAAGTCACAAAGACATACACTGATGCCCAGTAACACAGACACACACTAACACCCAGTAACAAAGGCATTCACTGATACCAAGTCACAAAGACATACACTGATACCCAGTAACACAGACACACACTGACACCAAGTAACACAGACATACACTGACACCAAGTAACAAAGACATACACTGACACCAAGTAACAAAGACAAACACTGATACCCAGGAACACAGACACATACTTACACCAAGTAACACAGACACACACTTACAGCAAGTAACAAAGACATACACTTACACCAAGTAACACAGACATACACTGACACCATGTAACAAAGACATACAATTACACCAAGTAACAAAGACACACAGTTACACCAAGTAACACAGATATACAGTGACACCAAGTAACAAAGACATGCACTGACACCCGGTAACACAGACACACACGGACACCAAGTAACAAAGACACAAACTTACAGCAAGTAACACAGACACACACTGACACCCAGTAACACAGACACACACTTACACCAAGTAACACAGACAAACACTGACACCCATTAACACAGGCACACACTTACACCAGGTAACACAGACATACACTGACACCAAGTAACAAAGACATACACCGATACCCAGGAACACAGACACACACTTTCACCAAGTAACACAGACACACACTTACACCAAGTAACAAAGACATACACTAACACCAAGTAACACAGACATACACTGACACCAAGTAACAAAGACATACAATTACACCAAGTAACACAGACACACACTTACACCAAGTAACACAGATATACACTGATACACAGTAACACAGACACACACTTACACCAATTAACAAAGACATACACTGACACCCAGTAACACAAACAAACACACACTGACACCCAGTAACACAGAGAACCACTAATAAACAGTAACAAAGACATACACTGAAACGAAGTGACACAGTCACACACTGACACCCAGTAACAAAGACATACACTGACACCAAGTAACAAAGACATACACTGATACCAAGTCACAAAGACATACACTGATACCCAGTAACACAGACACACACTGACACCAAGTAACAAAGACATAGACTGACTCCAAGTCACAAAGACATACACTGATACCAAGTCACAAAGACATACACTGATACCCAGTAACACAGACACACACTAACACCCAGTAACAAAGTCATTCACTGATACCAAGTCACAAAGACATACACTGATACCCAGTAACACAGACACACACTGACACCAAGTAACACAGACATACACTGACACCAAGTAACAAAGACATACACTGACACCAAGTAACAAAGACAAACACTGATACCCAGGAACACAGACACATACTTACACCAAGTAACACAGACACACACTTACAGCAAGTAACAAAGACATACAATTACACCAAGTAACACAGACATACACTGACACCATGTAACAAAGACATACAATTACACCAAGTAACAAAGACACACAGTTACACCAAGTAACACAGATATACAGTGACACCAAGTAACAAAGACATGCACTGACACCCAGTAACACAGACACACACGGACACCAAGTAACAAAGACACAAACTTACAGCAAGTAACACAGACACACACTGACACCCAGTAACACAGACACACACTTACACCAAGTAACACAGACAAACACTGACACCCATTAACACAGGCACACACTTACAACAGGTAACACAGACATACACTGACACCAAGTAACAAAGACATACACCGATACCAAGGAACACAGACACACACTTTCACCAAGTAACACAGACACACACTTACACCAAGTAACACAGATATACACTGATACCCAGTAACACAGACACACACTTACACCAATTAACAAGGACATACACTGACACCCAGTAACACAAACAAACACACACTGACACCCAGTAACACAGAGAAATACTAATAAACAGTAACAAAGACATACACTGAAACGAAGTGACACAGTCACACACTGACACCCAGTAACAAAGACATACACTGACACCAAGTAACAAAGACATACACTGATACCAAGTCACAAAGACATACACTGATACCCAGTAACACAGACACACACTGACACCAAGTAACAAAGACATAGACTGACTCCAAGTCACAAAGACATACACTGATACCCAGTAACACAGACACACACTGACACCAAGTAACACAGACATACACTGACACCAATTAACAAAGACATACACTGACACCAATTAACAAAGACATGCACTTACACCAAGTAACAAAGACAGACAATGACACAAAGTAACAAAGACAGACACTTACACCAAGTATTTTGACATACACTGACACCACGTAACAAAGACATACACTGATACCCAGTAACACAGACACACACTTACACCAAGTAACAAAGACATACACTGACACCAAGTCACAAAGACACACACTGACACCCAGTAACACAAAGAAACACACACTGGCACCCAGTAACACAGAGAAACACTAATAAACAGTAACACAGACATACACTGACACCAAGTCACAAAGACACACACTGAAACCCAGTAACAAAGACAAACACTGACACCAACTAACAAAGAAATACACTGATACCCAGGAACACACACACACACTGACACCCAGTAACAAAGACATACACTGATACCCAGTAACACAGACACACACTTACACCAAGTAACAAAGACATACACTGACACCAAGTCACAAAGACACACACTGACACCCAGTAACACAAAGAAACACACACTGACACCCAGTAACACAGAGAAACACTGATAAACAGTAACACAGACATACACTGACACCAAGTCACAAAGACACACACTGAAACCCAGTAACAAAGACAAACACTGACACCAACTCACAAAGAAATACACTGATACCCAGTAACACAGACACACACTAACACCCAGTAACAAAGTCATTCACTGATACCAAGTCACAAAGACATACACTGATACCCAGTAACACAGACACACACTGACACCAAGTAACACAGACATACACTGACACCAAGTAACAAAGACATACACTGACACCAAGTAACAAAGACATACACTTACACAAGTAACAAAGACAGACAATTACACCAAGTAACAAAGACATACATTTACACCAAGTATTTTGACATACACTGACACCACGTAACAAAGACATACACTGATACCCAGTAACACAGACACACACTTACACCAAGTAACAAAGACATACACAGACACCAAGTCACAAAGACACACACTGACACCCAGTAACAAAGACATACACTGATACCAAGTCACAAAGACATACACTGATACCCAGTAACACAGACACACACGGACACCAGGTAAAAAAGACACACACTTACACCAAGTAACACAGAAACACACACTGACACCCAGTAGCACAGACACACACTTACACCAAGCAACACGGACATACACTGACACCAAGTAACAAAGACATACACTGATACCCAGTAACACAGACACACACTTACACCAAGTAACACAGACATACACTGACACCAAGTAACAAAGACAAACACTGATACCCAGGAACACAGACACATACTTACACCAAGTAACACAGACACACACTTACAGCAAGTAACAAAGACATACACTTACACCAAGTAACACAGACATACACTGACACCATGTAACAAAGACATACAATTACACCAAGTAACAAAGACACACAGTTACACCAAGTAACACAGATATACAGTGACACCAAGTAACAAAGACATGCACTGACACCCAGTAACACAGACACACACGGACACCAAGTAACAAAGACACAAACTTACAGCAAGTAACACAGACACACACTGACACCCAGTAACACAGACACACACTTACACCAAGTAACACAGACAAACACTGACACCCAGTAACACAGACACACACTTACACCAGGTAACACAGACATACACTGACACCAAGGAACAAAGACATACACCGATACCCAGGAACACAGACACACACTTTCACCAAGTAACACAGACACACACTTACACCAAGTAACAAAGACATACACTAACACCAAGTAACACAGACATACACTGACACCAAGTAACAAAGACATACAATTACACCAAGTAACAAAGACACACACTTACACCAAGTAACACAGATATACACTGATACCCAGTAACACAGACACACACTTACACCAATTAACAAAGACATACACTGACACCAAGTCACAAAGACACACACTGACACCCAGTAACACAAAGAAACACACACTGACACCCAGTAACACGGAGAAACACTAATAAACAGTAACACAGACATAAACAGACACCAAGTCACAAAGACACACACTGAAACCCAGTAACAAAGACAAACACTGACACCAACTAACAAAGAAATACACTGATACCCAGGAACACAGACACACACTGACACCCAGTAACACAAAGAAACACACACTGACACCCAGTAACGCAGAGAAACACTAATAAACAGTAACACAGACATACACTGACACCAAGTCACAAAGACACACACTGAAACCCAGTAACAAAGACAAACACTGACACCAACTCACAAAGAAATACACTGATACCCAGTAACACAGACACACACTAACACCCAGTAACAAAGTCATTCACTGATACCAAGTCACAAAGACATACACTGATACCCAGTAACACGGACACACACTGACACCAAGTAACACAGACATACACTGACACCAAGTAACAAAGACATACACTGACACCAAGTAACAAAGACATACACTTACACCAAGTAACAAAGACAGACAATTACACCAAGTAACAAAGACATACATTTACACCAAGTATTTTGACATACACTGACACCACGTAACAAAGACATACACTGATACCCAGTAACACAGACACACACTTACACCAAGTAACAAAGACATACACAGACACCAAGTCACAAAGACACACACTGACACCCAGTAACAAAGACATACACTGATACCAAGTCACAAAGACATACACTGATACCCAGTAACACAGACACACACGGACACCAGGTAAAAAAGACACACACTTACACCAAGTAACACAGACAAACACTGACACCCAGTAGCACAGACACACACTTACACCAAGCAACACGGACATACACTGACACCAAGTAACAAAGACATACACTGATACCCAGTAACACAGACACACACTTACACCAAGTAACACAGACATACACTGACACCAAGTAACAAAGACAAACACTGATACCCAGGAACACAGACACATACTTACACCAAGTAACACAGACACACACTTACAGCAAGTAACAAAGACATACACTTACACCAAGTAACACAGACATACACTGACACCATGTAACAAAGACATACAATTACACCAAGTAACAAAGACACACAGTTACACCAAGTAACACAGATATACAGTGATACCAAGTAACAAAGATATGCACTGACACCCAGTAACACAGACACACACGGACACCAAGTAACAAAGACACAAACTTACAGCAAGTAACACAGACACACACTGACACCCAGTAACACAGACACACACTTACACCAAGTAACACAGACAAACACTGACACCCAGTAACACAGACACACACTTACACCAGGTAACACAGACATACACTGACACCAAGGAACAAAGACATACACCGATACCCAGGAACACAGACACACACTTTCACCAAGTAACACAGACACACACTTACACCAAGTAACAAAGACATACACTAACACCAAGTAACACAGACATACACTGACACCAAGTAACAAAGACATACAATTACACCAAGTAACAAAGACACACACTTACACCAAGTAACACAGATAAACACTGATACCCAGTAACACAGACACACACTTACACCAATTAACAAAGACATACACTGACACCCAGTAACACAAACAAACACACAGTGACACCCAGTAACACAGAGAAACACTAATAAACAGTAACAAAGACATACACTGAAACGAAGTGACACAGTCACACACTGACACCCAGTAACAAAGACATACACTGACACCAAGTAACAAAGACAAACACTGATACCAAGTCACAAAGACATACACTGATACCCAGTAACACAGACACACACTGACACCCAGTAACAAAGACATACACTGACACCAAGTAACAAAGACATACACTTGCACAAAGTTTCAAAGACGGACAATTACACCAAGTAACAAAGACAGACAATTACACCAAGTAACAAAGACATACACTTACACCAAGTATTTTGACATACACTGACACCAAGTAACAAAGACATACACTGATACCCAGTAACACAGACACACACTTACACCAAGTAGCAAAGACATACACTGACAGCAAGTCACAAAGACACACACTGACACCCAGTAGCAAAGACATACAATGAGACCAAGTCACAAAGACATACACTGATACCCAGTAACACAGACACACACTTACACCAAGTAACACACACATACACTTACACCCAGTAACACTGACACACACTTACAGCAAGTAACAAAGAAATACACTGACACCCTGTAACAAAGACATACACTGACACCCAGTAACACAGACACACACGGACACGAAGTAACAAAGACACAGACTTACACCAAGCAACACAGATACACACTGACACCCAGTAACACAGACACACTCTTACACCAAGTAACACAGACATACAGTGACACCAAGTAACACAGACATACACTGACACCAAGTATCAAAGACATACAATTACACCAAGCAACAAAGACACACAGTTACACCAAGTAACACAGATATACACTGACACCAAGTAACAAAGACATGCACTGACACCCAGTGACACAGACACACACTTACACCAAGTAACACAGACATACACTGACACCAAGTAACAAAGACATACACTGATACCCAGTAACACAGACACACTTACACCAAGTAACACAGACACACACTGACACCCAGTAACAAAGACATGCACTGATACCAAGTCACAAAGACATACACTGATACCCAGTAACACAGACACACACTGACACCAAGTAACACAGACATACACTGACACCAATTAACAAAGACATACACTGACACCAAGTAACAAAGACATACACTTACACCAAGTAACAAAGACAGACAATGACACCAAGTAACAAAGACATATACTTACACCAAGTATTTTGACATACACTGACACCACGTAACAAAGACATACACTGATACCCAGTAACACAGACACACACTGACACCAAGTAACACAGACATACACTGACACCAAGTAACAAAGACAAACACTGATACCCAGGAACACAGACACATACTTACACCAAGTAACACAGACACACACTTACAGCAAGTAACAAAGACATACACTTACACCAAGTAACACAGACATACACTGACACCATGTAACAAAGACATACAATTACACCAAGTAACAAAGACACACAGTTACACCAAGTAACACAGATATACAGTGACACCAAGTAACAAAGACATGCACTGACACCCAGTAACACAGACACACACGGACACCAAGTAACAAAGACACAAACTTACAGCAAGTAACACAGACACACACTGACACCCAGTAACACAGACACACACTTACACCAAGTAACACAGACAAACACTGACACCCATTAACACAGGCACACACTTACACCAGGTAACACAGACACACACTGACACCAAGTAACAAAGACATACACCGATACCCAGGAACACAGACACACACTTTCACCAAGTAACACAGACACACACTTACACCAAGTAACAAAGACATACACTAACACCAAGTAACACAGACATACACTGACACCAAGTAACAAAGACATACAATTACACCAAGTAACACAGACACACACTTACACCAAGTAACACAGATATACACTGATACCCAGTAACACAGACACACACTTACACCAATTAACAAAGACATACACTGACACCCAGTAACACAAACAAACACACACTGACACCCAGTAACACAGAGAAACACTAATAAACAGTAACAAAGACATACACTGAAACGAAGTGACACAGTCGCACACTGACACCCAGTAACAAAGACATACACTGACACCAAGTAACAAAGACATACACTGATACCAAGTCACAAAGACATACACTGATACCCAGTAACACAGACACACACTGACACCAAGTAACAAAGACATAGACTGACTCCAAGTCACAAAGACTTACACTGATACCCAGTAACACAGACACACACTGACACCAAGTAACACAGACATACACTGACACCAATTAACAAAGACATACACTGACACCAAGTAACAAAGACATGCACTTACACCAAGTAACAAAGACAGACAATGACACAAAGTAACAAAGACAGACACTTACACCAAGTATTTTGACATGCACTGACACCACGTAACAAAGACACACACTGATACCCAGTAACACAGACACACACTTACACCAAGTAACAAAGACATACACTGACACCAAGTCACAAAGACACACACTGGCACCCAGTAACACAGAGAAACACTAATAAACAGTAACACAGACATACACTGACACCAAGTCACAAAGACACACACTGAAACCCAGTAACAAAGACAAACACTGACACCAACTAACAAAGAAATACACGGATACCCAGGAACACAGACACACACTGGCACCCAGTAACAAAGACATACACTGATACCCAGTAACACAGACACACACTTACACCAAGTAACAAAGACATACACTGACACCAAGTCACAAAGACACACACTGACACCCAGTAACACAAAGAAACACACACTGACACCCAGTAACACAGAGAAACACTAATAAACAGTAACACAGACATACACTGACACCAAGTCACAAAGACACACACTGAAACCCAGTAACAAAGACAAACACTGACACCAACTCACAAAGAAATACACTGATACCCAGTAACACAGACACACACTAACACCCAGTAACAAAGTCATTCACTGATACCAAGTCACAAAGACATACACTGATACCCAGTAACACAGACACACACTGACACCAAGTAACACAGACATACACTGACACCAAGTAACAAAGACATACACTGACACCAAGTAACAAAGACATACACTTACACCAAGTAACAAAGACAGACAATTACATCAAGTAACAAAGACATACATTTACACCATGTATTTTGACATACACTGACACCACGTAACAAAGACATACACTGATACCCAGTAACACAGACACACACTTACACCAAGTAACAAAGACATACACAGACACCAAGTCACAAAGACACACACTGACACCCAGTAACAAAGACATACACTGATACCAAGTCACAAAGACATACACTGATACCCAGTAACACAGACACACACGGACACCAGGTAAAAAAGACACACACTTACACCAAGTAACACAGACACACACTGACACCCAGTAGCACAGACACACACTTACACCAAGCAACACGGACATACACTGACACCAAGTAACAAAGACACACACTGACACCCAGTAACACAAAGAAACACACACTGGCACCCAGTAACACAGAGAAACACTAATAAACAGTAACACAGACATACACTGACACCAAGTCACAAAGACACACACTGAAACCCAGTAACAAAGACAAACACTGACACCAACTAACAAAGAAATACACGGATACCCAGGAACACAGACACACACTGACACCCAGTAACAAAGACATACACTGATACCCAGTAACACAGACACACACTTACACCAAGTAACAAAGACATACACTGACACCAAGTCACAAAGACACACACTGACACCCAGTAACACAAAGAAACACACACTGACACCCAGTAACACAGAGAAACACTAATAAACAGTAACACAGACATACACTGACACCAAGTCACAAAGACACACACTGAAACCCAGTAACAAAGACAAACACTGACACCAACTCACAAAGAAATACACTGATACCCAGTAACACAGACACACACTAACACCCAGTAACAAAGTCATTCACTGATACCAAGTCACAAAGACATACACTGATACCCAGTAACACAGACACACACTGACACCAAGTAACACAGACATACACTGACACCAAGTAACAAAGACATACACTGACACCAAGTAACAAAGACATACACTTACAGCAAGTAACAAAGACAGACAATTAGACCAAGTAACAAAGACATACATTTACACCAAGTATTTTGACATACACTGACACCACGTAACAAAGACGTACACTGATACCCAGTAACACAGACACACACTTACACCAAGTAACAAAGACATACACAGACACCAAGTCACAAAGACACACACTGACACCCAGTAACAAAGACATACACTGATACCAAGTCACAAAGACATACACTGATACCCAGTAACACAGACACACACGGACACCAGGTAAAAAAGACACACACTTACACCAAGTAACACAGACACACACTGACACCCAGTAGCACAGACACACACTTACACCAAGCAACACGGACATACACTGACACCAAGTAACAAAGACATACACTGATACCCAGTAACACAGACACACACTTACACCAAGTAACACAGACATACACTGACACCAAGTAACAAAGACAAACACTGATACCCAGGAACACAGACACATACTTACACCAAGTAACACAGACACACACTTACAGCAAGTAACAAAGACATACACTTACACCAAGTAACACAGACATACACTGACACCATGTAACAAAGACATACAATTACACCAAGTAACAAAGACACACAGTTACACCAAGTAACACAGATATACAGTGACATCAAGTAACAAAGACATGCACTGACACCCAGTAACACAGACACACACGGACACCAAGTAACAAAGACACAAACGTACAGCAAGTAACACAGACACGCACTGACACCCAGTAACACAGACACACACTTACACCAAGTAACACAGACAAACACTGACACCCAGTAACACAGACACACACTTACACCAGGTAACACAGACATACACTGACACCAAGGAACAAAGACATACACCGATACCCAGGAACACAGACACACACTTTCACCAAGTAACACAGACACACACTTACACCAAGTAACAAAGACATACACTAACACCAAGTAACACAGACATACACTGACACCAAGTAACAAAGACATACAATTACACCAAGTAACAAAGACACACACTTACACCAAGTAACAAAGACATACACTGACACCAAGTCACAAAGACACACACTGACACCCAGTAACACAAAGAAACACACACTGACACCCAGTAACACGGAGAAACACTAATAAACAGTAACACAGACATACACAGACACCAAGTCACAAAGACACACACTGAAACCCAGTAACAAAGACAAACACTGACACCAACTAACAAAGAAATACACTGATACCCAGGAACACAGACGCACACTGACACCCAGTAACAAAGACATACACTGATACCCAGTAACACAGACACACACTTACACCAAGTAACAAAGAAATACACTGACACCAAGTCACAAAGACACACACTGACACTCAGTAACACAAAGAAACACACACTGACACCCAGTAACGCAGAGAAACACTAATAAACAGTAACACAGACATACACTGACACCAAGTCACAAAGACACACACTGAAACCCAGTAACAAAGACAAACACTGACACCAACTCACAAAGAAATACACTGATACCCAGTAACACAGACACACACTAACACCCAGTAACAAAGTCATTCACTGATACCAAGTCACAAAGACATACACTGATACCCAGTAACACAGACACACACTGACACCAAGTAACACAGACATACACTGACAGCAAGTAACAAAGACATACACTGACACCAAGTAACAAAGACATACACTTACACCAAGTAACAAAGACAGACAATTACACCAAGTAACAAAGACATACATTTACACCAAGTATTTTGACATACACTGACAACACGTAACAAAGACATACACTGATACCCAGTAACACAGACACACACTTACACCAAGTAACAAAGACATACACAGACACCAAGTCACAAAGACACACACTGACACCCAGTAACAAAGACACACACTGATACCAAGTCACAAAGACATACACTGATACCCAGTAACACAGACACACACGGAGACCAGGTAAAAAAGACACACACTTACACCAAGTAACACAGACACACACTGACACCCAGTAGCACAGACACACACTTACACCAAGTAACACAGACATACACTGACTCCAAGTAACAAAGACAAACACTGATACCCAGGAACACAGACACATACTTACACCAAGTAACACAGACACACACTTACAGCAAGTAACAAAGACATACACTTACACCAAGTAACACAGACATACACTGACACCATGTAACAAAGACATACAATTACACCAAGTAACAAAGACACACAGTTACACCAAGTAACACAGATATACAGTGACACCAAGTAACAAAGACATGCACTGACACCCAGTAACACAGACACACACGGACACCAAGTAACAAAGACACAAACTTACAGCAAGTAACACAGACACACACTGACACCCAGTAACACAGACACACACTTACACCAAGTAACACAGACAAACACTGACACCCAGTAAAACAGACACACACTTACACCAGGTAACACAGACATACACTGACACCAAGGAACAAAGACATACACCGATACCCAGGAACACAGACACACACTTTCACCAAGTAACACAGACACACACTTACACCAAGTAACAAAGACATACAATTACACCAAGTAACAAAGACACACACTTACACCAAGTAACACAGATATACACTGATACCCAGTAACACAGACACACACTTACACCAATTAACAAAGACATACACTGACACCCAGTAACACAAACAAACACACAGTGACACACAGTAACACAGAGAAACACTAATAAACAGTAACAAAGACATACACTGAAACGAAGTGACACAGTCACACACTGACACCCAGTAACAAAGACATACACTGACACCAAGTAACAAAGACATACACTGATACCAAGTCACAAAGACATACACTGATACCCAGTAACACAGACACACACTGACACCCAGTAACAAAGACATACACTGACACCAAGTAACAAAGACATACACTTGCACAAAGTAACAAAGACGGACAATTACACCAAGTAACAAAGACAGACAATTACACCAAGTAACAAAGACATACACTTACACCAAGTATTTTGACATACACTGACACCAAGTAACAAAGACATACACTGATACCCAGTAACACAGACACACACTTACACCAAGTAACAAAGAAATACACTGACAGCAAGTCACAAAGACACACACTGACACCCAGTAGCAAAGACATACAATGAGACCAAGTCACAAAGACATACACTGATACCCAGTAACACAGACACACACTTACACCAAGTAACACACACATACACTTACACCCAGTAACACTGACACACACTTACACCAAGTAACAAAGAAATACACTGACACCCAGTAACAAAGACATACACTCACACCCAGTAACACAGACACACACGGACACGAAGTAACAAAGACACAGACTTACACCAAGCAACACAGATACACACTGACACCCAGTAACACAGACACACTCTTACACCAAGTAACACAGACATACACTGACACCAAGTAACACAGACATACACTGACACCAAGTAACAAAGACATACAATTACACCAAGCAACAAAGACACACACTTACACCAAGTAACACAGATATACACTGACACCAAGTAAAGAAGACATGCACTGACACCCAGTAACACAGACACACACTTACACCAAGTAACACAGACATACACTGACACCAAGTAACAAAGACATACAATTACACCAAGCAACAAAGACACACACTTACACCAAGTAACACAGATATACACTGACACCAAGTAAAGAAGACATGCACTGACACCAAGTAACACTGACACACACTTACACCAAGTAACACAGACATACACTGACACCAAGTAACAAAGACATACAATTACACCAAGTAACAAAGACACACACTTACACCAAGTAACACAGATATACACTGACACCAAGTAACAAAGACATGCACTGACACCCAGTAACACAGACACACACTTACACCAAGTAACACAGACATACACTGACACTAAGTAACAAAGACATACACTGATACCCAGTAACACAGACACACTTACACCAAGTAACACAGACAGACACTTACACCAAGTAACAAAGACATACACTTACACCACGGAACACAGACATACACTGACACCAAGTAACAAAGACATACAATTACACCAAGTAACAAAGACACACACTTACACCAAGTAACAAAGACAGACACTGATACCCAGTAACACAGACACACAATTACACCAAGTAACAAATACATACACTGACACCCAGTAACACAAAGAAACACACACTGACACCCAGTAACACAGAGAAACACTAATAAACAGTAACACAGACATACACTGACACCAATTCACAAATACACACACTGAAATCCAGTAACAAAGACAAACACTGACACCAATTCACAAAGACATACACTGATACCAAGTCACAAAGACATACACTGATACCCAGTAACACAGACACACACTGACACCCAGTAACAAAGACATGCACTGATACCAAGTCACAAAGACATACACTGATACCCAGTAACACAGACACACACTGACACCAAGTAACACAGACATACACTGACACCAATTAACAAAGACATACACTGACACCAAGTAACAAAGACATACACTTACACCAAGTAACAAAGACAGACAATGACACCAAGTAACAAAGACATACAATTACACCAAGTATTTTGACATACACTGACACCACGTAACAAAGACATACACAGATACCCAGTAAAACAGACACACACTTACACCAAGTAACAAAGACATACACTGACACCAAGTCACAAAGACACACACTGACACCCAGTAACAAAGACATACACTGATACCAAGTAACAACGACATACACTAACACCAAGTAACACAGACATACACTGACACCAATTCACAAAGACATACAATTACACCAAGTAACAAAGAGACACACTTACACCAAGTAACAAAGACATACACTGACACGCAGTAACACAAACAAACACACACTGACACCCAGTAACACAGAGAAACACTAATAAACAGAAACAAAGACATACACTGACACCAAGTAACACTGTCACACACTGACATCCAGTAACAAAGACATACACTGATACCAAGTCACAAAGACATACACTGATACCAAGTCACAAAGACATACACTGATACCCAGTAACACAGACACACACTTACACCAAGTAACAAAGACATACACTGACACCAAGTCACAAAGACACACACTGACACCAAGTAACAAAGACATACACTGACAGCAAGTCACAAAGACACACACTGACACCCAGTAGCAAAGACATCCAATGAGACCAAGTCACAAAGACATACACTGATACCCAGTAACACAGACACACACTTACACCAAGTAACACACACATACACTTACACCCAGTAACACTGACACACACTTACACCAAGTAACAAAGAAATACACTGACACCCAGTAACAAAGACATACACTGACACCCAGTAACACAGACACACACGGACACGAAGTAACAAAGACACAGACTTACACCAAGCAACACAGATACACACTGACACCCAGTAACACAGACACACTCTTACACCAAGTAACACAGACATACACTGACACCAAGTAACAAAGACATAAAATTAAACCAAGCAACAAAGACACACACTTACACCAAGTAACACAGATATACACTGACACCAAGTAAAGAAGACATGCACTGACACCCAGTAACACAGACACACACTTACACCAAGTAACACAGACATACACTGACACCAAGTAACAAAGACATACACTGATACCCAGGAACACAGACACACACTTACACCAAGTAACACTGACACACACTTACACCAAGTAACACAGACATACACTGACACCAAGTAACAAAGACATACAATTACACCAAGTAACAAAGACACACACTTACACCAAGTAACACAGATATACACTGACACCAAGTAACAAAGACATGCACTGACACCCAGTAACACAGACACACACTTACACCAAGTAACACAGACATACACTGACACTAAGTAACAAAGACATACACTGATACCCAGTAACACAAACACACTTACACCAAGTAACACAGACACACACTTACACCAAGTAACAAAGACATACACTTACACCACGTAACACAGACATACACTGACACCAAGTAACAAAGACATACAATTACACCAAGTAACAAAGACACACACTTATACCAAGTAACAAAGACAGACACTGATACACAGTAACACAGACACACAATTACACCAAGTAACAAATACATACACTGACACCCAGTAACACAGAGAAACACTAATAAACAGTAACACAGACATACACTGACACCAATTCACAAATACACACACTGAAACCCAGTAACAAAGACAAACACTGACACCAAGTCACAAAGACATACACTGATACCAAGTCACAAAGACATACACTGATACCCAGGAACACAGACACACACTGACACCCAGTAACAAAGACATGCACTGATCCCAAGTCACAAAGACATACACTGATACCCAGTAACACAGACACACACTGACACCAAGTAGCACAGACATACACTGACACCAATGAACAAAGACATACACTGGCACCACGTAACAAAGACATACACAGATACCCAGTAAAACAGACACACACTTACACCAAGTAACAAAGACATACACTGACACCAAGTCACAAAGACACACACTGACACCCAGTAACAAAGACATACACTGATACCAAGTAACAACGACATACACAAACACCAAGTAACACAGACATACACTGACACCAATTCACAAAGACATACAATTACACCAAGTAACAAAGAGACACACTTACACCAAGTAACAAAGACAGACACTGATACCCAGTAACACAGAGACACACTTACACCAATTAACAAAGACATACACTGACACGCAGTAACACAAACAAACACACACTGACACCCAGTAACACAGAGAAACACTAATAAACAGTAACAAAGACATACACTGACACCAAGTAACACTGTCACACACTGACATCCAGTAACAAAGACATACACTGATACCAAGTCACAAAGACATACACTGATACCAAGTCACAAAGACATACACTGATACCCAGTAACACAGACACACACTTACACCAAGTAACAAAGACATACACTGACACCAAGTCACAAAGACACACACTGACACCAGTAGCAAAGACATACAATGAGACCAAGTCACAAAGACATACACTGATACCCAGTAACACAGACACACACTTACACCAAGTAACACAGACATACACTGACACCCAGTAACACTGACACACACTTACACCAAGTAACAAAGAAATACACTGACACCTAGGAACAAAGACATACACTGACACACAGTAACACAGACACACACGGACACGAAGTGACAAAGACACAGACTTACACCAAGTAACACAGATACACACTGACACCCAGTAACACAGACACACTCTTACACCAAGTAACACAGACATACACTGACACCAAGTAACAAAGACATACACTGACACCAAGTAACAAAGACAAACAATTACACCAAGTAACAAAGACACACACTTACAACAAGTAACACAGATATACACTGACACCAAGTAAAAAAGACATGCACTGACACCCAGTAACACAGACAAACACTTACACCAAGTAACACAGACATACACTGACACCAAGTAACAAAGGCATACACTGATAAACAGGAACACAGACACACACTTGCACCGAGTAACACAGACACACACTTACACCAAGTAACAAAGACATACACTGACACCAAGTAACAAAGACATACACTGACACCAAGTAACAAAGACATACAATTACACCAAGTAACAAAGACACACACTTACACCAAGTAACACAGATATACACTGACACCAAGTAACAAAGACATGCACTGACACCCAGTAACACAGACACACACTTACACCAACTAACACAGACATACACTGACACCAAGTAACAAAGACATACACTTCCACCAAGTAACACAGACATACACTGACACCAAGTAACAAAGACATACAATTACACCAAGTAACAAAGACACACACTTACACCAAGTAACAAAGACAGACACTGATACCCAGTAACACAGACACACACTTACACCAATTAACGAAGACATACACTGACACCCAGTAACACAAACAAACACACACTGACACCCAGTTTTACAGAGAAACACTAATAAACAGTAACACAGACATACACTGACACCAAGTCACAAAGACACACACTGAAACCCAGTAACAAAGACAAACACTGACACCAAGTCACAAAGACATACACTGATACCAAGCCACAAAGACATACACTGATACCCAGTAACACAGACACACACTGACACCCAGTAACAAAGACATGCACTGATACCAAGTCACAAAGACATACACTGATACGCAGTAACTCAGACGCACACTGAGACCAATTAACACAGACATACACTGACACCAATTAACAAAGACATACAATGACACCAAGTAACAAAGACATACACTTACACCAAGTAACAAAGACAGACAATGACACCAAGTAACAAAGACATACACTTACATCAAGTATTTTGACATACACTGACACCACGTAACAAAGACACACACTGATACCCAGTAACACAGACACACACTTACACCAAGTAACACAGACAAACACTGACACCCAGTAACACAGACACACACTTACAAAAGGTAACACAGACATACACTGACACCAAGTAACAAAGACATACACCGATACCCAGGAAGACAGACACACACTTTCACCAAGTAACACAGACACACACTTACACCAAGTAACAAAGACATACACTAACACCAAGTAACACAGACATTCACTGACACCAAGTAACAAAGACATACAATTAAACCAAGTAACAAAGACACACACTTACAACAAGTAACACAGATATACACTGATACCCAGTAACACAGACACACACTTACACCAATTAACAAAGACATACACTGACACCCAGTAACACAAACAAACACACACTGACACCCAGTAACACAGAGAAACACTAATAAACAGTAACAAAGACATACACTGAAACGAAGTGACACAGTCACACACTGACACCCAGTAACAAAGACATACACTGACACCAAGTAACAAAGACATACACTGATACCAAGTCACAAAGACATACATTGATACCCAGTAACACAGACACACACTGACACCAAGTAACAAAGACATACACTGACACCAAGTAACAAAGACATACACTTGCACAAAGTAACAAAGACAGACAATTACACCAAGTAACAAAGACAGACAAATACACCAAGTAACAAAGACATACACTTACACCAAGTATTTTGACATACACTGACACCAAGTAACAAAGACATACTCTGATACTCAGTAACACAGACACACACTTACACCAAGTAACACACACATACACTTACACCCAGTAACACTGACACACACTTACACCAAGTAACAAAGAAATACACTGACACCCAGTAACAAAGAAATACACTGACACCCAGTAACACAGACACACACGGACACGAAGTAACAAAGACACAGACTTACACCAAGCAACACAGATACACACTGACACCCAGTAACACAGACACACTCTTACACCAAGTAACACAGACATACACTGACACCAAGTAACAAAGACATACAATTACACCAAGCAACAAAGACACACACTTGCACCAAGTAACACAGATATACACTGACACCAAGTAAAAAAGACATGCACTGACACCCAGTAACACAGACACACACTTACACCAAGTAACACAGACATACACTGACACCAAGTAACAAAGACATACAATTACACCAAGCAACAAAGACACACACTTGCACCAAGTAACACAGATATACACTGACACCAAGTAAAAAAGACATGCACTGACACCCAGTAACACAGACACACACTTACACCAAGTAACACAGACATACACTGACACCAAGTAACAAAGACATACACTGATACCCAGGAACACAGACACACACTTACACCAAGTAACACTGACACACACTTACACCAAGTAACAAAGACATACACTTACACCAAGTAACACAGACATACACTGACACCAAGTAACAAAGACATACAATTACACCAAGTAACAAAGACACACACTTACACCAAGTAACAAAGACAGACACTGATACCCAGTAACACAGACACACACTTTCACCAAGTAACAAATACATACACTGACACCCAGTAACACAAACAAACACACACTGACACCCAGTAACAGAGAAACACTAATAAACAGTAACACAGACATACACTGACACCAATTCACAAATACACACACTGAAACCCAGTAACAAAGACAAACACTGACACCAAGTCACAAAGACATACACTGATACCAAGTCACAAAGACATACACTGATACCCAGTAACACAGACACACACTGACACCCAGTAACAAAGACATGCACTGATACCAAGTCACAAAGACATACACTGATACCCAGTAACACAGACACACACTGACACCAAGTAACACAGACATACACTGACACCAATTAACAAAGACAGACACTGACACCAAGTATTTTGACATACACTGACACCACGTAACAAAGACATACACTGATACCCAGTAACACAGACACACACTTACACCAAGTAACAAAGACATACACTGACACCAAGTCACAAAGACACACACTGACACCCAGTAACAAAGTCATACACTGATACCAAGTAATAACGACATACACTAACACCAAGTAACACAGACATACACTGACACCAATTCACAAAGACATACAATTACACCAAGTAACAAAGAGACACACTTACACCAAGTAACAAAGACAGACACTGATACCCAGTAACACAGGCACACACTTACACCAATTAACGAAGACATACACTGACACGCAGTAACACAAACAAACACACACTGACACCCAGTAACACAGAGAAACACTAATAAACAGTAACAAAGACATACACTGACACCAAGTAACACAGTCACACACTGACACCCAGTAACAAAGACATACACTGATACCAAGTCACAAAGACATACACTGATACCAAGTCACAAAGACATACACTGATACCCAGTAACACAGACACACACTTACACCAAGTAACACAGACATACACTGACACCCAGTTACACTGACACACACTTACACCAAGTAACAAAGAAATACACTGACACCCAGGAACAAAGACATACACTGACACCCAGTAACACAGACACACACGGACACGAAGTAACAAAGACACAGACTTACACCAAGTAACACAGATACACACTGACACCCAGTAACACAGACACACTCTTACACCAAGTAACACAGACATACACTGACACCAAGTAACAAAGACAGACAATTACACCAAGTAAGAAAGACACACACTTACAACAAGTAACACAGATATACACTGACACCAAGTAAAAAAGACATGCACTGACACCCAGTAACACAGACAAACACTTACACCAAGTAACACAGACATACACTGACACCAAGTAACAAAGACATACACTGATACCCAGGAACACAGACACACACTTACACCAAGTAACACAGACACACACTTACACCAAGTAACAAAGACATACACTGACACCAAGTAACAAAGACATACAATTACACCAAGTAACAAAGACATACACTTACACCAAGTAACACAGATATACACTGACACCAAGTAACAAAGACATGCACTGACACCCAGTAACACAGACACACACTTACACCAAGTAACACTGACATACACTGACACCAAGTAACAAAGACATACACTGATACCCAGTAACACAGACACACACTTACACCAACTAACACAGACATACACTGACACCAAGTAACAAAGACATACACTTACACCAAGTAACACAGACATACACTGACACCAAGTAACAAAGACATACAATTACACCAAGTAACAAAGACACACACTTACACCAAGTAACAAAGTCAGACACTGATACCCAGTAACACAGACACACACTTACACCAATTAACGAAGACATACACTGACACCCAGTAACACAAACAAACACACACTGACACCCAGTTTTACAGAGAAACACTAATAAACAGTAACACAGACATACACTGACACCAAGTCACAAAGACACACACTGACACCCAGTAACAAAGACATACACTGACACCAAGTAACAAAGACATACACTGATACCAAGTCACAAAGACATACACTGATACCCAGTAACACAGACACACACTGACACCAAGTAACAAAGACATACACTGACACCAAGTAACAAAGACATACACTTGCACAAAGTAACAAAGACAGACAATTACACCAAGTAACAAAGACGGACAATTACACCAAGTAACAAAGACATACACTTACAGCAAGTATATTGACATACACTGACACCAAGTAACAAACACATACACTGATACCCAGTAACACAGACACACACTTACACCAAGTAACAAAGACATACACTGACACCAAGTCACAAAGACACACACTGACACCAGTAGCAAAGACATACAATGAGACCAAGTCACAAAGACATACACTGATACCCCGTAACACAGACACACAGTTACACCAAGTAACACAGACATACACTGACACCCAATAACACTGACACACACTTACAACAAGTAACAAAGAAATACACTGACACCCAGGAACAAAGACATACACTGACACCCAGTAACACAGACACACACGGACACTAAGTAACAAAGACACAGACTTACACCAAGTAACACAGATACACACTGACACCCAGTAACACAGACACACTCTAACACCAAGTAACACAGACATACACTGACACCAAGTAACACAGACATACACTGACACCAAGTAACAAAGACATACAATTACACCAAGTAAGAAAGACACACACTTACAACAAGTAACACAGATATACACTGACACCAAGTAAAAAAGACATGCACTGACACCCAGTAACACAGACAAACACTTACACCAAGTAACACAGACATACACTGACACCAAGTAACAAAGACATACACTGATACCCAGGAACACAGACACACACTTACACCAAGTAACACAGACACACACTTACACCAAGTAACAAAGACATACACTGACACCAAGTAACAAAGACATACAATTACACCAAGTAACAAAGACACACACTTGCACCAACTAACACAGACATACACTGACACCAAGTAACAAAGACATACACTTACACCAAGTAACACAGACATACACTGACACCAAGTAACAAAGACATACAATTACACCAAGTAACAAAGACACACACTTACACCAAGTAACAAAGACAGACACTGATACCCAGTAACACAGACACACACTTACACCAATTAACGAAGACATACACTGACACCCAGTAACACAAACAAACACACACTGACACCCAGTTTTACAGAGAAACACTAATAAACAGTAACACAGACATACACTGACACCAAGTCACAAAGACACACACTGACACCCAGTAACAAAGACATACACTGACACCAAGTAACAAAGACATACACTGATACCAAGTCACAAAGACATACACTGATACCCAGTAACACAGACACACACTGACACCAAGTAACAATGATATACACTTGCACAAAGTAACAAAGACAGACAATTACACCAAGTAACAAAGACAGACAATTACACCAAGTAACAAAGACATACACTTACACCAAGTATTTTGACATACACTGACACCAAGTAACAAAGACATACACTGATACCCAGTAACACAGACACACACTTGCACCAAGTAACAAAGACATACACTGACACCAAGTCACAAAGACACACACTGACACCCAGTAGCAAAGACATACAATGAGACCAAGTCACAAAGACATACACTGATACCCAGTAACACAGACACACACTTACACCAAGTAACACACACATACACTTACACCCAGTAACACTGACACACACTTACACCAAGTAACAAAGAAATACACTGACACCCAGTAACAAAGACATACACTGACACCCACTAACACAGACACACACGGACACGAAGTAACAAAGACACAGACTTACACCAAGCAACACAGATACACACTGACACCCAGTAACACAGACGCACTCTTACACCAAGTAACACAGACATACACTGACACCAAGTAACAAAGACATACAATTACACCAAGCAACAAATACACACACTTACACCAAGTAACACAGATATACACTGACACCAAGTAAAAAAGACATGCACTGACACCCAGTAACACAGACACACACTTACACCAAGTAACACAGACATACACTGACACCAAGTAACAAAGACATACACTGATACCCAGGAACACAGACACACACTTACACCAAGTAACACTGACACACACTTACACCAAGTAACAAAGACATACACTGACACCAAGTAACACAGATATACACTGACACCAAGTAACAAAGACATACACTGACACCAAGTAACAAAGACATACACTTTCACCAAGTAACAAAGACAGACAATGACACCAAGTAACAAAGACATACACTTACACCAAGTATTTTGACATACACTGACACCACGTAACAAAGACATACACTGATACCCAGTAACACAGACACACACTTACACCAAGTAACAAAGACATACACTGACACCAAGTCACAAAGACACACACTGACACCCAGTAACAAAGACATACACTGATACCAAGTAACAACGACATACACTAACACCAAGTAACACAGACATACACTGACACCAATTCACAAAGACATACACTTACACCAAGTAACAAAGAGACACACTTACACCAAGTAACAAAGACAGACACTGATACCCAGTAACACAGACACACACTTACACCAATTAACAAAGACATACACTGACACGCAGTAACACAAACAAACACACACTGACAACCAGTAACACAGAGAAACACTAATAAACAGTAACAAAGACATACACTGACACCAAGGAACACAGTCACACACTGACACCCAGTAACAAAGACATACACTGATACCAAGTCACAAAGACATACACTGATACCAAGTCACAAAGACATACACTGATACCCAGTAACACAGACACACACTTACACCAAGTAACAAAGACATACACTGACACCAAGTCACAAAGACACACACTGTCACCAGTAGCAAAGACATACAATGAGACCAAGTCACAAAGACATACACTGATACCCAGTAACACAGACACACACTTACACCAAGTAACACAGACATACACTGACACCCAGTAACACTGACACACACTTACACCAAGTAACAAAGAAATACACTGACACCCAGGAACAAAGACATACACTGACACCCAGTAACACCGACACACACGGACACGAAGTAACAAAGACACAGAGTTACACCAAGTAACACAGATACACACTGACACCCAGTAACACAGACACACTCTTACACCAAGTAACACAGACAAATACTGACACCAAGTAACACAGACATACACTGACCCCAAGTAACAAAGACATACAATTACACCAAGTAAGAAAGACACACACTTACACCAAGTAACACAGATATACACTGACACCAAGTAACAAAGACATGCACTGACACCCAGTAACACAGACACACACTTACACCAAGTAACACTGACATACACTGACACCAAGTAACAAAGACATACACTGATACCCAGTAACACAGACACACACTTACAACAACTAACACAGACATACACTGACACCAAGTAACAAAGACATACACTTACACCAAGTAACACAGACATACACTGACGCCAAGTAACAAAGACATACAATTACACCAAGTAACAAAGACACACACTTACACCAAGTAACAAAGACAGACACTGATCGCCAGTAACACAGACACACACTTACACCAATTAACGAAGACATACACTGACACCCAGTAACACAAACAAACACACACTGACACCCAGTTTTACAGAGAAACACTAATAAACAGTAACACAGACATACACTGACACCAAGTCACAAAGACACACACTTACACCCAGTAACAAAGACATACACTGACACCAAGTAACAAAGACATACACTGATACCAAGTCACAAAGACATACACTGATACCCAGTAACACAGACACACACTGACACCAAGTAACAAAGACAGACACTGACACCAAGTAACAAAGACATACACTTGCACAAAGTAACAAAGACAGACAATTACACCAAGTAACAAAGACAGACAATTACACCAAGTAAACAAAGACATACACTTACACCAAGTATTTTGACATACACTGACACCAAGTAACAAAGACATACACTGATACCCAGTAACACAGACACACACTTACACCAAGTAACAAAGACATACACTGACACCAAGTCACAAAGAAACACACTGACACCAGTAGCAAAGACATACAATGAGACCAAGTCACAAAGACATACACTGATACCCAGTAACACAGACACACACTTACACCAAGTAACACAGACATACACTGACACCCAGTAACACTGACACACAGTTACACCAAGTAACAAAGAAATACACTGACACCCAGGAACAAAGACATACACTGACACCCAGTAACACAGACACACACGGACACGAAGTAACAAAGACACAGACTTACACCAAGTAACACAGATACACACTGACACCCAGTAACACAGACACACTCTTACACCAAGTAACACAGACATACACTGACACCAAGTAACACAGACACACACTGACACCAAGTAAAAACGACATACAATTACACCAAGTAAGAAAGACACACACTTACAACAAGTAACACAGATATACACTGACACCAAGTAAAAAAGACATGCACTGACACCCAGTAACACAGACAAACACTTACACCAATTAACACAGACATACACTGACACCAAGTAACAAAGACATACACTGATACCCAGGAACACAGACACACACTTACGCCAAGTAACACAGACACACACTTACACCAAGTAACAAAGACATACACTGACACCAAGTAACAAAGACATACAATTACACCAAGTAACAAAGACACACACTTACACCAAGTAACACAGATATACACTGACACCAAGTAACAAAGACATGCACTGACACCCAGTAACACAGACAAACACTTACACCAAGTAACACTGACATACACTGACACCAAGTAACAAAGACATACACTGATACCCAGTAACACAGACACACACTTACACCAACTAACACAGACATACACTGACACCAAGTAACAAAGACATACACTTACACCAAGTAACACAGACATACACTGACACCAAGTAACAAAGACATACAATTACAACAAGTAACAAAGACACACACTTACACCAAGTAACAAAGACAGACACTGATAGCCAGTAACACAGACACACACTTACACCAATTAACGAAGACATACACTGACACCCAGTAACACAAACAAACACACACTGACACCCAGTTTTACAGAGAAACACTAATAAACAGTAACACAGACATACACTGACACCAAGTCACAAAGACACACACTGACACCCAGTAACAAAGACATACACTGACACCAAGTAACAAAGACATACACTGATACCAAGTCACAAAGACATACACTGATACCCAGTAACACAGACACACACTGACACCAAGTAACCAAGACATACACTGACACCAAGTAACAAAGACATACACTTGCACAAAGTAACAAAGACAGACAATTACACCAAGTAACAAAGACAGATAATTACACCAAGTAACAAAGACATACACTTACACCACGTATTTTGACATACACTGACACCAAGTAACAAAGACATACACTGATACCCAGTAACACAGACACACACTTACACCAAGTAACAAAGACATACACTGACACCAAGTCACAAAGACACACACTGACACCAGTAGCAAAGACATACAATGAGACCAAGTCACAAAGACATACACTGATACCCAGTAACACAGACACACACTTACACCAAGTAACACAGACATACACTGACACCCAGTAACACTGACACACACTTACACCAAGTAACAAAGAAATACACTGACACCCAGGAACAAAGACATACACTGACACCCAGTAACACAGACACACACGGACACGAAGTAACAAAGACACAGACTTACACCAAGTAACACAGATACACACTGACACCCAGTAACACAGACACACTCTTACACCAAGTAACACAGACATACACTGACACCAAGTAACACAGACAAACACTGACACCAAGTAACAAAGACATACAATTACACCAAGTAAGAAAGACACACACTTACAACAAGTAACACAGATATACACTGACACCAAGTAAAAAAGACATGCACTGACATCCAGTAACACAGACAAACACTTACACCAAGTAACACAGACATACACTGACACCAAGTAACAAAGACATACACTGATACCCAGGAACACAGACACACACTT
Source organism: Heterodontus francisci (assembly GCF_036365525.1). Taxonomy (NCBI): domain Eukaryota; kingdom Metazoa; phylum Chordata; class Chondrichthyes; order Heterodontiformes; family Heterodontidae; genus Heterodontus; species Heterodontus francisci. The sequence continues at coordinate 4,936,673 of NW_027140851.1, read as the reverse complement.
ACACCAAGTAACACAGACACACACTTACACCAAGTAACAAAGACATACACTGACACCAAGTAACAAAGACATACACTGACACCAAGTAACAAAGACATACAATTACACCAAGTAACAAAGACACACACTTACACCAAGTAACACAGATATACACTGACACCAAGTAACAAAGACATGCACTGACACCCAGTAACACAGACACACACTTACACCAAGTAACACTGACATACACTGACACCAAGTAACAAAGACATACACTGATACCCAGTAACACAGACACACACTTACACCAACTAACACAGACATACACTGACACCAAGTAACAAAGACATACACTTACAGCAAGTAACACAGACATACACTGACACCAAGTAACAAAGACATACAATTACACCAAGTAACAAAGACACACACTTACACCAATTAACGAAGACATACACTGACACCCAGTAACACAAACAAACACACACTGACACCCAGTTTTACAGAGAAACACTAATAAACAGTAACACAGACATACACTGACACCAAGTCACAAAGGCACACACTGACACCCAGTAACAAAGACATACACTGACACCAAGTAACAAAGACATACACTGATACCAAGTCACAAAGACATACACTGATACCCGGTAACACAGACACACACTGACACCAAGTAACAAAGACATACACTGACACCAAGTAACAAAGACATACACTTGCACAAAGTAACAAAGACAGACAATTACACCAAGTAACAAAGACAGACAATTGCACCAAGTAACAGAGACATACACTTACTCCAAGTATTTTGACATACACTGACACCAAGTAACAAAGACATACACTGATACCCAGTAACACAGACACACACTTACACCAAGTAACAAAGACATACACTGACACCAAGTCACAAAGACACACACTGACACCCAGTAGCAAAGACATACAATGAGACCAAGTCACAAAGACATACACTGATACCCAGTAACACAGACACACACTTACACCAAATAACAAAGACATAAACTGACACCAAGTCACAAAGACACACACTGATACCTGTAGCAAAGACATACAATGAGACCAAGTCACAAAGACATACACTGATACCCAGTAACACAGACACACACTTACACCAAGTAACACAGACATACACTGACACCCAGTAACACTGACACACACGGACACGAAGTAACACAGACACACACTTACACCAAGTAACAAATACATACACTGACACCAAGTAACAAAGACATACACTTACACCCAGTAACACAGACACACACGGACACCAAGTAACAAGGGCACACACTGACACAGAGAAACACAGATACAAAGTAACAAAGACAGACACTGACACCCAGTAAAAAAGACATACCGAGATACCAAGTAACAAAGACAGACACTGATATCCAGTAACACAGCCACACACTTACACCAAGTCACAAATACATACACTGAAACCCAGTAACACAGACACACACTTACACCCAGTAAAAAAGACATGCACTGACACCAAGTCACAAAGACATACACTGATGCCCAGTAACAAAGACACACACTTACACCAAGTAACACAGACATACACTGACACCAAGTAACAAAGACAGACAATTACACCAAGTAACAAAGACATACACTTACACCAAGTATTTTGACATACACTGACACAAATTAACAAAGACATACACTGATACCCAGTAACACAGACACACACTTACACCAAGTAACACAGACATAGAATGACACCAAGTAACAAAGACATGCACTGATACCCAGCAACAAAGACACACACTTACACCAAGTAAAAAAGACAGACACTGATACCCAGTAACACAGACACACAAGGACACCAAGTAACAAAGACACACACTTACACCAAGTAACACAGACACACTCTGACACCCAGTAACACAGACAAAGACACTTACACCAAGTAACACAGACATACACTGATACCCAGTAACACAGGCACACACAGACACCAAGTAACAAAGGCACACACTGACACCAAGTGACACAGACATACACTGACACCAAGTAACAAAGACAGACAATTACACCAAATAACAAAGACATACACTGACACCAAGTATTTTGACATTCACTGACACCAATTAACAAAGACATACACTGACACCCAGTAACAAGGACAGACACTGATATCAAGTAACACAGACACACACTTACACCAAGTATCAAAGACATACACTGACACCAAGTAACAAAGACATGCACTTACACCAAGTAACAAAGACAGACACTGATATCCAGTAACACAGACACACACTTACACCAAGTCACAAATACATACACTGAAACCCAGTAACACAGACACACACTTACACCCAGTAAAAAAGACATACACTGACACCAAGTCACAAAGACATACACTGATGCCCAGTAACAAAGACACACACTTACACCAAGTAACACAGACATACACTGACACCAAGTAACAAAGACAGACAATTACACCAAGTAACAAAGACATACACTTACACCAAGTATTTTGACATACACTGACACAAAGTAACAAAGACATACAAAGATACCCAGTAACACAGACACACACTTACACCAAGTAACACAGACATACAATGACACCAAGTAACAAAGACATGCACTGATACCCAGCAACAAAGACACACACTTACACCAAGTAAAAAAGACAGACACTGATACCCAGTAACACAGACACACAAGGACACCAAGTAACAAAGACACACACTTACACCAAGTAACACAGACACACACTGACACCCAGTAACACTGACAAAGACACTGACACCGAGTAACACAGATATACACTGATACCCAGTAACACAGGCACACACAGACACCAAGTAACAAAGACATACACTGACACCAAGTATTTTGACATTCACTGACACCAAGTAACAAAGACATACACTGATACCCAGTAACACAGGCACACACTGGGGTGGGGCACATTGGCGCAGTGGTTAGCACCGCAGCCTCACAGCTCCAGGGACCCGGGTTCGATTCTGGGTACTGCCTGTGCGGAGTTTGCAAGTTCTCCCTGTGTCTGCGTGGGTTGCCTCCCGGTGCTCCGGTTACCTCTCACATGCCAAAGACTTGCAGGTTGATAGGTTAATTGGCCGTCATAAATTGCCCCTAGTACAGGTAGGTGGTAGGGAAATATATAGGGATAGGTGGGGATGTGATAGGAATACGGGATTAGTGTAGGATTAGTATTAATGGGCTGTTGATGGTCGGCACAGACTCTGTGGGCTGAAGGGACTGTTTAAGTGCTGTATCTCTAAACTAAACTAAATACTGACACCCAGTCACACAGACACACACTTACACCCAGTAAAAAAGACATACACTGATGCCCAGTAACAAAGACACACACTTGCACCAAGTAACAAAGACATACACTGACACCAAGTAACAAAGACATACACTGACACCAAGTAACAAAGACACACACTTACACCAAGTAACACAGACATACACTGACACCAAGTAACAAAGACAGACAATTACACCAAGTAACAAAGACATACACTTACACCAAGTATTTTGACATACACTGACACCAAGTAACAAAGACATACACTGATACCCAGTAACGCAGACACACACTTACACCCAGTAAAAAAGACATACACTGACACCATGTCACAAAGACATACATTTACACCAAGTAACATAGACATACACGGACACATAGTAACAAAGACATACACTTACACCAAGTAACAAAGACATACACTGACACCATGTAACAAAGACATACACTGACACCAAGTAACAAAGACAGACACTGATACCAAGTAACAAAGACACAAACTTACACCAAGTAACACAGACATACACTGACACCAAGTTACAAAGACAGACACTGATACCCAGTAACACAGACACACACTTACACCAGGTCACAAAGACATACACTGACACCCCGTAACAAGGACAGACACTGTTATCCAGTAACACAGACACACACTTACACCAAGTAACACAGACATACACTGACACCAAGTAACAAAGACACACACTTACACCAAGTAACACAGACACACACTGACACCCAGTAACACAGACAAAGACACTGACACCAAGTAACACAGACATACACTGATAACCAGTAACACAGGCACACACAGACACCAAGTAACAAAGACACACACTGACACCAAGTGACACAGACATACACTGACACCAAGTAACAAAGAGAGACAATTACACCAAATAACAAAGACATACACTGACACCAAGTATTTTGACATTCACTGACACCAATTAACAAAGACATACACTGACACCCAGTAACAAGGACAGACACTGATATCCAGTAACACAGACACACACTTACACCAAGTATCAAAGACATACACTGACACCAAGTAACAAAGACATGCACTTACACCAAGTAACAAAGACAGACACTGATATCCAGTAACACAGACACACACTTACACCAAGTCACAAATACATACACTGAAACCCAGTAACACAGACACACACTTACACCCAGTAAAAAAGACATACACTGACACCAAGTCACAAAGACATACACTGATGCCCAGTAACAAAGACACACACTTACACCAAGTAACACAGACATACACTGACACCAAGTAACAAAGACAGACAATTACACCAAGTAACAAAGACATACACTTACACCAAGTATTTTGACATACACTGACACAAAGTAACAAAGACATACAAAGATACCCAGTAACACAGACACACACTTACACCAAGTAACACAGACATACAATGACACCAAGTAACAAAGACATGCACTGATACCCAGCAACAAAGACACACACTTACACCAAGTAAAAAAGACAGACACTGATACCCAGTAACACAGACACACAAGGACACCAAGTAACAAAGACACACACTTACACCAAGTAACACAGACACACACTGACACCCAGTAACACTGACAAAGACACTGACACCGAGTAACACAGATATACACTGATACCCAGTAACACAGGCACACACAGACACCAAGTAACAAAGACATACACTGACACCAAGTATTTTGACATTCACTGACACCAAGTAACAAAGACATACACTGATACCCAGTAACACAGGCACACACTGGGGTGGGGCACATTGGCGCAGTGGTTAGCACCGCAGCCTCACAGCTCCAGGGACCCGGGTTCGATTCTGGGTACTGCCTGTGCGGAGTTTGCAAGTTCTCCCTGTGTCTGCGTGGGTTGCCTCCCGGTGCTCCGGTTTCCTCTCACATGCCAAAGACTTGCAGGTTGATAGGTTAATTGGCCGTCATAAATTGCCCCTAGTACAGGTAGGTGGTAGGGAAATATATAGGGATAGGTGGGGATGTGATAGGAATACGGGATTAGTGTAGGATTAGTATTAATGGGCTGTTGATGGTCGGCACAGACTCTGTGGGCTGAAGGGACTGTTTAAGTGCTGTATCTCTAAACTAAACTAAATACTGACACCCAGTCACACAGACACACACTTACACCCAGTAAAAAAGACATACACTGATGCCCAGTAACAAAGACACACACTTGCACCAAGTAACAAAGACATACACTGACACCAAGTAACAAAGACATACACTGACACCAAGTAACAAAGACACACACTTACACCAAGTAACACAGACATACACTGACACCAAGTAACAAAGACAGACAATTACACCAAGTAACAAAGACATACACTTACACCAAGTATTTTGACATACACTGACACCAAGTAACTAAGACATACACTGATACCCAGTAACGCAGACACACACTTACACCCAGTAAAAAAGACATACACTGACACCAAGTCACAAAGACATACATTTACACCAAGTAACATAGACATACACGGACACATAGTAACAAAGACATACACTTACACCAAGTAACAAAGACATACACTGACACCATGTAACAAAGACATACACTGATACCCAGTAACAAAGACATACACTGACACCAAGTAACAAAGACATACACTTACACCAAGTAACAGAGACATACACTGACACCAAGTAACAAAGACAGACACTGATACCAAGTAACAAAGACACAAACTTACACCAAGTAACACAGACATACACTGACACCAAGTTACAAAGACAGACACTGATACCCAGTAACACAGACACACACTTACACCAGGTCACAAAGACATACACTGACACCCAGTAACAAGGACAGACACTGTTATCCAGAAACACAGACACACACTTACACCAAGTAACACAGACATACACTGACACCAAGTAACAAAGACAGACAATTACACCAAGTAACAAAGACATACACTTACACCAAGTATTTTGACATGCACTGACGCCAAGTAACAAAGACATACACTGATACCCAGTAACGCAGGCACACACTTACACCCAGTAAAAAATACATACACTGACACCATGTCACAAAGACATACACTTACACCAAGTAACAAAGACATACACTGACACAAAGTAACAAAGACATACACTTACACCAAGTAACAAAGACATACTCTGGCACCATGTAACAAAGACATGCACTGATACCCAGTAACAAAGACAGACACTGACACCAAGTAACAAAGACACACACTTACACCAAGTAACACAGACATACACTGACACCAAGTATCAAAGACATACACTGACACCAAGTAACAAAGACATGCACTTACACCAAGTAACAAAGACAGACTCTGACACCCAGTAACACAGAAACACACTGACACCAGGTCACAAAGACACGCACTGACACCCAGTAACAAAGACACACTCCGATATCCAGTAACACAGACACACACTTACACCAAGTCAAAAATACATACACTGATACCCAGTAACACAGAGAAACACTGATACAATGTAACAAAGACACACACTGACACCCAGTAAAAAAGACATACCGAGACACCAAGTCACAAAGACATACACTGATACAAAGACATACACTGATGCCCAGTAACACAGACACACACTGACACCAAGTAAAAAGACATACACTGACACCAAGTTACAAAGACACACTCTTACACCAAGTTACACAGACATACACTGACACCAAGTAACAAAGACAGACAATTACACCAAGTATTTTGACATACACTGACACCAAGTAACAAAGACAGACACTGATACGCAGTAACACAGACAGACACTTACACCAAGTAACAAAGACATACACTGACACCCAGTGACAAAGACATACTCTGACACCCAGTAACACAGACACACAAGGACACCAAGTAACAAAGACACACACTTACACCAAGTAACACAGACACACACTGACACCCAGTAACACAAACAAACACACTTACACCAAGTATTTTGACATACACTGACACCAAGTAACAAAGACATATACTGATACCCAGTAACGCAGACACACACTTACACCCAGTAAAAAAGACATACACTGAAACCAAGTCACAAAGACATACACTGATGCCCAGTAACAAAGACACACACTGACACCAAGTAACAAAGACCTACTCTGACACCAAGTAACAAAGACATACACGTACACCAAGTAACAAAGACACACACTTACACCAAGTAACACAGACATACACTGACACCAAGTAACAAAGTCATACACTTACCCCAAGTAACAAAGACACACACTTACACCAAGTAACACAGACATACAATGACACCCAGTAACAATGACATACACTGATACCCAGTAACACAGACAAACAAGGACACCAATTAACAAATACACACACTTACACCAAGTAACACAGACACACACTTACACCAAGTCACAAATACATACACTGATACCCAGTAACACAGACACACACTTACCCCAAGTAACAAAGACATACACTGATACCCATTGACACATTGGCGCAGTGGTTAGCACCGCAGTCTCACAGCTCCAGGGACCCGGGTTCGATTCTGGGTACTGCCTGTGCGGAGTTTGCAAGTTCTCCCTGTGTCTGCGTGTGTTTCCTCCCGGTGCTCCGGTTTCCTCCCACATGCCAAAAACTTGCAGGTTGATAGGTTAATTGGCCATCATAAATTGCCCCTAGTATAGGTAGGTGGTAGGGAAATATATAGGGATAGGTGGGGATGTGATAAGAATACGGGATTAGTGTAGGATTAGAATAAATGGCTGGTTGATGGTCGGCACAGACCCGGTGGGCCGAAGGGCCTGTTTAAGTGCTGTATCTCTAAACTAAACTAAGTACTGACACCAAGTGTCACAGACACACACGGACACCAAGTAACACAGACACACACTTACACCAAGTAACAAAGACATACACTTACACCCAGTAACACAGACACACACGGACACCAAGTAACAAGGGCACACACTGACACAGAGAAACACAGATACAAAGTAACAAAGACAGACACTGACACCCAGTAAAAAAGACATACCGAGACACCATGTCACAAAGACATACACTGATGCAAAGACATACACTGATGCCCAGTAACAAAGCCACACACTTACACCAAGTAACAAAGACACACACTTACACCAAGTAACACAGACATACACTGACACCAAGTAACAAAGACAGACAATTACACCAAGTAACAAAGACATACACTTACACCAAGTATTTTGACATACACTGACACCAAGTAACAAAGACATACACTGATACCCAGTAACACAGACACACACTTGCACCAAGTAACACAGACATACAATGACACCAAGTAACAAAGACATGCACTGATACCCAGTAACAAAGACATACACTGACACCCAGTAACACAGACACACAAGGACACCAAGTAACAAAGACACACACTTACACCAAGTAACACAGACACACACTGACACCCAGTAACAAAGACACACACTTACACCAAGTAAAAAAGACAGACACTGATACGCAGTAACACAGACACACACTTACACCAAGTAACAAAGACATACACTGACACCCAGTGACAAAGACATACACTGACACCCAGTAACACAGACACACAAGGACACCAAGTAACAAAGACACACACTTACACCAAGTAACACAGACACACACTGACACCCAGTAACACAGACAAACACACTTACACCAAGTATTTTGACGTACACTGATACCCAGTAACGCAGACACACACTTACACCCAGTAAAAAAGACATACACTGAAACCAAGTCACAAAGACATACACTGATGCCCAGTAACAAAGACACACACTGACACCAAGTAACAAAGACATACTCTGACACCAAGTAACAAAGACATACACTTACACCAAGTAACAAAGACACACACTTACACCAAGTAACACAGACATACACTGACACCAAGTAACAAAGACATACACTTACACCAAGTAACAAAGACACACACTTACACCAAGTAACACAGACATACAATGACACCAAATAACAATGACATACACTGATACCCAGTAACACAGACAAACAAGGACACCAAGTTTCAAAGACACACACTTACACCAAGTAACACAGACACACACTGACACCCAGTAACACAGACAAACACACTTACACCAAGTATTTTGACATACACTGACACCAAGTAACAAAGACATACACTGATACCCAGTAACGCAGACACACACTTACACCCAGTAAAAAAGACATACACTGACACCAAGTAACAAAGACAGACAATTACACCAAGTAACAAAGACATACACTTACACCAAGTATTTTGACATACACTGACACAAAGTAACAAAGACATACAAAGATACCCAGTAACACAGACACGCACTTACACCAAGTAACACAGACATACAATGACACCAAGTAACAAAGACATGCACTGATACCCAGCAACAAAGACACACACTTACACCAAGTAAAAAAGACAGACACTGAAACCAAGTCACAAAGACATACACTGATACCAAGTCACAAAGACATGCACTGATGCCCAGTAACAAAGACACACACTGATACCAAGTAACAGAGACATACACTGACACCAAGTAACAAAGACATACACTTACACCAAGTAACAAAGACATACACTTACACCTATAACAAAGACATACACTTACACCAAGTAACAATGACATACACTGATACCCAGTAACACAGATAAACAAGGACACCAAGTAACAAAGACACACACTTACACCAAGTAACACAGACACACACTGACACCCAGTAACACAGACAAACACACTTACACCAAGTATTTTGACATACACTGACACCAAGTAACAAAGACATACACTGATACCCAGTAACGCAGACACACACTTACACCCAGTAAAAAAGACATACACTGAAACCAAGTCACAAAGACATACACTGATACCAAGTCACAAAGACATGCACTGATGCCCAGTAACAAAGACACACACTGATACCAAGTAACAGAGACATACACTGACACCAAGTAACAAAGACATACACTTACACCAAGTAACAAAGACATACACTTACACCTATAACAAAGACATACACTTACACCAAGTAACAATGACATACACTGATACCCAGTAACACAGATAAACAAGGACACCAAGTAACAAAGACACACACTTACACCAAGTAACACAGACACACACTGACACCCAGTAACACAGACAAACACACTTACACCCAGTAAGAAAGACATGCACTGAAACCAAGTCACAAAGACATACACTGATACCAAGTCACAAAGACATGCACTGATGCCCAGTAACAAAGACACACACTGACACCAAGTAAAAAAGACATACTCTGACACCAAGTAACAAAGACATACACTTACTCCTATAACAAAGACACACACTTACACCAAGTAACACAGACATACACTGACACCAAGTAACAAAGACATACACTGATACCCAGTAACGCAGACACACATTTACACCCAGTAAGAAAGACATGCACTGACACCAAGTCACAAAGACATACACGGATACCAAGTCACAAAGACATACACTGACACCAGGTCACAAAGACACGCACTGACACCCAGTAACAAAGACACACTCCGATATCCAGTAACACAGACACACACTTACACCAAGTCAAAAATACATACACTGATACCCAGTAACACAGAGAAACACTGATACAATGTAACAAAGACACACACTGACACCCAGTAAAAAAGACATACCGAGACACCAAGTCACAAAGACATACACTGATACAAAGACATACACTGATGCCCAGTAACACAGACACACACTGACACCAAGTAAAAAGACATACACTGACACCAAGTTACAAAGACACACTCTTACACCAAGTTACACAGACATACACTGACACCAAGTAACAAAGACAGACAATTACACCAAGTATTTTGACATACACTGACACCAAGTAACAAAGACAGACACTGATACGCAGTAACACAGACAGACACTTACACCAAGTAACAAAGACATACACTGACACCCAGTGACAAAGACATACTCTGACACCCAGTAACACAGACACACAAGGACACCAAGTAACAAAGACACACACTTACACCAAGTAACACAGACACACACTGACACCCAGTAACACAAACAAACACACTTACACCAAGTATTTTGACATACACTGACACCAAGTAACAAAGACATATACTGATACCCAGTAACGCAGACACACACTTACACCCAGTAAAAAAGACATACACTGAAACCAAGTCACAAAGACATACACTGATGCCCAGTAACAAAGACACACACTGACACCAAGTAACAAAGACCTACTCTGACACCAAGTAACAAAGACATACACGTACACCAAGTAACAAAGACACACACTTACACCAAGTAACACAGACATACACTGACACCAAGTAACAAAGTCATACACTTACACCAAGTAACAAAGACACACACTTACACCAAGTAACACAGACATACAATGACACCCAGTAACAATGACATACACTGATACCCAGTAACACAGACAAACAAGGACACCAATTAACAAATACACACACTTACACCAAGTAACACAGACACACACTTACACCAAGTCACAAATACATACACTGATACCCAGTAACACAGACACACACTTACCCCAAGTAACAAAGACATACACTGATACCCATTGACACATTGGCGCAGTGGTTAGCACCGCAGTCTCACAGCTCCAGGGACCCGGGTTCGATTCTGGGTACTGCCTGTGCGGAGTTTGCAAGTTCTCCCTGTGACTGCGTGTGTTTCCTCCCGGTGCTCCGGTTTCCTCCCACATGCCAAAAACTTGCAGGTTGATAGGTTAATTGGCCATCATAAATTGCCCCTAGTATAGGTAGGTGGTAGGGAAATATATAGGGATAGGTGGGGATGTGATAAGAATACGGGATTAGTGTAGGATTAGAATAAATGGCTGGTTGATGGTCGGCACAGACCCGGTGGGCCGAAGGGCCTGTTTAAGTGCTGTATCTCTAAACTAAACTAAGTACTGACACCAAGTGTCACAGACACACACGGACACCAAGTAACACAGACACACACTTACACCAAGTAACAAAGACATACACTTACACCCAGTAACACAGACACACACGGACACCAAGTAACAAGGGCACACACTGACACAGAGAAACACAGATACAAAGTAACAAAGACAGACACTGACACCCAGTAAAAAAGACATACCGAGACACCAAGTCACAAAGACATACACTGATGCAAAGACATACACTGATGCCCAGTAACAAAGCCACACACTTACACCAAGTAACAAAGACACACACTTACACCAAGTAACACAGACATACACTGACACCAAGTAACAAAGACAGACAATTACACCAAGTAACAAAGACATACACTTACACCAAGTATTTTGACATACACTGACACCAAGTAACAAAGACATACACTGATACCCAGTAACACAGACACACACTTGCACCAAGTAACACAGACATACAATGACACCAAGTAACAAAGACATGCACTGATACCCAGTAACAAAGACATACACTGACACCCAGTAACACAGACACACAAGGACACCAAGTAACAAAGACACACACTTACACCAAGTAACACAGACACACACTGACACCCAGTAACAAAGACACACACTTACACCAAGTAAAAAAGACAGACACTGATACGCAGTAACACAGACACACACTTACACCAAGTAACAAAGACATACACTGACACCCAGTGACAAAGACATACACTGACACCCAGTAACACAGACACACAAGGACACCAAGTAACAAAGACACACACTTACACCAAGTAACACAGACACACACTGACACCCAGTAACACAGACAAACACACTTACACCAAGTATTTTGACGTACACTGATACCCAGTAACGCAGACACACACTTACACCCAGTAAAAAAGACATACACTGAAACCAAGTCACAAAGACATACACTGATGCCCAGTAACAAAGACACACACTGACACCAAGTAACAAAGACATACTCTGACACCAAGTAACAAAGACATACACTTACACCAAGTAACAAAGACACACACTTACACCAAGTAACACAGACATACACTGACACCAAGTAACAAAGACATACACTTACACCAAGTAACAAAGACACACACTTACACCAAGTAACACAGACATACAATGACACCAAATAACAATGACATACACTGATACCCAGTAACACAGACAAACAAGGACACCAAGTTTCAAAGACACACACTTACACCAAGTAACACAGACACACACTGACACCCAGTAACACAGACAAACACACTTACACCAAGTATTTTGACATACACTGACACCAAGTAACAAAGACATACACTGATACCCAGTAACGCAGACACACACTTACACCCAGTAAAAAAGACATACACTGACACCAAGTAACAAAGACAGACAATTACACCAAGTAACAAAGACATACACTTACACCAAGTATTTTGACATACACTGACACAAAGTAACAAAGACATACAAAGATACCCAGTAACACAGACACGCACTTACACCAAGTAACACAGACATACAATGACACCAAGTAACAAAGACATGCACTGATACCCAGCAACAAAGACACACACTTACACCAAGTAAAAAAGACAGACACTGAAACCAAGTCACAAAGACATACACTGATACCAAGTCACAAAGACATGCACTGATGCCCAGTAACAAAGACACACACTGATACCAAGTAACAGAGACATACACTGACACCAAGTAACAAAGACATACACTTACACCAAGTAACAAAGACATACACTTACACCTATAACAAAGACATACACTTACACCAAGTAACAATGACATACACTGATACCCAGTAACACAGATAAACAAGGACACCAAGTAACAAAGACACACACTTACACCAAGTAACACAGACACACACTGACACCCAGTAACACAGACAAACACACTTACACCAAGTATTTTGACATACACTGACACCAAGTAACAAAGACATACACTGATACCCAGTAACGCAGACACACACTTACACCCAGTAAAAAAGACATACACTGAAACCAAGTCACAAAGACATACACTGATACCAAGTCACAAAGACATGCACTGATGCCCAGTAACAAAGACACACACTGATACCAAGTAACAGAGACATACACTGACACCAAGTAACAAAGACATACACTTACACCAAGTAACAAAGACATACACTTACACCTATAACAAAGACATACACTTACACCAAGTAACAATGACATACACTGATACCCAGTAACACAGATAAACAAGGACACCAAGTAACAAAGACACACACTTACACCAAGTAACACAGACACACACTGACACCCAGTAACACAGACAAACACACTTACACCCAGTAAGAAAGACATGCACTGAAACCAAGTCACAAAGACATACACTGATAGCAAGTCACAAAGACATGCACTGATGCCCAGTAACAAAGACACACACTGACACCAAGTAAAAAAGACATACTCTGACACCAAGTAACAAAGACATACACTTACTCCTATAACAAAGACACACACTTACACCAAGTAACACAGACATACACTGACACCAAGTAACAAAGACATACACTGATACCCAGTAACGCAGACACACATTTACACCCAGTAAGAAAGACATGCACTGAAACCAAGTCACAAAGACATACACGGATACCAAGTCACAAAGACATGCACTGATGCCCAGTAACAAAGACACACACTGACACCAAGTAAAAAAGACATACTCTGACACCAAGTAACAAAGACATACACTTACTCCTATAACAAAGACACACACTTACACCAAGTAACACAGACATACACTGACACCAAGTAACAAAGACATACACTGATACCCAGTAACGCAGACACACACTTACACCCACTAAAAAAGACATACCCTGACACAAAGTAACAAAGACATACACTTACACCAAGTAACAAATACATACACTGACACCATGTAACAAAGACATACACTGATACCCAGTAACAAAGACATACACTTACACCAAGTAACAAAGACACAAACTTACACCAAGTAACACAGACATACACTGACACCAAGTAACAAAGACATACACTGATACCAAGTAACAAAGACACAAACTTACACCAAGTAACACAGACATACACTGACACCAAGTATCAAAGACATACACTGACACCAAGTAACAAAGACATGCACTTACACCAAGTAAAAAAGACAGACACTGATACCAAGTAACACAGACACACACTGACACACAGTAAAAAAGACATACCGAGACACCAAGTCACAAAGACATACACTGAAACAAAGACATACACTGATGCCCAGTAACACAGACACACACTGACACCAAGTAAAAAGACATACACTGACACCAAGTTACAAAGACACACACTTACACCAAGTAACAAAGACATACACTGACACCCAGTAACACAGACAAACAAGGACACCAAGTAACAAAGACACACACTTACACCAAGTAACACAGACACACACTGACACCCAGTAACACAGACAAACACACTTACACCAAGTATTTTGACATACACTGACACCAAGTAACAAAGACATACACTGATACCCAGTAACGCAGACACACACTTACACCCAGTAAAAAAGACATACACTGAAACCAAGTCACAAAGACATACACTGATACCAAGTCACAAAGACATACACTGATGCCCAGTAACAAAGACACACACTGACACCAAGTAAAAAAGACATACTCTGACACCAGGTAACAAAGACATACACTTACACCAAGTAACAACGACACACACTTACACCAAGTAACACAGACATACACTGACACCAAGTAACAGAGACATACACTTACACCAAGTAACAAAGACACACACTTACACCAAGTAACACAGACATACACTGACACCAAGTAACAAAGACATACACTGATACCCAGTAACGCAGACACACACTTACACCCAGTAAAAAAGACATACACTGACACCAAGTCACAAAGACATACACTTACACCAAGTAACAAAGACATACACTGACACAAAGTAACAAAGACATACACTTACACCAAGTAACAAAGACATACACTGACACCATGTAACAAAGACATACACTGATACCCAGTAACAAAGACATACACTGACACCAAGTAACAAAGACATACACTTACACCAAGTAACAGAGTCATACACTGACACCAAGTAACAAAGACAGACACTGATACCAAGTAACAAAGACACAAACTTACACCAAGTAACACAGACATACAGTGACACCAAGTATCAAAGACATACACTGACACCAAGTAACAAAGACATGCACTTACACTCAGTAACAAAGACAGACACTGATATCCAGTAACACAGACACACACTTACACCAAGTAACAGAGACATACACTGACACCAAGTAACAAAGACAGACAATTACACCAAGTAACAAAGACATACACTTACAAAAAGTATTTTGACATACACTGACACCAAGTAACAAGGACATACACTGATACCCAGTAACGCAGACACACACTTACACCCAGTAAAAAAGACATACACTGACACCAAGTCACAAAGACATACACTTACACCAAGTAACAAAGACATACACTGACACAGAGTAACAAAGACATAAACTTACACCAAGTAACAAAGACACAAACTTACACCAAGTAACACAGACATACACTGACACCAAGTATCAAAGACAGACACTGACACCAAGTAACAAAGACATGCACTTACACCAAGAAACAAAGACAGACTCTGATACCCAGTAACACAGACACACACTTACACCAGGTCACAAAGACACGCACTGACACCCAGTAACAAAGACACACACTGATACCCAGTATCACATTGGCGCAGTGGTTAGCTCCGCAGCCTCACAGCTCCAGGGACCCGGGTTCGATTCTGGGTACTGCCTGTGCGGAGTTTGCAAGTTCTTCTTGTGTCTGCGTGGGTTTCCTGCCGGTGCTCCGGTTTCCTCCCACATGCCCAAGACTTGCAGGTTGATAGGTTAATTGGCCATCATAAATTGCCCCTAGTATAGGTAGGTGGTAGGGAAATATATAGGGACAGGTGGGGATGTGATAGGAATACGGGATTAGTGTCGGATTATTATCATTGGGTGGTTGATGGTCGTCACAGACTCGGTGGGCCGAAGGGCCTGTTTAAGTGCTGTATCTCTAAACTGAACTAAATACTGACAGCTAGTGTCACAGACACACACTGACACCCAGTACCACAAAGAAACACACACTGACACCCAGTAACACAGAGAAACACTGATACACAGGAACAAAGGCATACACTGACACCAAGTAACACAGACACACAGTGACACCCAGTAAAAAAGACATACACTGACACCAAGTCACAAAGACATACACTGATACAAAGGCATACACTGATGCCCATTAACACAGACACACACTGACACCAAGTAACAAAGACATACACTGACACCAAGTTACAAAGACACACACTTACACCAAGTAACACAGACATACACTGACACCAAGTAACAAAGACAGACAATTACACCAAGGAACAAAGACATACACTTACACCAAGTATTTTGACACACACTGACACCAAGTAACAAAGACATACACTGATACCCAGTAACACAGCCACACACTTGCACCAAGTAACACAGACATACAATGACACCAAGTAACAAAGATATGCACTGATACCAAGTAACAAAGACACACACTTACACCAAGTAAAAAAGACAGACACTGATACCCAGTAACACAGACACACACTTACACCAAGTAACAAAGACATACACTGACACCCAGTGACAAAGACATACACTGACACCCAGTAACAGACACACAAGGACACCAAGTAACAAAGACACACACTTACACCAAGTAACACAAACACACACTGACACCCAGTAACACAGACAAACACACTTACACCAAGTATTTTGACATACACTGACACCCAGTAAAAAAGACATACACTGTAACCAAGTCACAAAGACATACACTGATACCAAGTCACAAAGACATACACTGATGCCCAGTAACAAAGACACACACTGACACCAAGTAAAAAAGACATACTCTGACACCAAGTAACAAAGACATACACTTACACCAAGTATCAAAGACACACACTTACACCAAGTAACACAGACATACACTGACACCAAGTAACAAAGACATACACTGATACCCAGTAATACAGGCACACACTTGGGGGGGGTGGGGGGCACATTGGCGCAGTGGTTAGCACCGCAGCCTCGCAGCTCCAGGGACCCGGGTTTGATTCTGGGTACTGCCTGTGCGGAGTTTGCAAGTTCTCCCTGTGTCTGCGTGCGTTTCCTCCCGGTGCTCCGGTTTCCTCCCACATGCCCAAGACTTGCAGGTTGATAGGTTAATTGGCCATCATAAATTGCCCCTAGTATAGGTAGGTGGTAGGGAAATATATAGGAATAGGTGGGGATGTGATAGGAATACGGGATTAGTGTAGGATTATTATAATTGGGTGGTTGATGGTCGGCACAGACTCGGTGGGCCGAAGGGCCTGTTTAAGTGCTGTATCTCTAAACTAAACTAAATACTGACAGCTAGTGTCACAGACACACACTGACACCCAGTAACAAAGAGAAACACTGACACCAAGTAACACAGACACACACTGACACCCAGTAAAAAAGACATACACTGACACCAAGTCACAAAGACATACACTGATACAAAGACGTACACTGATGCCCAGTAACACAGACACACACTGACACCAAGTAACAAAGACATACACTGACACCAAGTTACAAAGACACACACTTACACCAAGTAACACAGACATACACTGACACCAAGTAACAGAGACAGACAATTACACCAAGTAACAGAGACATACACTTGCACCAAGTATTTTGACACACACTGACACCAAGTAACAAAGACATACACTGATACCCAGGAACACAGACACACACTTGCACCAAGTAACACAGACATACAATGACACCAAGTAACAAAGACATGCACTGATACCCAGTAACAAAGACACACACTTACACCAAGTAAAAAAGACAGACACTGATACCCAGTAACACAGACACACACTTACACCAAGTAACAAAGACATACATTGACACCCAGTGACAAAGACATACACTGGCACCCAGTAACATAGACACACAAGGACACCAAGAAACAAAGACACACACTTACACCAAGTAACACAGACATACACTGACACCCAGTAACACAGACAAACACACTTACACCAAGTATTTTGACATACACTGACACCAAGTAACAAAGACATACACTGATACCCAGTAACAAAGACACACACTTACACCCAGTAAAAAAGACATACACTGAAACCAAGTCACAAAGAAATACACTGATACCATGTCACAAAGACATACACTGATGCCCAGTAACAAAGACACACACTGACACCAAGTAACAAAGACATACTCTGACACCAAGTAACAAAGACATACACTTACACCAAGGAACAAAGACACACCCTTACACCAAGTAACACAGACATACACTGACACCAAGTAACAAAGACATACACTTACACCAAGTAACAAAGACACACACTTACACCAAGTAACACAGACATACAATGACACCAAGTAACATTGACATACACTGATACCCAGTAACACAGACAAACAATGACACCAAGTAACAAAGACACACACTTACACCAAGTAACACAGACACACACTGACACCCAGTAACACAGACAAAAACACTTACACCAAGTATTTTGACATACACTGACACCAAGTAACAAAGACATACACTGATACCCAGTAACAAAGACACACACTTACACCCAGTAAAAAATACATACACTGAAACCAAGTCACAAAGAAATACACTGATACCATGTCACAAAGACATACACTGATGCCCAGTAACAAAGACACACACTGACACCAAGTAACAAAGACATACTCTGACACCAAGTAACAAAGACATACACTTACACCAAGTAACAAAGACACACACTTACACCATGTAACACAGACATACACTGACACCAAGTAACAAAGACATACACTTACACCAAGTAACAAAGACACACACTTACACCAAGTAACACAGACATACAATGACACCAAGTAACATTGACATACACTGATACCCAGTAACACAGACAAACAAGGACACCAAGTAACAAAGACACACACTTACACCAAGTAACACAGACACACACTGACACCCAGTAACACAGACAAACACACTTACACCAAGTATTTTGACATACACTGACACCAAGTAACAAAGACATACACTGATACCCAGTAACGCAGACACACACTTACACACAGTAAAAAAGACATACACTGAAACCAAGTCACAAAGACATACTCTGATACCAAGTCACAAAGACATACACTGATGCCCATTAACAAAGACACACACTGACACCAAGTAAAAAAGACATATACTGACACCAAGTAACAGAGACATACACTTACACCAAGTAACAAAGACACACACTTACACCAAGTAAAAAAGACATATACTGACACCAAGTAACAGAGACATACACTTACACCAAGTAACAAAGACACACACTTACACCAAGTAACACAGACATACAGTGACACCAGGTAACAAAGACATACACTTACACCAAGTAACAACGACACACACTTACACCAAGTAACACAGACATATACTGACACCAAGTAACAGAGACATACACTTACACCAAGTAACAAAGACACACACTTACACCAAGTAACACAGACATACACTGACACCAAGTCACAAAGACATACACTTACACCAAGTAACAAAGACATACACTGACACAAAGTAACAAAGACATACACTTACACCAAGTAACAAAGACATACACTGACACCATTTCACAAAGACATACACTGATACCCAGTAACAAAGACAACCACTGACACCAAGTAACAAAGACATACACTTACACCAAGTAACAGAGTCATACACTGACACCAAGTCACAAAGACATACACTGATACCAAGTCACAAAGACATACACTGATGCCCAGTAACAAAGACACACACTGACACCAAGTAAATAAGACATACTCTGACATCAAGTATCAAAGACACACACTTACACCAAGTAACACAGACACACACTGACACCCAGTAACACAGACAAACACACTTACATCAAGTATTTTGACATACACTGACACCAAGTAACAAAGACATACACTGATACCCAGTAACAAAGACACACACTTACACCCAGTAAAAAATACATACACTGAAACCAAGTCACAAAGAAATACACTGATACCATGTCACAAAGACATAAACTGATGCCCACTAACAAAGACAAACACTGACACCAAGTAACAAAGACATACTCTGACACCAAGTAACAAAGACATACACTTACACCAAGTAACAAAGACACACACTTACACCAAGTAACACAGACATACACTGACACCAAGTAACAAAGACATACACTTACACCAAGTAACAAAGACACACACTTACACCAAGTAACACAGACATACAATGACACCAAGTAACATTGACATACACTGATACCCAGTAACACAGACAAACAAGGACACCAAGTAACAAAGACACACACTTACACCAAGTAACACAGACACACACTGACACCCAGTAACACAGACAAACACACTTTCACCAAGTATTTTGACATACACTGACACCAAGTAACAAAGACATACACTGATACCCAGTAACGCAGACACACACTTACACACAGTAAAAAAGACATACACTGAAACCAAGTCACAAAGACATACTCTGATACCAAGTCACAAAGACATACACTGATGCCCAGTAACAAAGACACACACTGACACCAAGTAAAAAAGACATACTCTGACACCAGGTAACAAAGACATACACTTACACCAAGTAACAACGACACACACTTACACCAAGTAACACAGACATACACTGACACCAAGTAACAGAGACATACACTTACACCAAGTAACAAAGACACACACTTACACGAAGTAACACAGACATACACTGACACCAAGTAACAAAGACATACACTGATACCCAGTAACGCAGACACACACTTACACCCAGTAAAAAAGACATACACTGACACCAAGTCACAAAGACATACACTTACACCAAGTAACAAAGACATACACTGACACAAAGTAACAAAGACATACACTTACACCAAGTAACAAAGACATACACTGACACCATGTAACAAAGACATACACTGATACCCAGTAACAAAGACATACACTGACACCCAGTAACAAAGACATACACTTACACCAAGTAACAGAGTCATACACTGACACCAAGTAACAAAGACAGACACTGATACCAAGTAACAAAGACACAAACTTACACCAAGTAACACAGACATACAGTGACACCAAGTATCAAAGACATACACTGACACCAAGTAACAAAGACATGCACTTACACCAAGTAACAAAGACAGACACTGATATCCAGTAACACAGACACACACTTACACCAAGTAACACAGACATACACTGACACCAAGTAACAAAGACAGACAATTACACCAAGGAACAAAGACATACACTTACACCAAGTATTTTGACATACACTGACACCAAGTAACAAGGACATACACTGATACCCAGTAACGAAGACACACACTTACACCCAGTAAGAAAGACATACACTGACACCAAGTCACAAAGACATACACTTACACCAAGTAACAAAGACATACACTGACACAAAGTAACAAAGACATACACTTACACCAAGTAACAAAGACACAAACTTACACCAAGTAACACAGACATACACTGACACCAAGTATCAAAGACATACACTTACACCAAGTAACAAAGACACACACTTACACCAAGTAGCACAGACATACAATGACACCAAGTAACATTGACATACACTGATACCCAGTAACACAGACAAACAAGGACGCCAAGTAACAAAGACACACACTTACACCAAGTAACACAGACACACACTGACACCCAGTAACACAGACAAACACACTTACACCAAGTATTTTGACATACACTGATACCCAGTAACGCAGACACACACTTACAAACAGTAAAAAAGACATACACTGAAACCAAGTCACAAAGACATACACTGATACCAAGTCACAAAGACATACACTGATGCCCAGTAACAAAGACACACACTGACACCAAGTAAAAAAGACATACTCTGACACCAGGTAACAAAGACATACACTTACACCAAGTAACAACGACACACACTTACACCAAGTAACACAGACATACACTGACACCAAGTAACAGAGACATACACTTACACCAAGTAACAAAGACACACACTTACACCAAGTAACACAGACATACACTGACACCAAGTAACAAAGACATACACTGATACCCAGTAACGCAGACACACACTTACACCCAGTAAAAAAGACATACACTGACACCAAGTCACAAAGACATACACTTACACCAAGTAACAAAGACATACACTGACACAAAGTAACAAAGACATACACTTACACCAAGTAACAAAGACATACACTGACACCATGTAACAAAGACATACACTGATACCCAGTAACAAAGACATACACTGACACCCAGTAACAAAGACATACACTTACACCAAGTAACAGAGTCATACACTGACACCAAGTAACAAAGACAGACACTGATACCAAGTAACAAAGACACAAACTTACACCAAGTAACACAGACATACAGTGACACCAAGTATCAAAGACATACACTGACACCAAGTAACAAAGACATGCACTTACACCAAGTAACAAAGACAGACACTGATATCCAGTAACACAGACACACACTTACACCAAGTAACACAGACATACACTGACACCAAGTAACAAAGACAGACAATTACACCAAGGAACAAAGACATACACTTACACCAAGTATTTTGACATACACTGACACCAAGTAACAAGGACATACACTGATACCCAGTAACGAAGACACACACTTACACCCAGTAAGAAAGACATACACTGACACCAAGTCACAAAGACATACACTTACACCAAGTAACAAAGACATACACTGACACAAAGTAACAAAGACATACACTTACACCAAGTAACAAAGACACAAACTTACACCAAGTAACACAGACATACACTGACACCAAGTATCAAAGACATACACTTACACCAAGTAACAAGGACACACACTTACACCAAGTAACACAGACATACAATGACACCAAGTAACATTGACATACACTGATACCCAGTAACACAGACAAACAAGGACGCCAAGTAACAAAGACACACACTTACACCAAGTAACACAGACACACACTGACACCCAGTAACACAGACAAACACACTTACACCAAGTATTTTGACATACACTGATACCCAGTAACGCAGACACACACTTACAAACAGTAAAAAAGACATACACTGAAACCAAGTCACAAAGACATACACTGATACCAAGTCACAAAGACATACACTGATGCCCAGTAACAAAGACACACACTGACACCAAGTAAAAAAGACATACTCTGACACCAGGTAACAAAGACATACACTTACACCAAGTAACAACGACACACACTTACACCAAGTAACACAGACATACACTGACACCAAGTAACAGAGACATACACTTACACCAAGTAACAAAGACACACACTTACACCAAGTAACACAGACATACACTGACACCAAGTAACAAAGACATACACTGATACCCAGTAACGCAGACACACACTTACACCCAGTAAAAAAGACATACACTGACACCAAGTCACAAAGACATACACTTACACCAAGTAACAAAGACATACACTGACACAAAGTAACAAAGACATACACTTACACCAAGTAACAAAGACATACACTGACACCATGTAACAAAGACATACACTGATACCCAGTAACAAAGACATACACTGACACCAAGTAACAAAGACACACACTTACACCAATTAACAGAGTCATACACTGACACCAAGTAACAAAGACAGACACTGATACCAAGTAACAAAGACACAAACTTACACCAAGTAACACAGTCATACAGTGAGACCAAGTATCAAAGACATACACTGACACCAAGTAACAAAGACATGCACTTACACCAAGTAACAAAGACAGACACTGATATCCAGTAACACAGACACACACTTACACCAAGTAACAGTGACATACACTGACACCAAGTAACAAAGACAGACAATTACACCAAGGAACAAAGACATACACTTACACCAAGTATTTTGACATTCACTGACACCAAGTAACAAGGACATACACTGATACCCAGTAACGCAGACACACACTTACACCCAGTAAAAAAGACATACACTGTAACCAAGTCACAAAGACATACACTGATACCAAGTCACAAAGACATACACTGATGCCCAGTAACAAAGACACACACTGACACCAAGTAAAAAAGACATACTCTGACACCAAGTATCAAAGACACACACTTACACCAAGTAACACAGACATACACTGACACCAAGTAACAAAGACATACACTGATACCCAGTAATACAGGCACACACTTGGGGGGGTGGGGGGCACATTGGCGCAGTGGTTAGCCCCGCAGCCTCGCAGCTCCAGGGACCCGGGTTTGATTCTGGGTACTGCCTGTGCGGAGTTTGCAAGTTCTCCCTGTGTCTGCGTGCGTTTCCTCCCGGTGCTCCGGTTTCCTCCCACATGCCAAAGACTTGCACGTTGATACGTTAATTGGCCATCATAAATTGCCCCTGGTGTAGGTAGGTGGCAGTGAAATATATAGGGATAGGTCGGGATGTGATAGGAATACGGGATTAGTGTAGGATTAGTATAAATGGGTGGTGATGGTCGGCACAGACTCTGTGGGCCGAAGGGCCTGTTTAAGTGCTGTATCTCGAACTAAACTAAATACTGACACCTAGTGTCACAGACACCCACTGACACCCAGTAACACAAACAAACACACACTGGCACCCAGTAACACAGAGAAACACTGATACACAGTATAAAAGACACACACTTACACCAAGTAACACAGACATACACTGACAGCCAGTAACACAGACAAACACAGTTACACCAAGTATTTTGACATACACTGACACCAAGTAACAAAGACATACACTGATACCCAGTAACACAGACAAACACACTTACACCAAGTATTTTGACTTACACTGACACCAAGTAACAAAGACATACACTGATACCCAGTAACACAGACATACAATGACACCAAGTCACAAAGACATACACTGACACCAAGTAACAAAGACATCCACTGACATCAAGTTACAAAGACACACACTTACACCAAGTAACACAGACATACACTGACACCAAGTAACAAAGACAGACAATTACACCAAGTAACAAAGACATACACTTACACCAAGTATATTGACACACACTGACACCAAGTAACAAAGACATACACTGAAACCCAGTAGCACAGACACACACTTGCACCAAGTAACACAGACATACAATGACACCAAGTAACAAAGACATGCACTGATACCCAGTAACAAAGACAAACACTTACACCAAGTAAAAAAGACAGACACTGATACCCAGTAACACAGACACACACTTACACCAAGTAACAAAGACATACACTGACACCCAGTGACAAAGACATACACTGACACCCAGTAACACAGACACACAAGGACACCAAGTAACAAAGACACACACTTACACCAAGTAACACAGACACACACTGACAGCCAGTAACACAGACAAACACACTTACACCAAGTATTTTGACATACACTGACACCAAGTAACAAAGACATACACTGATACCCAGTAACGCAGACACAGACTTACTCCCAGTAAAAAAGACATACACTGAAACCAAGTCACAAAGACATACACTGATACCAAGTCACAAAGACTTACACTGATGCCCAGGAACAAAGACACACACTGACACCAAGTAACAAAGACATACTCTTACACCAAGTAACAAAGACATACACTTACACCAAGTATCAAAGACACACACTTACACCAAGTAACACAGACATACACTGACACCAAGTAACAAAGACATACACTGATACCCAGTAATACAGGCACACACTTGGGGGGTGGGGGCACATTGGCGCAGTGGTTAGCACCGCAGCCTCGCAGCTCCAGGGACCCGGGTTTGATTCTGGGTACTGCCTGTGCGGAGTTTGCAAGTTCTCCCTGTGTCTGCGTGAGTTTCCTCCCGGTGCTCCGGTTTCCTCCCACATGCCAAAGACTTGCAGGTTGATACGTTAATTGGCCATCATAAATTGCCCCTAGTATAGGTAAGTGGTAGGGAAATATATAGGGATAGGTGGGGATGTGATAGGAATACGGGATGAGTGTAGGATTAGTATAAATGGGTGGTTGATGGTCGGCACACAATCGGTGGGCCGAAGGGCCTATTTAAGTGCTGTATCTCGAAACTAAACTAAATACTGACACCTAGTGTCACAGACACACACTGAAACCCAGTAACACAAACAGACACACACTGACACCCAGTAACACAGACACACACTGACACCCAGTATAAAAGACACACACTTACACCAAGTAACACAGACATACACTGACACCAAGTAACAAAGATATACACTGATACCCAGTAACGCAGACACACACTGACACCAAGTAACAAAGACATGCACTGATACCCAGTAACACAGACACACACTTGCTCCAAGTAACACAGACATAAAATAACACCAAGTAACAAAGACATGCACTGATACCCAGTAACAAAGACACAAATTTACACCAAGTAAAAAAGACAGACACTGACACCCAGTAACACAGACACACACTAACACCAAGTAACAAAGACGTACACTGACACCCAGTGACAAAGACATACACTGACACCCAGTAACACAGACACACAAGGACACCAAGTAACAAAGAAACACGCTTACACCAAGTAACACAGACAGACACTGACACCAAGTAACAAAGACATACACTTACACCAAGTAACAAAGGCACACACTTACACCAAGTAACACAGACATACAATGACACCAAGTAACAATGACATACACTGATGCCCAGTAACACAGACAAACAAGGACACCAAGTAACAAAGACACACACTTACACCAAGTAACACAGACACACACTGACACCCAGTAACACAGACAAACACACTTACACCAAATATTTTGACATACACTGACACCAAGTAACAAAGACAAACACTGATACCCACTAACGCTGACACACACTTACACACAGTAAAAAAAGACATACACTGAAACCAAGTCACAAAGACATACACTGATACCAAGTCACAAAGACATACACTGATGCCCAGTAACAAAGACACACACTGACACCAAGTAAAAAAGACATACTCTGACACCAAGTAACAAAGACATACACTTACACCAAGTAACAAAGACACACACTTACACCAAGTAACACAGACATACACTGACACCAAGTAACAAAGACATACACTTACACCAAGTAACAAAGACACACACTTACACCAAGTATTTTGAGATACACTGACACCAAGTAACAAAGACATACACTGATACGCAGTAATACATGCACACACCTGGGGGGGGGGGTGGGGGGCACATTGGCGCAGTGGTTAGCACCGCAGCCTCGCAGCTCCAGGGACCCGCGTTTGATTCTGGGTACTGCCTGTGCGGAGTTTGCAAGTTCTCCCTGTGTCTGCGTGCGTTTACTCCCGGTGCTCCGGTTTCCTCCCACATGCCAAAGACTTGCAGGTTGATAGGTTAATTGGCCATCATAAATTGCCCCGAGTATAGGTAGGAGGTAGGGAAATATATAGGGATTGGTCAGGATGTGATAGGAATACTGGATTAGTGTAGGATTAGTATGAATGGGTGGTTGATGGTCGTCACACACTCGGTGGGCCGAAGGGCCTGTTGAAGTGCTGTATCTCTAAACTAAACTAAATACTGACACCTAGTGTCACAGACACACACTGACACCCAGTAACACAAACAAACACACACTGACACCCAGTAACACAGAGAAACAATGATACACAGTAACAAAGACATGCACTGACACCAAGTAACACAGACACACACTGACACCCAGTATAAAAGACATACACTGACACCAAGTCACAAAGACATACACTGATACCAAGTCACAAAGACATACACTGATGCCCAGTAACACAGACACACACTGACACCAAGTAACAAAGACATACACTGACACCAAGTAACAAAGACATACACTTACACCAAGTAACAAAGACACACACTTACACCAAGTAACACAGACATACACTGACACCAAGTAACAAAGACAGACAATTACACCAAGTAACAAAGACAAACACTTGCACCAAGTATTTTGACATACACTGACACAAAGTAACAAAGACATACACTGATACCCAGTAACACAGACACACACTTACACCAAGTAACACAGACATACAATGACACCAAGTAACAAAGACATGCACTGATACCCAGTAACAAAGACACACACTTACACCAAGTAAAGAAGACAGACACTGATACCCAATAACACAGACACACACTTACACCAAGTAACAAAGACATACACTGACACCCAGTAACAAAGACACACACTGACACCCAGTAACACAGACACACAAGGACACCAAGTAACAAAGACACACACTTACACCAAGTAACACAGACACACACTGACACCCAGTAACACAGACAAACACACTGACACCCAGTAACGCAGACAAACACACTGACACCAAGTAACACAGACATACACTGATACCCTGTAACCCAGACATACACTGACACCCAGTAAAAAAGACATACACGTACACCAAGTAACAAAGACATACACTGACAAAAAGTAACAAAGACATACAATTACACAAAGTAACAAAGACATACACTGACACCATGTAACAAAGACATACACTGATACCCAATAACAAAGACATACACTGAAACCAAGTAACAGAGACATACACTGACACCAAGTAACAAAGACAGACACTGATACCAAGTAACAAAGACACAAACTTACACCAAGTAACACAGACATACTCTGACACCAAGTATCAAAGACCTACACTGACACCAAGTAACAAAGACATGCGCTTACACCAAGTAACAAAGACAGACACTGATACCCAGTAACACAGACACACATTTACACCAGGTCACAAAGACACACACTGCACCCAGTAACAAAGACAGACACTGATATCCAGTAACTCAGACACACACTTACACCAAGTAACACAGACATACACTGACACCAAGTAACAAAGACAGACAATTACACCAAGTAACAAAGACATACACTTACACCAAGTATTTTGACATACACTAACACCAAGTAACAAAGACATACACTGATACCCAGTAACGCAGACACACACTTACACCCAGTAAAAAAGACATACACTGACACCAAGTCACAAAGACATACACTTACACCAAGTAACAAAGACATACACTGACACAAAGTAACAAAGACATACACTTACACCCAGTAACAAAGACAGACACTGACACCAAGTAACAAAGACATACACTTACACCAAGTAACACAGACATACACTGACACCAAGTAACAAAGACAGACACTGACACCAAGTAACAAAGACACAAACTTACACCAAGTAACACAGACATACAATGACACCAAGTATCAAAGACATACACTGATACCCAGTAACACAGACACACACTTACACCAAGTAACAAAGACATACACTTACACCAAGTAACACAGACATACACTGACACCAAGTAACAAAGACAGACACTGACACCAAGTAACAAAGACACAAACTTAAACCAAGTAACACAGACATACACTGACACCAAGTAACAAAGACATACACTGATACCCAGCAACGCAGACACACACTGACACCAAGTAACAAAGACATGCACTGATACCCAGTTAGACAGACACACACTTGCTCCAAGTAACACAGACATACAATAACACCAAGTAACAAAGACATGCACTGATACCCAGTAACAAAGACACAAATTTACACCAAGTAAAAAAGACAGACACTGATACCCAGTAACACAGACACACACTTACACCAAGTAACAAAGACATACACTGACACCCAGTAACACAGACACACAAGGACACCAAGTAACAAAGATACACACTTACATCAAGTAACACAGACAGACACTGACACCAAGTAACAAAGACATACACTTACACCAAGTAACAAAGACACACACTTACACCAAGTAACACAGACATACAATGACACCAAGTAACAATGACATACACTGATGCCCAGTAACACAGCCAAACAAGGACACCAAGTAACAAAGACACACACTTACACCAAGTAACACAGACACACACTGACACCCAGTAACACAGACAAACACACTTACACCAAGTATTTTGACATACACTGACACCAAGTAACAAAGACATACACTGATACCCAGTAACGCAGACACACACTTACACCCAGTAAAAAAGACATACACTGAAACCAAGTCACAAAGACATACACTGACACCAAGTAACAAAGACATCCACTGACACCAAGTTACAAAGACACACACTTACACCAAGTAACACAGACATACACTGACACCAAGTAACAAAGACAGACAATTACACCAAGTAACAAAGACATACACTTACACCAAGTATATTGACACACACTGACATCCAGTGACAAAGACATACACTGACACCCAGTAACACAGACACACAAGGACACCAAGTAACAAAGACACACACTTACACCAAGTAACACAGACACACACTGACAGCCAGTAACACAGACAAACACACTTACACCAATTATTTTGACATACACTGACACCAAGTAACAAAGACATACACTGATACCCAGTAACGCAGACACAGACTTACTCCCAGTAAAAAAGACATACACTGAAACCAAGTCACAAAGACATACACTGATACCAAGTCACAAAGACTTACACTGATGCCCAGTAACAAAGACACACACTGACACCAAGTAACAAAGACATACTCTTACACCAAGTAACAAAGACATACACTTACACCAAGTATCAAAGACACACATTTACACCAAGTAACACAGACATACACTGACACCAAGTAACAAAGACATACACTGATACCCAGTAATACAGGCACACACTTGGGGGGGTGGGGGCACATTGGCGCAGTGGTTAGCACCGCAGCCTCGCATCTCCAGGGACCCGGGTTTGATTCTGGGTACTGACTGTGCGGAGTTTGCAAGTTCTCCCTGTGTCTGCGTGAGTTTCCTCCCGGTGCTCCTGTTTCCTCCCACATGCCTAAGACTTGCAGGTTGATACGTTAATTGGCCATCATAAATTGCCCCTAGTATAGGTAGGTGGTAGGGAAATATATAGGGATAGGTGGGGATGTGATAGGAATACGGGATTAGTGTAGGATTAGTATAAATGGGTGGTTGATGGTCGGCACACACTCGGTGGGCCGAAGGGCCTATTTAAGTGCTGTATCTCGAAACTAAACTAAATACTGACACCTAGTGTCACAGACACACACTGACACCCAGTAACACAAACAGACACACACTGACACCCAGTAACACAGACACACACTGACACCCAGTTTAAAAGACACACACTTACACCAAGTAACACAGACATACACTGACACCAAGTAACAAAGACATACACTGATACCCAGTAACGCAGACACACACTGACACCAAGTGACAAAGACATGCACTGATACCCAGTAACACAGACACACACTTGCTCCAAGTAACACAGACATACAATAACACCAAGTAACAAAGACATGCACTGATACCCAGTAACAAAGACACAAATTTACACCAAGTAAAAAAGACAGACACTGATACCCAGTAACACAGACACACACTTACACCAAGTAACAAAGACATACACTGACACCCAGTGACAAAGACATACACTGACACCCAGTAACACAGACACACAAGGACACCAAGTAACAAAGATACACGCTTACACCAAGTAACACAGACAGACACTGACACCAAGTAACAAAGACATACACTTACACCAAGTAACAAAGACACACGCTAACACCAAGTAACACAGACATACAATGACACCAAGTAACAATGACATACACTGATGCCCAGTAACACAGACAAACAAGGACACCAAGTAACAAAGACACACAATTACACCAAGTAACACAGACACACACTGACACCCAGTAACACAGACAAACACACTTACACCAAGTATTTTGACATACACTGACACCAAGTAACAAAGACATACACTGATACCCAGTAACGCAGACACACACTTACACCCAGTAAAAAAGACATAAACTGAAACCAAGTCACAAAGACATACACTGATACCAAGTCACAAAGACATACACTGATGCCCAGTAACAAAGACACACACTTACACCAAGTAACACAGACACACACTGACACCCAGTAACACAGACAAACACACTTACACCAAGTATTTTGACATACACTGACACCAAGTAACAAAGACATACACTGATACCCAGTAACGCAGACCCACACTTACACCAAGTAACAAAGACATACACTTACACCAAGTAACACAGACATACACTGACACCAAGTAACAAAGACAGACACTGACACCAAGTAACAAAGACACAAACTTACACCAAGTAACACAGACATACACTGACACCAAGTATCAAAGACATACACTGATACCCAGTAACACAGACACACACTTACACCAAGTAACAAAGACATACACTTACACCAAGTAACACAGACATACACTGACACCAAGTAACAAAGACAGACACTGACACCAAGTAACAAAGACACAAACTTACACCAAGTAACACAGACATACACTGACACCAAGTAACAAAGACATACACTGATACCCAGTAACGCAGACACACACTGACACCAAGTAACAAAGACATGCACTGATACCCAGTAACACAGACACACACTTGCTCCAAGTAACACAGACATACAATAACATCAAGTAACAAAGACATGCACTGATACCCAGTAACAAAGACACAAATTTACACCAAGTAAAAAAGACAGACACTGATACCCAGTAAAACAGACACACGCTTACACCAAGTAACAAAGACATACACTGACACCCAGTGACAAAGACATACACTGACACCCAGTAACACAGACACACAAGGACACCAAGTAACAAAGATACACACTTACACCAAGTAACACAGACAGACACTGACACCAAGTAACAAAGACATACACTTACACCAAGCAACAAAGACACACACTTACACCAAGTAACACAGACATACAATGACACCAAGTAACAATGACATACACTGATGCCCAGTAACACAGACAAACAAGGACACCAAGTAACAAAGACACACACTTACACCAAGTAACACAGACACACACTGACACCCAGTAACACAGACAAACACACTTACACCAAGTATTTTGACATACACTGACACCAAGTAACAAAGACATACACTGATACCCAGTAACGCAGACACACACTTACACCCAGTAAAAAAAGACATACACTGAAACCAAGTCACAAAGACATACACTGACACCAAGTAACAAAGACATCCACTGACACCAAGTTACAAAGACACACACTTACACCAAGTAACACAGACATACACTGACACCAAGTAACAAAGACAGACAATTACACCAAGTAACAAAGACATACACTTACACCAAGTATATTGACACACACTGACACCCAGTGAAAAAGACATACACTGACACCCAGTAACACAGACACACAAGGTCACCAAGTAACAAAGACACACACTTACACCAAGTAACACAGACACACACTGACAGCCAGTAACACAGACAAACACACTTACACCAATTATTTTGACATACACTGACACCAAGTAACAAAGACATACACTGATACCCAGTAACGCAGACACAGACTTACTCCCAGAAAAAAAGACATACACTGAAACCAAGTCACAAAGACAAACACTGATACCAAGTCACAAAGACTTACACTGATGCCCAGTAACAAAGACACTCACTGACACCAAGTAACAAAGACATACTCTTACACCAAGTAACAAAGACATACACTGACAAAAAGTAACAAAGACATACAATTACACCAAGTAACAAAGACATACACTGACACCATGTAACAAAGACATACACTGATACCCAATAACAAAGACATACACTGACACCAAGTAACAAAGACATACACTTACACCAAGTAACAGAGACATACACTGACACCAAGTAACAAAGACAGACACTGATACCAAGTAACAAAGACACAAACTTACACCAAGTAATACAGACATACTCTGACACCAAGTATCAAAGACATACACTGACACCAAGTAACAAAGACATGCGCTTACACCAAGTAACAAAGACAGACACTGATACCCAGTAACACAGACACACATTTACACCAGGTCACAAAGACACACACTGACACCCAGTAACAAAGACAGACACTGATATCCAGTAACTCAGACACACACTTACACCAAGTAACACAGACATACACTGACACCAAGTAACAAAGACAGACAATTACACCAAGTAACAAAGACATACACTTACACCAAGTATTTTGACATACACTGACACCAAGTAACAAAGACATACACTGATACCCAGTAACGCAGACATACACTTACACCCAGTAAAAAAGACATACACTGACACCAAGTCACAAAGACATACACTTACACCAAGTAACAAAGACATACACTGACACAAAGTAACAAAGACATACACTTACACCAAGTGACAAAGACATACACTGACACCATGTAACAAAGACATACACTGATACCCAGTAACAAAGACAGACACTGACACCAAGTAACAAAGACATACAATTACACCAAGTAACACAGACATACACTGACACCAAGTAACAAAGACAGACACTGACACCAAGTAACAAAGACACAAACTTACACCAAGTAACACAGACATACACTGACACCAAATATCAAAGACATACACTGATACCCAGTAACACAGACACACACTTACACCCAGTAAAAAAAGACATACACTGAAACCAAGTCACAAAGACATACACTGACACCAAGTAACAAAGACATCCACTGACACCAAGTTACAAAGACACACACTTACACCAAGTAACACAGACATACACTGACACCAAGTAACAAAGACAGACAATTACACCAAGTAACAAAGACATACACTTACACCAAATATATTGACACACACTGACATCCAGTGACAAAGACATACACTGACACCCAGTAACACAGACACACAAGGACACCAAGTAACAAAGACACACACTTACACCAAGTAACACAGACACACACTGACAGCCAGTAACACAGACAAACACACTTACACCAATTATTTTGACATACACTGACACCAAGTAACAAAGACATACACTGATACCCAGTAACGCAGACACAGACTTACTCCCAGTAAAAAAGACATACACTGAAACCAAGTCACAAAGACATACACTGATACCAAGTCACAAAGACTTACACTGATGCCCAGTAACAAAGACACACACTGACACCAAGTAACAAAGACATACTCTTACACCAAGTAACAAAGACATACACTTACACCAAGTATCAAAGACACACATTTACACCAAGTAACACAGACATACACTGACACCAAGTAACAAAGACATACACTGATACCCAGTAATACAGGCACACACTTGGGGGGGGTGGGGGCACATTGGCGCAGTGGTTAGCACCGCAGCCTCGCATCTCCAGGGACCCGGGTTTGATTCTGGGTACTGACTGTGCGGAGTTTGCAAGTTCTCCCTGTGTCTGCGTGAGTTTCCTCCCGGTGCTCCTGTTTCCTCCCACATGCCTAAGACTTGCAGGTTGATACGTTAATTGGCCATCATAAATTGCCCCTAGTATAGGTAGGTGGTAGGGAAATATATAGGGATAGGTGGGGATGTGATAGGAATACGGGATTAGTGTAGGATTAGTATAAATGGGTGGTTGATGGTCGGCACACACTCGGTGGGCCGAAGGGCCTATTTAAGTGCTGTATCTCGAAACTAAACTAAATACTGACACCTAGTGTCACAGACACACACTGACACCCAGTAACACAAACAGACACACACTGACACCCAGTAACACAGACACACACTGACACCCAGTTTAAAAGACACACACTTACACCAAGTAACACAGACATACACTGACACCAAGTAACAAAGACATACACTGATACCCAGTAACGCAGACACACACTGACACCAAGTGACAAAGACATGCACTGATACCCAGTAACACAGACACACACTTGCTCCAAGTAACACAGACATACAATAACACCAAGTAACAAAGACATGCACTGATACCCAGTAACAAAGACACAAATTTACACCAAGTAAAAAAGACAGACACTGATACCCAGTAACACAGACACACACTTACACCAAGTAACAAAGACATACACTGACACCCAGTGACAAAGACATACACTGACACCCAGTAACACAGACACACAAGGACACCAAGTAACAAAGATACACGCTTAC
The DNA here is from genome assembly GCF_036365525.1 of Heterodontus francisci. Classification (NCBI taxonomy): domain Eukaryota; kingdom Metazoa; phylum Chordata; class Chondrichthyes; order Heterodontiformes; family Heterodontidae; genus Heterodontus; species Heterodontus francisci. The sequence goes on along the minus strand of NW_027140851.1, from coordinate 4,898,911 downwards.
ACCAAGTAACACAGACAGACACTGACACCAAGTAACAAAGACATACACTTACACCAAGTAACAAAGACACACGCTAACACCAAGTAACACAGACATACAATGACACCAAGTAACAATGACATACACTGATGCCCAGTAACACAGACAAACAAGGACACCAAGTAACAAATACACACAATTACACCAAGTAACACAGACACACACTGACACCCAGTAACACAGACAAACACAATTACACCAAGTATTTTGACATACACTGACACCAAGTAACAAAGACATACACTGATACCCAGTAACGCAGACACACACTTACACCCAGTAAAAAAGACATAAACTGAAACCAAGTCACAAAGACATACACTGATACCAAGTCACAAAGACATACACTGATGCCCAGTAACAAAGACACACACTTACACCAAGTAACACAGACACACACTGACACCCAGTAACACAGACAAACACACTTACACCAAGTATTTTGACATACACTGACACCAAGTAACAAAGACATACACTGATACCCAGTAACGCAGACCCACACTTACACCAAGTAACAAAGACATACACTTACACCAAGTAACACAGACATACACTGACACCAAGTAACAAAGACAGACACTGACACCAAGTAACAAAGACACAAACTTACACCAAGTAACACAGACATACACTGACACCAAGTATCAAAGACATACACTGATACCCAGTAACACAGACACACACTTACACCAAGTAACAAAGACATACACTTACACCAAGTAACACAGACATACACTGACACCAAGTAACAAAGACAGACACTGACACCAAGTAACAAAGACACTAACTTACACCAAGTAACACAGACATACACTGACACCAAGTAACAAAGACATACACTGATACCCAGTAACGCAGACACACACTGACACCAAGTAACAAAGACATACACTGATACCCAGTAACACAGACACACACTTGCTCCAAGTAACACAGACATACAATAACACCAAGTAACAAAGACATGCACTGATACCCAGTAACAAAGACACAAATTTACACCAATTAAAAAATACAGACACTGATACCCAGTAACACAGACACACACTTACACCAAGTAACAAAGACATACACTGACACCCAGTGACAAAAACATACACTGACACCCAGTAACACAGACACACAAGGACACCAAGTAACAAAGATACACACTTACTCCAAGTAACACAGACAGACACTGACACCAAGTAACAAAGACATACACTGACACCAATTAACAAAGACACACACTTACACCAAGTAACACAGACATACAATGACACCAAGTAACAATGACATACACTGATACCCAGTAACACAGACAAACAAGGACACCAAGTAACAAAGACACACACTTACCCCAAGTAACACAGACACACACTGACACCCAGTAACACAGACACACACTGACACCCAGTAACACAGACAAACACACTTACACCAAGTATTTTGACATACACTGACACCAAGTAACAAAGACATACACTGATACCCAGTAACGCAGACACACACTTACACCCAGTAAAAAAGACATACACTGAAACCAAGTCACAAAGACATACACTGATACCAAGTCACAAAGACATACACTGATGCCCAGTAACAAAGACACACACTGACACCAAGTAAAAAAGACATACTCTGACACCAAGTAACAAAGACATACACTTACACCAAGTAACAAAGACACACACTTACACCAAGTAACACAGACATACACTGACACCAAGTAACAAAGACATTCAATTACACCAAGTAACAAAGACACACACTTACACCAAGTAACACAGACATACACTGACACCAAGTAACAAAGACATACACTGATACCCAGTAATACATGCACACACTTGGGGGGGGTGGGGGGCACATTGGCGCAGTGGTTCGCACCGCAGCCTCGCAGCTCCAGGGACCCGCGTTTGATTCTGGGTACTGCCTGTGCGGAGTTTGCAAGTTCTCCCGATGTCTGCGTGCGTTTACTCCCGGTGCTCCGGTTTCCTCCCTCATGCCAAAGACTTGCAGGTTGATAGGTTAATTGGCCATCATAAATTGCCCCTAGTATAGGTAGGAGGTAGGGAAATATATAGGGATAGGTCAGGATGTGATGGGAATACGGGATTAGTGTAGGATTAGTATGAATGGGTGGTTGATGGTCGGCACACACTCGGTGGGCCGAAGGGCCTGTTTAAGTGCTGTATCTCTAAACTAAACTAAATACTGACACATAGTGTCACAGACACACACTGACACCCAGTAACACAAACAAACACACACTGACACCCAGTAACACAGAGAAACAATGATACACAGTGACAAAGGCATGCACTGACACCAAGTAATACAGACACACACTGACACCCAGTATAAAAGACATACACTGACACCAAGTCACAAAGACATACACAGATACCAAGTCACAAAGACATACACTGATGCCCAGTAACACAGACACACACTGACACCAAGTAACAAAGACATACAATGACACCAAGTAACAAAGACAGACAATTACACCAAGTATTTTGAGATACACTGACACCAAGTAACAAAGACATACACTGATACCCAGTAACACAGGCACACACTGGGCGGCACATTGGCGCAGTTGTTAGCACCGCAGCCTCACAGCTCCAGGAACCCGGGTTCGATTCTGGGTCCTGCCTGTGCGGAGTTTGCAAGTTCTCCCTGTGTCTGCGTGCGTTTCCTGCCGGTGCTCCGGTTTCCTCCCACATGCCAAAGACTTGCAGGTTGATAGGTGCGGATGTGACAGGAATACGGGTTTAGTTGATTGATGGGTGGTTGATGGTCGGCACACACTCGGTGGGCCGAAGTGCCTGTTTAAGTGCTGTATCTCTAAACTAAACTAAATACTGACACCTCGTGTCACAGACACACACTGACTCCCAGTAACACAAACAAACACACACTGACACCCAGTAACTCAGAGAAACAATGATACACAGTAACAAAGACATGCACTGACACCAAGTAACACAGACATACACTGATGCCCAGTAACAGAGACACACACTGACACCAAGTAACAAAGACATACACTTACACCAAGTAACAAAGACACACACTTACACCAAGTAACAAAGACAGACAATTACACCAAGTAACAAAGACATACACTTGCACCAAGTATTTTGACATACACTGACACAAAGTAACAAAGACATACACTGATACCCAGTAACACAGACACACACTTACACCAAGTAACACAGACATACAATGACACCAAGTAACAAAGACATGCACTGATACCCAGTAACAAAGACACACACTTACACCAAGTAAAAAAGACAGACACTGATACCCAGTAACACAGACACACACTTACACCAAGTAACAAAGACATACACTGACACCCAGCAACTCAGACACACAAGGACACCAAGTAACAAAGACACACACTTACACCAAGTAACACATTCACACACTGACAGCTAGTAACACAGACAAACGCACTGACACCCAGTAACACAGACAAACACACTGACACCAAGTAACACAGACATACACTGACACCAAGTAACAAAGACATACACAGAAACCCAGTAACACAGGCACACACTGGGGGTGGGGGGCACATTGGCGCAGTAGTTAGCACCGCAGCCTCACAGCTCCAGGGACCCGGGTTCGATTTTGGGTACTGCCTGTGCGGAGTTTGCAAGTTCTCCCTGTGTCTGCGTGGGTTTCCTCCGAGTGATCCGGTTTCCCCCCACATGCCAAAGACTTGCAGATTGATAGGTTAATTGGCCGTTATAAATTGCCCCTAGTATAGGTAGGTGGTAGGGAAATATATAGGGATAGGTGGGGATGTGATAGGAATACGGGATTAGTGTAGGATTAGTATAAATGGGTGTTTGATGGTCGGCACAGACTCGGTGGGCCGAAGGGCCTGTTTAAGTGCTGCATCTCTAAACTAAACTAAATACTGACACCTTGTGTCACAGACAGACACAGACACCCAATACCACAAACAAACACACACTGAAACCCAGTAACACAGAGAAACACTGATACACTGTAACAAAGACATACACTGACACCAAGTAACACTGACACACACTGACACCCAGTAAAAAAGACATACACTGACACCAAGTCACAAAGACATACACTGACGCCAAGTACCAAAGACAGACAATTACATCAAGTTACAAAGACATACACTTGCACCAAGTATTTTGACATACACTGACACCAAGTAACAAAGACAGACACTGATACACAGTAACGCAGACACACACTGACACCCAGTAAAAAAGAAATACACTGACACCAAGTCACAAAGACATACACTGATACCAAGTCACAAAGACATACACTGATGCCCAGTAACACAGACACACACTGAAACCAAGTAAAAAAGACATACACTGACACCAAGTAACAAAGACACAAAGTTACACCAAGTAACACAGACATACACTGAAACCAAGTAGCAAAGACAGACAATTACATCAAGTAACAAAGACATACACTTACACCAAGTATTTTGACATACACTGACACCAAGTAACAAAGACATACAATGATACACAGTAACACAGGCACACACTTATACCAAGTAACACAGACATACAATGACACCAAGTAACAAAGACAAGCACTGATACCCAGTAGCACAGACACACACTTACACCAAGTAACAAAGACATACACTAACACCCAGTAACAAAGACATACACTGACACCCAGTAACATAGACATACACGGACACACAGTATCACAGACACACATTTACACCAAGTAACACAGACATACACTGACACCAAGTAACACAGACTCACACTGACACCCAGTAACAAAGACATACACTGACACCCTGTAACAAAGACATACACTGATACCCAGTAACGCAGACACACACTTACACCTCGTAAAAAAGTCATACACTGACACCAAGTAACAAAGACATACACTTATACCAACTATTTTGACATTCACTGACACCAAGTAACAAAGACATACACTGATACCCAGTAACACAGGCACACACTGACACCAAGTAACAAAGACATACACTGACACCAAGTAACAAAGAGATACACTTACACCAAGTAACAAAGACACACACTTACACCAAGTAACACAGACACACACTTACACCAAGTAAAAAAGACAGACACTGACACCCAGTAACACAGACACACACTGACACCAAGTAACAAAGACATGCACTGATACCCAGAAACACAGGCACACACTGGGGTGGGGGGGAGGTGCACATTGGCACAGTGTTTAGCACCGCAGCCTCACAGCTCCAGGGACACGGGTTCGATTCTGGGTACTGCCTGTGCGGAGTTTGCAAGTTCTCCCTGTGTCTGCGTGGGTTTCCTCCGGGTGATCGGGTTTCCCCCCACATGCCGAAGACTTGCAGGTTGATAGGTTAATTGGCCATTATAAATTGCCCCTAGTATATGTAGGTGGTAGGGAAATATATAGGGATAGGTGTGGATGTGATAGGAATACGGGATTAATTTAGGATTAGTATAAATGGGTTGTTGATGGTCGGCACAGACTCGGTGGGCCGAAGGGCCTGTTTAAGTGCTGTATCTCAAAACTAAACTAAATACTGACACCTCGTGTCACAGACACACACTGACACCCAGTAACACAAACAACACACACTGACACCCAGTAACACAGAGAAACACTGATACACAGTAACAAAGACATGCACTGTTACCAAGTAACACAGACACACACTGACACCCATTAAAAAAGACATACACTGACACCAAGTCACAAAGACATACACTGATACCAAGTCACAAATACATACACTGATGCCCAGTAACAAAGACACACACTTACACCAAGTAACACAGACATACACTGACATCAAGTAACAAAGACAGACAATAACACCAAGTAACAAAGACATACACTTACATCAAGTATTTTGACATACACTGACACCAAGTAACAAAGACATACAATGATACCCAGTAACACAGACACACACTGACACCAAGTAACAAAGACATACACTGACACCAGGTAACAAAGACATACACTGTGACCAAGTATTTTGACATTCACTGACACCAAGTAACAAAGACATACACTGATACCCAGTAACACAGGCACACACTGCCACCCAGTAAAAAAGACATACACTGACACCAAGTCGCAAAGAAATACTCTGATACCAAGTCACAAAGACATACATTGATCCCCAGTAACACAGACTCACATTGACACCAAGTAACAAAGACACACACTTACACCAAGTAACAAAGACATACACTGACACCCGGTGACAAAGACATACTCTGACACCCAGTAACACAGACACACACGGACACCAAGTAACAAAGACACACACTGACACCAAGTGACACAGACATACACTGACACCAAGTAACAAAGACAGACAATTACACCAAATAACAAAGACATACACTTACACCAAGTATTTTGACATTCACTGACACCAAGTAACAAAGACATACACTGATACCCAGTAACACAGGCACACACTGGGGTGGGGGGGCGGGGGGGGTTGGTGGGGCACATTGGCGCAGTGGTTAGCACCGCAGCCTCACAGCTCCAGGGACCCGGCTTCGATTCTGGGTACTGCCTGTGCGGAGTTTGCAAGTTCTCCCTGTGTCTGCGTGGGTTTCCTCCGGGTGATCGGGTTTCCCCCCACATGCCAAAGACTTGCAGGTTGATAGGTTAATTGGCCATTATAAATTGCCCCTAGTATATGTAGGTGGTAGGGAAATATATAGGGATAGGTGTGGATGTGATAGGAATACGGGATTAATTTAGGATTAGTATAAATGGGTTGTTGATGGTCGGCACAGACTCGGTGGGCCGAAGGGCCTGTTTAAGTGCTGTATCTCAAAACTAAACTAAATACTGACACCTCGTGTCACAGACACACACTGACACCCAGTAACACAAACAAACACACACTGACACCCAGTAACACAGAGAAACACTGATACACAGTAACAAAGACATGCACTGTTACCAAGTAACACAGACACACACTGACACCCATTAAAAAAGACATACACTGACACCAAGTCACAAAGACATACACTGATACCAAGTCACAAAGACATACACTGATGCCCAGTAACAAAGACACACACTTACACCAAGTAACACAGACATACACTGACATCAAGTAACAAAGACATACAATGATACCCAGTAACACAGGCACACACTGGGGTGGGGGGGGGGGGGGGCGGTTGGTGGGGCACATTGGCGCAGTGGTTAGCACCGCAGCCTCACAGCTCCAGGGACCCGGGTTCGATTCTGGGTACTGCCTGTGCGGAGTTTGCAAGTTCTCCCTGTGTCTGCGTGGGTTTCCTCCGGGTGCTCCGGTTTCCTCCCACATGCCAAAGACTTGCAGGTTGATAGGTTAATTGGCCATTATAAATTGCCCCTAGTATAGGTAGGTGGTAGGGAAATATATAGGGATAGGTGTGGATGTGATAGGAATACGGGATTAGTGTAGGATTAGTATAAATGGGTTGTTGATGGTCGGCACAGACTCGGTGGTCCGAAGGGCCTGTTAAAGTGCCGTATCTCAAAACTAAACTAAATACTGACACCTCGTGTCACAGACACACACTGACACCCAGTAACACAAACAAACACACACTGACACCCAGTAACACAGAGAAACACTGATACACAGTAACAAAGACATACACTGACACCAAGTAACACAGACACACACTGACACCCATTAAAAAAGACATACACTGACACCAAGTCACAAAGACATACACTGATACCAAGTCACAAAGACATACACTGATGCCCAGTAACAAAGACACACACTTACACCAAGTAACACAGACATACACTGACACCAAGTAAAAAAGACAGACAATTACACCAAGTAACAAAGACATACACTTACACCAAGTATTTTGACATCCACTGACACCAAGTAACAAAGACATACACTGATACCCAGTAACACAGGCACACACTTACACCAAGTAACACAGACATACAATGACACCAAGTAACAAAGACATGCACTGATACCCAGTAACGCAGACATACTCTGACACCCAGTAATACAGACACACACGGACACCCAGTAACACAAACAAACACACTGACACCAAGTGACACAGACATACACTGACACCAAGTAACAAAGACATACACTGACACCCAGTAACACAGAGAAACACTGATATACAGTAACAAAGACATACACTGACACTAAGTAACACAGACACACACTGAAACCCAGTAAAAAAGACGTACAGTGACACCAAGTCACAAAGACATACACTGATACCAAGTCACAAAGACATACACTGATGCCCAGTAACACAGACACACACTGACACCAAGCAACAAAGACATACACTTACACCAAGTAACAAAGACAGACAATTACACCAAGTATCAAAAACATACACTTACACAAAGTATTTTGACATACACTGACACAAAGTAACAAAGACATACTCTGATACCCAGTAACACAGACACACATTTACACCAAGTAACAAAGACATACACTGACACCCAGTAACAAAGACACACACTTACACCAACTAACAAAGACATACACTGACACCAAGTCACAAAGACACACACTGACACCCAGTAACACAAACAAATTCACACTGACACCCAGTAACACAGAGAAACACTGATACACAGTAACAAATACATACACTGATGCCCAGTAACACAGACACACACTGACACCAAGTAACAAAGACATACACTGACACCAAGTAACAAAGACATACACTTACACCAAGTAACAAAGACACACACTTACACCAAGTAAAACAGACATACACTGACACCAAGTAACAAAGACAGACAATTACACCAAGTAACAAAGACATACACTTGCACCAAGTATTTTGACATACACTGACACAAAGTAACAAAGACATACACTGATACCCAGTAACAAAGACACACACTTAACCCAAGTAAAGAAGACAGACACTGATTCCCAATAACACAGTCACACACTTACACCAAGTAACAAAGACATACTCTGACACCCAGTAGCAAAGACATACACTGACACCCAGCAACACAGACACACAAGGAAACCAAGTAACAAAGACACACACTTACACCAAGTAACAAAGACACACACTGACACCCAGTAACACAGACAAACACACTGACACCCAGTAACGCAGACAAACACACTGACACCAAGTTACAAAGACATACACTGAAACCCAGTAGCACAGGCACACACTGGGGGTGGGGGGCACATTGGCGCAGTGGTTAGCACCGCAGCCTCACAGCTCCAGGGACCCGGGTTCGATTCTGGGTACTGCCTGTGCGGAGTTTGCAAGTTCTCCCTGTGTCTGCGTGGGTTGCCTCCCGGTGCTCCGGTTTCCTCCCACATGCCAAAGACTTGCAGGTTGATAGGTTAATTGGCCGTCATAAATTGCCCCGAGTATAGGTAGGAGGTAGGGAAATATATAGGGATAGGTGGGGATGTGATAGGAATACGGGATTAGTGTAGGATTAGTATAAATAAATTGTTGATGGTCGGCACAGACTCTGTGGGCCGAAGGGCCTGTTTAAGTGCTGTATCTCTAAACTAAACTAAATACTGACACCTAGTGTCACAGACACACACTGACAGCCAGTAACACAAACAAACACACACTGACACCCAGTAACACAGACACACACTGACATCCAGTAAAAAAGACATACACTGATACCAAGTCACAAAGACATACACTGATGCCCAGTAACAAAGACACACACTTACACCAAGTAACACAGACATACACTGACACCAAGTAACAAAGACAGACAATTACACCAAGTAACAAAGACATACACTTACACCAAGTATTTTGACATACACTGACACCAAGTAACAAAGACATACACTGATAGCCAGTAACGCAGACACACACTTACACCCAGTAAAAAAGACATACACTGACACCAACTCACAAAGACATACACTGATACCAAGTCACAAAGACATACACTGATGCCCAGTAACACAGACACACACTGACACCAAGTAACAAAGACATACACTGACACCAAGTAACAAAGACATACACTTACACCAAGTAACAAAGACACACACTTACACCAAGTAACACAGACATACACTGACACCAAGTAACAAAGACAGACAATTACACCAAGTAACAAAGACATACACTTACACCAAATATTTTGACATACACTGACACCAAGTAACAAAGACATACACTGATAGCCAGTAACGCAGACACACACTTACACCCAGTAAAAAAGACATACACTGACACCAAGTCACAAAGACATACACTGATACCAAGTCACAAAGACATACACTGATGCCCAGTAACACAGACACACACTGACACCAAGTAACAAAGACATACACTGACACCAAGTAACAAAGACAGACACTTACACCAAGTAACAAAGACACACACTTACACCAAGTAACACAGACATACACTGACACCAAGTAACAAAGACAGACAATTACACCAAGTAACAAAGACATACACTTACACCAAGTATTTTGAGATACACTGACACCAAGTAACAAAGACATACACTGATACCCAGTAACACAGGCACACACTGGGGGTGGGCGGCACATTGGCGCAGTGGTTAGCATCGCAGCCTCACAGCTCCAGGAACCCGGGTTCGATTCTGGGTACTGCCTGTGCGGAGTTTGCAAGTTCTCCCTGTGTCTGCGTGCGTTTCCTGTCAGTGCTCCGGTTTCCTCCCACATGCCAAAGACTTGCAGGTTGATAGGTTAATTGGCCATCATAAATTGCCCCTAGTATAGGTAGGAGGTAGGGAAATATATAGGGATAGGTGCGGATGTGATAGGAAGACGGGATTAGTGTAGGATTAGTATAAATGGGTGGTTGATGGTCGGCACACACTCGGTGGGCCGAAGTGCCTGTTTAAGTGCTGTATCTCTAAACTAAACTAAATACTGACACCTCGTGTCACAGACACACACTGACTCCCAGTAACACAAACAAACACACACTGACACCCAGTAACTCAGAGAAACAATGATACACAGTGACAAAGACATGCACTGACACCAAGTAATACAGACACACACTGACACCCAGTAACTCAGAGAAACAATGATACACAGTGACAAAGACATACACTGACACCAAGTAACAAAGACAGACAATTACACCAAGTAACAAAGACATACACTTGCACCAAGTGTTTTGACATACACTGACACAAAGTAACAAAGACATACACTGATACCCAGTAACAAAGACACACACTTACCCCAAGGAAAGAAGACAGACACTGATTCCCAATAACACAGACACACACTTACACCAAGTAACAAAGACATACACTGACACCCAGTAGCAAAGACATACACTGACACCCAGCAACACAGACACACAAGGAAACCAAGTAACAAAGACACACACTGACACCAAGTAACAAAGACACACACTGACACCCAGTAACACAGACAAACACACTGACACCCAGTAACGCAGACAAACACACTGACACCAAGTAACACAGACATACACTGACACCAAGTAACAAAGACATACACTGAAACCCAGGAGCACAGGCACACACTGGGGGTGGGGGGCACATTGGCGCAGTGGTTAGCACCGCAGCCTCACAGCTCCAGGGACCCGGGTTCGATTCTGGGTACTGCCTGTGCGGAGTTTGCAAGTTCTCCCTGTGTCTGCGTGGGTTGCCTCCCGGTGCTCCGGTTTCCTCCCACATGCCAAAGACTTGCAGGTTGATAGGTTAATTGGCCGTCATAAATTGCCCCTAGTATAGGGAGGAGGTAGGGAAATATATAGGGATAGGTGGGGATGTGATAGGAATACGGGATTAGTGTAGGATTAGTATAAATGGGTTGTTGATGGTCGGCACAGACTCTGTGGGCCGAAGGGCCTGTTTAAGTGCTGGATCTCTAAACTAAACTAAATACTGACACCTAGTGTCACAGACACACACTGACAGCCAGTAACACAAACAAACACACACTGACACTCAGTAACACAGACACACACTGACACCAAGTAACAAAGACATACACTTACACCAAGTAACAAAGACACACACTTACACCAAGTAACACAGACATACACTGACACCAAGTAACAAAGACAGACAATTACACCAAGTAACAAAGACATACACTTACACCAAGTATTTTGACATACACTGACACCAAGTAACAAAGACATACACTGATAGCCAGTAACGCAGACACACACTTACACCCAGTAAAAAAGACATACACTGACACCAAGTCACAAAGACATACACTGATACCAAGTCACAAAGACATACACTGATGCCCAGTAACACAGACACACACTGACACCAAGTAACAAAGATATACACTGACACCAAGTAACAAAGACAGACACTTACACCAAGTAACAAAGACACACACTTACACCAAGTAACACAGACATACACTGACACCAAGTAACAAAGACATACACTGATACCCAGTAACACAGGCACACACTGACACCCAGTAAAAAAGACATACACTGACACCAAGTCACAAAGACATACACTGATACCAAGTAACAAAGACATACACTGATACCCAGTAACACAGACACACACTTACACCAAGTAACACAGACATACATTTACACCAAGTAACATAGACATACAATGACACCAAGTAACAAAGACATGCACTGATACCCAGTAACGCAGACATACTCTGACACCCAGTAATACAGACACACACGGACACCAAGTAACAAAGACACACACTTACACCAAGTAACACAGACACACACTGACACCCAGTAACACAAACAAACACACTGACACCAAGTGACACAGACATACACTGACACCAAGTAACAAAGACATACACTGATACCCAGTAACACAAACTAACTCACACTGACACCCAGTAACACAGAGAAACACTGATATACAGTAACAAAGACATACACTGACACCAAGTAACACAGACACACACTGAAACCCAGTAAAAAAGACATACACTGACACGAAGTCACAAAGACATACACTGATACCAAGTCACAAAGACATACACTGATGCCCAGTAACACAGACACACACTGACACCAAGTAAAAAAGACATACACTTACACCAAGTAACAAAGACAGACAATTACACCAAGTATCAAAGACATACACTTACACAAAGTATTTTGACATACACTGACACAAAGTAACAAAGACATACACTGATACCCAGTAACACAGACTCACACTTACACCAAGTAACAAAGACAGACACTGATACCCAATCACACAGACACACATTTACACCAAGTAACAAAGACATACACTGACACCCAGTAACAAAGTCACACACTTACACCAAGTAACAAAGACATACACTGACACCAAGTCACAAAGACACACACTGACACCCAGTAGCACAAACAAACACACACTGACACCCAGTAATACAGAGAAACACTAATACACAGTAACAAAGACATACACTGATGCCCAGTAACACAGACACACACTGACACCCAGTAACAAAGACATACACTGACACCAAGTCACAAAGACTTGCGCTGATGCCCAGTAACAAAGACACACACTTACACCAAGTAACACAGACATACACTGTCACCAAGTAACAAAGACAGACAATTACACCAATTAACAAAGACATACACTTACACCAAGTATTTTGACATACACTGACACCAAGTAACAAAGACATACACTGACACCAAGTAACAAAGACATACACTTACACCAAGTAACAAAGACAGACAATTACACCAAGTAACAAAGACATACACTTACACCAAGTATTTTGACATACACTGACACCAAGTAACAAAGACATACCCTGATACCCAGTAACACAGACACACACTTACACCAAGTAACAAAGACATACACTGACAACAAGTCACAAGGTCACACACTTACACCAAGTAACAAAGACAGACACTGATAGCCAGAAACACAGACACACACTTACACCAAGTAACAAAGACAGACACTGATACCCAGTAACACAGACACACACTTACACCAAGTAACAAAGGCATACACTGACACCCAGTAACAAAGACATACACTGACACCAAGTAACAAAGACGTACACTGACACCCAGTAACACACTCTGATACACAGTAACAAAGACATTCACTGACACCCAGAAACACAGACACACACTTACACCAAGTAACAAAGACAGACAATGATACCCAGTAACGAAGACACACACTTACACCAAGTAACAAAGGCATACACTGACACCCAGTAACAAAGACATACACTGACACCAAGTAACAAAGACGTACACTGACACCAAGTAACACAGACATACACTGATGCCCAGTAACACAGACACACACTGACACCAAGTAACAAAGACATACACTTACACCAAGTAACAAAGACACACACTTACACCAAGTAACAAAGACAGACAATTACACCAAGTAACAAAGACATACACTTGCACCAAGTATTTTGACTTGCACTGACACCAAGTAACACAGACATACACTGATGCCCAGTAACAAAGACACACACTGACACCAAGTAACAAAGACATACACTGATACCCAGTAACACAGACACACACTTACACCAAGTAACACAGACATACAATGACACCAAGTAACAAAGACATGCACTGATACCCAGTAACAAAGACACACACTTACACCAAGTAAAAAAGACAGACACTGATACCAAGTAACACAGACACACACTTACACCAAGTAACAAAGACATACACTGACGCCCAGCAACACAGACACACAAGGACACCAAGTTGCAAAGACACACACTTACACCAAGTAACACATTCACACACTGACAGCTAGTAACACAGACAAACGCACTGACACCCAGTAACACAGACAAACACACTGACACCAAGTAACACAGACATACACTGACACCAAGTAACAAAGACATACACAGAAACCCAGTAACACAGGCACACACTGGGGGTGGGGGGCACATTGGCGCAGTGGTTAGCACCGCAGCCTCACATCTCCAGGGACCCGGGTTCGATTCTGGCTACTGCCTGTGCGGAGTTTGCAAGTTCTCCCTGTGTCTGCGTGGGTTGCCTCCCGGTGCTCCGGTTTCCTCCCACATGCCAAAGACTTGAAGGTTGATAGGTTAATTGGCCGTCATAAGTTGCCCCTAGTACAGGTAGGTGGTAGGGAAATATATAGTGATAGGTGGGGATGTGATAGGAATACGGGATTAGTGTAGGATTAGTATAAATGGGTGTTTGATGGTCGGCACAGACTCGGTGGGCCGAAGGGCCTGTTTAAGTGCTGCATCTCTAAACTAAACTAAATACTGACACCTTGTGTCACAGACAGACACAGACACCCAATACCACAAACAAACACACACTGAAACCCAGTAACACAGAGAAACACTGATACACTGTAACAAAGACATACACTGTAACAAAGACATACACTGACACCAAGTAACACTGACACACACTGACACCCAGTATAAAAGACATACACTGACACCAAGTAACACAGAGAAACACTAATACACAGTAACAAATACATACACTGATGCCCAGTAACACAGACACACACTGACACCCAGTAACAAAGACATACACTGACACCAAGTCACAAAGACATGCGCTGATGCCCAGTAACAAAGACACACACTTACACCAAGTAACACAGACATACACTGTCACCAAGTAACAAAGACAGACAATTACACCAATTAACAAAGACATACACTTACACCAAGTATTTTGACATACACTGACACCAAGTAACAAAGACATACACTGACACCAAGTAACAAAGACACACACTGACACCAAGTAACAAAGACAGACAATTACACCAAGTAACAAAGACATACACTTACACCAAGTATTTTGACATACACTGACACCAAGTAACAAAGACATACACTGATACCCAGTAACACAGACACACACTTACACCAAGTAACAAAGACATACACTGACAACAAGTCACAAGGTCACACACTTACACCAAGTAACAAAGACATACACTGATAGCCAGAAACACAGACACACACTTACACCAAGTAACAAAGACAGACACTGATACCCAGTAACACAGACACACACTTACACCAAGTAACAAAGGCATACACTGACACCCAGTAACAAAGACATACACTGACACCAAGTAACAAAGACGTACACTGACACCCAGTAACACACTCTGATACACAGTAACAAAGACATTCACTGACACCCAGAAACACAGACACACACTTACACCAAGTAACAAAGACAGACAATGATACCCAGTAACGAAGACACACACTTACACCAAGTAACAAAGGCATACACTGACACCCAGTAACAAAGACATACACTGACACCAAGTAACAAAGACGTACACTGACACCAAGTAACACAGACATACACTGATGCCCAGTAACACAGACACACACTGACACCAAGTAACAAAGACATACACTTACACCAAGTAACAAAGACACACACTTACACCAAGTAACAAAGACAGACAATTACACCAAGTAACAAAGACATACACTTGCACCAAGTATTTTGACTTGCACTGACACCAAGTAACACAGACATACACTGATGCCCAGTAACAAAGACACACACTGACACCAAGTAACAAAGACATACACTGATACCCAGTAACACAGACACACACTTACACCAAGTAACACAGACATACAATGACACCAAGTAACAAAGACATGCACTGATACCCAGTAACAAAGACACACACTTACACCAAGTAAAAAAGACAGACACTGATACCAAGTAACACAGACACACACTTACACCAAGTAACAAAGACATACACTGACGCCCAGCAACACAGACACACAAGGACACCAAGTTACAAAGACACACACTTACACCAAGTAACACATTCACACACTGACAGCTAGTAACACAGACAAACGCACTGACACCCAGTAACACAGACAAACACACTGACACCAAGTAACACAGACATACACTGACACCAAGTAACAAAGACATACACAGAAACCCAGTAACACAGGCACACACTGGGGGTGGGGGGCACATTGGCGCAGTGGTTAGCACCGCAGCCTCACATCTCCAGGGACCCGGGTTCGATTCTGGGTACTGCCTGTGCGGAGTTTGCAAGTTCTCCCTGTGTCTGCGTGGGTTGCCTCCCGGTGCTCCGGTTTCCTCCCACATGCCAAAGACTTGAAGGTTGATAGGTTAATTGGCCGTCATAAGTTGCCCCTAGTACAGGTAGGTGGTAGGAAAATATATAGGGATAGGTGGGGATGTGATAGGAATACGGGATTAGTGTAGGATTAGTATAAATGGGTGTTTGATGGTCGGCACAGACTCGGTGGGCCGAAGGGCCAGTTTAAGTGCTGCATCTCTAAACTAAACTAAATACTGACACCTTGTGTCACAGACAGACACAGACACCCAATACCACAAACAAACACACACTGAAACCCAGTAACACAGAGAAACACTGATACACTGTAACAAAGACATACACTGTAACAAAGACATACACTGACACCAAGTAACACTGACACACACTGACACCCAGTAAAAAAGACATACACTGACACCAAGTAACAAAGACACACACTGACACCAAGTGACACAGACGTACACTGACACCAAGTAACAAAGACAGACAATTACACCAAATAACAAAGACATACACTGACACCAAGTATTTTGACATTCACTGACACCAAGTAACAAAGACATACACTGATACCCAGTAACACAGGCACACACTGACACCCAGTAAAAAAGACATGCACTGACACCAAGTCACAAAGACATACACTGATACCAAGTAACAAAGATATACACTGATACCCAGTAACACAGACACACACTTACACCAAGTAACACAGACATACATTTACACCAAGTAACATAGACATACAATGACACCAAGTAACAAAGACATGCACTGATACCCAGTAACGCAGACATACTCTGACACCCAGTAATACAGACACACACGGACACCAAGTAACAAAGACACACACTTACACCAAGTAACACAGACACACACTGACACCCAGTAACACAAACAAACACACTGACACCAAGTGACACAGACATACACTGACACCAAGTAACAAAGACATACACTGATACCCAGTAACACAAACTAACTCACACTGACACCCAGTAACACAGAGAAACACTGATATACAGTAACAAAGACATACACTGACACCAAGTAACACAGACACACACTGAAACCCAGTAAAAAAGACATACACTGACACGAAGTCACAAAGACATACACTGATACCAAGTCACAAAGACATACACTGATGCCCAGAAACACAGACACACACTGACACCAAGTAAAAATGACATACACTTACACCAAGTAACAAAGACAGACAATTACACCAAGGATCAAAGACATACACTTACACAAAGTATTTTGACATACACTGACACAAAGTAACAAAGACATACACTGATACCCAGTAACACAGACTCACACTTACACCAAGTAACAAAGACAGACACTGATACCCAATCACACAGACACACATTTACACCAAGTAACAAAGACATACACTGACACCCAGTAACAAAGTCACACACTTACACCAAGTAACAAAGACATACACTGACACCAAGTCACAAAGACACACACTGACACCCAGTAACACAAACAAACACACACTGACACCCAGTAACACAGAGAAACACTAATACACAGGAACAAAGACATACACTGATGCCCAGTAACACAGACACACACTGACACCCAGTAACAAAGACATACACTGACACCAAGTCACAAAGACATGCGCTGATGCCCAGTAACAAAGACACACACTTACACCAAGTAACACAGACATACACTGTCACCAAGTAACAAAGACAGACAATTACACCAATTAACAAAGACATACACTTACACCAAGTATTTTGACATACACTGACACCAAGTAACAAAGACATACACTGACACCAAGTAACAAAGAGATACACTTACACCAAGTAACAAAGACAGACAATTACACCAAGTAACAAAGACATACACTTACACCAAGTATTTTGACATACACTGACACCAAGTAACAAAGACATACACTGATACCCAGTAACACAGACACACACTTACACCAAGTAACAAAGACATACACTGACAACAAGTCACAAGGTCACACACTTACACCAAGTAACAAAGACATACACTGATAGCCAGAAACACAGACACACACTTACACCAAGTAACAAAGACAGACACTGATACCCAGTAACACAGACACACACTTACACCAAGTAACAAAGGCATACACTGACACCCAGTAACAAAGACATACACTGACACCAAGTAACAAAGACGTACACTGACACCCAGTAACACACTCTGATACACAGTAACAAAGACATTCACTGACACCCAGAAACACAGACACACACTTACACCAAGTAACAAAGACAGACAATGATACCCAGTAACGAAGACACACACTTACACCAAGTAACAAAGGCATACACTGACACCCAGTAACAAAGACATACACTGACACCAAGTAACAAAGACGTACACTGACACCAAGTAACACAGACATACACTGATGCCCAGTAACACAGACACACACTGACACCAAGTAACAAAGACATACACTTACACCAAGTAACAAAGACACACACTTACACCAAGTAACAAAGACAGACAATTACACCAAGTAACAAAGACATACACTTGCACCAAGTATTTTGACTTGCACTGACACCAAGTAACACAGACATACACTGATGCCCAGTAACAAAGACACACACTGACACCAAGTAACAAAGACATACAATGACACCAAGTAACAAAGACATGCACTGATACCCAGTAACAAAGACACACACTTACACCAAGTAAAAAAGACAGACACTGATACCAAGTAACACAGACACACACTTACACCAAGTAACAAAGACATACACTGACGCCCAGCAACACAGTCACACAAGGACACCAAGTTACAAAGACACACACTTACACCAAGTAACACATTCACACACTGACAGCTAGTAACACAGACAAACGCACTGACACCCAGTAACACAGACAAACACACTGACACCAAGTAACACAGACATACACTGACACCAAGTAACAAAGACATACACAGAAACCCAGTAACACAGGCACACACTGGGGGTGGGGGGCACATTGGCGCAGTGGTTAGCACCGCAGCCTCACATCTCCAGGGACCCGGGTTCGATTCTGGGTACTGCCTGTGCGGAGTTTGCAAGTTCTCCCTGTGTCTGCGTGGGTTGCCTCCCGGTGCTCCGGTTTCCTCCCACATGCCAGAGACTTGAAGGTTGATAGGTTAATTGGCCGTCATAAGTTGCCCCTAGTACAGGTAGGTGGTAGGGAAATATATAGGGATAGGTGGGGATGTGATAGGAATACGGGATTAGTGTAGGATTAGTATAAATGGGTGTTTGATGGTCGGCACAGACTCGGTGGGCCGAAGGGCCTGTTTAAGTGCTGCATCTCTAAACTAAACTAAATACTGACACCTTGTGTCACAGACAGACACAGACACCCAATACCACAAACAAACACACACTGAAACCCAGTAACACAGAGAAACACTGATACACTGTAACAAAGACATACACTGTAACAAAGACATACACTGACACCAAGTAACACTGACACACACTGACACCCAGTAAAAAAGACATACACTG
Organism: Heterodontus francisci; assembly: GCF_036365525.1. NCBI lineage: Eukaryota > Metazoa > Chordata > Chondrichthyes > Heterodontiformes > Heterodontidae > Heterodontus > Heterodontus francisci. The sequence continues at coordinate 4,878,218 of NW_027140851.1, read as the reverse complement.
ACACCAAGTAACAAAGACACACACTGACACCAAGTGACACAGACGTACACTGACACCAAGTAACAAAGACAGACAATTACACCAAATAACAAAGACATACACTGACACCAAGTATTTTGACATTCACTGACACCAAGTAACAAAGACATACACTGATACCCAGTAACACCGGCACACACTGACACCCAGTAAAAAAGACATACACTGACACCAAGTCACAAAGACATACACTGATACCAAGTAACAAAGACATACACTGATACCCAGTAACACAGACACACACTTACATCAAGTAACACAGACATACATTTACACCAAGTAACATAGACATACAATGACACCAAGTAACAAAGACATGCACTGATACCCAGTAACGCAGACATACTCTGACACCCAGTAATACAGACACACACGGACACCAAGTAACAAAGACACACACTTACACCAAGTAACACAGACACACACTGACACCCAGTAACACAAACAAACACACTGACACCAAGTGACACAGACATACACTGACACCAAGTAACAAAGACATACACTGATACCCAGTAACACAAACTAACTCACACTGACACCCAGTAACACAGAGAAACACTGATATACAGTAACAAAGACATACACTGACACCAAGTAACACAGACACACACTGAAACCCAGTAAAAAAGACATACACTGACACGAAGTCACAAAGACATACACTGATACCAAGTCACAAAGACATACACTGATGCCCAGAAACACAGACACACACTGACACCAAATAAAAATGACATACACTTACACCAAGTAACAAAGACAGACAATTACACCAAGTATCAAAGACATACACTTACACAAAGTATTTTGGCATACACTGACACAAAGTAACAAAGACATACACTGATACCCAGTAACACAGACTCACACTTACACCAAGTAACAAAGACAGACACTGATACCCAATCACACAGACACACACTGACACCCAGTAACACAAACAAACACACACTGACACCCAGTAACACAGAGAAACACTAATACACAGGAACAAAGACATACACTGATGCCCAGTAACACAGACACACACTGACACCCAGTAACAAAGACATACACTGACACCAAGTCACAAAGACATGCGCTGATGCCCAGTAACAAAGACACACACTTACACCAAGTAACACCAAGTGGGCGGCACAGTGGCGCAGTGGTTAGCACTGCAGCCTCACAGCTCCTGGGACCCGGGTTCGATTCTGGGTACTGCCTGTGTGGAGTTTGCAAGTTCTCCCTGTGTCTGCGTGGGTTTTCTCCGGGTGCTCCGGTTTCCTCCCAAAAGACTTGCAGGTTGATAGGTAAATTGGCCATTATAAATTGTCACTAGTATAGGTAGGTGGTAGGGAAATATAGGGACAGGTGGGGATGTTTATTAGGAATATGGGATTAGTGTAGGATTAGTATAAATGGGTGGTTGATGGTCGGCACAGACTCGGTGGGCCGAAGGGCCTGTTTCAGTGCTGTATCTCTAATCTAATCTTAAAAAAAAAAAAAAACACAGACATACACTGTCACCAAGTAACAAAGACAGACAATTACACCAATTAACAAAGACATACACTTACACCAAGTATTTTGACATACACTGACACCAAGTAACAAAGACATACACTGACACCAAGTAACAAAGAGATACACTTACACCAAGTAACAAAGACAGACTATTACACCAAGTAACAAAGACATACACTTACACCAAGTATTTTGACATACACTGTCACCAAGTAACAAAGACATACACTGATACCCAGTAACACAGACACACACTTACACCAAGTAACAAAGACATACACTGACAACAAGTCACAAGGTCACACACTTACACCAAGTAACAAAGACATACACTGATAGCCAGAAACACAGACACACACTTACACCAAGTAACAAAGACAGACACTGATACCCAGTAACACAGACACACACTTACACCAAGTAACAAAGGCATACACTGACACCCAGTAACAAAGACATACACTGACACCAAGTAACAAAGACGTACACTGACACCCAGTAACACACTCTGATACACAGTAACAAAGACATTCACTGACACCCAGAAACACAGACACACACTTACACCAAGTAACAAAGACAGACAATGATACCCAGTAACGAAGACACACACTTACACCAAGTAACAAAGACATGCACTGACACACAGTAACACAGACACACACTGAAACCCAGTAACAAAGACATACACTGAAACCCAGTAACATAGACACACACTGACACCAAGTAACAAAGACAGACAATTGCACCCAGTAACAAAGACATACACTTACACCAAGTAACACAGACATACTCTGACACCAAGTAACAAAGACATACACTGACACCCAGTAACACAGACACACACGGACACCAAGTAACACAGATAAACACTTGCACCAAGTAACAAAGACATACACTGACACCAAGTAACAAAGACATACACTGACACCAAGTAACAAAGACATACACTGACACCCAGTAACACAGACACACACTGACACCAAGTAACAAAGGCACACACTTACACCAAGTAACACAGCCATGCACTGATACCAAGTCACAAAGACATACACTGATACCCAGTAACACAAACTAACTCACACTGAAACCCAGTAACACAGAGAAACACTGATATACAGTAGCAAAGACATACACAGACACCAAGTAACACAGACACACACTGACACCCAGTAAAAAAGACATACACTGACACCAAGTCACAAAGACATACACTGATACCAAGTCACAAAGACATACACTGATGCCCAGTAACACAGACACACACTGACACCAAGTAACAAAGACATACACTTACACCAAGTAACAAAGACAGACAATTACACCAAGTAACAAAGACATACACTTACACCAAGTATTTTGACATACACTGACACCAAGTAACAAAGACATACACTGATACCCAGTAACACAGACACACACTTACACCAAGTAACAAAGACATACACTGACAACAAGTCACAAGGTCACACACTTACACCAAGTAACAAAGACATACACTGATAGCCAGAAACACAGACACACACTTACACCAAGTAACAAAGACAGACACTGATACCCAGTAACACAGACACACACTTACACCAAGTAACAAAGACATACACTGACACCAAGTAACAAAGACGTACACTGACACCCAGTAACACACTCTGATACACAGTAACAAAGTCATGCACTGACACCCAGAAACACAGACACAAACTTACACCAAGTAACAAAGACAGACACTGATACCCAGTAACGAAGACACACACTTACACCAAGTAACAAAGACATGCACTGACACACAGTAACACAGACACACACTGACACCCAGTAACAAAGACATACACTGAAACCCAGTAACATAGACACACACTGACACCAAGTAACAAAGACAGACAATTGCTCCCAGGAACAAAGACATACACTTACACCAAGTATTTTGACATACACTGACACCAAGTAACAAAGACATACACTGACAACCAGTAACACAGACACACACGGACACCAAGTAACAAAGGCACACACTTACACCAAGTAACACAGCCATGCACTGATACCAAGTCACAAAGACATACACTGATACCCAGTAACACAAACTAACTCACACTGACACCCAGTAACACAGAGAAACACTGATATACAGTAACAAAGACATGCACTGACACCAAGTAACACAGACACACACTGACACCCAGTAAAAAGACATACACTGACACCTAGTCACAAAGACATACATTGATACCAAGTCACAAAGACATACACTGATGCCCAGTAACACAGACACACACTGACACCAAGTAACAAAGACATACACTTACACCAAGTAACAAAGACAGAAAATTACACCAAGTAACAAAGACATACACTGATGCCCAGTAACACAGACACACACTGACACCCAGTAAAAAAGACATACACTGACACCCAGTAACACAGACATACACTGACACCAAGTAACACAGACACACATTGACACCCAGTAAAAAAGACATACACTGACACCAAGTCACAAAGACATACGCTGATGCCCAGTAACAAAGACACACACTTACACCAACTAACACAGACATACACTGACACCAAGTAACAAAGACAGACAATTACACCAAGTAACAAAGACATACACTTACACCAAGTATTTTGACATACACTGACAGCAAGTAACAAAGACATACACTGACACCAAGTAACAAAGACATACACTTACACCAAGTCACAAAGAAAGACAATTACACCAAGTAACAAAGACATACACTTACACCATGTATTTTGACATACACTGACACCAAGTAACAAAGACATACAATGACACCAAGTCACAAAGACATACACTCATACCCAGTAACACAGACACACACTTACAGCAAGTAACACAGACATACACTGACACCAAGTAACAAAGACATACACTGATAGCCAGTAACACAGACACACACTTACACCAAGTAACAAAGACAGACACTGATACCCAGTAACACAGACACACACTTACACCAAGTAACAAAGGCATACACTGACACACAGTAACAAAGACATACACTGCCACCAAGTAACAAAGACGTACACTGACACCCAGTAACACACTCTGATACACAGTAACAAAGACATTCACTGACACCCAGAAACACAGACACACACTTACACCAAGTAACAAAGACAGACAATGATACCCAGTAACGAAGACACACACTTACACCAAGTAACAAAGACATGCACTGACACACAGTAACACAGACACACACGGACACCAAGTAACAAAGGCACACACTTACACCAAGTAACACAGCCATGCACTGATACCAAGTCACAAAGACATACACTGATACCCAGTAACACAAACTAACTCACACTGACACCCAGTAACACAGAGAAACACTGATATACAGTAACAAAGACATACACTGACACCAAGTAACACAGACACACACTGACACCCAGTAAAAAAGACATACACTGACACCAAGTCACAAAGACATACACTGATACCAAGTCACAAAGACATACACTGATGCCCAGTAACACAGACACACACTGACACCCAGTAAAAAAGACATACACTGACACCCAGTAACACAGACATACACTGACACCAAGTAACACAGACACACATTGACACCCAGTAAAAAAGACATACACTGACACCAAGTCACAAAGACATACGCTGATGCAAAGTAACAAAGACACACACTTACACCAACTAACACAGACATACACTGACACCAAGTAACAAAGACAGACAATTACACCAAGTAACAAAGACATACACTTACACCAAGTATTTTGACATACACTGACACCAAGTAACAAAGACATACACTGACACCAAGTAACAAAGACATACACTTACACCAAGTCACAAAGAAAGATAATTACACCAAGTAACAAAGACATACACTTACACCATGTATTTTGACATACACTGACACCAAGTAACAAAGACATACAATGACACCAAGTCACAAAGACATACACTGATACCCAGTAACACAGACACACACTTACAGCAAGTAACACAGACATACACTGACACCAAGTAACAAAGACATACACTGATAGCCAGTAACACAGACACACACTTACACCAAGTAACAAAGACAGACACTGATACCCAGTAACACAGATACACACTTACACCTAGTAACAAAGGCATACACTGACACCCAGTAACAAAGACATACAATGACACCAAGTAACAAAGACATACACTGACACCCAGTAACACACACTGATACACAGTAACAAAGACATTCACTGACACCCAGCAACACAGACACACACTGACAACAAGTAACGAAGACACAAACTTACACCAAGTAACAAAGACATACACTGACACCCAGTAACACAGACACACACTGACACCAAGTAACAAAGACATACACTGACACCCAGTAACACAGACACACACTGACAACAAGTAACAAAGAAAGACAATTGCACCAAGTAACAAAGACATACACTTACACCAAGTATTTTGACATACACTGACACCAAGTAACAAAGACATACACTGACACGCAGTAACACAGACACACACGGACAACAAGTAACACAGACACACATTTTATCCAAGTAACAAAGACATACACTGACACCAAGTAACAAAGACATACACTGACACCCAGTAACACAGACACACACGGACACCAAGTAACAAAGGCTCACACTTGCACCAAGTAACACAGACATACACTGATACCAAGTCACAAAGACATACACTGATAACCAGTAACACAAACTAACTCACACTGACACCCAGTAACACTGAGAAACACTGATATACAGTAACAAAGACATACACTGACACCAAGTAACACAGACGCACACTGACACCCAGTAAAAAAGACATACACTGACACCAAGTCACAAAGACATACACTGATACCAAGTCACAAAGACATACACTGATGCCCAGTAACACAGACACACACTGACACCAAGTAACAAAGACATACACTTACACCAAGTAACAAAGACAGACAATTACACCAAGTAACAAAGACATACACTGATGCCCAGTAACACAGACACACACTGACACCCAGTAACAAAGACATACACTGACACCCAGTAACAAAGACATACACTGACACCAAGTAACACAGACACACACTGACACCCAGTAAAAAAGACATACACTGACACCAAGTCACAAAGACATACGCTGATGCCCAGTAACAAAGACACGCACTTACACCAAGTAACACAGACACACACTTTCTCCAAGTAACAAAGACATACACTGACACCAAGTAACAAAGACATACACTGACATCCAGTAACACAGACACATACGGACACCAAGTAACAAAGGCACACACTTACACCAAGTAACACAGACAAACACTGATACCAAGTCACAAAGACATACACTGATACCCAGTAACACAAACTAACTCACACTGACACCCAGTAACACAGAGAAACACTGATATACAGTAACAAAGACATACACTGACACCAAGTAACACAGACACACAATGACACCCAGTAAAAAAGACATACACTGACACCAAGTCACAAAGACATACACTGATACCAAGTCACAAAGACATACACTGATGCCCAGTAAAACAGACACACACTGACACCAAGTAACAAAGACATACACTTACAACAAGTAACAAAGACAGACAGTTACACCAAGTCACAAAGACATACACTGATGCCCAGTAACACAGACACACACTGACACCCAGTAACAAAGACATACACTGACACCCAGTAACACAGACACACACTGACACCAAGTAACAAAGACAGACAATTGCACCAAGTAACAAAGACATACACTTACACCAAGTATTTTGACATACACTGACACCAAGTAACAAAGACATACACTGACACCCAGTAACACAGACACACACGGACACCAAGTAACACAGACACACACTTTCTCCAAGTAACGAAGACATACACTGACACCAAGTAACAAAGACATACACTGACACCCAGTAACACAGACACACACGGACACCAAGTAACAAAGGCACACACTTACACCAAGTAACACATACATACACTGATACCAAGTCACAAAGACATACACTGATAACCAGTAACACAAACTAACTCACACTGACACCCAGTAACACAGACACACACTGACACCCTGTAAAAAAGACATACACTGACACCAAGTCACAAAGACATACACTGATACGAAGTCACAAAGACATACACTGATGCCCAGTAACACAGACACACACTGACACCAAGTAACAAAGACATACACTTACACCAAGTAACAAAGACAGACAATTACACCAAGTAACAAAGACATACACTGATGCCCAGTAACACAGACACACACTGACACCAAGTAGCAAAGACATACACTGACACCAAGCAACAAAGACAGACAATTACACCAAGTAACAAAGACATACACTGACACCAAGTCACAAACAAACACACTGGCACCAAGTAACACAGACATACACAGACACCAAGTAGCAAAGACATACACTGATACCCAGTAACACAGGCACACACTGCGGGTGGGGGGGGGGGGGGGGGGGGACATTGGCGCAGTGGTTAGCACCGCAGCCTCACAGCTCCAGGGACCCGGGTTCGATTCTGGGTACTGGCTGTGCGGAGTTTGAAAGTTCTCCCTGTGTCTGCGTGGGTTTCCTCCGGGTGCTCCGGTTTCCCCCCACATGCCAAAGACTTGCAGGTTGATAGGTTAATTGGCCATTATAAATTGCCCCTAGTATAGGTAGGTGGTAGGGAAATATATAGGGACCGGGGGGGATGTTATTGGAATATGGGATTCGTGTAGGATTAGTATAAATGGGTGGTTGATGGTCGGCACAGACTCGTTGGGCCGAAGGGCCTGTTTCAGTGCTGTATTTCTAAACTAAACTAAATACTGACACCTAGTGTCACAGACACACACTGACACCCAGTAACACAGACATTCACTGACACCAAGTAACAAAGACAGACAATTGCACCAAGTAACAAAGACATACACTTACACCAAGTATTTTTATATACACTGACACCAAGTAACAAAGACATACACTGACACCCAGTAACACAGACACACACGGACACCAAGTAACAAAGGCACACACTTACACCAAGTAACACAGACATACACTGATACCAAGTCACAAAGACATACACTGATACCCAGTAACACAAACTAACTCACACTGACACCCAGTAACACAGAGAAACACTGATACACAGTAACAAAGACATACACTGACACCAAGTAACACAGACACACACTGACACCCACTAAAAAAGACATACACTGACACCAAGTCACAAAGACATACAATGATACCAAGTCACAAAGACATACACTGATGCCCAGTAACACAGACACACACTGACACCAAGTAACAAAGACATACACTTACACCAAGTAACAAAGACAGACAATTACACCAAGTAACAAAGACATACACTTACACAAAGTATTTTGACATACACTGACACAAAGTAACAAAGACATACACTGATACCCAGTAACACAGACACACATTTACACCAAGTAACAAAGACATACACTGACACCCAGTAACAAAGACACACACTTACACCAAGTAACAAAGACATACACTGACACCAAGTCACAAAGACACACACTGACACCCAGTAACACAAACAAACACACACTGACACCCAGTAACACAGAGAAACACTGATACACAGTAACAAAGACATACATTGACACCAAGTAACACAGACACACACTGAAACCCAGTAAAAAAACATACACTGACACCAAGTCACAAAGACATGCACTGATGCCCAGTAACACAGACACACACTGACACCCAGTAACAAAGACATACACTGACACCAAGTAACAAAGATATACACTTACACCACGTAGCAAAGACACACACTTACACCAAGTAACACAGACATACACTGACACCAAGTAACAAAGACAGACAATTACACCAAGTATTTTGACATACACTGACACCAAGTAACAAAGACATACACTGATAGCCAGTAACATAAACACACACATACACCAAGTAACAAAGACACACACTTACACCAAGTAACAAAGTCATGCACTGATACCCAGTAACACAGACACACACTTACACCAAGTAACAAAGACATACACTTACACCAAGTAACAAAGACACACTTACACCAAGTAACACAGACATACACTGAAACCAAGTAACAAAGACAGACAATTACACCAAGTAACAAAGACATACACTGACACCAAGTATTTTGACATACACTGACACCAAGTAACAAAGACATACACTGATAACCAGTAACGCAGACACACACTTACACCCAGTAACACAGACACACACTGACACCCAGTAACAAAGACATACTCTGACACCCAGTAACACAGACACACACGGACACCAAGTAACAATGACACACACTTACAACAAGTAACACAGACACACACTGACACCCAGTAACACAAACAAACACACTGACACCAAGTAACACAGACATACACTGACACCAAGTAACAAAGACATACACTGATACCCAGTAACACAGGCACACACTTCGGGGGGTGGGGGGGTGGTGGGGGCACTTTGGCGCAGTGGTTAGCACCGCAGCCTCACATCTCCAGGGACCCGGGTTCGATTCTGGGTACTGCCTGTGCGGAGTTTGCAAGTTCTCCCTGTGTCTGCGTGGGTTTCCTCCGGGTGCTCCGGTTTCCTCCCACATGCCAAAGACTTGCAGGTTGATAGGTTAATTGGCCATTATAAATTGCCCCGAGCATAGGTAGGTGGTAGGGAAATATATAGGGACCGGTGGGGATGTGATAGGAATACGGGATTATTGTAGGATTAGTATAAATGGGTTGTTGATGGTCGGCAAAGTCTCGGGGGCCGAAGGGCCTGTTTAAGTGCTGTCTCTCTAAACTAAACTAAATACTGACACCTAGTGTCACAGACACACACTGACACCCAGTACCACAAACAAACACACACTGACACCCAGTAACACAGAGAAACACTGATACACAGTAACAAAGACATACACTGACACCAAGTAACACAGACACACACTGACACACAGTAAAAAAGACAAGCACTGACACCAAGTCACAAAGTCATACGCTGATGCCCAGTAACAAAGACACACACTTACACCAAGTAACACAGACATACACTGTCACCAAGTAACAAAGACAGACAATTACACCAAGTAACAAAGACATACACTTACACCAAGTATTTTGACATACACTGACACCAAGTAACAAAGACATACACTGACACCAAGTAACAAATACACACACTTAATCCAAGTAACAAAGACACACACTTACACCAAGTAACAAAGACAGACAATTACACCAGGTAACAAAGACATACACTGACACCAAGTATTTTGACATGCACTGACACCAAGTAACACAGACATACACTGACACCAAGTCACAAAGACACACACTGACACCCAGTAACACAGACACACACTGACACCAAGTAACAAAGACAGACAATTACACGAAGTAACAAAGACACACACTTACACCAAGTCACACAGACATACACTGACACCAAGTAACAAAGAAGTACACTTACACCAAGTAACAAAGACAGACAATTACACAAAGTAACAAAGACATACACTTACACAAAGTATTTTGACATACACTGACACAAAGTAACAAAGACACACACTTACACCAAGTAACAAAGACATACACTGACACCAAGTCACAAAGACACACACTGACACCCAGTAACACAAACAAACACACCCTGACACCCAGTAAAACAGAGAAACACTGATACACAGTAACAAAGACATACACTGACACCAAGTAACACAGACACACACTGACACCCAATAAAAAAACATACACTGACACCAAGTCACAAAGACATACACTGATGCCCAGTAACACAGACACACACTGACACCCAGTAACAAAGACATACACTGACACCCAGTAACACAGACATACACTGACACCAAGTAACACAGACACACACAAACACCCAGTAAAAAATACATACACAGACACCAAGTCACAAAGACAGACGCTGATGCCCAGTAACAAAGACACACACTTTCACCAAGTAACACAGACATACACTGACACCAAGTAACAAAGACAGACAATTACACCAAGTAACAAAGACATACACTTACACCAAGTATTTTGACATACACTGACAGCAAGTAACATAGACATACACTGACACCAAGTAACAAAGACATACACTGACACCAAGTAACAAAGACAGACAATTCCACCCAGTCAATAAGACATACACTTACACCAAGTATTTTGACATACACTGACACCAAGTAACAAAGAGATACAATGACACCATGTCACAAAGACATACACTGATACCCAGTAACACAGACACACACTTACAGCAAGTATTTTGACATACACTGACACCAAGTAACAAAGACATACAATGACACCAAGTCACAAAGACATACACTGACACCAAGTAACAAAGACATACACTGATACCCAGTAACACAGACACACACTTACACATAGTAACAAAGACAGACACTGATACCCAGTAACACAGACACACACTTACACCAAGTAACAAAGGCATACACTGACACCCAGTAACAAAGACAGTCACTGACACCCAGGAACACAGAAACACACTGACACCAAGTAGCAAAGACATACACTGACACCAAGTAACAAATACACACACTTAATCCAAGTAACAAGGACACACACTTACACCAAGTAACAAAGACGGACAATTACACCAGGTAACAAAGACATGCACTGACACCAAGTATTTTGACATGCACTGACACCAAGTAACACAGACACACACTTACACCAAGTAACAAAGACATACACAGACACCAAGTAACAAAGACAGACAATTACAACAAGTAACAAAGACATACACTTACACCAAGTATTTTGACATACACTGACAGCAAGTAACATAGACATACACTGACACCAAGTAACAAAGACATACACTGACACCAAGTAACAAAGACAGACAATTCCACCCAGTCAATAAGACATACACTTACACCAAGTATTTTGACATACACTGACACCAAGTAACAAAGAGATACAATGACACCATGTCACAAAGACATACACTGATACCCAGTAACACAGACACACACTTACAGCAAGTATTTTGACATACACTGACACCAAGTAACAAAGACATACAATGACACCAAGTCACAAAGACATACACTGACACCAAGTAACAAAGACATACACTGATACCCAGTAACACAGACACACACTTACACATAGTAACAAAGACAGACACTGATACCCAGTAACACAGACACACACTTACACCAAGTAACAAAGGCATACACTGACACCCAGTAACAAAGACAGTCACTGACACCCAGGAACACAGAAACACACTGACACCAAGTAGCAAAGACATACACTGACACCAAGTAACAAATACACACACTTAATCCAAGTAACAAGGACACACACTTACACCAAGTAACAAAGACGGACAATTACACCAGGTAACAAAGACATGCACTGACACCAAGTATTTTGACATGCACTGACACCAAGTAACACAGACACACACTTACACCAAGTAACAAAGACATACACAGACACCAAGTCACAAAGACACACACTGACACCCAGTAACACAGACACACACTGACACCAAGTAACAAAGACAGACAATTACACGATGTAACAAAGACACACACTTACACCAAGTCAAACAGACATACTCTGACACCCTGTAACAAAGACATACAATGACACCCAGTAACACAGACACACACGGACAACAAGTAACAAAGACACACACATACACCAAGTAACACAGACACACACTGACACCCAGTAACACAAACAAACACACTGACACCCAGTAACACGGACACACACTGACACCAAGTCATAAAGACACACACTGACACCCAGTCACACAGACACACACTGACACCCAGTAACAAAGACGTACACTGATACCCAGTAACACAGACACACACAGACACCAAGTGACAAAGTCATACACTGACACCAAGTCACAAACACATACACTGATACCAAGTCACAAAGACATACACTGATCCCCAGTAACACAGACACCCACTGACACCAAGTAGCAAAGACATACAATGACACCAAGCAACAAAGACAGACAATTACACCAAGTAACAAAGACATACACTGACACCAAGTCACAAAGCCACACACTGACACACAGTAACAAAGACACACACTGGGAGGCTCAGTGGCGCAGTGGTTAGCAGTGCAGCCTCACAGCTCCAGGGGACCGGGTTCGATTCTGGATACTGCCTGTGCGGAGTTTGCAAGTTCTCCCTGTGTCTGCGTGGGTTTCCTCCGGGTGCTCCGGTTTCCTCCCACATGCCAAAGACATGCAGGTTGATAGGTTAATTGGCCGTCATAAATTGCCCCTAGTATAGGTAGGTGGTAAAGAAATATAAAGGGACCGGTGGGGATGTTATTGGAATATGGGATTCGTGTAGGATTAGGATAAATGGGTGGTTGATGGTCGGCACAGACTCGGTGGGCCGAAGGGCCTGTTTCAGTGCTGTATCTCTAAACTAAACTAAATACTGACACCTAGTGTCACAGACACACACTGACATCCAGTAACATACACTGATGCACAGTAACAAAGACATACACTGACACTCAGGAACACAGACACACACTGACACCAAGTAACAAAGACACACACTTACACCAAGTAACAAAGACATACACTTACACAAAGTAATAAAGACACACACTTTCACCAAGTAACAAAGACAGACAATTACACCAAGTAACAAAGACATACACTTACACCAAGTATTTTGACATACACTGACACCAAGTAACAAAGACATACACAGACACCAAGTAACAAAGACATACACTTACACCAAGTAACAAAGGCAGGCAATTGCACCAAGTAACAAAGACATACACTTACACCAAGTATTTTGACATACACTGACACCAAGTAAAAAAGACATACAATGACACCAAGCATTTTGACATACACTGACACCAAGTAACAAAGACATACACTGATACCCAGTAACACAGACACACACTTACAGCAAGTAACACAGACATACACTGACACCAAGTAACAAGTCATACACTGATACCCAGTAACACAGACACACACTTACACCAAGTAACAAAGACAGACACTGATACCCAGTAACACAGACACACACTTACACCAAGTAACAAAGGCGTACACTGACACCCAGTAACAAAGACATACACTGACACGAAGTAACAAAGACATACACTGACACCCAGTAACACACACTTACACCAAGTAACAAAGACATACACTGACACCCAGGAACACAGACACACACTGACACCAAGTAACAAAGACATACACTGACCCCCAGTAACACAGACACATATTTACACCAAGTAACAAAGACATACACTGACACCCAGTAACAAAGACACACACTTACACCAAGTAACAGAGACATACACTGACACCAAGTCACAAAGACACACACTGACACCAGGTAACACAAACAAACACACACTGACACCCAGTAACACAGAGAAACACTGATACACAGTAACAAAGACATACACTGACACCAAGTAACACAGACACACACTGACAGCCAGTAAAAAAACATACACTGACACCAAGTCACAAAGACATACACTGATGCCCAGTAACACAGACACACACTGACACCCAGTAACAAAGACATACACTGACACCCAGTAACACAGACATACACTGACACCAAGTAACACAGACACACACTGACACCCAGTAAAAAAGACATACACTGACACCAAGTCACAAAGACATACGCTGATGCCCAGTAACGAAGACACACACTTACACCAAGTAACACAGACATACACTGACACCAAGTAACAAAGACAGACAATTACACCAAGTAACAAAGACATACACTTACACCAAGTATTTTGACATACACTGACAGCAAGTAACATAGACATACACTGACACCAAGTAACAAAGACATACACTGACACCAAGTAACAAAGACAGACAATTACACCCAGTCAATAAGACATACACTTACACCAAGTATTTTGACATACACTGACACCAAGTAACAAAGAGATACAATGACACCATGTCACAAAGACATACACTGATACCCAGTAACACAGACACACACTTACAGCAAGTATTTTGACATACACTGACACCAAGTAACAAAGACATACAATGACACCAAGTCACAAAGACATACACTGACACCAAGTAACAAAGACATACACTGATACCCAGTAACACAGACACACACTTACACATAGTAACAAAGACAGACACTGATACCCAGTAACACAGACACACACTTACACCAAGTAACAAAGGCATACACTGACACCCAGTAACAAAGACATACACTGACACCCAGTAACACACACTGATACACAGTAACAAAGACATTCACTGACACCCAGGAACACAGAAACACACTGACACCAAGTAGCAAAGACATACACTGACACCAAGTAACAAATACACACACTTAATCCAAGTAACAAGGACACACACTTACACCAAGTAACAAAGACGGACAATTACACCAGGTAACAAAGACATGCACTGACACCAAGTATTTTGACATGCACTGACACCAAGTAACACAGACACACACTTACACCAAGTAACAAAGACATACACAGACACCAAGTCACAAAGACACACACTGACACCCAGTAACACAGACACACACTGACACCAAGTAACAAAGACAGACAATTACACGATGTAACAAAGACACACACTTACACCAAGTCAAACAGACATACTCTGACACCCTGTAACAAAGACATACAATGACACCCAGTAACACAGACACACACGGACAACAAGTAACAAAGACACACACATACACCAAGTAACACAGACACACACTGACACCCAGTAACACAAACAAACACACTGACACCCAGTAACACGGACACACACTGACACCAAGTCATAAAGACACACACTGACACCCAGTCACACAGACACACACTGACACCCAGTAACAAAGACGTACACTGATACCGAGTAACACAGACACACACAGACACCAAGTAACAAAGTCATACACTGACACCAAGTCACAAACACATACACTGATACCAAGTCACAAAGACATACACTGATCCCCAGTAACACAGACACCCACTGACACCAAGTAGCAAAGACATACAATGACACCAAGCAACAAAGACAGACAATTACACCAAGTAACAAAGACATACACTGACACCAAGTCACAAAGCCACACACTGACACACAGTAACAAAGACACACACTGGGAGGCTCAGTGGCGCAGTGGTTAGCAGTGCAGCCTCACAGCTCCAGGGGACCGGGTTCGATTCTGGATACTGCCTGTGCGGAGTTTGAAAGTTCTCCCTGTGTCTGCGTGGGTTTCCTCCGGGTGCTCCGGTTTCCTCCCACATGCCAAAGACATGCAGGTTGATAGGTTAATTGGCCGTCATAAATTGCCCCTAGTATAGGTAGGTGGTAAAGAAATATAAAGGGACCGGTGGGGATGTTATTGGAATATGGGATTCGTGTAGGATTAGGATAAATGGGTGGTTGATGGTCGGCACAGACTCGGTGGGCCGAAGGGCCTGTTTCAGTGCTGTATCTCTAAACTAAACTAAATACTGACACCTAGTGTCACAGACACACACTGACATCCAGTAACATACACTGATGCACAGTAACAAAGACATACACTGACACTCAGGAACACAGACACACACTGACACCAAGTAACAAAGACACACACTTACACCAAGTAACAAAGACATACACTTACACAAAGTAATAAAGACACACACTTTCACCAAGTAACAAAGACAGACAATTACACCAAGTAACAAAGACATACACTTACACCAAGTATTTTGACATACACTGACACCAAGTAACAAAGACATACACAGACACCAAGTAACAAAGACATACACTTACACCAAGTAACAAAGGCAGGCAATTGCACCAAGTAACAAAGACATACACTTACACCAAGTATTTTGACATACACTGACACCAAGTAAAAAAGACATACAATGACACCAAGCATTTTGACATACACTGACACCAAGTAACAAAGACATACACTGATACCCAGTAACACAGACACACACTTACAGCAAGTAACACAGACATACACTGACACCAAGTAACAAGTCATACACTGATACCCAGTAACACAGACACACACTTACACCAAGTAACAAAGACAGACACTGATACCCAGTAACACAGACACACACTTACACCAAGTAACAAAGGCGTACACTGACACCCAGTAACAAAGACATACACTGACACGAAGTAACAAAGACATACACTGACACCCAGTAACACACACTTACACCAAGTAACAAAGACATACACTGACACCCAGGAACACAGACACACACTGACACCAAGTAACAAAGACATACACTGACCCCCAGTAACACAGACACATATTTACACCAAGTAACAAAGACATACACTGACACCCAGTAACAAAGACACACACTTACACCAAGTAACAGAGACATACACTGACACCAAGTCACAAAGACACACACTGACACCCAGTAACACAAACAAACACACACTGACACCCAGTAACACAGAGAAACACTGATACACAGTAACAAAGACATACACTGACACCAAGTAACACAGACACACACTGACAGCCAGTAAAAAAACATACACTGACACCAAGTCACAAAGACATACACTGATGCCCAGTAACACAGACACACACTGACACCCAGTAACAAAGACATACACTGACACCCAGTAACACAGACATACACTGACACCAAGTAACACAGACACACACTGACACCCAGTAAAAAAGACATACACTGACACCAAGTCACAAAGACATACGCTGATGCCCAGTAACGAAGACACACACTTACACCAAGTAAGACAGACATACACTGACACCAAGTAACAAAGACAGACAATTACACCAAGTAACAAAGACATACACTTACACCAAGTATTTTGACATACACTGACATGAAGTAACAAACACATACAATGACACCAAGTCACAAAGACATACACTGATACCCAGTAACACAGACACATACTTACAGCAAGTAACACAGACATACACTGACACCAAGTAACAAAGACATACACTGATACCCAGTAACACAGACACACACTTACACCAAGTAACAAAGACAGACTCTGATACCCAGTAACACAGACACACACTTACACCAAGTAACAAAGGCATACACTGACACCCAGTAACAAAGACATACACTGACACCAAGTAACAAAGACATACACTGACACCCAGTAACACACACTGATACACAGTAACAAAGACATTCACTGACACCCAGGAACACAGACACACACTGACACCAAGTAACGAAGACACACACTTACACCAAGTAACAAAGACATACACTGACACACAGTAACACAGACACACACTGACACCAAGTAACAAAGACATACACTGACACCCAGTAACACAGACACACATTTACACCAAGTAACAAAGACATACACTGACACCCAGTAACAAAGGCACTCACTTACACCAAGTAACAGAGACATACACTGACACCAAGTCACAAAGACACACACTGACACCCAGTAACACAAACAAACACACACTGACACCCAGTAACACAGAGAAGCTTTGATACACAGTAACAAAGACATACACTGACACCAAGTAACACAGACACACACTGACACCCAGTAAAAAAACATACACTGACACCAAGTCACAAAGACATACACTGATGCCCAGTAACACAGAGACACTCTGACACCCAGTAACAAAGACATACACTGAGACCCAGTAACACAGACATACACTGACACCAAGTAACACAGACACACACTGACACCCAGTGAAAAAGATATACACTGACACGAAGTCACAAAGACATACGCTGATGCCCAGCAACGAAGACACACACTTACACCAGGTAACACAGACATACACTGACACCAAGTAACAAAGACAGACAATTACACCAAGTAACTAAGACATACACTTATACCAAGTATTTTGACATACACTGACACCACGTAACAAAGACATACAATGACACCAAGTCACAAAGACATACACTGATACCCAGTAACAAAGACACTCACTTACAGCAAGTAACAAAGACATACACTGACACCAAGTAACAAAGACATACACTGTTACCCAGTAACACAGACACACACTTACACCAAGTAATAAAGACAGACAATGATACCCAGTAACACAGACACACACTTACACCAAGTAACAAAGACATTCACTGACACCCAGGAACACAGACACACACTGACACCAAGTAACGAAGACACACACTTACACCAAGTCAAACAGACATACTCTGACACCCTGTAACAAAGACATACAATGACACCCAGTAACACAGACACACACGGACAACAAGTAACAAAGACACACACATACACCAAGTAACACAGACACACACTGACACCCAGTAACACAAACAAACACACTGACACCCAGTAACACGGACACACACTGACACCAAGTCATAAAGACACACACTGACACCCAGTCACACAGACACACACTGACACCCAGTAACAAAGACGTACACTGATACCCAGTAACACAGACACACACAGACACCAAGTAACAAAGTCATACACTGACACCAAGTCACAAACACATACACTGATACCAAGTCACAAAGACATACACTGATCCCCAGTAACACAGACACCCACTGACACCAAGTAGCAAAGACATACAATGACACCAAGCAACAAAGACAGACAATTACACCAAGTAACAAAGACATACACTGACACCAAGTCACAAAGCCACACACTGACACACAGTAACAAAGACACACACTGGGAGGCTCAGTGGCGCAGTGGTTAGCAGTGCAGCCTCACAGCTCCAGGGGACCGGGTTCGATTCTGGATACTGCCTGTGCGGAGTTTGCAAGTTCTCCCTGTGTCTGCGTGGGTTTCCTCCGGGTGCTCCGGTTTCCTCCCACATGCCAAAGACATGCAGGTTGATAGGTTAATTGGCCGTCATAAATTGCCCCTAGTATAGGTAGGTGGTAAAGAAATATAAAGGGACCGGTGGGGATGTTATTGGAATATGGGATTCGTGTAGGATTAGGATAAATGGGTGGTTGATGGTCGGCACAGACTCGGTGGGCCGAAGGGCCTGTTTCAGTGCTGTATCTCTAAACTAAACTAAATACTGACACCTAGTGTCACAGACACACACTGACATCCAGTAACATACACTGATGCACAGTAACAAAGACATACACTGACACTCAGGAACACAGACACACACTGACACCAAGTAACAAAGACACACACTTACACCAAGTAACAAAGACATACACTTACACAAAGTAATAAAGACACACACTTTCACCAAGTAACAAAGACAGACAATTACACCAAGTAACAAAGACATACACTTACACCAAGTATTTTGACATGCACTGACATCAAGTAACAAAGACATACACTTACACCAAGTATTTTGACATACACTGACACCAAGTAACAAAGACATACACAGACACCAAGTAACAAAGACATACACTTACACCAAGTAACAAAGGCAGGCAATTGCACCAAGTAACAAAGACATACACTTACACCAAGTATTTTGACATACACTGACACCAAGTAAAAAAGACATACAATGACACCAAGCATTTTGACATACACTGACACCAAGTAACAAAGACATACACTGATACCCAGTAACACAGACACACACTTACAGCAAGTAACACAGACATACACTGACACCAAGTAACAAGTCATACACTGATACCCAGTAACACAGACACACACTTACACCAAGTAACAAAGACAGACACTGATACCCAGTAACACAGACACACACTTACACCAAGTAACAAAGGCGTACACTGACACCCAGTAACAAAGACATACACTGACACGAAGTAACAAAGACAGAAACTGACGCCCAGTAACACACACTTACACCAAGTAACAAAGACATACACTGACACCCAGGAACACAGACACACACTGACACCAAGTAACAAAGACATACACTGACCCCCAGTAACACAGACACATATTTACACCAAGTAACAAAGACATACACTGACACCCAGTAACAAAGACACACACTTACACCAAGTAAGACAGACATACACTGACACCAAGTAACAAAGACAGACAATTACAACAAGTAACAAAGACATACACTTACACCAAGTATTTTGACATACACTGACACCAAGTAACAAACACATACAATGACACCAAGTCACAAAGACATACACTGATACCCAGTAACACAGACACATACTTACAGCAAGTAACACAGACATACACTGACACCAAGTAACAAAGACATACACTGATACCCAGTAACACAGACACACACTTACACCAAGTAACAAAGACAGACTCTGATACCCAGTAACACAGACACACACTTACACCAAGTAACAAAGGCATACACTGACACCCAGTAACAAAGACATACACTGACACCAAGTAACAAAGACATACACTGACACCCAGTAACACACACTGATACACAGTAACAAAGACATTCACTGACACCCAGGAACACAGACACACACTGACACCAAGTAACGAAGACACACACTTACACCAAGTAACAAAGACATACACTGACACACAGTAACACAGACACACACTGACACCAAGTAACAAAGACATACACTGACACCCAGTAACACAGACACACATTTACACCAAGTAACAAAGACATACACTGACACCCAGTAACAAAGACACTCACTTACACCAAGTAACAGAGACATACACTGACACCAAGTCACAAAGACACACACTGACACCCAGTAACACAAACAAACACACACTGACACCCAGTAACACAGAGAAGCTTTGATACACAGTAACAAAGACATACACTGACACCAAGTAACACAGACACACACTGACACCCAGTAAAAAAACATACACTGACACCAAGTCACAAAGACATACACTGATGCCCAGTAACACAGAGACACTCTGACACCCAGTAACAATGACATACACTGAGACCCAGTAACACAGACATACACTGACACCAAGTAACACAGACACACACTGACACCCAGTGAAAAAGATATACACTGACACCAAGTTACAAAGACATACGCTGATGCCCAGCAACGAAGACACACACTTACACCAAGTAACACAGACATACACTGACACCAAGTAACAAAGACAGACAATTACACCAAGTAACTAAGACATACACTTATACCAAGTATTTTGACATACACTGACACCACGTAACAAAGACATACAATGACACCAAGTCACAAAGACATACACTGATACCCAGTAACAAAGACACTCACTTACAGCAAGTAACAAAGACATACACTGACACCAAGTAACAAAGACATACACTGTTACCCAGTAACACAGACACACACTTACACCAAGTAATAAAGACAGACAATGATACCCAGTAACACAGACACACACTTACACCAAGTAACAAAGACATTCACTGACACCCAGGAACACAGACACACACTGACACCAAGTAACGAAGACACACACTTACACCAAGTAACAAAGACATACACTGACACCCAGTAACACAGACACACACTGACACCAAGTAACAAAGACATCCACTGACACCCAGTAACACAGACACACACTGGGCGGCACAGTGGCGCAGTGGTTAGCACTGCAGCCTCACAGCTCCAGTGACCCGGGTTCGATTCTGGGTACTGCCTGTGCGGAGTTTGCAAGTTCTCCCTGTGTCTGCGTGGGTTTCCTCCGGGTGCTCCGGTTTCCTCCCACATGCCAAAGACTTGCAGGTTGATAGGTTAATTGGCCATTATAAATTGCCCCTTGTATAGGCAGCTGCTAGGGAAATATATAGGGACCGGGGGGGATGTTATTGGAATATGGGATTCGTGTAGGATTAGTAGAAATGGTTGGTTGATTTTCGGCACAGACTCGGTGGGCCGAAGGGACTGTATCTCTGAACTAAACTAAATACTGACACCTAGTGTCACAGACACACACTGACACCCAGTTACACAGACATGCACTGACACCAAGTAACAAAGACAGACAATTGCACCAAGTAACAAAGACATACACTTACACCAATTATTTTGACATACACTGACAACAAGGAACAAAGACATACACTGACACCCAGTAACACAGACACACACGGACACCAAGTAACAAAGACATACACTGACACCAAGTAACAAAGACATACACTTACACCCAGTAACACAGACACACACGGACACCAAGTAACAAAGGCACACACTAACACCAAGTAACACAGACACACACTGATACCAAGTCACAAAGACATACACTGATACCCAGTAACACAAACTAACTCACACTGACGCCCAGTAACACAGAGAAACACTGATATACAGTAACAAAGACATACACTTACACCAAGTATTTTGACATACACTGACACAAAGTAACACAGACACACACTTACATCAAGTAACACAGACACACACTTACACCAAGTAACAAAGACATACACTGACACCCAGTAACAAAGACATACACTGACACCAAGTAACAAAGACATTCACTGACACCCAGGAACACAGACACACACTGACACCAAGTAACAAAGACATACACTGACACCCAGTAACACAGACACGCACTGACACCAAGTCACAAAGACATACACTGATACCCAGTAACACAAACTAACTCACACTGACGCCCAGTAACACAGAGAAACACTGATATACAGTAACAAAGACATACACTGACACCCAGTAACACAGACACGCACTGACACCAAGTCACAAAGACATACACTGACACCAAGTAACACAGGCACACACTGACACCCAGTAAAAAAGACATACACTGACACCAAGTCACAAAGACATGCACTGATGCCCAGTAACACAGACACACACTGACACCACGTAACAAAGACATACACTTACACCAAGTATTCTGACATACACTGACACAAAGTAACAAAGACATACACTGATACCCAGTAACACAGACACACACTTACATCAAGTAACACAGACACACACTTACACCAAGTAACAAAGACATACACTGACACCCAGTAACAAAGACATACATTTACACCAAGTAACAAAGACAGGCAATTTCACCAAGTAACAAAGACATACACTTACACCAAGTATTAAAACATACACTGACACCAAGTCACAAAGACATACACTGACCCCCAGTAACACAGACACACAGTTACACCAAGTAACAAAGACATACACTGACACCCAGTAACAAAGACACACACTTACACCAAGTAACAGAGACATACACTGACACCAAGTCACAAAGACACACACTGACACCCAGTAACACAAACAAACACACACTGACACCCAGTAACACAGAGAAACACTGAAACACAGTAACAAAGACATACACTGACACCAAGTAACACAGACACACACTGACAGCCAGTAAAAAAACATACACTGACACCAAGTCACAAAGACATACACTGATGCCCAGTAACACAGACACACACTGACACCCAGTAACAAAGACATACACTGACACCCAGTAACACAGACATACACTGACACCAAGTAACAAAGACAGACAATTGCACCAAGTAACAAAGACATACACTTACACCAATTATTTTGACATACACTGACACCAAGTAACAAAGACATACACTTACACCCAGTAACACAGACACACACGGACACCAAGTAACAAAGGCACACACTAACACCAAGTAACACAGACACACACTGATACCAAGTCACAAAGACATACACTGGTACCCAGTAACACAAACTAACTCACACTGACGCCCAGTAACACAGAGAAACACTGATATACAGTAACAAAGACATACACTTACACCAAGTATTTTGACATACACTGACACAAAGTAACACAGACACACACTTACATCAAGTAACACAGACACACACTTACACCAAGTAACAAAGACATACACTGACACTCAGTAACAAAGACATACACTGACACCAAGTAACAAAGACATTCACTGACACCCAGGAACACAGACACACACTGACACCAAGTAACAAAGACATACACTGACACCCAGTAACACAGACACGCACTGACACCAAGTCACAAAGACATACACTGATACCCAGTAACACATACTAACTCACACTGACGCCCAGTAACACAGAGAAACACTGATATACAGTAACAAAGACATACACTGACACCAAGTAACACAGGCACACACTGACACCCAGTAAAAAATACATACACTGACACCAAGTCACAAAGACATGCACTGATGCCCAGTAACACAGACACACACTGACACCACGTAACAAAGACATACACTGACACCCAGTAACACAGACACGCACTGACACCAAGTAACAAAGACATACACTGACACCCAGTAACACAGACACGCACTGACACCAAGTAACAAAGACATTCACTGACACCCAGGAACACAGACACACACTGACACCAAGTAACAAAGACATACACTGACACCCAGTAACACAGACACGCACTGACACCAAGTCACAAAGACATTCACTGATACCCAGTAACACAAACTAACTCACACTGACGCCCAGTAACACAGAGAAACACTGATATACAGTAACAAAGACATACACTGACACCAAGTAACACAGGCACACACTGACACCCAGTAAAAAAGACATACACTGACACCAAGTCACAAAGACATGCACTGATGCCCAGTAACACAGACACACACTGACACCACGTAACAAAGACATACACTTACACCAAGTATTCTGACATACACTGACACAAAGTAACAAAGACATACACTGATACCCAGTAACACAGACACACACTTACATCAAGTAACACAGACACACACTTACACCAAGTAACAAAGACATACACTGACACCCAGTAACAAAGACATACACTTACACCAAGTAACAAAGACAGGCAATTTCACCAAGTAACAAAGACATACACTTACACCAAGTATTAAAACATACACTGACACCAAGTCACAAAGACATACACTGACCCCCAGTAACACAGACACACATTTACACCAAGTAACAAAGACATACACTGACACCCAGTAACAAAGACACACACTTACACCAAGTAACAGAGACATACACTGACACCAAGTCACAAAGACACACACTGATACCCAGTAACACAAACAAACACACACTGACACACAATAACACAGAGAAACACTGATACACAGTAACAAAGACATACACTGACACCAAGTAACACAGACACACACTGACAGCCAGTAAAAAAACATACACAGACACCAAGTCACAAAGACATACACTGATGCCCAGTAACACAGACACACACTGACACCCAGTAACAAAGACATACACTGACACCCAGTAACACAGACATACACTGACACCAAGTAACACAGACACACACTGACACCCAGTAAAAAAGACATACACTGACACCAAGTAACAAAGACATACACTTACACCAAGTATTTTGACATAAACTGACACCAAGTAACAAACACATACAATGACACCAAGTCACAAAGACATACACTGATACCCAGTAACACAGACACATACTTACAGCAAGTAACACAGACATACACTGACACCAAGTAACAAAGACATACACTGATACCCAGTAACACAGACACACACTTACACCAAGTAACAAAGACAGACTCTGATACCCAGTAACACAGACACACACTTACACCAAGTAACAAAGGCATACACTGACACCCAGTGACAAAGACATACACTGACACCAAGTAACAAAGACATACACTGACACCCAGTCACACACACTGATACACAGTAACAAAGACATTCACTGACACCCAGGAACACAGACACACACTGACACCAAGTAACGAAGACACACACTTACACCAAGTAACAAAGACATACACTGACACACAGTAACACAGACACACACTGACACCAAGTAACAAAGACATACACTGACACCCAGTAACACAGACACACATTTACACCAAGTAACAAAGACATACACTGACACCCAGTAACAAAGACACTCACTTACACCAAGTAACAGAGACATACACTGACACCAAGTCACAAAGACACACACTGACACCCAGTAACACAAACAAACACACACTGACACCCAGTAACACAGAGAAACACTGATACACAGTAACAAAGACATACACTGACACCAAGTAACACAGACACACACTGACACCCAGTAAAAAAACATACACTGACACCAAGTCACAAAGACATACACTGATGCCCAGTAACACAGACACACACTGACACCCAGTAACAAAGACATACACTGACACCCAGTAACACAGACATACACTGACACCAAGTAACACAGACACACACTGACACCCAGTGAAAAAGATATACACTGACACCAAGTCACAAAGACATACGCTGATGCCCAGCAACGAAGACACACACTTACACCAAGTAACACAGACATACACTGACACCAAGTAACAAAGACAGACAATTACACCAAGTAACAAAGACATACACTTACACCAAGTATTTTGACATACACTGACACCACGTAACAAAGACATACAATGACACCAAGTCACAAAGACATACACTGATACCCAGTAACACAGACACACACTTACAGCAAGTAACACAGACATACACTGACACCAAGTAACAAAGACATAGACTGTTACCCAGTAACACAGACACACACTTACACCAAGTAACAAAGACAGACACTGATACCCAGTAACACAGACACACACTTTCACCAAGTAACAAAGACATACACTGACACCCAGTAACACACACTGATACACAGTAACAAAGACATTCACTGACACCCAGGAACACAGACACACACTGACACCAAGTAACGAAGACACACACTTACACCAAGTAACAAAGACATACACTGACACCCAGTAACACAGACACACACTGACACCAAGTAACAAAGACATCCACTGACACCCAGTAACACAGACACACACTGGGCGGCACAGTGGCGCAGTGGTTAGCACTGCAGCCTCACAGCTCCAGTGACCCGGGTTCGATTCTGGGTACTGCCTGTGCGTAGTTTGCAAGTTCTCCCTGTGTCTGCGTGGGTTTCCTCCGGGTGCTCCGGTTTCCTCCCACATGCCAAAGACTTGCAGGTTGATAGGTTAATTGGCCATTATAAATTGCCCCTTGTATAGGCAGCTGGTAGGGAAATATATAGGGACCGGGGGGGATGTTATTGGAATATGGGATTCGTGTAGGATTAGTAGAAATGGTTGGTTGATTTTCGGCACAGACTCGGTGGGCCGAAGGGACTGTATCTCTAAACTAAACTAAATACTGACGCCTAGTGTCACAGACACACACTGACACCCAGTTACACAGACATACACTGACACCAAGTAACAAAGACAGACAATTGCACCAAGTAACAAAGACATACACTTACACCAATTATTTTGACATACACTGACACCAAGGAACAAAGACATACACTGACACCCAGTAACACAGACACACACGGACACCAAGTAACACAGACACACACTTATACCCAGTAACACAGACACACACGGACACCAAGTAACAAAGGCACACACTTACACCAAGTAACACAGACACACACTGATACCAAGTCACAAAGACATACACTGATACCCAGTAACACAAACTAACTCACACTGACGCCCAGTAACACAGAGAAACACTGATATACAGTAACAAAGACATACACTTACACCAAGTATTTTGACATGCACTGACACAATGTAACACAGAAACACACTTACATCAAGTAACACAGACACACACTTACACCAAGTAACAAAGACATACGCTGATACCCAGTAACAAAGACATACACTGACACCAATTAACAAAGACATTCACTGACACCCAGGAACACAGACACACACTGACACCAAGTAACAAAGACATACACTGACACCCAGTAACACAGACACGCACTGACACCAAGTCACAAAGACATACACTGATACCCAGTAACACAACCTAACTCACACTGACGCCCAGTAACACAGAGAAACACTGATATACAGTAACAAAGACATACACTGACACCAAGTAACACAGGCATACACTGAAACACAGTAAAAAAGACATACACTGACACCAAGTCACAAAGACATACACTGATACCAAGTCACAAAGACATGCACTGATGCCCAGTAACACAGACACACACTGACACCAAGTAACAAAGACATACACTGACACCACGTAACAAAGACATACACTTACACCAAGTATTTTGACATACACTGACACAAAGTAACAAAGACATACACTGATACCCAGTAACACAGACACACACTTACATCAAGTAACACAGACCCACACTTACACCAAGTAACAAAGACATACACTGACACCCAGTAACAAAGACATACACTGACACCAAGTAACAAAGACATTCACTGACACCCAGGAACAAAGACACACACTGACACCTAGTAACAAAGACACACACTTACAGCAAGTAACAAAGACATACACTGACACCCAGTAACACAGACACGCACTGACACCAAGTAACAAAGACATACACTGACACCCAGTAACACACACTGATACACAGGAACAAAGACATACACTGACACCCAGTAACACACACTGATACACAGTAACAATGACATTCACTGACACCCAGGAACACAGACACAATCTGACACCAAGTAACGAAGACACACACTTACACCAAGTAACAAAGACATACACTGACACCCAGTAACACAGACACACACTGACACCAAGTAACAAAGACATACACTGACCCCCAGTAACACAGACACACATTTACACCAAGTAACAAAGACATACACTGACACCCAGTAACAAAGACACACACTTACACTAAGTAACAGAGGCATACACTGACACCAAGTCACAAAGACACACACTGACACCAAGTAACACAAAGAAACAAACACTGACACCCAGTAACACAGAGAAACACTGATACACAGTAACAAAGACATACACTGACACCAAGTAACACAGACACACACTGACACCCAGTAAAAAAACATACACTGACACCAAGTCACAAAGACATACGCTGATGCCCAGTAACGAAGACACAGACTTACACCAAGTAAAACAGACATACACTGACACCATGTAACAAACACATACAATGACACCAAGTCACAAAGACATACACTGATACCCAGTAACACAGACACATACTTACAGCAAGTAACACAGACATACACTGACACAAAGTAACAAGGACATACACTGACACCAAGTATTTTGACATACACTGACACCAAGTAACAAACACATACAATGACACCAAGTCACAAAGACATACACTGATACCCAGTAACACAGACACATACTTACAGCAAGTAACACAGACATACACTGACAACAAGTAACAAAGACATACACTGATACCCAGTAACACAGACACACACTTACACCAAGTAACAAAGACAGACACTGATACCCAGTAACACAGACACACACTGACACCAAGTAACAAAGACATACACTGACACCCAGTAACAAAGACATACACTGACACCAAGTAACAAAGACATTCACTGACACCCAGGAACACAGACACACACTGACACCAAGTAACAAAGACATACACTGACACCCAGTAACACAGACACGCACTGACACCAAGTCACAAAGACATACACTGATACCCAGTAACACAAACTAACTCACACTGACGCCCAGTAACACAGAGAAACACTGATATACAGTAACAAAGACATACACTGACACCAAGTAACACAGGCACACACTGACACCAAGTAAAAAAGACATACACTGACACCAAGTCACAAAGACATACACGGATACCAAGTCACAAAGACATGCACTGATGCCCAGTAACACAGACACACACTGACACCAAGTAACAAAAACATACACTGACACCACGTAACAAAGACATACACTTACACCAATTATTCTGACATACACTGACACAAAGTAACAAAGACATACACTGATACCCAGTAACACAGACACACACTTACATCAAGTAACACAGACACACACTTACACCAAGTAACAAAGACATACACTGACACCAATTAACAAAGACATTCACTGACACCCAGGAACACAGACACACACTGACACCAAGTAACAAAGACATACACTGACACCCAGTAACACAGACACGCACTGACACCAAGTCACAAAGACATACACTGATACCCAGTAACACAACCTAACTCACACTGACGCCCAGTAACACAGAGAAACACTGATATACAGTAACAAAGACATACACTGACACCAAGTAACACAGGCATACACTGAAACCCAGTAAAAAAGACATACACTGACACCAAGTCACAAAGACATACACTGATACCAAGTCACAAAGACATGCACTGATGCCCAGTAACACAGACACACACTGACACCAAGTAACAAAGACATACACTGACACCACGTAACAAAGACATACACTTACACCAAGTATTTTGACATACACTGACACAAAGTAACAAAGACATACACTGATACCCAGTAACACAGACACACACTTACATCAAGTAACACAGACCCACACTTACACCAAGTAACAAAGACATACACTGACACCCAGTAACAAAGACATACACTGACACCAAGTAACAAAGACATTCACTGACACCCAGGAACAAAGACACACACTGACACCTAGTAACAAAGACACACACTTACACCAAGTAACAAAGACATACACTGACACCCAGTAACACAGACACGCACTGACACCAAGTAACAAAGACATACACTGACACCAAGTAACACACACTGATACACAGGAACAAAGACATACACTGACACCCAGTAACACACACTGATACACAGTAACAATGACATTCACTGACACCCAGGAACACAGACACAATCTGACACCAAGTAACGAAGACACACACTTACACCAAGTAACAAAGACATACACTGACACCCCGTAACACAGACACACACTGACACCAAGTAACAAAGACATACACTGACCCCCAGTAACACAGACACACATTTACACCAAGTAACAAAGACATACACTGACACCCAGTAACAAAGACACACACTTACACTAAGTAACAGAGGCATACACTGACACCAAGTCACAAAGACACACACTGACACCAAGTAACACAAAGAAACAAACACTGACACCCAGTAACACAGAGAAACACTGATACACAGTAACAAAGACATACACTGACACCAAGTAACACAGACACACACTGACACCCAGTAAAAAAACATACACTGACACCAAGTCACAAAGACATACGCTGATGCCCAGTAACGAAGACACAGACTTACACCAAGTAAAACAGACATACACTGACACCATGTAACAAACACATACAATGACACCAAGTCACAAAGACATACACTGATACCCAGTAACACAGACACATACTTACAGCAAGTAACACAGACATACACTGACACCAAGTAACAAGGACATACACTGACACCAAGTATTTTGACATACACTGACACCAAGTAACAAACACATACAATGACACCAAGTCACAAAGACATACACTGATACCCAGTAACACAGACACATACTTACAGCAAGTAACACAGACATACACTGACAACAAGTAACAAAGACATACACTGATACCCAGTAACACAGACACACACTTACACCAAGTAACAAAGACAGACACTGATACCCAGTAACACAGACACACACTGACACCAAGTAACAAAGACATACACTGACACCCAGTAACAAAGACATACACTGACACCAAGTAACAAAGACATTCACTGACACCCAGGAACACAGACACACACTGACACCAAGTAACAAAGACATACACTGACACCCAGTAACACTGACACGCACTGACACCAAGTCACAAAGACATACACTGATACCCAGTAACACAAACTAACTCACACTGACGCCCAGTAACACAGAGAAACACTGATATACAGTAACAAAGACATACACTGACACCAAGTAACACAGGCACACACTGACACCCAGTAAAAAAGACATACACTGACACCAAGTCACAAAGACATACACGGATACCAAGTCACAAAGACATGCACTGATGCCCAGTAACACAGACACACACTGACACCAAGTAACAAAAACATACACTGACACCACGTAACAAAGACATACACTTACACCAATTATTCTGACATACACTGACACAAAGTAACAAAGACATACACTGATACCCAGTAACACAGACACACACTTACATCAAGTAACACAGACACACACTTACACCAAGTAACAAAGACATACACTGACACCCAGTAACAAAGACATACACTTACAACAAGTAACAAAGACAGGCAATTACACCAAGTAACAAAGACATACACTTACACCAAGTATTAAAACATACACTGACACCAAGTCACAAAGACATACAATGACACCAAGTCACAAAGACATACACTGATACCCAGTAACACAGACACATACTTACAGCAAGTAACACAGACATACACTGACACCAAGTAACAAAGACATACACTGATACCCAGTAACACAGACACACACTTACAACAAGTAACAAAGACAGACTCTGATACCCAGTAACGCAGACACACACTTACACCAAGTAACAAAGGCATACACTGACACCCAGTAACAAAGACATACACTGACACCAAGTAACAAAGACATACACTGACACCCAATAACACACACTGATACACAGTAACAAAGACATTCACTGACACCCAGGAACACAGACACACACTGACACCAAGTAACGAAGACACACACTTACACCAAGTAAAAAAGACATACACTGACACACAGTAACACAGACACACACTGACACCAAGTAACAAAGACATACACTGACACCCAGTAACACAGACACACATTTACACCAAGTAACAAAGACATACACTGACACCCAGTAACAAAGACATACACTTACACCAAGTAACAAAGACAGGCAATTACACCAAGTAACAAAGACATACACTTACACCAAGTATTAAAACATACACTGACACCAAGTCACAAAGACATACACTGATGCCCAGTAACACAGACACACACTTACAGCAAGTAACACAGACATACACTGACACCAAGTAACAAAGACATACACTGATACCCAGTAACACAGACACACACTTACACCAAGTAACAAAGACAGACACTGATACCCAGTAACACAGACACACACTTACACCAAGTAACAAAGGCGGACACTGACACCCAGTAACAAAGACATACACTGACACGAAGTAACAAAGACATACACTGACACCCAGTAACACACACTTACACCAAGTAACAAAGACATACACTGACACCCAGGAACACAGACACACACTGACACCAAGTAACAAAGACATACACTGACCCCCAGTAACACAGACACACATTTACACCAAGTAACAAAGACATACACTGACACACAGTAACAAAGACATACACTGATACCCAGTAACACAGACACACACTTACACCAAGTAACAAAGACAGACACTGATACCCAGTAACACAGACACACACTGACACCAAGTAACAAAGACATACACTGACACCCAGTAACAAAGACATACACTGACACCAAGTAACAAAGACATTCACTGACACCCAGGAACACAGACACACACTGACACCAAGTAACAAAGACATACACTGACACCCAGTAACACTGACACGCACTGACACCAAGTCACAAAGACATACACTGATACCCAGTAACACAAACTAACTCACACTGACGCCCAGTAACACAGAGAAACACTGATATACAGTAACAAAGACATACACTGACACCAAGTAACACAGGCACACACTGACACCCAGTAAAAAAGACATACACTGACACCAAGTCACAAAGACATACACGGATACCAAGTCACAAAGACATGCACTGATGCCCAGTAACACAGACACACACTGACACCAAGTAACAAAAACATACACTGACACCACGTAACAAAGACATACACTTACACCAATTATTCTGACATACACTGACACAAAGTAACAAAGACATACACTGATACCCAGTAACACAGACACACACTTACATCAAGTAACACAGACACACACTTACACCAAGTAACAAAGACATACACTGACACCCAGTAACAAAGACATACACTTACAACAAGTAACAAAGACAGGCAATTACACCAAGTAACAAAGACATACACTTACACCAAGTATTAAAACATACACTGACACCAAGTCACAAAGACATACAATGACACCAAGTCACAAAGACATACACTGATACCCAGTAACACAGACACATACTTACAGCAAGTAACACAGACATACACTGACACCAAGTAACAAAGACATACACTGATACCCAGTAACACAGACACACACTTACAACAAGTAACAAAGACAGACTCTGATACCCAGTAACGCAGACACACACTTACACCAAGTAACAAAGGCATACACTGACACCCAGTAACAAAGACATACACTGACACCAAGTAACAAAGACATACACTGACACCCAATAACACACACTGATACACAGTAACAAAGACATTCACTGACACCCAGGAACACAGACACACACTGACACCAAGTAACGAAGACACACACTTACACCAAGTAAAAAAGACATACACTGACACACAGTAACACAGACACACACTGACACCAAGTAACAAAGACATACACTGACACCCAGTAACACAGACACACATTTACACCAAGTAACAAAGACATACACTGACACCCAGTAACAAAGACATACACTTACACCAAGTAACAAAGACAGGCAATTACACCAAGTAACAAAGACATACACTTACACCAAGTATTAAAACATACACTGACACCAAGTCACAAAGACATACACTGATGCCCAGTAACACAGACACACACTTACAGCAAGTAACACAGACATACACTGACACCAAGTAACAAAGACATACACTGATACCCAGTAACACAGACACACACTTACACCAAGTAACAAAGACAGACACTGATACCCAGTAACACAGACACACACTTACACCAAGTAACAAAGGCGGACACTGACACCCAGTAACAAAGACATACACTGACACGAAGTAACAAAGACATACACTGACACCCAGTAACACACACTTACACCAAGTAACAAAGACATACACTGACACCCAGGAACACAGACACACACTGACACCAAGTAACAAAGACATACACTGACCCCCAGTAACACAGACACACATTTACACCAAGTAACAAAGACATACACTGACACACAGTAACAAAGACACACACTTACACCAAGTAACAGAGACATACACTGACACCAAGTAACACAGACACACACTGACAGCCAGTAAAAAAACATGCACTGACACCAAGTCACAAAGACATACACTGATGCCCAGTAACACAGACACACACTGACACCCAGTAACAAAGACATACACTGACACCCAGTAACACAGACATACACTGACACCAAGTAACACAGACACACACTGACACCCAGTAAAAAAGACATACACTGACACCAAGTCACAAAGACATACGCTGATGCCCAGTAACGAAGACACACACTTACACCAAGTAACACAGACATACACTGACAGCAAGTAACAAAGACAGACAATTACACCAAGTAACAAAGACATACACTTACACCAAGTATTTTGACATACACTGACACCAAGTAACAAACACATACAATGACACCAAGTCACAAAGACATACACTGATACCCAGTAACACAGACACATAATTACAGCAAGTAACACAGACATACACTGATACCCAGTAACACAGACACACACTTACACCAAGTAACAAAGACAGACTCTGATACCCAGTAACGCAGACACACACTTACACCAAGTAACAAAGGCATACACTGACACCCAGTAACAAAGACATACACTGACACCAAGTAACAAAGACATACACTGACACCCAATAGCACACACTGATACACAGTAACAAAGACATTCACTGACACCCAGGAACACAGACACACACTGACACCAAGTAACGAAGACACACACTTACACCAAGTAACAAAGACATACACTGACACACAGTAACACAGACACACATTTACACCAAGTAACAAAGACATACACTGACACCCAGTAACAAAGACACTCACTTACACCAAGTAACAGAGACATACACTGACACCAAGTCACAAAGACACACACTGACACCCAGTAACACAAACAAACACACACTGACACCCAGTAACACAGAGAAACACTGATACACAGTAACAAAGACATACACTGACACCAAGTAACACAGACACACACTGACACCCAGTAAAAAAACATACACTGACACCAAGTCACAAAGACATACACTGATGCCCAGTAACACAGACACACACTGACACCCAGTAACAAAGACATACACTGACACCCAGTAACACAGACATACACTGACACCAAGTAACACAGACACACACTGACACCCAGTGAAAAAGATACACACTGACACCAAGTCACAAAGACAGACGCTGATGCCCAGCAACGAAGACACACACTTACACCAAGTAACACAGACATACACTGACACCAAGTAACAAAGACAGACAATTACAACAAGTAACAAAGACATACACTTACACCAAGTATTTTGACATACACTGACACCAAGTAACAAAGACATACAATGACACCAAGTCACAAAGACATACACTGATACCCAGTAACACAGACACACACTTACAGCAAGTAACACAGACATACACTGACACCCAGTAACAAAGACACACACTGACACCAAGTAACAAAGACATACACTGATACCCTGTAACACAACCTAACTCACACTGACGCCCAGTAACACAGAGAAACACTGAT
The DNA here is from genome assembly GCF_036365525.1 of Heterodontus francisci. NCBI lineage: Eukaryota > Metazoa > Chordata > Chondrichthyes > Heterodontiformes > Heterodontidae > Heterodontus > Heterodontus francisci. The sequence continues at coordinate 4,839,949 of NW_027140851.1, read as the reverse complement.
ATACAGTAACAAAGACATACACTGACACCAAGTAACACAGGCATATACTGACACCCAGTAAAAAAGACATACACTGACACCAAGTCACAAAGACATACACTGATACCAAGTCACAAAGACATGCACTGATGCCCAGTAACACAGACACACACTGACACCAAGTAACAAAGACATACACTGACACCACGTAACAAAGACATACACTTACACCAAGTATTTTGACATACACTGACACAAAGTAACAAAGACATACACTGATACCCAGTAACACAGACACACACTTACATCAAGTAACACAGACACACACTTACACCAAGAAACAAAGACATACACTGACACCCAGTAACAAAGACATACACTGACACCCAGTAACACAGACACACACTGACACCAAGTAACAAAGACATACACTGATACCCAGTAACACAGACACACATTTACACCAAGTAACAAAGACATACACTGACACCCAGTAACAAAGACACACACTGACACTAAGTAACAGAGACATACACTGACACCAAGTGACAAAGACATACACTGACACCCAGTAACACAGACACACACTGACACAAAGTAACAAAGACATACACTGACCCCCAGTAACACAGACACACATTTACACCAAGTAACAAAGACATACACTGACACCCAGTAACAAAGACACACACTTACACTAAGTAACAGAGACATCCACTGACACCAAGTAACACAGACACACACTGACACCCAGTAAAAAAACATACACTGACACCAAGTCACAAAGACATACGCTGATGCCCAGTAACGAAGACACACACTTACACCAAGTAACACAGACATACACTGACACCATGTAACAAACACATACAATGACACCAAGTCACAAAGACATACACTGATACCCAGTAACACAGACACATACTTACAGCAAGTAACACAGACATACACTGACACCAAGTAACAAAGACATACACTGACACCAAGTATTTTGACATACACTGACACCAAGTAGCAAACACATACACTGACACCAAGTCACAAAGACATACACTGATGCCCAGTAACACAGACACACACTGACACCCAGTAACAAAGACATACACTGACACCCAGTAACACAGACATACACTGACACCAAGTAACACAGACACACACTGACACCCAGTGAAAAAGATATACACTGACACCAAGTCACAAAGACAGACGCTGATGCCCAGCAACGAAGACACACACTTACACCAAGTAACACAGACATACACTGACACCAAGTAACAAAGACAGACAATTACAACAAGTAACAAAGACATACACTTACACCAAGTATTTTGACATACACTGACACCAAGTAACAAAGACATACAATGACACCAAGTCACAAAGACATACACTGATACCCAGTAACACAGACACACACTTACAGCAAGTAACACAGACATACACTGACTCCAAGTAACAAAGACATACACTGTTACCCAGTAACACAGACACACACTTACACCAAGTAACACAGAGAAACACTGATATACAGTAACAAAGACATACACTTACACCAAGTATTTTGACATACACTGACACAAAGTAACACAGACACACACTTACATCAAGTAACACAGACACACACTTACACCAACTAACAAAGACATACACTGACACCCAGTAACAAAGACATACACTGACACCCAGTAACAAAGACACACACTGACACCAAGTAACAAAGACATACACTGATACCCTGTAACACAACCTAACTCACACTGACGCCCAGTAACACAGAGAAACACTGATATACAGTAACAAAGACATACACTGACACCAAGTAACACAGGCATATACTGACACCCAGTAAAAAAGACATACACTGACACCAAGTCACAAAGACATACACTGATACCAAGTCACAAAGACATGCACTGATGCCCAGTAACACAGACACACACTGACACCAAGTAACAAAGACATACACTGACACCACGTAACAAAGACATACACTTACACCAAGTATTTTGACATACACTGACACAAAGTAACAAAGACATACACTGATACCCAGTAACACAGACACACACTTACATCAAGTAACACAGACACACACTTACACCAAGAAACAAAGACATACACTGACACCCAGTAACAAAGACATACACTGACACCCAGTAACACAGACACACACTGACACCAAGTAACAAAGACATACACTGACACCCAGTAACACAGACACACATTTACACCAAGTAACAAAGACATACACTGACACCCAGTAACAAAGACACACACTTACACTAAGTAACAGAGACATACACTGACACCAAGTAACAAAGACATACACTGACACCCAGTAACAGAGACACACACTGACACAAAGTAACAAAGACATACACTGACCCCCAGTAACACAGACACACATTTACACCAAGTAACAAGGACATACACTGACACCCAGTAACAAAGACACACACTTACACTAAGTAACAGAGACATACACTGACACCAAGTAACACAGACACACACTGACACCCAGTAAAAAAAACATACACTGACACCAAGTCACAAAGACATACGCTGATGCCCAGTAACGAAGACACACACTTACACCAAGTAACACAGACATACACTGACACCATGTAACAAACACATACAATGACACCAAGTCACAAAGACATACACTGATACCCAGTAACACAGACACATACTTACAGCAAGTAACACAGACATACACTGACACCAAGTAACAAAGACATACACTGACACCAAGTATTTTGACATACACTGACACCAAGTAACAAACACATACAATGACACCAAGTCACAAAGACATACACTGATACCCAGTAACACAGACACATACTTACAGAAAGTAACACAGACATACACTGACAACAAGTAACAAAGACATACACTGATACCCAGTAACACAGACACACACTTACACCAAGTAACAAAGACAGACACTGATACCCAGTAACACAGACACACACTGACACCAAGTAACAAAGACATACACTGACACCAAGTCACAAAGACACACACTGGTACACAGTAACAAAGACATTCACTGACACCCAGGAACACAGACACACACTTACACCAAGTAACAAAGACATACACTGACACCAAGTCACAAAGACATAAACTGATGCCCAGTAACACAGACACACACTTACACCAAGTAACACAGACATACGCTGATGCCCAGTAACAAAGACAGACAATTACACCAAGTAACGAAGACATACACTTACACCAAGTATTTTGACATACACTGACACCAAGTAACAAAGACATACACTGACACCAATTAACAAAGACATACACTTACACCAAGTAACAAAGACAGACAATTACACCAAGTAACAAAGACATACACTTACACCAAGTATTTTGACATACTCTGACACCACGTAACAAAGACATACAATGACACCAAGTCACAAAGACATACACTGATACCCAGTAACACAGACACACACTTACAGCAGTTAACACAGACATACACTGACACCAAGTAACAAAGACATACACTGACACCCAGTAACACAGACACACACTTACACCAAGTAACAAAGACAGACACTGATACCCAGTAACACAGACACACACTTACACCAAGTAACAAAGGCATACACTGACACCAAGTAACAAAGACATACACTGACACCCAGTAACACACACTGATACACAGTAACAAAGACATTCACTGACACCCAGGAACACAGACACACACTGACACCAAGTAACGAAGACACACACTTACACCAAGTAACAAAGACATACACTTACACCAAGTATTTTGACATACACTGACACCAAGTAACAAACACATACAATGACACCAAGTCACAAAGACATACACTGATACCCAGTAACACAGACACATACTTACAGCAAGTAACACAGACATTCTTGGGGCCCCCTTATCTCGAGAGACAATGGATACGCGCCTGGAGGTGGTCAGTGGTTTGTGAAGCAGCGCCTGGAGTGGCTATAACGGCCAATTCTGGAGTGACAGGCTCTTCCACAGGTGCTGCAGAGAAATTTGTTTGTTGGGGCTGTTGCACAGTTGGCTCTCCCCTTGCGCCTCTGTCTTTTTTCCTGCCAACTACTAAGTCTCTTCGACTCGCCACAATTTAGCCCTGTCTTTATGGCTGCCCGCCAGCTCTGGCGAATGCTGGCAACTGACTCCCACGACTTGTGATCAATGTCACACGATTTCATGTCGCGTTTGCAGACGTCTTTATAACGGAGACATGGACGGCCGGTGGGTCTGATACCAGTGGCGAGCTCGCTGTACAATGTGTCTTTGGGGATCCTGCCATCTTCCATGCGGCTCACATGGCCAAGCCATCTCAAGCGCCGCTGACTCAGTAGTGTGTATAAGCTGGGGATGTTGGCCGCTTCAAGGACTTCTGTGTTGGAGATATAGTCCTGCCACCTGATGCCAAGTATTCTCCGAAGGCAGCGAAGATGGAATGAATTGAGACGTCGCTCTTGGCTGGCATACGTTGTCCAGGCCTCGCTGCCGTAGAGCAAGGTACTGAGGACACAGGCCTGATACACTCGGACTTTTGTGTTCCGTGTCAGTGCGCCATTTTCCCACACTCTCTTGGCCAGTCTGAACATAGCAGTGGAAGCCTTACCCATGCGCTTGTTGATTTCTGCATCTAGAGACAGGTTACTGGTGATAGTTGAGACGAGGTAGGTGAACTCTTGAACCTCTTCCAGAGCGTGGTCGCCAATATTGATGGATGGAGCATTTCTGACATCCTGCCCCATGATGTTCGTTTTCTTGAGGCTGATGGTTAGGCCAAATTCATTGCAGGCAGACGCAAACCTGTCGATGAGACTCTGCAGGCATTCTTCAGTGTGAGATGTTAAAGCAGCATCGTCAGCAAAGAGGAGTTCTCTGATGAGGACTTTCCGTACTTTGGACTTCGCTCTTAGACGGGCAAGGTTGAACAACCTGCCCCCTGATCTTGTGTGGAGGAAAATTCCTTCACATACACGGACACCAAGTAACAAAGACACACACTTACACCAAGTAACAAAGACATACACTGACACCAAGTAACAAAGACATACACTTACACCCAGTAACACAGACACACACGGACACCAAGTAACAAAGGCACACACTTACACCAAGTAACACAGACACACACTGATACCAAGTCACAAAGACATACACTGATACCCAGTAACACAAACTAACTCACACTGACTCCCAGTAACACAGAGAAACACTGATATACAGTAACAAAGACATACACGTACACCAAGTATTTTGACATACACTGACACAAAGTAACACAGACACACACTTACATCAAGTAACACAGACACACACTTACACCAAGTAACAAAGACATACACTGACACCCAGTAACAAAGACATACACTGACACCAAGTAACAAAGACATTCACTGACACCCAGGAACACAGACACACACTGACACCAAGTAACAAAGACATACACTGACACCCAGTAACACAGACACGCACTGACACCAAGTCACAAAGACATACACTGATACCCAGTAACACAACCTAACTCACACTGACGCCCAGTAACACAGAGAAACACTGATATACAGTAACAAAGACATACACTGACACCAAGTAACAAAGGCATACACTGACACCCAGTAAAAAAGACATACACTGACACCAAGTCACAAAGACATACACTGATACCAAGTCACAAAGACATGCACTGATGCCCAGTAACACAGACACACACTGACACCAAGTAACAAAGACATACACTGACACCACGTAACAAAGACATACACTTACACCAAGTATTTTGACATACACTGACACAAAGTAACAAAGACATACACTGATACCCAGTAACACAGACACACACTTACATCAAGTAACACAGACACACACTTACACCAAGAAACAAAGACATACACTGACACCCAGTAACAAAGACATACACTGACACCAAGTAACAAAGACATTCACTGACACCCAGGAACACAGACACACACTGACACCTAGTAACAAAGACACACATTTACACCAAGTAACAAAGACATACACTGACACCCAGTAACACAGACACGCACTGACACCAAGTAACAAAGACATACACTGACACCCAGTAACACACACTGATACACAGGAACAAAGACATACACTGACACCCAGTAACACACACTGATACACAGTAACAATGACATTCACTGACACCCAGGAACACAGTCACAATCTGACACCAAGTAACGAAGACACACACTTACACCAAGTAACAAAGACATACACTGACACCCAGTAACACAGACACACACTGACACCAAGTAACAAAGACATACACAGACCCCCAGTAACAAAGACACACACTTACACTAAGTAACAGAGACATACACAGACACCAAGTCACAAAGACACACACTGACACCCAATAACACAAACAAACAAACACTGACACCCAGTAACACAGAGAAACACTGATACACAGTAACAAAGACATACACTGACACCAAGTAACACAGACACACTCTGACACCAAGTAAAAAAACATACACTGACACCAAGTCACAAAGACATACGCTGATGCTCAGTAACGAAGACACACACTTACACCAAGTAACACAGACATACACTGACACCATGTAACAAACACATACAATGACACCAAGTCACAAAGACATACACTGATACCCAGTAACACAGACACATACTTACAGCAAGTAACACAGACATACACGGACACCAAGTAACAAAGACATACACTGACACCAAGTATTTTGAAATACACTGACACCAAGTAACAAACACATACAATGACACCAAGTCACAAAGACATACACTGTTACCCAGTAACACAGACACATACTTACAGCAAGTAACACAGACATACACTGACAACAAGTAACAAAGACATACACTGATACCCAGTAACACAGACACACACTTACACCAAGTAACAAAGACAGACACTGATACCCAGTAACACAGACACACACTGACACCAAGTAACAAAGACATACACTGACACCCAGTAACACACACTGGTACACAGTAACAAAGACATTCACTGACACCCAGGAACACAGACACACACTTACACCAAGTAACAAAGACATACACTGACAGCAAGTAACAAAGACATACACTGATGCCCAAAAAAAACAGACACACACTTACACCAAGTAACACAGACATACGCTGATGCCCAGTAACAAAGACAGACAATTACACCAAGTAACAAAGACATACACTGACACCAAGTAACAAAGACATACACTTACACCAAGTAACAAAGACAGACAATTACACCAAGTCACAAAGACATACACTTACACCAAGTATTTTGACATACACTGACACCACGTAACAAAGACATACAATGACACCAAGTCACAAAGACATACACTGATACCCAGTAAAACAGACACACACTTACAGCAAGTAACACAGACATACACTGACACCAAGTAACAAAGACATACACTGACACCCAGTAACACAGACACACACTCACACCAAGTAACAAAGACGGACACTGATACCCAGTAACACAGACACACACTTACACCAAGTAACAAAGGCATACACTGACACCCAGTAACAAAGACATACACTGACACCAAGTAACAAAGACATACAGTGACACCCAGTAACACACACTGATACACAGTAACAAAGACATTCACTGACACCCAGGAACGCAGACACACACTGACACCAAGTAACGAAGACACACACTGACACCAAGTAACAAAGACATACACTGACACCCAGTAACACAGACACACACTGACACCAAGTAACAAAGACATACACTGACACCCAGTAACACAGACACACATTTACACCAAGTAACAAAGACATACACTGACACCCAGTAACAAAGACACACACTTACACCAAGTAACAGAGACATACACTGACACCAAGTCACAAAGACACACACTGACAACCAGTGACACAAACAAACACACACTGACACCCAGTAACACAGAGAAACACTGATACACAGTAACAGAGACATACACTGACACCAAGTAACACAGACACACACTGACACCCAGTGAAAAAACATACACTGACACCAAGTCACAAAGACATACACTGATGCCCAGTAACACAGACACACACTGACACCCAGTAAAAAAACATACACTGACAACAAGTCACAAAGACATACGCTGATGCCCAGTAACGAAGACACACACTTACACCAAGTAACACAGACATACACTGACACCATGTAACAAACACATACAATGACACCAAGTCACAAAGACATACACTGATACCCAGTAACACAGACACATACTTACAGCAAGTAACACAGACATACACTGACACCAAGTAACAAAGACATACACTGACACCAAGTATTTTGACATACACTGACACCAAGTAACAAACACATACAATGACACCAAGTCACAAAGACATACACTGATACCCAGTAACACAGACACATACTTACAGCAAGTAACACAGACATACACTGACAACAAGTAACAAAGACATACACTGATACCTAGTAACACAGACACACACTTACACCAAGTAACAAAGACAGACACTGATACCCAGTAACACAGACACACACTGACACCAAGTAACAAAGACATACACTGACACCCAGTAACACACACTGGTACACAGTAACAAAGACATTCACTGACACCCAGGAACACAGACACACACTTAGGCCAAGTAACAAAGACATACACTGACACCAAGTCACAAAGACATACACTGATGCCCAGTAACACAGACACACACTTACACCAAGTAACACAGACATACGCTGATGCCCAGTAACAAAGACAGACAATTACACCAAGTAACAAAGACATACACTTACACCAAGTATTTTGACATACACTGACACCAAGTAACAAAGACATACACTTACACCAAGTAACAAAGACAGACAATTACACCAAGTAACAAAGACATACACTTACACCAAGTATTTTGACATACACTGACACCACGTAACAAAGACATACAATGACACCAAGTCACAAAGACATACACTGACACCCAGTAACACAGACACACACTGACACCAAGTAACAAAGACATACACTGACACCCAGTAACACAGACACACATTTACACCAAGTAACAAAGACGTACACTGACACCCAGTAACAAAGACACACACTTACACCAAGTAACAGAGACATACACTGACACCAAGTCACAAAGACACACACTGACACCCAGTGACACAAACAAACACACACTGACACCCAGTAACACAGAGAAACACTGATACACAGTAACAAAGACATACACTGACACCAAGTAACACAGACACACACTGACACCCAGTGAAAAAACATACACTGACACCAAGTCACAAAGACATACACTGATGCCCAGTAACACAGACACACACTGACACCCAGTAAAAAAACATACACTGACACCAAGTCACAAAGACATACGCTGATGCCCACTAACGAAGACACACACTTACACCAAGTAACACAGACATACACTGACACCATGTAACAAACACATACAATGACACCAAGTCACAAAGACATACACTGATACCCAGTAACACAGACACATACTTACAGCAAGTAACACAGACATACACTGACACCAAGTAACAAAGACATACACTGACACCAAGTATTTTGACATACACTGACACCAAGTAACAAACACATACAATGACACCAAGTCACAAAGACATACACTGATACCCAGTAACACAGACACATACTTACAGCAAGTAACACAGACACACACTTACACCAAGTAACACAGACATACACTGACACCATGTAACAAACACATACAATGACACCAAGTCACAAAAACATACACTGATACCCAGTAACACAGACACATACTTACAGCAAGTAACACAGACATACACTGACACCAAGTAACAAAGACATACACTGACACCAAGTATTTTGACATACACTGACACCAAATAACAAACACATACAATGACACCAAGTCACAAAGACATACACTGATACCCAGTAACACAGACACATACTTACAGCAAGTAACACAGACATACACTGACAACAAGTAACAAAGACATACACTGATACCTAGTAACACAGACACACACTTACACCAAGTAACAAAGACAGACACTGATACCCAGTAACACAGACACACACTGACACCAAGTAACAAAGACATACACTGACACCCAGTAACACACACTGGTACACAGTAACAAAGACATTCACTGACACCCAGGAACACAGACACACACTTAGGCCAAGTAACAAAGACATACACTGACACCAAGTCACAAAGACATACACTGATGCCCAGTAACACAGACACACACTTACACCAAGTAACACAGACATACGCTGATGCCCAGTAACAAAGACAGACAATTACACCAAGTAACAAAGACATACACTTACACCAAGTATTTTGACATACACTGACACCAAGTAACAAAGACATACACTGACACCAAGTAACAAAGACATACACTTACACCAAGTAACAAAGACAGACAATTACACCAAGTAACAAAGACATACACTTTCTTTTTTTTTCTTTTTGGGCCTCCTTATCTCGAGAGACAATGGATACGCGCCTGGAGGTGGTCAGTGGTTTGTGAAGCAGCGCCTGGAGTGGCTATAAAGGCCAATTCTGGAGTGACAGGCTCTTCCACAGGTGCTGCAGAGAAATTTGTTTGTTGGGGCTGTTGCACAGTTGGCTCTCCCCTTGCGCCTCTGTCTTTTTTCCTGCCAACTACTAAGTCTCTTCGACTCGCCACAATTTAGCCCTGTCTTTATGGCTGCCCGCCAGCTCTGGCGAATGCTGGCAACTGACTCCCACGACTTGTGATCAATGTCACACGATTTCATGTCGCGTTTGCAGACGTCTTTATAACGGAGACATGGACGGCCGGTGGGTCTGATACCAGTGGCGAGCTCGCTGTACAATGTGTCTTTGGGGATCCTGCCATCTTCCATGCGGCTCACATGGCCAAGCCATCTCAAGCGCCGCTGACTCAGTAGTGTGTATAAGCTGGGGATGTTGGCCGCTTCAAGGACTTCTGTGTTGGAGATATAGTCCTGCCACCTGATGCCAAGTATTCTCCGAAGGCAGCGAAGATGGAATGAATTGAGACGTCGCTCTTGGCTGGCATACGTTGTCCAGGCCTCGCTGCCGTAGAGCAAGGTACTGAGGACACAGGCCTGATACACTCGGACTTTTGTGTTCCGTGTCAGTGCGCCATTTTCCCACACTCTCTTGGCCAGTCTGAACATAGCAGTGGAAGCCTTACCCATGCGCTTGTTGATTTCTGCATCTAGAGACAGGTTACTGGTGATAGTTGAGCCTAGGTAGGTGAACTCTTGAACCACTTCCAGAGCGTGGTCGCCAATATTGATGGATGGAGCATTTCTGACATCCTGCCCCATGATGTTCGTTTTCTTGAGGCTGATGGTTAGGCCAAATTCATTGCAGGCAGACGCAAACCTGTCGATGAGACTCTGCAGGCATTCTTCAGTGTGAGATGTTAAAGCAGCATCGTCAGCAAAGAGGAGTTCTCTGATGAGGACTTTCCGTACTTTGGACTTCGCTCTTAGACGGGCAAGGTTGAACAACCTGCCCCCTGATCTTGTGTGGACAAGACATACACTTACACCAAGTATTTTGACATACACTGACACCACGTAACAAAGACATACAATGACACCAAGTCACAAAGACATACACTGATACCCAGTAACACAGACACACACTTACAGCAAGTAACACAGACATACACTGACACCAAGTAACAAAGACATACACTGACACCCAGTAACACAGACACACACTTACACCAAGTAACAAAGACAGACACTGATACCCAGTAACACAGACACACACTTACACCAAGTAACAAAGGCATACACTGACACCCAGTAACAAAGACATACACTGACACCAAGTAACAAAGACATACACTGACACCCAGTAACACACACTGATACACAGTAACAAAGACATTCACTGACACCCAGGAACACAGACACACACTGACACCAAGTAACAAAGACATACACTGACACCCAGTAACACAGACACACATTTACACCAAGTAACAAAGACATACACTGACACCCAGTAACAAAGACACACACTTACACCAGGTAGCAGAGACATACACTGACACCAAGTCACAAAGACACACACTGACACCCAGTGACACAAACAAACACACACTGACACCCAGTAACACAGAGAAACACTGATACACAGTAACAAAGACATACACTGACACCAAGTAACACAGACACACACTGACACCCAGTAAAAAAACATACACTGACACCAAGTCACAAAGACATACACTGATGCCCAGTAACACAGACACAAACTGACACCAAGTAACAAAGACATACACTGACACCCAGTAACACAGACATACACTGACACCAAGTAACACAGACACACACTGACACCCAGTAAAAAAGACATACACTGACACCAAGTCACAAAGACATACGCTGATGCCCAGTAACGAAGACACACACTTACACCAAGTAACATAGACATACACTGACACAAAGTAACAAAGACAGACAATTACACCAAGTAACAAAGACATATACTTACACCAAGTATTTTGACATACACTGACACCAAGTAACAAAGACATACACTGACACCAAGTAACAAAGACATACACTGACACCCAGTAACACACACTGATACACAGTAACAAAGACATTCACTGACACCCAGGAACACAGACACACACTGACACCAAGTAACAAAGACATACACTGACACCCAGTAACACAGACACACATTTACACCAAGTAACAAAGACATACACTGACACCCAGTAACAAAGACACACACTTACACCAAGTAACAGAGACATACACTGACACCAAGTCACAAAGACACACACTGACACCCAGTGACACAAACAAACACACACTGACACCCAGTAACACAGAGAAACACTGATACACAGTAACAAAGACATACACTGACACCAAGTAACACAGACACACACTGACACCCAGTAAAAAAACATACACTGACACCAAGTCACAAAGACATACACTGATGCCCAGTAACACAGACACACACTGACACCCAGTAACAAAGACATACACTGACACCCAGTAACACAGACATACACTGACACCAAGTAACACAGACACACACTGACACCCAGTAAAAAAGACATACACTGACACAAAGTCACAAAGACATACGCTGATGCCCAGTAACGAAGACACACACTTACACCAAGTAACATAGACATACACTGACACAAAGTAACAAAGACAGACAATTTCACCAAGTAACAAAGACATACACTTACACCAAGTATTTTGACATACACTGACACCAAGTAACAAAGACATACACTGACACCAAGTAACAAAGACATACACTTACACCAAGTAACAAAGACAGACAATTACACCAAGTAACAAAGACATACACTTACACCAAGTTTTTTGACATACACTGACACCAAGTAACAAAGACATACAATGACACCAAGTCACAAAGACATACACTGATACCCAGTAACACAGACACACACTTACAGCAAGTAACACAGACATACACTGACACCAAGTAACAAAGACATACACTGATACCCAGTAACACAGACACACAATTACACCAAGTAACAAAGACAGACACTGATACCCAGTAACACAGACACACACTTACACCCAGTAAAAAAGACATACACTGACACCTAGTCACAAAGACATACACTGATGCCCAGTAACAAAGACACACACTTACACCAAGTAACAAAGACATACACTGACACCAAGTAACAAAGACATGCACTTACACCAAGTAACACAGACATACACTGACACCAAGTAACAAAGACAGACAATTACACCAAGTAACAAAGACATACACTTACACCAAGTATTTTGACATACACTGACACCACGTAACAAAGACATACAATGACACCAAGTCACAAAGACATACACTGATACCCAGTAACAGAGACACACACTTACAGCAAGTAACACAGACATACACTGACACCAAGTAACAAAGACATACACTGACACCCAGTAACACAGACACACACTTACACCAAGTAACAAAGACAGACACTGATACCCAGTAACACAGACACACACTTACACCAAGTAACAAAGGCATACACTGACACCCAGTAAAAAAGACATACACTGACACCAAGTAACAAAGACATACACTGACACCCAGTAACACACACTGATACACAGTAACAAAGACATTCACTGACACCCAGGAACACAGACACACACTGACACCAAGTAACGAAGACACACACTTACACCAAGTAACAAAGACATACACTGACACCCAGTAACACAGACACACACTGACACCAAGTTACAAAGACATACACTGACACCCAGTAACACAGACACACATTTACACCAAGTAACAAAGACATACACTGACACCCAGTAACAAAGACACACACTTACACCAAGTAACAGAGACATACACTGACACCAAGTCACAAAGACACACACTGACACCCAGTGACACAAACAAACACACACTGACACCCAGTAACACAGAGAAACACTGATACACAGTAACAAAGACATACACTGACACCAAGTAACACAGACACACACTGACACCCAGTAAAAAACATACACTGACACCAAGTCACAAAGACATACACTGATGCCCAGTAACACAGACACACACTGACACCCAGTAACAAAGACATACACTGACACCCAGTAACACAGACATACACTGACACCAAGTAACACAGACACACACTGACACCCAGTAAAAAAGACATACACTGACACCAAGTCACAAAGACATACGCTGATGCCCAGTAACGAAGACACACACTTACACCAAGTAACATAGACATACACTGACACAAAGTAACAAAGGCAATTACACCAAGTAACAAAGACATACACTTACACCAAGTATTTTGACATACACTGACACCAAGTAACAAAGACATACACTGACACCAAGTAACAAAGACATACACTTACACCAAGTAACAAAGACAGACAATTACACCAAGTAACGAAGACATACACTTACACCAAGTTTTGTGACATACACTGACACCAAGTAACAAAGACATACAATGACACCAAGTCACAAAGACATACACTGATACCCAGTAACACAGACACACACTTACAGCAAGTAACACAGACATACACTGACACCAAGTAACAAAGACATACACTGAAACCCAGTAACACAGACACACAATTACACCAAGTAACAAAGAGAGACACTGATACCCAGTAACACAGACACACACTTACACCAAGTAACAAAGGCATACACTGACGCCCAGTAACAAAGACATACACTGACACCAAGTAACAAATACATACACTGACACCCAGTAACACACACTGATACACAGTAACAAAGACATTCACTGACACCCAGGAACACAGACACACACTGACACCAAGTAACGAAGACACACACTTACACCAAGTAACAAAGACATACACTGACACCCAGTAACACAGACACATACTGACACCAAGTAACAAAGACATACGCTGACACCCAGTAACACAGACACACATTTACACCAAGTAACAAAGACATACACTGACACCCAGTAACAAAGACACACACTTACACCAAGTAACAGAGACATACACTGACATCAAGTCACAAAGACACACACTGACACCCAGTAACACAAACAAATACACACTGACACCCAGTAACACATGGAAACACTGATACACAGTAACAAAGACATACACTGACACCAAGTAACACAGACACACACTGACACCCATTAAAAAAACATCCACTGACACCAAGTCACAAAGACTTACACTGATGCCCAGTAACACAGACACACACTGACACCCAGTAACAAAGACATACACTGACACCCAGTAACAAAGAAATACATTGACACCAAGTAACACAGACACACACAGACACCCAGTAAAAAAGACATACACTGACACCAAGTCACAAAGACATACGCTGATGCCCAGTAACGAAGGCACACACTTACACCAAGTAACACAGACATACACTGACACCAAGTAACAAAGACAGACAATTACACCAAGTAACAAAGACATACACTTACACCAACTATTTTGACATACACTGACACCAAGTAACAAAGACGTACACTGAAACCAAGTAACAAAGACATACACTTACAGCAAATAACAAAGACAGACAATTACACCAAGTAACAAAGACATACACTTACACCAAGTATTTTGACATACACTGACACCAAGTAACAAAGACATACAATGACACCAAGTCACAAAGACATACACTGATACCCAGTAACACAGACACACACTTACAGCAAGTAACACAGACACACACTGACACCAAGTAACAAAGACATACACTGATACCCAGTAACACAGACACACACTTACACCAAGTAACAAAGACAGACACTGATACCCAGTAACACAGACACACACTTACACCAAGTAACAAAGGCATGCACTGACACCCAGTAACAAAGACATACACTGACACCATGTAACAAAGACATACACTGACACCCAGTAACACACACTGATACACAGTAACAACGACATTCACTGACACCCAGGAACACAGACACACACTGACACCAAGTAACGAAGACACACACTTACACCAAGTAACAAAGACATACACTGAAACCCAGTAACACAGACACATACTGACACCAAGTAACAAAGACATACGCTGACACCCAGTAACACAGACACACATTTACACCAAGTAACAAAGACATACAGTGACACCCAGTAACAAAGACACACACTTACACCAAGTAACAGAGACATACACTGACACCAAGTAACACAGACACACACTGACACCCAGTAAAAAACATACACTGACACCAAGTCACAAAGACATACACTGATGCCCAGTAACACAGACACACACTGACACCCAGTAACAAAGACATACACTGACACCCAGTAACACAGACATACACTGACACCAAGTAACACAGACACACACTGACACCCAGTAAAAAAGACATATACTGACACCAAGTCACAAAGACATACGCTGATGCCCAGTCACGAAGACACACACTGACACCAAGTAACACAGACATACACTGACACCAATTAACAAAGACAGACAATTACACCAAGTAACAAAGACATACACTTACACCAAGTAACAAAGACATACAATGACACCAAGTCACAAAGACATACACTGATACCCAGTAACACAGACACACACTTACAGCAAGTAACAGAGACATACACTGACACCAAGTAACAAAGACATAACCTGATACCCAGTAACACAGACACACACTTACACCAAGTAACAAAGACAGACACTGATACCCAGTAACACAGACACACATCTACACCAAGTAACAAAGGCATACACTGACACCCAGTAACAAAGACATACACTGACACCAAGTAACAAAGACATACACTGACACCCAGTAACACACACTGATACACAGTAACAAAGACATTCACTGACACCCAGGAACACAGACACACACTGACACCAAGTAACGAAGACACACACTTACACCAAGTAACAAAGCCATACACTGACACCCAGTAACACAGACGCACACTGACACCAAGTAACAAAGACATACACTGACACCCAGTAACACAGACACACACTGGGCGGCACAGTGGCGAAGTGGTTAGCACTGCAGCCTCACAGCTCCAGTGACCCGGGTTCGATTCAGGGTACTGCCTGTGCGGAGTTTGCAAGTTCTCCCTGTGTCTGCGTGGGTTTCCTCCGGGTGCTCCGGCTTCCTCCCACATGCCAAAGACTTGCAGGTTGATAGGTTAATTGGCCATTATAAATTGCCCCTAGTATCGTCGGTGGTAGTCAAATATATAGGGACCGGGGCGATGTTATTGGAATATGGGATTCGTGTAGGATTAGTATAAATGGGTGGTTGATGGTCGGCACAGACTCGGTGGGCCGAATGGCCTGTTTCAGTGTTGTATCTCTAAACTAAACTAAATACTGACACCAAGTGTCACAGACACACACGGACACCAAGTAACACGGACACCAAGTAACAAGGGCACACACTTACACCAAGTAACACAGACACACACTGATACCCAGTAACACAAACTAACTCACACTGACGCCCAGTAACACAGAGAAACACTGATATTTAGTAACAAAGACATACACTGACACCAAGTCACAAAGACATACACTGATGCCCAGTAACACAGACACACACTGACACCAAGTAACAAAGACATACACTGACACCAAATAACAAAGACATACACTTACACCAAGTATTTTGACATACACTGACACAAAGTAACAAAGACATACACTGATACCCAGTAACACAGACACACACTTACATCAAGCAACACAGACACACACTTACACCAAGTAACAAAGACACGCACTGACACCCAGTAACAAAGACATACACTGACACCAAGTAACAAAGACATTCACTGACACCCAGGAACACAGACACACACTGACACCAAGTAACAAAGACATACACTGACACCCAGTAACACAGACATGCACTGACACCAAGTCACAAAGACATGCACTGAAACCAATAACACAAACTAGCTCACACTGACGCCCAGTAACACAGAGAAACACTGACATCCCGTAAAAAAGACATACACTGACACCAAGTATTTTGACATACACTGACACAAAGTAACAATGGCATACACTGATACCCAGTAACACAGACACACACTTACATCAAGTAACACAGTCACACACTTACACCAAGTAACAAAGACATACACTGACACCCAGTAACACAGACACACACGGAAACCAAGTAACAAAGGCACACACTTACACCAAGTAACACAGACACACACTGACACCCAGTAACACAGACACACACTTACACCAAGTAACAAAGACATAAATTGATACCAAGACACAAAGACATACTCTGATACCAAGTAACACAGACATACACTGACACCAAGTAGCAAAGACGCACAATTACACCAAGTAACAAAGACACACATTTACACCAACTAACACAGACATACACTGACACCAAGTAACAAAGACATGCACTGACACCCAGTAACACAGACACACACTGGGCGGCATAGTGGCGCAGTGGTTAGCACTGCAGCCTCACAGCTCCAGGGACCCGGGTTCGATTCTGGGTACTGCCTGTGCGGAGTTTGCATGTTCTCTCTGTGTCTGCGTCGGTTTCCTCCGGGTGCTCCGGTTTCCTCCCACATGCCAAAGTTTTGCAGGTTGATAGGTGAATTGGCCATTATAAATTGCTCCCAGTATAGTTAGGTGGTAAAGAAATAAATAGGGACCAATGGGGATGTTATTGGAATATGGGATTCATGTGGGATTAGTGTAAATGGGTGGTCGGCACAGACTCGGTGGGCCGGAGGGCCTGTTTCAGTGCTGTATCTCTAAACTAAACTAAATTCTGACTCCCAGTAAAACACACTGACACCAAGTAACAAAGACACACACTTACACTAAGTTACAAAGACATACACTGATACTCAGTAACACAGACACACACTTACACCAAATAACAAAGACATACACTGAAACCCAGCAACAAAGACGTACACTGACACCCAGTAACACAGACACACACGGACACCAAGTAACAAAGACACACACTTACACCAAGTAACACAGACAAACACTGACACCCAGTAACACAAACAAACACGCTGACACCCAGTAACACAGACACACACTGACACCAAGTAACAAAGACATACACTGACACCCAGTAACACAGACACACACTGACACCCAGTAACACAAACAAACACACTTACATCATGTAACACAGACATACACTGACACCAAGTAACAAAGACATACACTGATACCCAGTAACAAAGACACACAATTCCACCAAGAAACACAGACATACACTGACACCAAGTAACAAAGAAAGACAATTACACCAAGTAACAAAGACATACACTGACACCAAGTAACAAAGACACACACTTACACCAAGTAACAAAGACATACACTGACACCAAGTAACAAAGACAAACACTTACACCAAGTAACAAAGACAGACAATTACACCAAGTAACAAAGACATACACTTCCACCAAGTAACACAGACATACACTGACACCAAGTAACAAAGAAAGACAATTACACCAAGTAACAAAGACATACACTTACACCAAGTACTTTGACATACACTGACACCAAGTAACAAAGACTTACACTGATACCCAGTAACAAAGACATACACTGATACCCAGTAACACAGACAGACACTTACACCAAGTAACAAAGACAGACACAGATACCCTGTAACACAGACACACACTTACACAAAGTAACAAAGACATACACTGACACCCAGGAACAAAGACAAAACACTGATACCCAGTAACACAGACACACACTTACACCAAATAACAAAGACATACACTGAAACCCAGCAACAAAGACGTACACAGACACCCAGTAACACAGACACACACGGACACCAAGTAACAAAGACACACACTTACACCAAGTAACACAGACACACACTGACACCCAGTAACACAAACAAACACGCTGACACCCAGTAACACAGACACACACTGACACCAAGTAACAAAGACATACTCTTACACCAAGTATTTTGACATACACTGACACCCAGGAACAAAGATAAACTCTGACACCCAGGAACACAGACACTCACGGACACCAAGTAACAAAGACACACAATAACACCAAGTAACAAAGACACACACTTATGGCAAGTAACACAGACATACACTGACACAAAGTAACAAAGACAGACAATTATACCAAGTAACAAAGACATACACTGACACCCAGTAACACAGACACACACTGACACCCAGTAACACACACTGATACACAGTAACAAAGACATACACTGACTCCCAGGAACACAGACACACACTGACACCCAGTAACACAAACAAACACACTTACATCATGTAACACAGACATACACTGACACCAAGTAACAAAGACATACACTGATACCCAGTAACAAAGACACACACTTCCACCAAGAAACACAGACATACACTGACACCAAGTAACAAAGAAAGACAATTACAACAAGTAACAAAGACATACACAGACACCAAGTAACAAAGACACACACTTACACCAAGTAACAAAGACATACACTGACACCAAGTAACAAAGACTCACACTTACACCAAGTAACAAAGACAGACAATTACACCAAGTAACAAAGGCATACACTTCCACCAGGTAACACAGACATACACTGACACCAAGTAACAAAGACAGACAATTACACCAAGTAACAAAGACATACTCTTACACCAAGTATTTTGACATACACTGACACCAAGTAACAAAGACTTACACTGATACCCAGTAACAAAGACATACACTGATACCCAGTAACACAGACAGACACTTACACCAAGTAACAAAGACAGACACAGATACCCTGTAACACAGACACACACTTACAAAAAGTAACAAAGACATACACTGACACCCAGGAACAAAGATAAACTCTGACACCCAGGAACACAGACACTCACGGACACCAAGTAACAAAGACACACAATAACACCAAGTAACAAAGACACACACTTATGGCAAGTAACACAGACATACACTGACACAAAGTAACAAAGACAGACAATTACAACAAGTAACAAAGACATACACTGACATCAAGTAACAAAGACATACAATTACAACAAGTCACAAAGACACACACTTACACCAAGTAACAAAGACACACACTTACACCAAGTAACACACACTGATACACAGTAACAAGACATACACTGAAACCCAGGAACACAGACACACACTGACACCAAGTAACAAAGACACACACTTACACCAAGTAACAAAGAAACACACTTACACCAAGTAACAAAGACACACACTTACACCAAGTAACACAGACATACACTGACACCAAATATTTTGACATACACTGACACCAAGTAACAAAGACATACACTGATACCCAGTAACACAGACACACACTTACACCAAGTAACAAAGACATACACTGACACCAAGTCACAAAGACACACACTGACACCCAGTAACAAAGACATACACTGACACCAAGTCACAAAGACATACACTGATACCCAGTAACACAGACACACACTTACACCAAATAACAAAGACATACACTGAAACCCAGCAACAAAGACGTACACTGACACCAAGTAACAAAGACATACACTGATACCCAGTAACAAAGACACACACTTCCACCAAGAAACACAGACATACACTGACACCAAGTAACAAAGAAAGACAATTACACCAAGTAACAAAGACATACACTGACACCAAGTAACAAAGACACACACTTACACCAAGTAACAAAGACATACACTGACACCAAGTTTCAAAGACAAACACTTACACCAAGTAACAACGACAGACAATTACACCAAGTAACAAAGACATACACTTCCACCAAGTAACACAGACATACACTGACACCAAGTAACAAAGACTTACACTGATACCCAGTAACAAAGACATATACGGATACCCAGTAACACAGACAGACACTTACACCAAGTAACAAAGACAGACACAGATACCCTGTAACACAGACACACACTTACACAAAGTAACAAAGACATACACTGACACCCAGGAACAAAGACAAAACACTGATACCCAGTAACACAGACACACACTTACACCAAATAACAAAGACATACACTGAATCCCAGCAACAAAGACGTACACTGACACCCAGTAACGCAGACACACACGGACACCAAGTAACAAAGACACACACTTACACCAAGTAACACAGACACACACTGACACCCAGTAACACAAACAAACACGCTGACACCCAGTAACACAGACACACACTGACACCAAGTAACAAAGACATACACTGACACCCAGTAACACAGACACACACTGACACCCAGTAACACACACTGATACACAGTAACAAAGACATACACTGACTCCCAGGAACACAGACACACACTGACACCCAGTAACACAAACAAACACACTTACATCATGTAACATAGACATACACTGACACCAAGTAACAAAGACATACACTGATACCCAGTAACAAAGACACACACTTCCACCAAGAAACACAGACATACACTGACACCAAGTAACAAAGAAAGACAATTACAGCAAGTAACAAAGACATACACTGACACCAAGTAACAAAGACACACACTTACACCAAGTAACAAAGACATACACTGACACCAAGTAACAAAGACACACACTTACACCAAGTAACAAAGACAGACAATTACACCAAGTAACAAAGGCATACACTTCCACCAAGTAACACAGACATACACTGACACCAAGTAACAAAGACAGACAATTACACCAAGTAACAAAGACATACTCTTACACCAAGTATTTTGACATACACTGACACCAAGTAACAAAGACTTACACTGATACCCAGTAACAAAGACATACACTGATACCCAGTAACACAGACAGACACTTACACCAAGTAACAAAGACAGACACAGATACCCTGTAACACAGACACACACTTACACAAAGTAACAAAGACATACACTGACACCCAGGAACAAAGATAAACTCTGACACCCAGGAACACAGACACTCACTGACACCAAGTAACAAAGACACACAATAACACCAAGTAACAAAGACACACACTTATGGCAAGTAACACAGACATACACTGACACAAAGTAACAAAGACAGACAATTATACCAAGTAACAAAGACATACACTAACACCAAGTATTTTCACATACACTGACACAAAGTAACAAAGACATACACTGATACCCAGTAACACAGACACACACTTACACCAAGTAACACAGACACACACTTACACCAAGTAACAAAGACATGCACTGATACCAAGTAACAAAGACATACACTTACACCAAGTAACACAGAAAGACACTGACATCAAGTAACAAAGACATACAATTACAACAAGTAACAAAGACACACACTTACACCAAGTAACAAAGACACACACTTACACCAAGTAACACACACTGATACACAGTAACAGAGACATACACTGAAACCCAGGAACACAGACACACACTGACACCAAGTAACAAAGACACACACTTACACCAAGTAACAAAGAAACACACTTACACCAAGTAACAAAGACACACACTTACACCAAGTAACACAGACATACACTGACACCAAATATTTTGACATACACTGACACCAAGTTACAAAGACATACACTGATACCCAGTAACACAGACACACACTTACACCAAGTAACAAAGACACACACTTACACCAAGTAACACAGACATACACTGACACCAAATATTTTGACATACACTGACACCAAGTTACAAAGACATACACTGATACCCAGTAACACAGACACACACTTACACCAAGTAACAAAGACATACACTGACACCAAGTCACAAAGACACACACTGACACCCAGTAACAAAGACATACACTGACACCAAGTCACAAAGACATACACTGATACCCAGAAACAAAGACACACACTTACAACAAGTAACACAGACATACACTGACACCAAGTAACAAAGACATACACTGATACCCAGTAACACAGACACACATCTACACCAAGTAACAAAGGCATACACTGACACCCAGTAACAAAGACATACACTGACACCAAGTAACAAAGACATACACTGACACCCAGTAACACACACTGATACACAGTAACAAAGACATTCACTGACACCCAGGAACACAGACACACACTGACACCAAGTAACGAAGACACACACTTACACCAAGTAACAAAGCCATACACTGACACCCAGTAACACAGACACACACTGACACCAAGTAACAAAGACATACACTGACACCCAGTAACACAGACACACACTGGGCGGCACAGTGGCGAAGTGGTTAGCACTGCAGCCTCACAGCTCCAGTGACCCGGGTTCGATTCAGGGTACTGCCTGTGCGGAGTTTGCAAGTTCTCCCTGTGTCTGCGTGGGTTTCCTCCGGGTGCTCCGGCTTCCTCCCACATGCCAAAGACTTGCAGGTTGATAGGTTAATTGGCCATTATAAATTGCCCCTAGTATCGTCGGTGGTAGTCAAATATATAGGGACCGGGGCGATGTTATTGGAATATGGGATTCGTGTAGGATTAGTATAAATGGGTGGTTGATGGTCGGCACAGACTCGGTGGGCCGAATGGCCTGTTTCATTGTTGTATCTCTAAACTAAACTAAATACTGACACCAAGTGTCACAGACACACACGGACACCAAGTAACACGGACACCAAGTAACAAGGGCACACACTTACACCAAGTAACACAGACACACACTGATACCCAGTAACACAAACTAACTCACACTGACGCCCAGTAACACAGAGAAACACTGATATTTAGTAACAAAGACATACACTGACACCAAGTCACAAAGACATACACTGATGCCCAGTAACACAGACACACACTGACACCAAGTAACAAAGACATACACTGACACCAAATAACAAAGACATACACTTACACCAAGTATTTTGACATACACTGACACAAAGTAACAAAGACATACACTGATACCCAGTAACACAGACACACACTTACATCAAGCAACACAGACACACACTTACACCAAGTAACAAAGACACGCACTGACACCCAGTAACAAAGACATACACTGACACCAAGTAACAAAGACATTCACTGACACCCAGGAACACAGACACACACTGACACCAAGTAACAAAGACATACACTGACACCCAGTAACACAGACATGCACTGACACCAAGTCACAAAGACATGCACTGAAACCAATAACACAAACTAGCTCACACTGACGCCCAGTAACACAGAGAAACACTGACATCCCGTAAAAAAGACATACACTGACACCAAGTATTTTGACATACACTGACACAAAGTAACAATGGCATACACTGATACCCAGTAACACAGACACACACTTACATCAAGTAACACAGTCACACACTTACACCAAGTAACAAAGACATACACTGACACCCAGTAACACAGACACACACGGAAACCAAGTAACAAAGGCACACACTTACACCAAGTAACACAGACACACACTGACACCCAGTAACACAGACACACACTTACACCAAGTAACAAAGACATAAATTGATACCAAGACACAAAGACATACTCTGATACCAAGTAACACAGACATACACTGACACCAAGTAACAAAGACGCACAATTACACCAAGTAACAAAGACACACATTTACACCAACTAACACAGACATACACTGACACCAAGTAACAAAGACATGCACTGACACCCAGTAACACAGACACACACTGGGCGGCATAGTGGCGCAGTGGTTAGCACTGCAGCCTCACAGCTCCAGGGACCCGGGTTCGATTCTGGGTACTGCCTGTGCGGAGTTTGCATGTTCTCTCTGTGTCTGCGTCGGTTTCCTCCGGGTGCTCCGGTTTCCTCCCACATGCCAAAGTTTTGCAGGTTGATAGGTGAATTGGCCATTATAAATTGCTCCCAGTATAGTTAGGTGGTAAAGAAATAAATAGGGACCAATGGGGATGTTATTGGAATATGGGATTCATGTGGGATTAGTGTAAATGGGTGGTCGGCACAGACTCGGTGGGCCGGAGGGCCTGTTTCAGTGCTGTATCTCTAAACTAAACTAAATTCTGACTCCCAGTAAAACACACTGACACCAAGTAACAAAGACACACACTTACACTAAGTTACAAAGACATACACTGACACCAAGTCACAAAGGCATACACTGATACCCAGTAACAAAGACACACACTTACACCAAGTAACACAGACATACACTGACACCAAGTAACAAAGACATACACTGATACTCAGTAACACAGACACACACTTACACCAAATAACAAAGACATACACTGAAACCCAGCAACAAAGACGTACACTGACACCCAGTAACACAGACACACACGGACACCAAGTAACAAAGACACACACTTACACCAAGTAACACAGACACACACTGACACCCAGTAACACAAACAAACACGCTGACACCCAGTAACACAGACACACACTGACACCAAGTAACAAAGACATACACTGACACCCAGTAACACAGACACACACTGACACCCAGTAACACAAACAAACACACTTACATCATGTAACACAGACATACACTGACACCAAGTAACAAAGACATACACTGATACCCAGTAACAAAGACACACAATTCCACCAAGAAACACAGACATACACTGACACCCTGTAACACAATAAAACACACTTACATCATGTAACACAGACATACACTGACACCAAGTAACAAAGACATACACTGATACCCAGTAACAAAGACACACACTTCCACCAAGAAACACAGACATACACTGACACCAAGTAACAAAGAAAGACAATTACACCAAGTAACAAAGACATACACTGACACCAAGTAACAAAGACACACACTTACACCAAGTAACAAAGACATACACTGACACCAAGTTTCAAAGACAAACACTTACACCAAGTAACAACGACAGACAATTACACCAAGTAACAAAGACATACACTTCCACCAAGTAACACAGACATACACTGACAC
Source organism: Heterodontus francisci (assembly GCF_036365525.1). Classification (NCBI taxonomy): domain Eukaryota; kingdom Metazoa; phylum Chordata; class Chondrichthyes; order Heterodontiformes; family Heterodontidae; genus Heterodontus; species Heterodontus francisci. The sequence goes on along the minus strand of NW_027140851.1, from coordinate 4,812,427 downwards.
CAAGTAACAAAGACTTACACTGATACCCAGTAACAAAGACATATACGGATACCCAGTAACACAGACAGACACTTACACCAAGTAACAAAGACAGACACAGATACCCTGTAACACAGACACACACTTACACAAAGTAACAAAGACATACACTGACACCCAGGAACAAAGACAAAACACTGATACCCAGTAACACAGACACACACTTACACCAAATAACAAAGACATACACTGAATCCCAGCAACAAAGACGTACACTGACACCCAGTAACACAGACACACACGGACACCAAGTAACAAAGACACTCACTGACACCAAGTAACAAAGACACACAATAACACCAAGTAACAAAGACACACACTTATGGCAAGTAACACAGACATACACTGACACAAAGTAACAAAGACAGACAATTATACCAAGTAACAAAGACATACACTAACACCAAGTATTTTCACATACACTGACACAAAGTAACAAAGACATACACTGATACCCAGTAACACAGACACACACTTACACCAAGTAACACAGACACACACTTACACCAAGTAACAAAGACATGCACTGACACCAAGTAACAAAGACATACACTTACACCAAGTAACACAGAAAGACACTGACATCAAGTAACAAAGACATACAATTACAACAAGTAACAAAGACACACACTTACACCAAGTAACAAAGACACACACTTACACCAAGTAACGCACACTGATACACAGTAACAGAGACATACACTGAAACCCAGGAACACAGACACACACTGACACCAAGTAACAAAGACACACACTTACACCAAGTAACAAAGAAACACACTTACACCAAGTAACAAAGACACACACTTACACCAAGTAACACAGACATACACTGACACCAAATATTTTGACATACACTGACACCAAGTTACAAAGACATACACTGATACCCAGTAACACAGACACACACTTACACCAAGTAACAAAGACATACACTGACACCAAGTCACAAAGACACACACTGACACCCAGTAACAAAGACATACACTGACACCAAGTCACAAAGACATACACTGATACCCAGAAACAAAGACACACACTTACAACAAGTAACACAGACATACACTGACACCAAGTAACAAAGACATACACTGATACCCAGTAACACAGACACACACTTACACCAAATAACAAAGACATACACTGAAATCCAGCAACAAAGACGTACACTGACACCAAGTAACACAGACACACACGGACACCAAATAACAAAGACACACACTTACACCAAGTAACACAGACACACACTGACACCCAGTAACACAAACAAACACAATGACACCCAGTAACACAGACACACACTGACACCAAGTAACAAAGACATACACTGACACCCAGTAACACAGACACACACTGACACCCAGTAACACACACAGATACACAGTAACAAAGACATACACTGACTCCCAGGAACACAGACACACACTGACACCCAGTAACACAAACAAACACACTTACATCATGTAACACAGACATACTCTGACACCAAGTAACAAAGACATACACTGATACCCAGTAACACAGACACACACTTACACCAAGTAACAAAGACATACACTGACGCCAAGTAACACAGACACACACTTACACCAAGTAACACAAACACACACTTACACCAAGTAACAAAGACATACACTGACACCAAGTAACAAAGACACACACTGACACCAAGTAACACAGACATAGACTGACACCAAGTAACAACGACATACACTTACAACCAGTAACAAAGACATACACCGATACCCAGTAACACAGGCACACACTGATACCAAGTCACAAAACCATACACTGATACCCAGTATCACAGACACACACTGAAACCAAGTAACAAAGACAAACACTGACACCAAGTAACAAAGACATACACTTACACCAAGTAACAAAGACAGACAATTACACCAAGTAACAAAGACATACTCTTACACCAATTACTTTGACATACACTGACACCAAGTAACAAAGACATACACTGATACCCAGTAACACAGACACACACTTACACCAAGTAACAACGACATACACTTACACCAAGTAGCAAAGACATACAAAGATACCCAGTAACGCAGACACACACTTACACCAAGTCACAAAGACAAACACTGACACCAAGTCACACAGACATACACTGATACCCAGTAACAGAGACACACACTTACACCAAGTAACACAGACATACACTTACACCAAGTAGCAAAGACATACAAAGATACCCAGTAACGCAGACACACACTTAAACCAAGTAACAAAGACATACACTGACACCAAGTCACAAAGACACACACTGACACCCAGTAACAAAGACATACACTGACACCAAGTCACAAAGACATACACTGATACCCAGTAACACAGACACACACTTACACCAAGTAACACAGACATACACTGACACCAAGTAACAAAGACATACACTGATACCCAGTAACACAGACACACACTTACACCAAGTAACAAAGACATTCACTGACACCAAGTCACAAAGTGACACACTGACACCCAGTAACAAAGACATACACTGACACCAAGTCACAAAGACATACACTGATACCCAGTAACACAGACACACACTTAAACCAGGTAACACAGACATACACTTACACCAAGTAACAAAGACATAAACTGATACCCAGTAACACAGACACACACTTACACCAAGTAACAAAGACAGACACTGATACCCAGTAACACAGACACAAACTTACACCAAGTAACAAAGACATACACTGACACCAAGAAACAATGACATACACTGACACCCAGTAACACAGACACACACGGGCACCAGGTAACAGAGACATACGCTGACACCAAGTAACAAAGACATACATTTACAACAAGAAACAAAGACAGACAATTACACCAAGTAACAAAGACATACACTTACACCAATTATTTTGACATACACTGACAGCATGTAACAAAGACATACAGTGACACCCAGTAACACAGACACACACTTACAGCAAGTAACAAAGACATACACTGACACGAAGTCACAAAGACACACACTGACACCCAGTAACAAAGACATACACTGACACCAAGTCACAAAGACATACACTGATACCCAGTAACACAGACGCACACTTACACCAAGTAACACAGACATGCACTGACACCAAGTAACAAAGACATACACTGATACCCAGTAACACAGACACACACTTACATCAAGTAACAAAGACACACACTTACACCAAGTAACAAAGGCAGACACTGATACCCAGTAACACAGACATACACTTACACCAAGTAACAAAGACATACACTGACACCCAATAACAAAGACATACACTGACACCCAGTAACACAGACACACACGGACACCAAGTAACAAAGTCATACACTGACACCAAGTAACAAACACATACACTTACACCAAGTAACAAATACAGACAATTACACCACGTAACAAAGTCATACACTTAGACCAACTATTTTGACATACACTGACACCAAGTAACAAAGACATACACTGATACCCAGTAACACAGACACACACTTACACCAAGTAACAACGACATACACTGACACCAAGTCACAAAGACAAACACTGACACCAGGTCACACAGACATACACTGATACCCAGTAACAGAGACACACACTTGCACCAAGTAACACAGACATACACTTACACCAAGTAACAAAGACATACAAAGATACCCAGTAACGCAGACACACACTTACACCAAGTAACAAAGACAGACAATGACACCAAGTCACAAAGACACACACTGACACCCAGTAACAAAGACATACACTGACACCAAGTCACAAAGACATACACTGATACCCAGTAACACAGACGCACACTTACACCAAGTAACACAGACATACACTGACACCAAGTAACAAAGACATACACTGATACCCAGTAACACAGACACACACTTACACCAAGTAACAAAGACATTCACTGACACCAAGTCACAAAGTGACACACTGACACCCAGTAACAAAGACATACATTGACACCAAGTCACAAAGACATACACTGATACCCAGTAACACAGACACACACTTAAACCAGGTAACACAGACATACACTGACACCAAGTAACAAAGACATAAACTGATACCCAGTAACACAGACACACACTTACACCAAGTAACAAAGACATACACTGATACCCAGTAACACAGACACACACTTACACCAAGTAACAAAGACATACACTGATGCCCAGTAACACAGACACACACTTACACCAAGTAACAAAGTCACACACTTACAGCATGTAACACAGTCATACACTGACACCAAGTAACAAAGACAAACAAAGATACCCAGTAACACATACACACACTGACACCCAGTAACAAAGACATACACTGACACCAAGTCACAAAGACATACACTGATACCCAGTAACGCAGACACACACTTACACCAAGTAAGACAGACATACACTGACACCAAGTAACAAAGACATACACTGACTCCCAGTAACACAGACACACACTGACACCCAGTAACAAAGACATACACTGACACCAAGTCACAAAGACATTCACTGATACCCAGTAGCACAGACACACACTGACAACAAGTAACAAAGACACAAACTGATACCCAGTAACACAGACAAACATTTACAACAAGTAACAAAGACATACACTTACACCGAGTATTTTGACATACACTGACACAAAGTAACAAAGACATACACTGATACCCAGTAACACAGACACACACTTACATCAAGTAACACAGACACACACTTACAGCAAGTAACAAAGACATACACTGACACGAAGTCACAAAGACACACACTGACACCCAGTAACAAAGACATACACTGACACCAAGTTACAAAGACATACACTGATACCCAGTAACACAGACGCACACTTACACCAAGTAACACAGACATGCACTGACACCAAGTAACAAAGACATACACTGATACCCAGTAACACAGACACACACTTACACCAAGTAACAAAACATACACTGACACCAAGTAACAAAGACATACACTTACACCAAGTAACACAGACATGCACTGACACCAAGTAACAAAGACATACACTGACACCAAGTAACAAAGACACACACTTACACCAAGTAACAAAGACATACACTGACACCAAGTAACAAAGACACACACTTACACCAAGTAACAAAGACAGACAATTACACCAAGTAACACAGACATACACTGACACCAAGTAACAAAGACAGACACTTACACCAAGTAACAAAGACAGACAATTACACCAAGTAACAAAGACATACACTTCAACCAGGTAACACAGACATACACTAACACCAAGTATTTTCACATACACTGACACCAAGTAACAAAGACATACACTGATACCCAGTAACACAGACACACACTTACACCAAGTAACAAAGACATACACTGACACCAAGTCACAAAGACACACACTGACACCCAGTAACACAGACACGCACTTACACCAAGTAACAAAGACACACACTTACACCAAGTAACACACACTGATACACAGTAACAGAGACATACAGTGAAACACAGGAACACAGACACACACTGACACCAAGTAACAAAGACACACACTTACACCAAGTAACAAAGACACACACTTACACCAAGTAACACAGACATACACTGACACCAAATATTTTGACATACACTGACACCAAGTAACAAAGACATACACTGATACCCAGTAACACAGACACACACTTACACCAAGTAACAAAGACATACACTGACACCAAGTCACAAAGACACACACTGACACCCAGTAACAAAGACATACACTAACACCAAGTCACAAAGACATACACTGATACCCAGTAACAAAGACACACACTTACACCAAGTAACACAGACATACACTGACACCAAGTAACAAAGACATACACTGATACCCAGTAACACAGACACACACTTACACCAAATAACAAAGACATACACTGAAACCCAGCAACAAAGACGTACACTGACACCCAGTAACACAGACACACACGGACACCAAGTAACAAAGACACACACTTACACCAAGTAACACAGACACACACTGACACCCAGTAACACAAACAAACACGCTGACACCCAGTAACACAGACACACACTGACACCAAGTGACAAAGACATACACTGACACCCAGTAACACAGACACACACTGAATCCCAGTAACACACACTGATACACAGTAACAAAGACATACACTGACTCCCAGGAACACAGACAGACACTGACACCCAGTAACACAAACAAACACACTTACATCATGTAACACAGACATACACTGACACCAAGTAACAAAGACATACACTGATACCCAGTAACAAAGACACAGACTTCCACCAAGAAACACAGACATACACTGACACCAAGTAATAAAGAAAGACAATTACACCAAGTAACAAAGACAGACAATTACACCAAGTAACAAAGACATCTTCTTACACCAAGTATTTTGACATACACTGACACCAAGTAACAAAGACTTACACTGATACCCAGTAACAAAGACATACACTGATACCCAGTAACACAGACAGACACTTACACCAAGTAACAAAGACAGACACAGATACCCTGTAACACAGACACACACTTACACAAAGTAACAAAGACAAACACTGACAGCCAGGAACAAAGACAAACACTGACACCCAGGAACACAGACACTCACTGACACCAAGTAACAAAGACACACAATAACACCAAGTAACAAAGACACACACTTATGGCAAGTAACACAGACATACACTGACACAAAGTAACAAAGACAGACAATTATACCAAGTAACAAAGACATACACTATCACCAAGTATTTTCACATACACTGAAACAAAGTAACAAAGACATACACTGATACCCAGTAACACAGACACACACTTACACCAAGTAACACAGACACACACTTACACCAAGTAACAAAGACATACACTGACAACAAGTAACAAAGACATACACTTACACCAAGTAACACAGAAATACACTGACATCAAGTAACAAAGACATACAATTACAACAAGTAACAAAGACACACACTTACACCAAGTAACAAAGACACACACTTACACCAAGAAACACAGACATACACTGACACCTAGAAACAAAGAAAGACAATTACACCAAGTGACAAAGACATACACTGACACCAAGTAACAAAGACACACACTTACACCAAGTAACAAAGAAAGACAATTACACCAAGTAACAAAGACATACACTTCCACCAAGTAACACAGACATACACTGATACCAAGTAACAAAGACAGACACTTACACCAAGTCACAAAGACAGACAATTACACCAAGTAACAAAGACATACACTTCAACCAAGTAACACAGACATACACTAACACCAAGTATTTTCACATACACTGACACCAAGTTACAAAGACATACACTGATACCCAGTAACACAGACACACACTTACACCAAGTCACAAAGACATACACTGACACCAAGTCACAAAGACACACACTGACACCCAGTAACACAAACACACACTTACACCAAGTAACAAAGGCACACACTTCCACCAAGTAACACACACTGATACACAGTAACAGAGACATACACTGAAACACAGGAACACAGACACACACTGACACCAAGTAACAAAGACACACACTTACACCAAGTAACAAAGACACACACTTACACCAAGTAACACAGACATACACTGACACCAAATATTTTGACATACACTGACACCAAGTAACAAAGACATACACTGATACCCAGTAACACAGACACACACTTACACCAAGTAACAAAGACATACACTGACACCAAGTCACAAAGACACACACTGACACCCAGTAACAAAGACATACACTGACACCAAGTCACAAAGACATACACTGATACCCAGTAACAAAGACACACACTTACACCAAGTAACACAGACATACACTGACACCAAGTAACAAAGACATACACTGATACCCAGTAACACAGACACACACTTACACCAAATAACAAAGACATACACTGAAACCCAGCAACAAAGACGTACACTGACACCCAGTAACACAGACACACACGGACACCAAGTAACAAAGACACACACTTACACCAAGTAACACAGACACACACTGACACCCAGTAACACAAACAAACACGCTGACACCCAGTAACACAGACACACACTGACACCAAGTAACAAAGACATACACTGACACCCAGTAACACAGACACACACTGACACCCAGTAACACACACTGATACACAGTAACAAAGACATACACTGACTCCCAGGAACACAGACGCACACTGACACCCAGTAACACAAACAAACACACTTACATCATGTAACACAGACATACACTGACACCAAGTAACAAAGACATACACTGATACCCAGTAACAAAGACACAGACTTCCACCAAGAAACACAGACATACACTGACACCAAGTAACAAAGAAAGACAATTACACCAAGTAACAAAGACATACACTGACACCAAGTAACAAAGACACACACTTACACCAAGTAACAAAGACATACACTGACACCAAGTAACAAAGACACACACTTACACCAAGTAACAAAGACAGACAATTACACCAAGTAACAAAGACATACACTTCCACCAAGTAACACAGACATACACTGATACCAAGTAACAAAGACAGACAATTACACCAAGTAACAAAGACATATTCTTACACCAAGTATTTTGACATACACTGACACCAAGTAACAAAGACTTACACTGATACCCAGTAACAAAGACATACACTGATACCCAGTAACACAGACAGACACTTACACCATGTAACAAAGACAGACACAGATACCCTGTAACACAGACACACACTTACACAAAGTAACAAAGACAAACACTGACAGCCAGGAACAAAGACAAACACTGACACCCAGGAACACAGACACTCACTGACACCAAGTAACAAAGACACACAATAACACCAAGTAACAAAGACACACACTTATGGCAAGTAACACAGACATACACTGACACAAAGTAACAAAGACAGACAATTATACCAAGTAACAAAGACATACACTAACACCAAGTATTTTCACATACACTGAAACAAAGTAACAAAGACATACACTGATACCCAGTAACACAGACACACACTTACACCAAGTAACACAGACACACACTTACACCAAGTAACAAAGACATACACTGACACCAAGTAACAAAGACATACACTTACACCAAGTAACACAGAAATACACTGACACCAAGTAACAAAGAAAGACAATTACACCAAGTAACAAAGACATACACTGACACCAAGTAACAAAGACACACACTTACACCAAGTAACAAAGACACACACTTACACCAAGTAACAAAGACAGACAATTACACCAAGTAACAAAGACATACACTTCCACCAAGTAACACAGACATACACTGATACCAAGTAACAAAGACAGACAATTACACCAAGTAACAAAGACATATTCTTACACCAAGTATTTTGACATACACTGACACCAAGTAACAAAGACTTACACTGATACCCAGTAACAAAGACATACACTGATACCCAGTAACACAGACAGACACTTACACCAAGTAAAAAAGACAGACAGAGATACCCTGTAACACAGACACACACTTACACAAAGTAACAAAGACAAACACTGACAGCCAGGAACAAAGACAAACACTGACACCCAGGAACACAGACACTCACTGACACCAAGTAACAAAGACACACAATAACACCAAGTAACAAAGACACACACTTATGGCAAGTAACACAGACATACACTGACACAAAGTAACAAAGACAGACAATTATACCAAGTAACAAAGACACACACTTACACCAAGTAACACAGACATACACTGACACCAAATATTTTGACATACACTGACACCAAGTAACAAAGACATACACTGATATCCAGTAACACAGACACACACTTACACCAAGTAACAAAGACATACACTGATACCCAGTAACAAAGACACACACTTACACCAAGTAACACAGACATACACTGACACCAAGTAACAAAGACATACACTGATACCCAGTAACACAGACACACACTTACACCAAATAACAAAGACATACACTGAAATCCAGCAACAAAGACGGACACTGACACCCAGTAACACAGACACACACGGACACCAAGTAACAAAGACACAAACTTACACCAAGTAACACAGACACACACTGACACCCAGTAACACAAACAAACACAATGACACCCAGTAACACAGACACACACTGACACCAAGTAACAAAGACATACACTGACACCCAGTAACACAGACACACACTGACACCCAGTAACACACACTGATACACAGTAACAAAGACATACACTGACTCCCAGGAACACAGACACACACTGACACCCAGTAACACAAACCAGCACACTTACATCATGTAACACAGACATACACTGACACCAAGTAACAAAGACATACACTGACTCCCAGGAACACAGACACACACTTACACCAAGTAACAAAGACATACACTGACGCCAAGTAACACAGACACACACTTACACCAAGTAACACAAACACACACTTACACCAAGTAACAAAGACATACACTGACACCAAGTAACAAAGACACACACTTACACCAAGTAACACAGACATAGACTGACACCAAGTAACAACGACATACACTTACAGCCAGTAACAAAGACATACACTGATACCCAGTAACACAGGCACACACTGATACCAAGTCACAAAGCCATACACTGATACCCAGTATCACAGACACACACTGACACCAAGTAACAAAGACAAACACTGACACCAAGTAACAAAGACATACACTTACACCAAGTAGCAAAGACAGACAATTACACCAAGTAACAAAGACATACACTTACACCAATTATTTTGACACACACTGACACCCAGTAACAAAGACATACACTGACACCAAGTCACAAAGACATACACTGATACCCAGTAACACAGACACACACTTACACCAAGTAACAAAGACATAGACTGACACCCAGTAACAAAGACATACACTGACACCCAGTAACACAGACAAACACGGACACCAAGTAACAAAGACATACACTGATACCCAGTAAAACAGACACACACTGATACCAAGTCACAAAGATATACACTGATACCCAGTAACACAGAGATCCACTAGCACCAAGTAACAAAGACATACACTTACACCAAGTATTTTGACATACACTGACACCAAGTAACAAAGACATACAATGATACCCAGTAACACAGACACACACTGACACCCAGTAACAAAGACATACACTTACACCAAGTCACAAAGACATACACTGATACCCAGTAACACAGACACACACTTACACCAAGTAACACAGGCATACACTGACACCCAGTAATACAGACACACACTTACACCAAGTAACAAAGACATACACTGACACCCAGTAACAAAGACGTACACTGACACCAAGTAAGACAGGCACACACGGACACCAAGTAACAAAGACACACACTGACACCCAGTAACACAGACACACACTTACAGCAAGTAACAAAGACATACACTGACACCAAGTCACAAAGAAACACACTGACACCCAGTAACACAGACATACACTGACACCAAGTCACAAAGACATACACTGATACCAAGTAACGCAGACACACACTTACACCAAGTAACAAAGTTATACATTGACACCAAGTCACAACGACACACTTACACCCAGTAACAAAGACACACACTTACACCAAGTAACAAAGGCACACACTGACACCAAGTCACACAGACATACACTGATACCCAGTAACACAGACACAAACTTACACCAAGTAACACTGACGTACACTGACACCAAGTAACAAAGACATACACTGATACCCAGTAACACAGACACACACTTACACCAAGGAGCAAAGACATACACTGACACCAAGTCACAAAGAGACACACTGACACCCAGTAACAAAGACATACACTGACACCAAGTCACAAAGACATACACTGATACCCAGTAACACAGACACACACTTGCACCAAGTAACACAGACATACACTGACACCAAGTAACAAAGACATACACTGAAACCCAGTAAAACAGACACACACTTACACCAAGTAACAAAGATATAGACTGACACCCAGTAACAAAGACATACACTGACACCCAGTAACACAGACAAACACGGACACCAAGTAACAAAGACATACACTGATACCCAGTAAAACAGACACACACGGACACCAAGTCACAAAGACATACACTGATACCCAGTAACACAGAGATACACTTACACCAAGTAACAAAGACAAACACTGATACCCAGTAACACAGACACACACTGACACCCAATAACAAAGACATACACTTACACCAAGTCACAAAGACATACACTGATACCCAGTAACACAGACACACACTTACACCAAGTAACACAGGCATACGCGGACACCCAGTAATACAGACACACA